>NC_057861.1:268970675-269589008 GCF_019393635.1 Dromiciops gliroides | reverse complement strand
GTGTCTTATTATTTATCTGGATTTCAGAAAGAAAGAAAGAAAGAAAGAAAGAAAGAAAGAAAGAAAGAAAGAAAGAAAGAAAGAAAGGAAGGAAGGAAGGAAGGAAGGAAGGAAGGAAGGAAGGAAGGAAGGAAGGAAGGAAGGAAGGAAGGAAGGAAGGAAGGAAGGAAGAAAGAGAGAGTTTCTTCAAAGAAAAATGATCCTGGTCAGAAGAAGTTGTTGAAGGAGATATGATTCTTATTCTGGCTCCTGAAGTTGAAGTAAATTTCTCTTAATATAATATATGTTTCCATAATATCATCTAGTTAAGATTTCATTATGACATTTCAGCCTAACATAATGTACAATTCTTCCCATGTTTTCATAAAACATTACTCCATAGGAGATATTCACATTAACTACAATTGCTGAAATGACGGATGTTTAAATCTAACGACAATTTCTGTCATTATTAAACTTCATTATAAAATAAAGTACGTGGGTAGAATTGTGGCTTGATGCTTTTGTAATTTGCTCTACCTTTTCAATGCACTTTTCAGTTACATCAACTGAATCATTTCATCTTATAGATGCAAAGATGAAGGGAGAGAACAAAAACATGGCCATTAACTGAAGCAGAGCAAATGTGCATAGTTAATGGAAACCATTTTGACATTTTGTATTTGATTCCATGGTGTAGCTACTCAAACAATTTCAATGGCATATTAGAACAAAATGCTACATTGTGCTCCTCACTAAGAATGCAAGTAATAGACTTCAAAAATTACCTTTTCACTGAAAGTATTATCTGTTGGAAATGAAGAAATGTTTTACATTATGAGAGGCTAACGTCGCTAAGGGGGAGCAATGGGCTGGAATGATAGCTCAGGCAAGGGAGGGGGACTTGACTCTTTACTTCCCAAAATGGAAGCTTTGATTTTTTTTTAAATCAATAACCAGAAGGAACATCCAATTCTTGAGTTCAATTTCCATTTTTAATACTGATGACATTACAATTAATGCTGCTGCTGTGGGTGATTATGCAATAATTTAATTGCATATTGCTTAAAGCATCTCTGTCCTGGCCAGATGACATCTGGAATGTTGTGATCCATTTTGGGCACCATAGCTTAGGAAGGACATAGATAATCTAGGGAGAGTCCTAAAAAGGGCAACCAGTATGGTTAAAGGCCTTTACTCCATGTTAAATGTGCATTAGTTATAAGAACTGAAGATGTTTATCATGGAGAAGAGAAAACTTCTAGAAGACATGATAATTCTCTTCAGGTATTTGAAGGGATATCTCATCTAAGTCTTTTTCTGTTTGGTCCCAAAGGAAAAACTAGGAAGAGGTTTTATTTACAAATCTCACAGATTTCTATGTTTAGTTTTTTGAAGTAGGAGCAATGGACGTCAACTGCGAAGAAGCATCATTAGACGTTTTATCAGTAAAAACTCATGAAAACTTAAAGTTA
This sequence comes from Dromiciops gliroides, assembly GCF_019393635.1. Lineage (NCBI taxonomy): Eukaryota > Metazoa > Chordata > Mammalia > Microbiotheria > Microbiotheriidae > Dromiciops > Dromiciops gliroides. Next base: position 269,587,554 of record NC_057861.1, on the reverse strand, counting down.
TCCATAAATGTATGACCTGCCTTGCTATGTATGAAATGGGTTTGCCCTACCTAAGAGGTCATAAAGCAAAGTTTAGATGATCATTTGTAAAATATTTGTAGGGGGTGGCTAGGTGGCACAGTGGATAAAGCACCAGCCTTGGATTCAGGAGTACCTGAGTTCAAATCCGGCCTCAGACACTTGACTTACTAGCTGTGTGACCCTGGGCAAGTCACTTAACCCCCATTTCCCTGAAAAAGAAAAAAGAAAAAAAAAGGTAAAATATTTGTAGTGAGAATTCTTTTACAAATATGGGTTGGACTTTATCACTAATGAGATTCCTTTCAATTTTCAAATTCTATGAATTTCTAATTCTGTGATATCTGTTATCTTATTTTTTTTTCCTTCCAATAACCTTGTAACATAGGTAAGGAAGACAGGTATTATTACTCCCATTTTATAGATGAGGAAGGACCTTTAAAGAGTTTAAGTGATTTGGGACCATAAGCTCATACATTTAAAGTTTAAAGGAATCTTTGAGGTCATCTTGTCCAAACACCTCAATTTATAGGTGATGAATCTGAGGTCTAGGGAGTTTAAGTGACTTTCCCCATGCCATAAAGGGGGCAGAGCTGGGATTCAAACCCTGTTTCAAGATATGACCCCAAACCAAGTACTCTTTCCACTATAGCTTGCTACCTTTCTTTTCTAAGAATAAAAAGCTCCCCACTGCCAATGACCCACAAGAGTTGCATAGGATAAAAATACTTGGATGGGTTGCCATCTCTATCACTGGAGGGAGTAATCACAAATAAGAAAGCACTGTGCTTGTATAAGAGTATAGGGTGTCCTAAAAGTCTCAGTGCAATTTTAAACTTTAATAGCTTAGAACCACAGAAGGTTAGAGCTGGATGGTATCTTTTTTTTTTTTTTTGGCTGGGCAATGAGGGTTAAGTGACTTGCCCAAGGTCACACAGCTAGTAAGTGTCAAGTAAGTGTCTGAGATTGGATTTGAACTCAGGTCCTCCTGAATCCAAGGTCGGTGCTCTATCCACTGTGCCACCTAGCTGCCCTGAGCTGGATGGTATCTTCAAGATATTCTAGTATAAACTCTACATAACACAGATAACAGAACTGAAATCCAGAAAGGGGGAGTGATTTAGTCAAGATCACAAAGTAAGTCAGTTATAAAGTGAGGATTATGTCTCCTGGCTCTCAATATGCTTTTTCATGAGATGATAGACTTAGAAGAAACTTTAGATGCCATCTAATCAAACCCTTTCACTTTATATACAAGGAAAGTAAAAAAGAGAGGTTGGCTTGTCCAAGGTCACACAGCTAGTAAATGTTTAAGGTAGAAGTTGAACCTGGTCTTCCAGATTCCATGTCTTAGGCCATATCCACTAAACCATGCTACTTGTCATTATCTTAATGCAACACTTTTTTAGTTTACTCGTATACTCACCCAATTACTGGTGTGTAAAAACAAATAAACACATTCATGAAAATGAAAAAACAAAAAAACCTAAAAGAATACATGGCTAATAAGCAGCAAAAATCAGAATTTGAACCTAGGTCTTCTGTCACCAAATATATATATATATATATATATATATATATATATTGGGGGGGGGTCAGGACAATGAGGGTTAAGTGACCTGCCCAGGGTCACACAGCTAGTTAAATGTCAAGGATCTGAGGCCAGATTTGAACTCAGGTACTCCTGAATCCAGGGCCAGTGCTTTATCCACTATGCCACCTAGCTGCCCCCACCAAATATATTTTTAAAACATGCACATCAAGCAGGAAGAGTTCAGAGAAACCTGGAGGGTCTTACGTGAGCTGATGATGAGTGAGATGAGCAGAACCAGAAGAACATTGTACACAGTAACATCAACATTGAGTGTTGACCTACTGTGATGGACTATATTCTTCTCACCAATGCAATGGTACAGAAGAGTTCCAGGGAACTCATGATAAAAGAGGATCTCCAACAACAAGAAAAAAAAAGAAAGAAAGAACTGTGGAGTATAGATGCTGATTGAACCATATTATTTCTTTTGTTTTGGGTGCTGTTGTTTTTTTTTTTCTATTTTGAGGTTTTGCATCACTGCTCTGATTCTTTCTCTTGTAACAGGATTAATGCAGAAATAGGATTAATGTTATTATGTGTATATATATGTGTGTGTGTATATATATATATGTATATAGATATATAGATATAACCTATATCAGATTACCTGCTGTCTAGGGGAGGGGGGAAGGAAGGGGAGGGAGGGAGAAAAATCTGAAATTGTAAAGCATGTATAAACAAAAGTTGATAACTATCTTCACATGTAACGGAAAAAATAAAATACCTCATACATTAAAAAAAATGTACAAAAAACACAAAAAACATGCACATTAGTAATTGTATTTATACCCACATGTAATATATACATCCCTCCCCCCAGTAAAATAAAAGTTCCCTGAAGACAGAAATTTTCTTCATTTTGCCTTTGTATTCCCTGCACCCTAACATGTCTTGTACTTAATAAACACCTAGTATTTTTGTTTGTTTGTTTGTTTTGGTTTGGTTTTTTTTGCGGGGCAATGAGGGTTAAGTGACTTGCCCAGGGTCACACAGCTAGTAAGTGTCAAGTGTCTGAGGCCGGATTTGAACTCAGGTACTCCTGAATCCAGGGCCGATGCTTTATCCACTGCGCAACCTAGCTGCCCCACACCTAGTATTTTTGATGAATTGGACCCCTATTTATCACATATCCAAAGTTACAAACAATAATGATTTTTTTCTTTAAAATATATTTTTAAATTTTACTACTGACTCTTAAAATTAAATTTAATTAATATTTTTGCAGCAACAGTAATAACTTTTCATACTTCAGTGGATATATCAGGAGCTATAAAAACCCAATTCCCCTTAAGTCACTATTGAGTAGAATTTATTTGAAAATTTGTGAAAAATCAGATGGATCCTACCAAAGAAACAACATGTAAAAAGTGTTTTGTTTGTTTTTATTTTTATTTTTGGTTTTGAGTAGAGACAGGAAGAGGAATGAAAATGAAGCAATTTCAAATTAGAAGATAAAATTTAAATTGACTGTATGAGGCAAGTTGGTAAAAAGAGCAAGAAGAAAAAGTGAAAATAAAGAAAATGAAGGTAAGTAAGTTCTAAAGAGCCATAGCAGGTCATAGTATAAAGATCTATGGTCCCAAGTCAATAAACTTAGGTCAGAATCTCTTTTCTCCTACTTTCTAAATACCTGTGGGACTATGGGTGAGTGACTTAGCTTCTTTGAGTTCCGGTTCCCTCATCTTGAAACAAATAAGGACAATAATAATTGTACCACTTATTCTGTTGGGTAAATGCTAGGAAAGGGTAGAGATGCAACTTGATGTGGATTTGGGTTACAGGATTTTTCAAGAAGGTTGAAAAAGTATAATGGGAAGGATGAGTTTTGGTAGTAGCATTCTGTGTGGAAGGACAGGATAATAAGTGCTTTGGTATCTTATGACAAGCTTCAGCAGAAAAGAAATAGCAAAAGCTTGATACAGGCAAATCTAATCATACTGACCTGATACTTCTTATATCATGCCCACAATAGGTGAAAGGAGGTACATTTATAGTGTAGAAAGAAGAGGGTTCACTCATGCATGTGTTTGTGTGTGTGTTTATGTGTGTGTGTGTGTGTGTGTGCTGTGCTATGTTGCAAAGCTCTCAAAAACACACTCCTTTCTTAGAGCAGTATTGCAGTTGACAACAGAAGTATGACCATCTGTTGGAAGATAGCTGACAATAATAAAAATGTATGTCACTAAGTGAACATCAACTAGTGAGATTGTATCATTTTATATTTCCATTTTAGATTAAAATACACTGAAGGCTTTGAAGGGTACTACCAAGTTGAAGAGGCTTCAAATACAGACCTGGCAATGGACCACACATCTATCATTTGAGGACCAGCCTGGACAAGTCTAGAGAGACCCATCACTAGATTGTCCACAGGCTAATGAAATTTGGGGCTATAGCAACTTTGGAAGGACTTTACTAAGTCACCAAAGAGTAACTACTAGGACAAGTGGAGGGAGTGTTCAGACCATGGGAATTAAGAAGAGCTAAACCTCATGCCAACCAATTGACTGGATCTTATGAGTTGGCACCATACTGAAGCTAAATTTATCTTTTGATTGCACATTTTAAAGTCATTGCAATAGGGAATATATCTACCCAAAATAGGCAGCATAGTATATGGTATAGTAGATAAAGCACTGGACCTGGTCTCAGAAAGACCTGAGTTCAAACATAGTTTTAGACACTAGTTGTGTCACCCTGGAGAAGTCACTTAACCACTTTTTGCCTCTTTCCTCACCTGTATAATATGGTTAATAACAGAATGTCTCTCCCAGGATTATTGTGAGGATCAAATGTGAAAATTTGTAAAGCACTTTGCTAATCTTAAAGTATAATAATAATAATAATAATTAGTATTGGTATTAAACTGGAGGAACTTTCTCCCCTTTCCATTTGAATTCGTCAGTTTTAGAAATTAACTTCTAGGTATTAAACCTAAGAAATGATTATTCATCTATACATGGTTTTTTACTCTGGCCTTCTCTAGGGAATCTATGGGCATATTTTAGGGGGTCTGTGAACTTGCATGGGAAGAAAAACATCTCCATTTCAATACAATTGGCATCCTTATATATTTCCAAACATTCTTCTCATAAGGGGTCCATATGCTTTATCAGATTGAAAAAGGGGCCAAGTTAAGAACCACTGATCTATGAGCATCTATTAAAACTTTTTTTTATCAAAAAAGCAATATAATTGTCATTTCCTTTAAACATATGTATGTGTATGTGTTTATGTGGGGCGGGGGAGAGGAGAGGTTCTTGATTAAAGCATTTTAAATGGACTCCACAGTTTCATAGCAGCTAGAGACATAGGACTTAACTATTCACAGTGACCTTGGCTATTAACAGTGGCTACTTTAATTCACCTAACATTTGTTAAACAGCTATTAAGTAAAAAGCAATGCTAAGGCTATTAGATTCAGAAAAGGCTGGAGCAAATTGGGGCTAGGGAGCTCCAAAGGGAATCCCTGGACCACGGGATGGCTTTCCTTGGTGTCCTTTTCAAGTTCAGAACTTAGGAATGTATTGATATTCACCTTGAAACTATACAGATTGGATGTCAGGTGGGAGGTAATTGGAAGAAAGATACATTACTTCTTGCCTTGTAGACATATTCAGATTCTTAGGATGTATGTATAACTAGAAAGCACTTTAGAGATAATCTTGTCAATACCCCCTCATTCTACAGATGATGAAACTAAAGCCATCCATGTCTGTCTTCCTTCCTTCCTTCCTTCCTTTCTTTCTTTCTTTCTTTCTTTCTTTCTTTCTTTCTTTCTTTCTTTCTTTCTTTCTTTCTTTCTTTCTTTCTTTCTTTCTGTCTTTCTGTCTGTCTTTCTGTCTGTCTGTCTGTCTTTCTTTCTGTTTTTCTTTTTTTCTCTTCCTTCCTTCCTTTCTTCCTTCCTTTCTTTCTTTCTTTTTTTCTTTCCTTCCTTCCTTCCTTCTGTAAACGGAATAGAAAATTATGCATTTTTATTGATGCACCTTTTACTTGCATTTGGTCACTTACCTTATTGTGAGCAGAATCATGTTACAGACCTTGATGTGTTTTTGTAAATGGGAAACAAGATTGTTTCTTAATGGAAACTTGAGAAATAGATAAAATAGAAAGTGTTGCCATTATATTGCAAGAGAGATTTCACTCTAAAATGTGTCTCCCTTCCTCTCCCTCCCACCAAATAGGCCTTTAAAGTAAAATAAAGTAGGAAAGAGAAATAATCTCTGAAGATCCAGGAATACACCTTGGCAAATACATACACTGAAGAGAAGCTACTTAATAGAATAAGCCCCTGATATGCCAGTAGTTTAGATAGACAATGATGCCAGGTGGTACATCAGTGCATAATCAAAAGAACATTATGTCAAAGCAGAGTAATCGATATCATAGAAAAATCAAAACACATTCAACACTGTCCTCATAGTGTTAAACTGATTATCCACTTCAAGTAATTGAAGCCAGAGAGATGAATGTGTAGAACAACCCTCATTATTCCCTCAGGAACACAGAACTAGGTATAAAGGTTAATATCAAACTCAACTCCCTATCTCATATCAGTTGCAGAACAACATAGCAACGGTAGGGAGAGAGCTCTCTTGTGCATGACTGGATAACCTGTGAAATATTACCTGTAAATCTTTGAAGCATGTTATCAATATTATGTCATTATTTTCATAATTTTTTCAATTTATAAAACCACAGAAACATTTATTGATTGAAAGTCTCAGGTACAGGTATAGAATTTCACCAGAGGAGAGAATCAAAAGATTCTCTTCAGTAAATATACTATCAAGTCCTTAATACAAAAATGGAGCTCTTGATAATATGGACACAAAGCATTCAATATTATAATGGTTGGGAACAAAAGTATACTCACATAAAGCCATGCTATAGATCTATAAAGAGAGGGGAATTTAAGAAAAATGTAAATAATAATAACAACAGCTCCCATTTATATTGTTTTAAGGTTTATTAAGTATGACTATTGCCTGAAAACTTTCAGGAAAATGGTTCTTTCATCTTCCATGGTTTATTCCTACCCCACCCCCTTGTCTTCAAACCTTTTCGTCCAAGTAATTCATTGACTTTACTCTCTAAGATGGACACTTTATAGCAGAGCATCTTAACCCCTTTTTGTGTCATAGACCCTTTTGACTCACTGCCCCATTAGCAGTCTGGGTAAAACTGATAGGTCCCTTCTAAGAATAAGGTTTATTACATAATTGAAAAGAGAAGAAAATGCTAAAATCTTTGTTAGTGGTAAGGGAAAATAAAGATGTAATTTGTTTTTGATCAAAATTCATTGACCTTAAATCTGTCCATGGATCCATCCCACTAAGTGAAGGATCTCTGGTTTATAGGAATAATGTAAAATGTTCTCTTCTTCCTTCAAGTAGTTATGTAGATTAGGAGATCTTTTATCTTCAGAAGGTGGAGGTGCCCAAGTTTTCAAATTCAGGATCTTTTGAACTTTCCTTCTTCAGGAACTCTTACTGATTGTTCAAGCCCATAGTGATTTCTCTTCAGTCTGAACTCTTACAGTATCAACCATAATCATATTTCACATTTTTCATATTCTTTTTTATAAAGTTTAGTTCTCTTTTATGTTTCTGTTTCTTTCCCTCTATTTAAATACACAAGGGAAAGGACCATGTATTGTATTTCTTTATATTCTCTATGAAAGATAGCATGGTATTGCATAGAGATAGCTGGTCTCAGAGCTTAGAAAACCTGTGTTTTATAATGTTGTAAACTCTTTTTACTGGTTCTATTTGTGATGGTTAAGAACTGAAAATTGCAAGGATGTGTATCATTTGAAGAATGGCTGAACAAGTTGTGGTATATGACTGTGATGGAATACTACTATCTTATAAGAAATGGTGAGCTCAATGATTTTAGAAAAACATGGAAAGGCTTCATGAAATAATGAAGAATGAAGTGAGCAGAACCAAGAGAACATTGTATAGAGTAACAGCAATGTTGTTTTAAGAACACCTGAAAAAATAAGTTATTTTGACTATTATAAATATCTAAATTAATTCTAAATGACATATAAAGGAAGATATTTGCATCCAGAGAAAGAACTGAGAAATAGAAATATGTATAGAATAATTTTACAAATATTCATACATATAAACATACATGTCTAATGGTAGCCATCTCTGGGGGGAGGGAAGAAAAAATTTTTTAAAAAGAAATGTATATGATTAATTCTCACATTTGAAATAAATACCAAATTGTACATAGTAGATTTGCAGTTTCATATGTAATCATCTTTTTATTGTTTTATATTATGGAAATTCTTGTTTTACTCTATAAATTAAAAATGAAAGACATTTAAAAAATAATGGGGAAGCAGAGAGGGATATTCACACACACACACATACACACACACACACACACACACACACATGCACATATACGATTGAATTGAAAAGGAAAAAGAAAATCTGGGTTCAAATTTCTCCTGTGACATAGTCTTTGTGACCCTGGTCAAATCACTTAATTTTTCAATGATCTAGACCTTAGCTTCTTAACCTGTGGGTCATGACCCCTGAATGTAGGGCTTGTGAAAAATTTGGCAACAGCAAAATATTATGTATGCCTATATATCCAGGGTCATGTAAAAATTTCTAGGGTGTAAAGGGGTCATGAATATAAAAAGTTTAAGAATCCCTAATTCAGACCGCTTTCTGATACTATAAGTTGTAGAGAAGATTTTGACTTAAATTGGAAAAAAGTTTACTCATCTAGGAGTTTCCTATGTCAATGAAATGAGATTTCCTTATCCTTATATTTTCCATAATGGCTTTTAAATAGTATGTGTTCAGTCAACATGTCTTGACTAATTTTTTTAAGTGATATTCAGTAATACGCTCACCAGTATAGTAAATAATAGTTTGATTATAATTAAATCATTATCTTTTAGTGAGAGCTCATAATCCATTATCCTTCTCTCTCACTGCTCTTAACTCTAAACATATGGTCTTGGGGGACTTAAATTGTCTTTCATTGTTAAGTCGGCTTCCCCCGTCCCTTGCCTCCCAACCAAATGTGTGACAATTTGTCAAACCCATGAACAAATTGTGGATGTTGAATCAAATGAAAAGTCTACAACTCCAGGGTACCTAGGGACTGAAACAAACCCATAAAACCAGCTTTGGCCCTGTTTTACTTTGTTGTTTTCTAGAAATAACTGGGATACACTATTCATTATTAATTAGGCTAACCAGGCAATGGCTTCTGAAACAAGAACATTAATTTACTTCACTGGTAATGCTCTACCTTACCAGTGGTCTCCTGGGCCCTGTTGTGCTGTGATTGACTGAGGCTATTCAAAGAGAAGTTTAGGAATTGATGTTTTGACCAAGGTTGAAAGAGGTAAAATAAGGTAGACATAAGAGGAAAGTATATTTGAGATAGGGAAAAGTCAACTTGATCTTAGAATGGCTCAGATAAATATGAAAGGAAAAAGGCTGCTGACCACTACAAAGAAAGAAGTAGAAGGATTAAAAAAAGAAAAGCAAGACACTTTTGTTACTCAAACAAGTGTGAACAGCAAGATGGATTTGTAGTGACCTGTAGAAAGTATGTTATATTTGTGTTTCTCCCAATGCTAAATAAAACCTCTGTGTACACAGGAGAATGTAGGTCTCAATCTCAGGAAAGGAGAAAGGTTTGGAAGACTTTATTTCTATTATGACATTTATCAGGGAGAATAATACATTCCTTGAAATACCAGACAATGTGCTTCTAAAAGGAAACAAAGGCAAATGATTTGAAAAGATAGAGAGGAAATCTTTTCTCTATTTAGAAGCTGGGTAGAACAATGTGACACAGAGAATAAAGGGTGAAACGGCTGTGCAACACTTAGAATTAAATAGCACTACCTTTACATTAAAATTTATATATATATACATATACAAACAAACCTATAAGGCACACACTAAAAGTATTTTTATCTCCATTTCACAGATGAAGAAATTGCGGCTCAGACAAATTTTGTCATCACACAGAGTAAGTGTAGAAATGGAATTTAAACCCAACTTTTTCTAATTCCCCTTGTGACATTCTTTCCACTATATCCCAATCTTCCCACAGAGAGTGCAGGAATGGAGCATCTCACAGAATCATCACATCATAAATGTGAGGAAAATCCTGCAATACAATGGCAATAGGTAGACCAGAGTAAGAATTCTCTCTATAATATGCTGAGAGTTGTTGGGTGGTCATCTAGCCTGAAAACTCCAATTGAGGGAGGACTGACTACTTCTCAGAAGAACTATTTTTTTTCCCTATTCACTCTTTTTTATATGAAACACAAGAGATAAATAAAATAAAATTGATGTTTTATTACCATAACTTTTTTTGTTTTTTCTAATATGTAATATTATCTTTTCCCCCAATTACATGTTAAATCATTTTTTTTTACATTTGGTATTTCTTTAAAAGTTTTGATTTTTAAACTCTATCTTTTCCTCCCTTTCTCCCACCCTGAGGTAGTAAAGCAATCAGATATAGGTTATACATATGCAATCATATAAAACGATTCCTTATAAGTCATTTTGTGCACAGACCCACAGAAAAGAATGAAAGAAAGTGAAAAATAGCATGTTTCTGTATGTGTTCAATCAAAAATATCAGCTCTTTTTTGGAGGTGGATAGTATCCTTTATCACTAGTTCTTTAGGATTGTCTTGGTCATTATGTTGCTAATAATATCTAAATCATCCACAATTCTTAATCATATAATATTGCTGTTACTGTGTACAATATTCTCCTGGTTCTACTCACTTTGCTTTGCATCAGTTCATGCAAGTCTTTCCAGGTTTTAGAAAGACTATTCTATTACTAATTAGTCCTAATTACTAGGAAGCTTGATATTAAATCAAACACAAATCTATCATTTGAAATTACTACCTATTATTACTATGTCTGTTCACTGGGGCCAAACAAATTGAATTCCTCTTCCACATGATAACCCTTAAATTCTTTAAGAAAGTGTTCTTATTACCATCATATCTTTTTGTAGTCTAGTTACACGCCAATTTTCTTCAAATTTTCTCTTATGGGACATGATTTTGAGTCTCATCACTATCTTGACTGTCCTCTCTGGAATTTCTTTAAGGAATGGATATCCTTCCTAAAATGTGATGTCCAGAATTGAACATTTTACTTCCAGATAGGTCTGGCAAAAGTAAATAGGTACCATCACCTCCCTGACTCTGGATATGATACTTTCTTAATACATTCTTGTATCACATTAACTTTCTTGGCTATAATACCACAATGTTGACTACTTCCAATATAAACATACTCACCCACTCACCTACCCACCTATACACACAGAGTGAATAAATACAAATTGAAGACAAGGGAATTCAATATAAGGTAGTTTGAGAGGGAGGGCATTATGAGGTGGCAACATCTTAAAGGCTTCCTTTGGAAGGTAATTTTTTTGCTGCATCTTAAAAGAATTGAAGGATTCTATGGTGGAAATTTGAAGAGGAAGTTCATACTAGATATGGGATATGGCTGGTACCAATAGACAAGGACTCAACTTTTAATTTTCAAGGAAAGGGAAGGCAGAATCTTAAATTCCATTAGGAATAAAGTTGCCCAGTAATGATTAAGAAGAAAGGCAAAGTAATAATCATTAATGAATCGCTTCTGAAATGTACCAAAGCATCTTTTTATTGACCTAATAAAAATATGTCTTCTGAAGCTAGAGGCTAGACACATGAAAAGAGCAGTGGCTGCAGCAGCTATACTTCTAAGATGATCAAACATGTCAACAGGACTGTGGAGCCACAGTAGAGAATCAGCAAATGACAGACAGCTCAATGCAAGAAACAGCCAAACATTTTAAATTAAAAATTTGCACCTTAGGAGGCTAAGAAGCCAAGTAGATGAAAAAGATCACCAGGTGATATTAGTAGCAGTAGCTTTGGTTCTAAAAAGGGATCCTATCTGGGATGAACTATCTTCTCTCTCTAAACTGCCATCTCTGGGAGAGTGTGTATCTATGCCCATGGGAGGATTTTACATGTTATGTATCTTGCTATTCTATTTAAATATGTCTTTTGCTATGGTTTAATTTAGTAAAAAAAGACATGTCAGTGGGAGCTTGAAAACTATGGTTTGAATACTGAGCCAAAGCATATCTTCAACCTGTGGTATTTTTCAGAGACCCTTGTTTGAGAGATACTGGGGTCATAGTATAATAATATTATAAATTTTGTTTGTCTAATTGCTATAAATAATTTGTATTGGTTAAGTGTGAGTCAATATAGAAGTTACATGGTGGCCTGGGGGGGTCTCAATTTATCAATATTGAATTCACATTATAGAAAATCAAGTAATTGAAATAAAACTGAGTCAAGCATACATAATTGTGAGATTTAACTTCAGGTCTCAATCATACTTACTTTCTTATGTTTCCATTCATTTGTGAAAAGGAACTCAGCCTATATAATGAATAGAAAAAATAACAAGGAAGTTTTTTCAAGTGTGGTTTGAGAGGTGGGGAGAGGGAGGGAATGTTCAGAAGTTGTAATTTCTACCCTGTCAAAGACTACCTGTGTGATTTACACTGCTTCTCTGTGCCTCAGTTTCCTCATTTGCAAAAATATGTTAATGAAAAAGTCCTTTTAGAGCACTTGGAAGGTATTAGGGCCACAGAAATGAAAGGGATTTAAGTCACCTCCAGGACTCCACCCAACTCCAAACAATATACCTGCTTGCCATGCTTACATCCTGTGTGTGAAAGCTATTAAATCCAGAGAATAAAGTGAAGGGAGGGGGGAGGACAAGTGGGGAGAGAGAATGAATCATTTCCATTCTTATGGGGCAGAGTAGTTAAAGATAAGTAAAAGATAGTCTCTAAAGAAAAGAAATAAAGTAAATCAAGATAAAAACACAGAGCTTTTCCATCTTCTCTATAGCACACATTATTTGAGCCTCTATCCACAGATGCTTCAGAAATGCTATAAGATAGGAGACAAGAATATGAACAATAAACTAGTTTTTTTTTTTTTCCCCACCTCCTGGCACTCCTAAAATTGGTCTTCAGCAAAGGCAAAAGGATTGATTGCTTAAATCAGAGCAGTTCTCCAGAATTCAAACCAAACCCCAGTTTCCCACTATCAAAACTACTTTTTAAAAAAGGAATGGTCATCAATGGCTTTAATACAGCTCTCCAAATACATTGCCCCTGACCACCTTTATATAATTGAATTCGAGATTAATACAGTGTTAGTCTTGTAGAATGTTAGGGGAAGCTTTCATCGTAAATAGGGAGCAAATCACTGGAAATTTTGTATGTCTACTGGAATTTGACCCCCCCAAATGCTAGATGTCCACAAGATTCTAATAGTAGGAGTGCCTACAGAGTTTGCTTTGGAGATTTGTGGTTCGGTTGCTATGACGACCAAACTTTAGGGCATTGTTGCCTACATGGGATCACAAAATGACAGATGGCCTGTTACAGAATCATACATATTTGGAGATGAAAAGAAAATACATTATTATAAAGTCCATCCATCCTGCTGTTGCAAGAGAGTTGAAGATTCCATATGAGGGTTGTGGGCTGGGGGTGGGGAAGATGGGGAAGAAGAGAAAAAAGACGTTAACCCCAAACTTTCTGAAACTTGCTACCATACAGCTGGCTGAGGCATCAGATAATATTCCTATTTTCCAAGCAGGTCCATCCTTTCAAATATTTGTTAGAACCAAAAGTTTTGTGGAGACTTCAAGGTCACCCATCAGAGATTGTAGGAAGTCAAAATACACTTGGTTAAATGAAAGAAAAAGGAAAAAACCTAATCTGATAAAAGTAAGAAGTGGTCAAATTAAATTCTCCTTTTTTGTCTTTTGGGGTGATTTTTACTTGATGAAAATGAAGGAAGTTTTTATCTAGGGGATAAGTAAAATATTTTCCATTACAGGTACCTGGAAATGTTTATCAGGACCTGGAACAATAAGACTCCTGCCTTCTTTCTTGTAAGCTTTCTTGTAAGTCGGACCCACCATACACTCCCAAATGGGAGAGTTGGAATGAGAATGATTGCTTATTCAAGACTTGAGGGTTACTAGACTTATTCTTTTTGTCAGCTACTTGGTATATCTTTAACCTTGACCTCCAAGGGTATAAAGTCAATACATTAACCCCTGGTTTCACTATGTTAGTCTCAGATGATTCTGATTTAATTAATGAAAAACATAAGATGACAAGATTAGGAAATGAATTTGTCTCTCCTTTTTAAAGAACTCTTGCGGTAAATCAAAATTCAATTGGCAAAATATAAATAAATAAATGTTCCACGATTCAATCTATAACATTTTTGCAGAGAAATATTTTCACTGGTTAGAATTTTTGTGAAATACCACAAACTATTACAAAACAGCATCTTTAATCTTAGGGGGATATCTGGATGCTGTATTACTAAGATGCATGTAAACTTGTAAGTGCTATTCATTTTTCGCATGTTGGCATGTTGTAAAATTCTATTTTCTTTTCATTTCTGGATGTTGTAAATAAACTGGACCTGTACAGTAGGTTTTTGTCAGACTCCCAGAAAGACAATTTTATTTTATAGCACATCCTAGACTGACAGCCAGAAACTGTTCTGCACCACCTCAGTACAAACAAAATTAGCTTTTCACAATATTTTTGCAGATGTTAAAGGTCATTAATAGAATGAAACCAGATGACTAAAGCAATACATTTGGAATGATTGGGTTTTATTTTTCTCCCTAGCTTAAAGACACAGAGTCTCTTTTTCTTGACTACTTGGCTGTGTTTCATTTTTTTTTTCTTAGCTACTTAATGGCTTCCAAAATCATAAAAGTAAAAGTAGCAGGATATGTATTTTTTGGCTTATGTCACCTTGCTTGTGTGATGGAGGTGGAATTTTTACTGGGATGAACATAGTATTAACTGTTGAAAAAACATGCTGCTTTTACAATTATCCTCAACTCTGTTGTTTTTTTTTCCCTGAGGTCAAAGTTTTGTTAGGATCAGATGAACTGCTTCTCAACAATTAAAATATAATACTACTAGACTTTTTCTTTCAAAATTAAAAGGTGATAAATCCTTTTAAAGTGAAGACAGTCCATTTAAAAAAAAATTATAGGGTGTATTTTTTGAGAGCAGAGCTAAGGTTGGAGGACAAGCAATTCTTCTAGACCTTTCTTGTTAAAATGTGAGAGCAGGCCTGGAGGTGATCAGGCAGCAATCATTACCAATTGTGCTTATTGCATGCTTATTCTTGGTGATACTTACAGATCTGCTCAGTAGCAAGGTATTCTTTTAGAACACTTCTACACTTAATACTCAATAAGCTATCTATTTAGAAAACAATTTACATCATATATGCTTCAAAAACCAGGGATTTGCTCCATTTCTTAGAAATAATGAACAGCAAGTAATTCTCTTTCCTTGCTTATTTTACTAACTTTATTGCTAGAAACATGATACCCATTTTGGGAAGTGCTATGTTGCCCTACCTTTAGAAATGCAACAGCTTTTCCTAGGTACATTTTGTTTCTTGTTTTTCTCATCTCAATGATTCTTCTGCCATGAGGTAAGAATAAAAGGATTTTTGTTCTACTTAGTCTAGTCAAGCGAATGACAAGCGAAAGAAACTTCTTTGGTACTATAACATATCATTGTTTTTCATTTTAATACCCTCCATGTGTAGGAAAAAGGTGTTTCAGTTGATCATAATTGATACTATAGATAGTGACACAGTAAATAAGAGTACCATACTTAGAGTCAAGAAGACTTGAATTAAAATCTTGCCTCAGACTAGCTATGTGATGCTGGACAAGTCACTTTACCTCTTTCAACTTGACTTCCTCATCTGTAAAAATGTTGACCATTATAGCACATACCTCCCAGGGTTTGACACCACTAATCTACACACTGAGTGATTATGTCTCCAAACAATTTTCTGTGTATTTAGTTTTCCATTTTTGTATTTATTTATCTAAATTAATTACATCCATTTATAAATGAAATCTGGCTTCTAAATTAAAAAAAAATCATCAACAAATGACAAAATGGAAAAATTAAAGACATGTGGGAGGGAAGATAATATAAATTGATGAATTTAATCCTAATTTCATGGCCTGGACACAAAGACTTGTCACTATGATGTATATAGTGGAATAATTCTGGGATTGGTCCTTGCTCCTGTGTTATTTAAAAGTTTGGGCATGTTTGACTCTTTTTTACCCCATTTGGGGGTTCTTGGCAAAGATACTAGAGAGATTTGCAATTTCCTTCTCCAGCTCATTTTGTAAATGAAGAAATTGAGGCAACAAGGTTAAGTGACTGGTCCAGGGTCACACATTTAGTGTCTGAGACAGAACCTGACTATAGGCCCAGCACTCTATTCACTGTGTCACTTAGTTTCCCCTGTTCAATACAACAGAGGCAATGCCAATTTATGTTTTTTATTCCCTGTCAATATGCAGCCCATATCTATCTTTGACACAACTGTAATAGAGAATAGAAGTGATGCTAAAAGATTGAACAAAAGCAAATGTCTCCTTTTTTCTTATTTTGAAAAGATAAGAATGATTTTGCAAATGGAAGGTCAATAAGTTTGCCTTTGACTTCTGGCAGAATTCTAGACTGCTCCCAGTACATCTAGAAATGAAAGCAGTCATCACTAAGAGCCAATTGTTCTTCAACAAGAAGAACTCAGGTCAAGTAACCTCATTTTCCTTTTTGATAAAGTTACCTAACTGGTATTTAGATAGAATACTACAGAGATAGTTTACCTAGATTTCAGTGACACATTTGACAAAGGTTTTGATAGTATTCTTGTGGAAAAAAATGAAAGGATGTGGGGGAAAAGATTGAAAAGTGATTGACTTTCTTGATGTAAAAACTAATAATTAATCATTTTGTATCATCTTGAAAGACCTCAAATGGAATACCACCTCAAGGACTTGCACTGTGTCTATTTTCTTAGACATTTTTATCAGTAATTTAGATAAAGGCATACATAGTATACTTACAAGACATGCAAATCAAACTACTATATGGGGTGAGGGAAGGGGAGGGAGGGAGCAATGAAGTCTGGTTAATAGACTCAGGGTTTAAAAATATATTGATAGGGGCAGCTAGGTGGGGCAGTGGATAAAGCACCAGCCCTGGATTCAGGAGGAACTGAGTTCAAATCTGGCCTCAGGCACTTGACACTTACTAGCTGTATGACCCTGGGCAAGTCACTTAATTCCCATTGCCCCACCCCCCAAAATTTAAAAATAAAAATATATTGATAGGCTAGAATACTGGAATGAATAGAATATGAAATTTAATAGTGGTAAATATGGAATCTAACAACAGGGTTAAAATCAACTTCATAAGTACAAGCTGGGGGGATTTGTCTAGAAAATGGTTTTTTGAAATGGATTTGGGAGTCTCAGTTGCCTGCAAACTCAATATTAGTTGACAGTGTAATATATCAGCTAATGATTCTAATACAATCTTAAGTTGCATTAAAAGAGAGATGGTTTCCATAACTAAGAAGATGCTTACCCTACTATTTTTTGCCTTGTTCTGCCTATGCTTGTTATATTATGTTGAGCTCTGTACAAGACTTTTAAAAAGAAACTGACAATCCAGAAAGCTTCCAATGGAGGTCAATTGGGATGGTGAAGAGCCTTAAGATCGTGACATAAAATAATTTTTGAAAGACTAGCCCACAGAAGAGAAGATGTGGGAGGGGTGGAAAAAACTTATTGCTTTCTTGCTATTTCCAAATAATTGAAGGTTTTTCCCATAGATTAGATTGATTGCTTGTCCCCAAAGGACAGAACTAGGAGTAGTGGGTAGAAGATACAAAGTATTGATTGTTTTGATTTAAAGGCTTGACTAAAAGAACTTCCTACCAATTAGTTATCTCAAATAGGAAAGACTACCTTAAGAAAGAGTGACTAACTCCTTATTAAAGTCTTCAATTAAAGACTGGATGACCACATAAGAACTATATTTTAGGGGATGTTCTTATTCTATAATAGGACTTCATAGCTTCTGATGTCCTTTCTAACCCTGAACTCCTGTCATTATGTAATCCTTTGTATAAAAGAACATCCCTCTTCCCAGCTATTCCAAATTCAAGAACAAAGAACAATTGTCCCTAACTAGGGCCAGGAACCAGCCTTCCCTGATCCTTGTTACATATGAGAGTCATTATATATCCACCTGAGAGTGTCTATGGTTTTATATCTGAGAACTTCCTTCCCTTCTGATACATAGTTTCTCGATGTCAACATTCTTTTCTCTTTTTTTGTATAATCTGGAAGTGAACTCAAATGATTTGGACTATGCAGTGATGGAAAGTTAATGGAAAAGAGAGAGCAGATGCTAGAATTCGGTACATAGTTACTGTAACAAGAAGGGAAGAAAACAGTAAAAAATCATCAGGATAAGTTTCAGTAGGTCTTTGACTCTAGGGGTAGATTGGGCTAATGGACCCTGACAATTCAGGAAGATTGGTACTTTGAATTGGAGTTTAAACATGAATGAAGTTTTGAAATTATTTAAGGGGGAAAAAAAGACCTGGGTCCATGGGCAAGGTCCCTTGTACTTCTTCCAAGAAGGAATTGGAATTCCTGACTTATTAAAATTCCACAAGGCCTAAGGCTCAGGGCTAATCCTTCAAATCTCTCCCTCTTCTTATCCATCTATCTCTTCCACTCCTCCTCCTAATTGTCATTAAAAAACTGAAATGTAGATCCAGGCAACAAGATTTATACCATTATATTCATGAGAATTTGTCACTGAACCATTTGGGTGACACTGGGCATTGTGTCTTATAAAATAGGAATGGTAATATAGTATCTCCTTCAAGCTTTGATGGGAAGGAGAAGGAAATGGAATAAACATTTATTTAATGTCTACTATGTGTCAGACATTGAGCTAAATGTTTTACATAATTATCTAATTTGATGCTCTCAACAAGCATGGGAGGTGGTGGCTATTATGATCCCCCTTTTGTAGTTAAGGAAACAGAGTAAATGACTTGCCCAGGGTCACAGAAGTATTAAATGGCTGAGATCAGATCTGAAGTCAGATCTTCCTGATGCCAGACCTAGTGATCTCTCTCCTGCACCATTTAGCTGCTTCTTTATACCAATAAACTGACTCCGCAGGCGAGAGAGCTACAGTGACATCTGTCTTTCCTTAATGTTGTAAGCAGTGAAAAGAATCATGCTTGGGAAACTGAAAAATACAAAGTATTATATATTTTGTATAGTTCACCATCCCCTGTCCTTAATCTGCCTTAAGTTCTGCTGGATTCCTTGCTCTAGGGCTGTCTGTCTCCTCAGTAAAAGAACTAGTCTCTCAAGTTCAACAGTTCTACCCAGGCCACAGATTCCTAAACAAAAATTATTTTTGGTTCTTCTTAAAGATGTCCTTCCCAGCAGGGTTGAAGTGAAAACATAAAGTTTTCTAGAGGATTAAGATGAAACAGGGATGGAACAGGCAGCTTCATTCCCACATATAGAAAGGGGGATGTCCACCAATAAGAATCATAATTATTGCAATCAAATCAGATGTCAGATGGCAAGTCTCTCTGGGATGTTTGTAACAGGACTGCTTATTAGTTACTTAATATTATATCTCCACTGAGTACAATCTGATCAGTGCCAAGTGGGCTCTTTACTTTCTCTGTGGGTATCTCTCTTCTTCTCTAATAATCTGTACTGTTAGAGTGCCACAATAACTGCCTGGGTTGCCAAAACCTCACTGTTTGGGTGTCCATGAAGCAGAGACACCATCTGTCTTTTGAGGTAGCACAAGAGTAGCTTTCAGAGTCTAGTATGTCAAAAGGGTCAAATAGTTATGCCAACTGCCAAACCTCCCCCCCCCACCTCTGATTCTCCATAGCTTAGAGAGCTATCTTTTTATCTCTGGGTCATCAGAAATGGAAGCACAGGGGAACATGAATTTCTCCTTTTGTGTGTCTATGGTGTTATGGCTGATAAGAAGCCATCATAGGGTATCTGCTCTTGCTCCAAAGTGGGGCTTGTGGTGATGTGGGGATACAGCATTTAGCCCTACATATAAAGAGAAGGCATTGTTGTATATGAAGATCCAAATGTGAATTGGGAAGCAAAGAGGAGGATTACAAGGAAAACTGAAGTAAGAAGAAATAAAGAAGGGCAAACTGCAAGTTGTATATTTTTCTTCTGCTTCCTAGTTTGAATGGAAGAGAATGCTGGCCTGACTTTCAGGAACTTGCACTTCTAATCTTATTTGTCCCATTAGTTCCTTCTATTGCAAGGCCACACCTCCAAATCTTAGATTCTTCATTTACAAAACAGTTGAAGAATTATGTAAATATTTTACTTCAAGAAGATACTACATCAATCATTAAGAAAGGTTTTGTTTTTGTTTTTTTGGTTTTTTTTACAAACCAGTGATTTCTATTGCTATTGTTAGCTTACTATTTTTACTACTACTACTACCTAATATAACCAGCATAAAATTTATTTTGCTGGATGTATTTAGCATTATTTCACTGACAGGTAGTGTGTCATAATGGCTACAGTACAGGGCTTCAGTGAGCAAGAACGGGGTTCAAACCCCGCTTCCTATGTGAGCTAATTGTATAAGTCTGGGAAAGTCTAAGCCTCAGTTTCCTCATATACAAAATACTTTTAATAATAGCTCATACTTTACAAGATTATTATATCACATAGGATAACAAGTAAAATGCTTTGCTAGCTCATAAGGGTTGTATAAATGTAAGATATTGTTAATATTTAATGTCAGTTCATGACATTAAGGCCTATGCTCAGACACATATGGAAAAATCACAGCTTTGGGAAAGTCCATGGCTGTGTTTGACATCTGTAGTAATATTCCCCATTCACCTGAGTACAGGCTCAGTTTCTTAATACTCAGGCACTATAAAAGTTCGGTCAAGTTTTTCTTTTCCAAGTGAGAATTAGCACTTCTTTACTCAGACATAATTTGCTGCCAGATGGGGTTTGGCTAGAAATGTGTTTCCCTTCATTTTAAAAGCTTACAGGAGTCAGATTTTCAGAATATTAAATTATAATCTTTCAAATGCAGATAAAATGCCAAACTAGTTAAATGTGTGTCCATCATTGTTTTCCCCCCCCTTTGGGTGGAATGATAGGTTTAATTCTACATTGCTCTCCTTCCTTTTAAGGTTCAGCAAATTGCTTTAGTTTGTTCAATTTAATTGACTAAGAAACTTGATATACATTTCTTATTATTATACTGCCAAATGTACTGGCCAAAAGGACAAACTCACATTATATCCCATTCCCAAACTTTTCAAATAAATCATTTCTTTACATATTTACTATGATTCTTACTGTTTCTAAAGCTTGAAATTCTGCAATTGTCTTTGATTCTTTCTTTTCTCTTTTTAAAATTTATTTATTTATTTAGAATTTTTTCCAAGTTACATGTTAAAAAACCCAAATTTTTTCACATTGATTTTTTAAAACTTTATGTTCCAAATTTTCTTCCTCCATCCAAGCAATTCAGTATAAGTCATATATGTGCAGTCATGCAAAATATCTTCACATTTGTCAGGTTGTGAAAGAAAACAGACAAAATATCTTTAGAAAGAAGAACTAACAAATAAAATTATACTTCAATCTATATGCAGATACCATCAGTTCTTTCTCTGTTGATGGTTTGTACTTTTCACACATCCTTCTGATAGCATGCTACTCATCATTTCTTTCACAATTACTATTGCTAACTGTATTATCCTCATCCTATTCTGTCCCCTTGATATTTACTCTATTTTCTATCTTCCTTCACCCTTTCACTCATGAAAAGTGTTGTGCTTTTCTACTGTCCTCTCCCCCAATCTGCCCCCCCCACCTTTGCCTCTCCCCCCTTATCCCCTTTCCCTTCCACTTTCCCTCAGGGCAAAATATATTACTATACCCACTTTAGTGTGTATGTTATTCCCTCTTTGAGCCAATTCTGATTGGAGTAAGGCTCACTCGCTTCCCCGCTCCTTCCCCATCTTCCCCTGCACTCCATAAGCTTTTTCTTCTTACTTTTATGAGAGCTACTTTACCACATCCCACTTCACCCTTTCCCTTTATTCCAGTGCATTCCTATTACTACTTAACTTTATTTTAAAGATGTCATCATGGGTCAGCTAGGTGACACAGTGGACAAAGCACCAGCCCTGGACCCAGGAGGCCCTGAGCCCAAATCTGGCCCCAGACATAAGCCACAGCACCCTGCTTGCACCACAAAAAACAAGGATAAACAAAAAAAAGTTTTACAGATATCATCCCTTCATATTCAATTCACACCTGAGTCCTCTGTCTAAGTATATTCCTTTCAGCTGCCCTAATACTGAGAAAGTTCTTATGAGTTAGAAGTATTATCTTCCCATGTAGGAATGTAAACAGTTTAACCTTTTAATGTCCACCATGATTTCTTTTTCCTGCTTACCTTTTTATGATTCTCTAGAGTCTTCTATTTGAAAGTCAAATTTTCTATTCAGTTCAGATCTTTTCATCACAAATGCCTGAAAGTCCTCTTTTTCTTTGAAGTCCCATTTTCCCCCCTCAAAGATTATACTCAGTTTCTTTCTGGGTAGGTAATTTTTGCTTGTAACCCCAGTTCCTTTGCCCTCTGGAATATCATATTCCATGCCCTCCAGTCCTTTAATGTAGAAGCTGCTAGATCTTGTGTTATACTGACTGTAGCTCCACAATATTTGAATTCCTTTTTACTAGCAGCTTGCAATATTTTCTCCATGACCCGGGAGCTCTGATAACTGGCTACAATACTCCTGGAAGTTTTCCTTTTGGGATCTCTTTCAGGAGTTGATCAGTGAACTCTTTCAATTTCTATTTTACCTTCTGCTTCTAGAATATCAGGGCAATTTTCCCTGACAATTTCTTTGGAGAGGATGTCTAAAATCATATTTTGATCATGGTTTTCAGGTAGGCCAATGATTTTCAAATTATCTCTCCTGCATCTATTTTTCAGGTCATCTGTTTCTCCAAGGATATATTTCATATTGTATTCATTTGGATTTGCTTCTGTCTTGATTTCTCATAAATTCGTTAGCTTCTATTTTACCTATCTTAATTATTAAGCAATGATTTTCTTCAGAGAGTTTATGTACCTCCTTTTCCATTTGGCCAATTTTGCTTTTCAAGTTGGAGAGTCACAGCCTTTCCTTCACCATCTTGGCTCTGCCCCTAAATTCTTCCTTTTCTATAATTTGCTGTATTCAATTTAGAGTTTTAAAACTGAACAACTCTTAGAAATTCATTTGTCTAATTCCTTTTTTCTTTTTTTCCCCTTTGTAATATCCTCTTATATTTATACTTTCTTTACTATTTCCACTTCCATAAATATCTTATTGCTTCCATATCCACAGAGCCAGAACAGTCCATGTAAGCTTTCAGGCATCCTCATGCCCAGGCCTAGTATAACAAATGAATTTCAACTACCAGAGTAAGGCATTGTTGTTGTTGTTGTTGCTGTAGAGGCTTTTCAATCTTGTCCTACATTTTGTGATCCCATTTGGTGTTTTCTTGGCAAAGATACTTGAGTGGTTCATCATTTCCTTCTCCAGTTCATTTTACATGTGAAGGCATGTGTTCATTTAGGCAACAAGGTTGATTTTCCCAGTGTCACATGGATAATAAGTATCTGAGGCTGTTTTTGAATTCATGAAGATGAGTCTTTCTGATTCTGAGCCTAGGGCTCTACATCTTCATGTTAGCTTTCTAGGGAGTGCCAATTAGGAGTCAGGATTGATTCTTTACTCTTTGTCTTTGTGAAATTTGGCCTATTGCTAGACCCTAGATGACAGAAAGAACTCAAAGTTAGACCACTGATTGATTCACATGTATCAGGAAGCTCTTCTATATCAAAAAACCTGGTTTAGTCAGCTTCATTTATGCAAAAATGTGAAGCTTTCACCACAATCAGTTTAGCAAACTTCATTAATCCAAATATATAAGGTTAGCAAACTTTCCTAATCACGATGCCCTCATGATACATAATTGAAGGGAGTCACAGTCTAGACCAGCTGCTGATTGATTCTTTCTAAGGGTTTCTTCTTCTTGTTGTTTGTCTTTCATTCTCAAAGACCATGACATTGTCAGTGTGTATTCATGATCTGTGGTAAATTGAATTTAAGTGAGGTAGGGCTGTGCAAAGTCACCAGCCTCACTCTTTTTTCCAGAGCCATCTATGTCCAGTGGCAAGATATTCATCAGGATGACTGGAGATGGCCCTAGATGTTTAAGGCAATTGGGGTTAAGTGACTTTCCCAGGGTCACACAGCTAATAAGTCTCTGAGGTGATATTTGAACTGAGATCCTCCCAACTTCAGGGCCAGTGCTCTATATAGTGGATCACCTACATACCTAGCTGCCCCTCCCTCTAAGGTCTATCTCTCACTCAGTCCCTGTGAATCTTCAAAGCAACAATAATCAGAAAGATGTAAGGGCTCTTTATTAGGTATACATATCACCATATGCACTCATTGCTACCACCCGTGCTTGCCCTTGGAGCTGGGGAGTCACACATTTGAATATCTCTTAGTAATAGGCTGCCTGACTTGTGATCCTTTGAATATTTTTGTTTCTTCTTTGTAGTTCATGAGGGTTTCCGCACAGTCTTTAACCTTCTACCAGTATGTTTCTCTCTACCACCTCACCCAAAATTGTCAATTGTGAATCAGTTCAGTGAGCCAGTCTTAAGTAGCTTTAATAAGAGGTATTTACTAAGGTTGTGCAGCTAGATGATACAGTAGATACAGTACTGGACCCAGAGTCAAGAAGAGTCATCTTCATGAGTTCAAATCAGGCCTTAGATACTTACTTGCTGTGGGACCCTGGGCAAGTCACTTAACCCTGTTTGCCTCAGTTTCCTCATCTATAAAATGAACTGAAGAAGGAAATGATAAATCATTTCAAGAAAACCCCAAATGGGGTTATGAATAGTCAGGCATGACTGAAAAACACATCTCCTCTTTAAAGAAATATTTTTTCTTTGTGGTTTTACAGCATTCATTAAAAAATTGTTTTGTAGTTGTACTTTCCATTTACATTGTTGCAGTCATTGCATATTGTTTACTTGGCTCTGCTTACTTTACTTTGCATCACTTCCTGTAGATCTTTTCATGCTTCTCTGAATCACCATTTTCATTTTTTCCTATAGCACATAATATTCCATTATATTCCTTTACCATCACTTGTTTAGTCATTCCCCATTTGTTTTGTTATTACAAAACAAGCTGTTATAAATATTTTTGTGTATATGGAGACTTTTTATTAATGGCCTCCTTGGGGTATACACTTAATAGTGAAATCTTTGGGTTAAAATTATAGACCTCTTAGGCACTTGAAAATTTTGATTGTAATGATTCACTGATATTTTACCACCTTTGCAGAATATACTATTGCTATCTTTCGTCATCTTTTTTAATTTGCAGATTGTGACATGAAATCTTAGGATTTTTTTGCTTTGTATTTCTCTTATTTGGAAACTTCTTTCATGTGGTTATTAATGTTTTGCAGGGGTTTTTTGTGTTCTTGTTTTTGTTTTTGAGAATTGTTCATTTCTTTTGATCACTTATCAAGTGGGTAATAATGGCTTTTGGTTATACATATGTATATGTGCATGCATACACACACAGATAAACATACATATATACACATATATGTTTACACATGTATATAGCATCTTGTTAATTGTTTTTATATCTTAAATACCAAGCCCTTAATGGAAAAAATTGAAAGAAAGATCCCCCCCATTCATCTGCTTCCTTTCTTATCCTAGGTGTACTCACCTTGCTTGTAAAAGAGAATTTCAGTTTCATGTAATCAAAAGTATCTAATTGATCTTTTGTAATGAACTTTTTTCCATGTTTGGTTAAGAATACATTTCTTCCCCATAGCTGTGAGATATATGTGATCTGCTTCTTATCTAATGTTTTAAAAAGTATGATTTTTAAAATTAAATTCATATATCCATTTAGCTGTATTGTGGTATATGATGTAAGGTATTGGTCTAAGCCTAATTTTTGCCAATCTGCTTTCCAGTTTTCCAAGTAGTTTTTAATTAATGTAAATAGGAGTCCTCGAATATAATTAGGAGTTTTTTTCCAAAGTAATTTGTGGTTTCCAGTTTATCAAAAAAGAGATTATTTATTTTCATTCTTTCTAATTCTCCCTATATAGTCTTTCATTCATCTACCTCTCTATTTTTTAACCAATATCATATAGTTTTTTTAACAAATTATTTTATTTTTTCCCATTACATGTAAAGATAGTTCTCAACTTTTGTTTATACAAGCTTTCCAATTTCAGATTTTTCTCCCTCCTTCCCCTCCCTCCCCCCTCCCATATACAGCAGGTAATCTGATATATATATATATATACACATATATATATATACACACACATATATATATATACACATATATATATACACATACAATAACATTAAACAAATTTCTGCATTAGTCATATAATATAGCTTTGATGGCTATTGCTTTAATATAGCTTGAATTCTGCAGTGCTGTTTCCCTTCTAAGCATGCCTCTTTTCATCATTTCCCTACTTATTCTACACCTTTTATTTTTTAAATGAATTTTGGCATTTTTTTCAAGTTCTATAAAGTATATCGTAAATTTTGTTGGCATAGTAATAAATGTGTAAATTAACTTTCGTAGTGTTGTCACTTTCCTTTTATTGGTATGATCCAGCCATGAGCATTGAATATTGCTTCAGTTACTTAGTTTATTCTTAATGGAATACTTAATTGAATCTGTGCAAGTCTTTTTTGCATTTTGTTAGATTGATTCCCAGATGTATCATGAACTTTGTAGTTATTTGGAGTGGGATTCTCCTTTCTATTATTGCCTCTTGGATTTTGTTACCATAAAAATTTGGTGATTTTTGTGACTTTATTTAGTAACTTGCAACTTTGTTTAATTATCATCTCAATATCTTTGCTGATTTCCTGGAATTTTCCCAAGTAAACCATCATACATATCATTAGCAAATAAGGAGAGATTTTTTTCTCCTCCACTTTACTTATCTTTATGCCCTTAATTTCTTTGTCTTGCCTTATGGCTAGCATTTCCAGAACTATATAAGACAATAGAAGGGAGAATGGTTATCTTTACTTTATTCCTATAATTATTGGGAAAGATTCTAGTATATCCCTGTTGCACAAAGGTGAGCTAGTAAACCTTTATGAATGACTCTCCAAAAATAAATGTATGTACAAAATACTTTCAAGTTTAATCCTTATTATTAACATTTCTCCATTATTTTCTTAAGTTGACAAAAACAATAAATCAAGCCTTTATTGGTAGACCTTGCTAATTTCCAACATATAGATGCTTATAATGAAAATTTAACAACCAACTCCCATGAACTGGTTTGAGCTGGTTCTATCACATTCTCTCCCCAGTGCATATAATGCTTGGTTTGGGGTTCAGGTAGAAAGTTCAAATGACATTTGCTAAAGGGTCCCTCTAAGTCTCTACTTTGAAGGATCTTTAGCATAAATGAATATTGTAATTTATGAAACATTTCTCCTTAAATTTGTTGAATGGTTTTGTCTTTTTTAACATGATTAATTATGGTGATTGTTTTTCTAATATTGAACTCTTCTTGCATGATTGGTATAAATTAAACTTGGTCACAATGAATGATTTTTTTGGATAAATTACTGTACTCTGTTTGACAGGATTCCATTTAAAATATTGGTCTGTAGTTCTCCTTCAGTGTTTTATCCTTCTTTGTTGAGGCATTAGGAATATATTTGTCTCATAAAAGTTTTATTAGTGTGCTTTTCTTCTCAACTTTTGAGAATAATTTGTGTAATCTGGGTACTAATTTTTCATTATAATTTGATAGAATTATTCTTTGAATCTATCAATTGAGTTATTTAAAATATCTATTAGGTCTACTATTATCTTGGATATTATATATCTTTGAAGATATCCTTTTGTTTTGTAGTATCAGTCTTATAAACATATAAGTGTGTATAAGAGGATCTGATTTAAAAAAACAATTCTCATCATTTTGTTATGAGTTCACCTTGCTCATTTCCTATTTTGTTGATTTTCTTTCCTCTTTTTTAAATCAAATTAAAATCATTAATCTTCTTTTTAATCAGATCAGACAAACATTTATCAAGTTTATTAATCTTTTCAATGAACCCAGTTTTAGTTATCATTTCTATAGTAATTTTGGTTTCCAGTTTATTGATTTCTTCTATAATTTTTATATCTTCTTTTTATATACTTCTTTTGGTTTGGCTTATTTTTGACCTAGCTATTTTACATGCACATTTAGTTAATTAACCATCTCTTTTTCTAGTATGTCAATGTATGTTTGACAGGATATAATTTTCTCTTAGTGTACTTCTTTGGCTGCATCCAAAAAATGTTCCATCATCATAATTTTTATGTAAATATTAATTGATTCTATTATTTATTCCTTAACCCACTATTATTTAGTATTTTGTCATGAAATCTCTATTTTGGCCTATGTTCTTTGTCTGTGATCCCTGAAATGGCTGCTATTTTATTGTGTTATTTTTCTGTAAAGCATATATTTATTATTTTTGCCTTTTTTACATTAGCTGTAATATCTTTTTGTAAAAGTTACATGTGTTTCTGTGAAATATGTATATCCTTTCATAGTTCTATTTAGCAGATATCATTGGATTTTTAGTTCTAGCTTCATCAGCAATTTGTTTATTTGTATATTTTCCTTTTTATTTATATTTTTGTTAGAATTACCCAAAACTGAAACAATGATATTTTCAGTCTCTACTATGATACTGTTTATAGTTAATGCTTCTCTTATGAAGTTAGATGCTAAGGCATTTGGAGAATATACATTTACTATTGATATTGGTTTGCTTTTTATGGTTCTTTTCATCATAATGTAATGTCTTTATTCCTTTCTACATGTTGAATCTTTGTTTTTACTTTTGTAGTATGATTGCAATTCCTTTTTCTTTAATTTACCTCATATAGACAAATTTTTCTAATCATTTTAAGCATTTGTCTTCTTTATTCAACAACCCACACTGTATCCCTATTACTTACTATGTCAAATGCAAATTTTTAACTTGGTCTTTAAAATGTTCCCCAGTCTTATTCCACCTATACTACTTACTAATCATATGATTAGGTAAATGCTATCTTATATGGTCATGTTGCTCTTATCGTCCTCATTACATAACGTACTTATTTTTAACCACATGTGTTTGGTTATGCTACTTTTATTTCTTGAAAAGCTCTTCCTTCTCACCTCAACTTATATAAATCTTATTCACCCTTTGAAATATAATTTAAATTCCATTGACATCTGTTGGTAACACATAGGAAGGCTAGTGATTTGTTTTATAGCTTGCTATTTTCCTGAAATAATTTCAATGAATTATTTTTCAATCTCTAATACTTTCTAAATAATACATTATATCATTTGTAACAGGGTAGTTTTGTATCTTCTTTGTTTATGCTTTTTTCTCATTTTCTTCTTTTTTGCTATAAGTAACATTTGAAGAACTATATAAATAAAATTTAGGTTACCTTGATGCAAGTTTTATTTGCAAGCCTTGTCCCATTTTCCACCAAATACCAGGTATATAAGGAATAAATGGTGAATAGTAAAGAAAACCATTTATTCAATTTGTAGCAAAATAGAAATCAGAAAAGGAATATATAGGAGAATATACACCAGACAATTCAGAGTGAAGGAACTCTCATTGGGAGCAAGATAATGACAGAGAAAGAGACAGAGAGAGACAGAGAGACTGAGAGAGACAGACAGAGAGACAGAGACAGAGACAGAGACAGAAGGAGAGACACAGAGACAGAAAGACCATAACAGAGAGAGCTAAATCCAAGAGGAAGGTCCCTGAGGCCTTGAGTGTAGCAAGCTGGGACTAGGGACATAATATTGACTTCTAGCTCTTCTCATTTTAGCTTGTTCCCTGAGTTCTTTCATTCAGCAACCTGAAGTGGAATTGGCATATTAAATCTTCTTTCTTGAAGTTGGAAACCAGAAACACCAAAAACCCAAAGAAAATGAAAAGCTTTGAATCAGGTCCAAAAAGACTTAAAGAGACTGAAGAGCTCTCCACTTTCCTGCTCTTACCAACTCCAAGTTGACTCCTCATGCAGGTGCAAGACATTGTTTTCCACCAATAAGGAGAGGGTCCCAAATTGATAAGTTTTGGGGCTGGGGTTACATCTGCATTACAGATAATACTACCTCTTGGTTTTAGACAGAGACTTTACCATATTGAGGAAAGTTTCTCTTATTCCTATGATTTTAAATGTTTTGACATGAATGGGTATTATATTTTGTCATGAGATTTTTTTTCCATAATTTGTGACTATAATCACATGATTATTATTTGTGTTATTAATATGGTATATTATGTTTGTAGCTTTTCTAATATTGAACCAACACTGCATTCCTAGAGTAGATGCAAACTGGACACTGATTATAATCTTTTTTCTATTGTTGATGGCCTTGATGGTAAGCTGTGTTGTTTAAACTTTACTTGATAGGCAATAAGAATCCACTAAGGATTTTTGGTTTGAGAGAGACATATTAAATTGTGCTAATTAAAGAACACATTCTTTCCAGTGGTTAAAAGGATGAAATAGGGTTGTTGTTGTTGTGCCATTCAATAATGTCTAACTTTATGTGGCCCTAAATACTTTGCAATCTGTCAACTTTGTCCATGGGTTTTTTCTTGGAAAAATATTGGAAGAGTTTGCCATTTTCTTCTCCAGTTTGTCACCATTTATAGATGAGTAGCTGAGACAAATAGGGGTTAAGTGACTCTCTGAGGCCAGATTTTTCACTCAAATCTTCCTTACTCCAGACCTGGTGCTCTATCCACTGTGTCATCTAGTTACCCCTAAATTAGGGTAGAGGAAGAGTAAAAGTTGATAGATTGATTTAGAGGGCTAATGTGGTAATCCAAACTGGTGGCAGTGAGGATCTTATATTAGGGTGGTGGCTATGAGAATAGAGAGGAGGGGGCAGCTAGAGGGTGCAGTGGATAAGGCACCAGCCTTGGATTCAGGCGGAACTGAGTTCAAACCCAGCCTCAGACACTTACTAGCTGTGTGACCCTGGGCAAGTCACTTAACCCTCATTGCCCTGCAAAAAAAGAAAAAGAAAGAAAGAAAGAAAGAAAGAAAGAAAGAAAGAAAGAAAGAAAGAAAGAAAGAAAGAAAGAAAGAAAGAAAGAAAGAAAGAAAGAAAGAAAGAAAAAAGAATGTGTACATGCATGCAAGCATGCACACACATACATACACATATGCACATAAACATCATCATCATAGGAAAGGAGAATAGAGAGGAGGACATGTTTGGGTGGTAGAATTAATAGGACTTGTTAACTGATTGCATATGAGAAATGAGGAATAGAAAGGGTCCAAAATAATCTCAAGGTTATTAACATGGGAGACTAGATAAATGGTGAATTGTGGGAAAAGTTGAGATTAAAACATTATGACTTTGTTTTTTCCCACATCAAGTTGGTATGATATCATTTAGAGATATTTCATGGTCATGTGGAGATGTAGGTCTGAATCTTAGGGAGGAGATTAAGATCAGACATATATAGGTAACAGATAAAGTGAGATTGCCAACAGAGATAATATATAGAAAGAAGAGAAGCTCAAGACAATTTATCTTGTAGGTCTAATCCATATTAGAGGTATAGGAGTCAGGAAAGGCAACAGAGAAAGTAGCATTAGAGAAACAATAGAATCAGGAAATTTTAGTATGTCTTTAAGACCAAAAGTCAGAGTGTCTAGTGGGAGAAGCAGATGAATAGTGACCCAAACTGCAGAGTGCTCAAGGAGGAAGCAAACTGAAAAAGAAGAAAAAACACCTTTGAATTGTGCATGCCCTAATTTTGACTCAGACTTGTAGGCTTTGGAATCAAGGTGTCTGGATAGAGATAAAATCCTACAACAATGGGAGAGTAAATAGTGAATGGGTTCATGCAGATAGAGAGATCATCCTCCATTTTAGCACATTATTCTGGGGAGCATATAGAATGTCTTCCTAAGCAAAATCTCTGTACAGTTAGATTCACGGGGCTCCTTGTTTTGGCCATGACCACCCCAGATTGGCCTGGATTCCCCTGCATATTTTCTTACACACTTATATACAAGAGGGATATTCCTCCCTGCAGTTGTGAAGTTATAATCCCAACATGCTGTGCATCATTTTAATCAGGCCTGGTTCTCCTTATTCAGTTGAGAAGCTATAGATGGAATCCATCTAAATATCTTGTTCCATCTCCAAATGATAAATCATGTAACGATATGAAAGTCATTTTAAACCTTACGAGTGAAAAGAGCAGGTGATTTAAAATGTCATGCTTTGAAGGTACTGCATGAGCAAAATTCCTATAATCAATCATCCAAAGCAAACTATTATTTAGGAACTATTTGAAAGTAGATAAGCTGAAAATATTTTATTTTAAGAACTGCATAGAAAGGTGATAGTATATCAAAATTACTTTTTTTTATATTAACATACTGGGTTTTGGTTCAAATTTAGTGTTATTTACTTTAAAAAATCACTGACTACAATGAGCTAGCACTGCAGAGCAACCTAGAAAGGGAAGATATATTTACCAGTGAGAACACATTTTCACTTGAATACTTCTCTTACTTAATATGTTTTCAGCTTATAATGAAACTAGGTTTTTTAGGTTCTTGGATTGTTTTCCTGGCTCCCCACCCCCCACCATCTTTGACCAAATGCAACTCTTGTCTCAAACACCCCTACACAAATGTACACACATAAAAAGAATGAAGGTATGATGATAATTCATGATTTGATGTAAGTTTAAGATTGACAAAGAACTTTTGTCACAACAACACCATGAGGTAGTTAATAGAAGTAACATGTTGTTAGATTCTTTTTACATATCAGGAAACTGAAGGTCTAAGAAATCAGGTAACTTGATCCTAGAGCTAGTATAGGCTTGTGCAAAATTCAGAGAGGTCCTCTGACTCCAAGATCAATGAGGTTTCATTTATCCCACATTGGAGAATTAGTAGTCAGTTGTTCTCCCTATTTTCCCCCAGGTTGGGAGAGAACTATGAGAAAGGGGAGGATAGGAACATGTAAATAAGCCTGGGTGAAACTGTTACCTATTCAAGTTTCCAGATCTACTTTTAGGGCTGTCATCAATTGGTGGACTGTCATCCCAGGATCTCACATATGACTTTTCTATTGAACATCTAAAATAGAAGAATTATTTCCCCTAATTCTGGATATTTTCAATGTCTTTTGTCCTGGCAAACACATAGGCCATTTGCAGCATGCCCTGGCAACCCCATTTTTGGTTGGGCAAAGTTACTCTTTTTTGAGGGGTATATTCATATATCTGTTCCTTATCTGCACAATACATCATGTTACAATTGTCTTCCTTTTTTGAAAATGAATCTTCTATGAAATACCAATGGGTATATTTTAAAAGAAAAAGGCTTACCAAGCTTGGAAAAAAGAAGTTTAATAAAACTTCAACCGGCCTCAGACACTTAACACTTACTAGCTGTGTGACCCTGGACAAGTCACTTAACCCCAATTGCCTCACTAAAAAAAAATAAAAAATAAAACTTCAAATACTTCTGCCTGCTTTGGTTTTCTATATGCAAGCAACTTTCATATAATGAGGGTATGAATAGCTGTGGGAATGCAAAACTGAAATGATATGTTAATAATACTCCAAAACCACAAGAAGAGGAGTGTTTAATATCTGCATGACTGAAAACATGAAATGTGTTGGGTGTGATAGATGGCAGCTCTGATAATCGCCAGAATATATCACTCTACATGAAGTTCTTCAGGAGTGTATACACATGGCTGTGCCATTTTCCCAAAGGCAGAGAGCCATGAAGGTATCTAGGTCATACTGTGCATCCCTTTGCTGCTGCTGCTGCTTCCTTTTGGACTTAACCTATGACTTTTCTGTTATTAGGAACTCTTGCTAAGGATAATTCAATTATTCTGTAACTTCCAGTATTATGGAGTTCCCTAGATCACTGAGAGGTTAAGTGATTTGCTCAGGGTCACATACACATTAAGTATAAGAGAAAGGACTGGAAATCAGTCTGATTAAGAGCAGCTCTCTCTCCATGATGATATGCTGCCTCCATGTTTAAAATATTCAAAATGGAGAAAATAATCACAGGGTATCTCAGTCTGTGGTCCCTATACCAAAGATTATATAAATTGGTTTCAGAGGGACCAAGAGCTTGGATGGGGAAAATAAGTTTTTATTTTCACCCATTTAACTGAAATTTAGCATTTCCTCCAAGTATTAAAAAAGCACATTATCCTCAGAAAGGGTACATAGGCTTTACTAGATGGCCAAATGGAATCTGTGACAATGAAATTTAGGAACCCCTGGTCTAGGGAGTATGTAGGCAAAGATGCTCTACAAATTCATTCAGTAACTTTTTCCTAATCCTAGTGATTCATCATCAATTTGTTCTTACTAATATTAGATGAGCTATAAAGTTCCCATTGGTAGAAAAAGGTTTTGGTTAGGTTATGTAAAGAACATTGGACAGAGCTTCAAGAAACTTGGCTTTGAGCCATGTTCCAAAATTTACTATTGTGTGACGCTGTGTAAGTCACTGAACATCTTTAAAATACAGTGTCCTTGGGGCAGCTAGGTGGCGCAGTGGATAGATCACTGGCCCTGGATTCAGGAGGACCTGAGTTCAAATCCAGACTCAGACACTTAACACTTACTAGCTGTGTGACCCTGGGCAAGTCACTTAACCCCAATTGCCTCACCAAAAAACAAAAAATTCAGGGTCCTTCTCTGTAAGATGTGGATAATAGCTACCTAACAAAGTTGTACTGAGCAAAGTGCTTTATAAGCCATTAGTTGCTGTAGAAATGAAGGTTTATTTCCTGGAAGGACTTGCATGAACTGATGATGAGTGAGATGAGCAGAACCAGGAGAACATTGTACACATGTTAAGGCTAAAATTCTAGCTAAACTGTCTAAAATATCTAATGAGTGGTCGCCAATAAATTATAAGCTTTAGCAAGAGTTAGACTTTTAAGCATTTATTAAGGAGAATAAGAATTTGGTAAAGAGAGAGAAAAAGGCCTAGATTCCTATCTATTAAAGGGAGAGCACATTTCTAGCTCCCTTCTCCGCCAGAGTCCAGAGGAAAGAGCGCGAGAGCGAGCGCCAGTCTCTTCCTTCCTCCTCCCACTAGCCCGCGTCACTTCCTGACTCCTGGTCTTGCCCTCAAAGACCTTCGCTTCATGGGCAGAACTCTTCTACAGTTAAGTCTCCAGCAGGTGGCGTCATTCCAATCGTTACAGTCCCCCCTGTTGTTCCTCAAGAAACAAAATGTTTCCTTGACGGAACAGTAAAAACAATATAATAACTATTGCTAACTAATAATATGTGAACAACAATATAGAAAAGGAAGAGAGGAAAGTTTTGTCCAGAGGGGCGATTTTTTTTTTTTTTGTCCTCATGAACCGACGCTTTGACATTGGTCTTGCAAAGGGAGGGCCTCTGCAGAGAATACATGTTACAGATGGTGTATATTATAACAGAAAGAGAAAAAAAAACAACAAAAACAAATCAAAACTGTTCATTTAAAGTCTCTGAAAGTCTTTTCTCAGATGTCCTCTAGGTGTAGTCGTGGAATGGAAGTCTTTTCAGGGGTTGAGGTATGGATGCTGGTAATCAGCCAGGAAATTTCCTACAAAATTGAGCTTAACACAACTTTAAAATAGCTTTGTCAATAATAAAATCAAACAATGAAAGTTCTCAAAAACATGTCTAAGGGAATACAGAATCTTAGTTGTTACACATGAAACATATAATAAAACAAAAATTGAAACATTCTTTAAAATTATAATATTACTATAGTCCCCCCCCTTATGGAGGGTAATTGAGAAGACAATTGCTGCAATATTAATTATTAAAAATAATTTTTATCTGTTTCATCACTTTTTGCATCATCTGCCTAATTATCCTCATGCCATTATGAGAAATTTTAAAATCTAATATAATTAGTAACAGATGTCAAGGCCAAATTCAACACTGTTATTTATCATGACACCTGAGATAATTATGGGGGTTACCATAAAAGAACAGAGAAATGATGGGATATGAGCATTCCCACACTTGAGCAATATGTACTGCCCATACAGTATGCCAGGCTTAAAATAGGTGGATGGAATATACGTCCATGCCACCGAACATATTGGAGGAAACTGAGTCAGACTTAATCAGATGCATGGGATTGAGATGGTCCATGGCATCAGGCATATAGGAGGGAGCATAGAAGCCAGGTGTAGAAGTGAGATGGGTGGGATCAATACTTCCAGCCATCTGTACAATATTGTGGGGAAAAATAAAATAAAATATTAAACCAAGAGAATCCAACCTCAACATTTGTCAAAAGCCGTTCCCTTGGCCATACCTTGACTTCATGCATGTCTCCCCTCATGTGACAGTTCAGTGTCTGCTCTTGCATGTATTCCTCTTGTGATTGGATGGCATCTTGGCCAACTGGCATCTGATAACTCAGAATAAAGGCAATTAATGTCTTAAATGATAAGTTCCCATAATCCAAGTCTCATATGGATTTAAAAATTGAGGATAATAAATGATTGCAAAAAATGTGAATACATCTTGACTCAGAACACAATATATAATTATGCAACAATTTCAAATAATACCCCTTTTTTAAAAACTTAGTATACAATTACTTTTGTGAAAAATCTGAATATATTTAAATACAAGTTAAAGCATAACAGAATCTCAAAGAAAACTTTTTTTTT
Organism: Dromiciops gliroides; assembly: GCF_019393635.1. Classification (NCBI taxonomy): domain Eukaryota; kingdom Metazoa; phylum Chordata; class Mammalia; order Microbiotheria; family Microbiotheriidae; genus Dromiciops; species Dromiciops gliroides. The sequence continues at coordinate 269,551,062 of NC_057861.1, read as the reverse complement.
GAAAAAAGAAAACTTTTACAAATGTTCCCCTCTTTTTTTTTTGGAATATGCTTATTAAAAATAATACTTCTAGAATCAATTTACACTTGCCATGGCAACCAATTTGCCAGGGAAATGCTTTAAAGAGTTTGATCAAATAATCAGTTGAGAAAAAATAATAAAAACAAACAACTCAGAATATGGGAGCACAATACTCCTAGAATTAACATTGCATTATGAAATCAAAACCATCTTGCAATGTTTCAAAATTAGATAGACAAATGAATAGAAGAAAATACACATGGAACAATAAAAGACAGTGAAATTCAAACTAAGGAAATCTAAATGAATATGAACTTAATATCAATAAGAGTATTATAAAATATAAACTTGATCACATGACTATAAAAAGCTTTTACAAATATTCTCCTTGTTTTAGAAACTAGGTATAAGACACAATCTCAAAAGCATGAAAATCTCTATGAAAATAAACCCATACCATTAATTTCAAAATGTATATGTAATAGCATAGAAATCCTATGTAACCTCTAAACTGATACTATTAGTAATCTGAGTGAATTTAGAACACTTTTGATTCCGATATCTAAAATCCCCAATACTCATATCAATACCTTGCTGCTTACTTCTACATTTCTGTAAAATATGTACCCTTCCATGGCAAAAGAAGCGGAGTCTTGAACTATGGTGATGATTGTCATTCTTATTCAGCTTAAGTTTTTCTTCTTTAACCCCTCTATATTGTCTGTCAGTCTTTTCACCATACAAATGCTTTATAAGATTACTAATTAAAGACAAAAGCAGGTTAGCAAAATTATGAACAAAACGAGCATATCTGGAATTTAAAGAGTTTTCTAAAGTTGTCTCCGAAGCACAGCCAGGCTGGGGAAGGGGTGAGCCTGAAGCTGCAAATGCAGTTAGAGAAAGTTGAGCATGCGCATTAGATCTTTGGACTTCCCGGGCCAGGGAAGCAATGGGCTTGGCCATGGGAGGAGTAGAGGGTGGGGTTTGGAGAGGAGGGGAGGGACCAGAGCAATTAGAATCAGACTTGATTTTGAACTCAGGCCTGGATTCCTCTTCCCCCACTTTGCCTCCAGGTGCTAGGGGATTAAAAGCTTCTAGAGGGTGGGTCATTGCCTCCAGGCATGCAAAATTAAAGCAACAATTAGTGTTAGAACTGGGAAAAGCTGCAGGAATCTCTTCAGGTTTCTCTGAAAAAGCATGGTTGGGAGAGGGACAGATATTTCCTTGTGTGAGTAAGTTGCTGGCTCTTTTAACAAAAATAAAAATAAAAATAGAAAATCCACAAAAACAAAGCATTAACATGATCTTATCTCCCATTTGTCTGGTTAAACAGACTAAAATCAAAAATAGGGTAATTAGGGAGTTTAAAAGGTCCATTCGAAAAAATTTAAAGGAAAACACAGCCAGTGGGCCAGTACTTAGCAGTTAAAGGGAGAGGGAGGGGAAATTTCTTACCCAACCAGCAGATCAGAAGACTGAGGGTTAGCTTTCCTCTTCGTGGTCAGCCATCTGTTAAGGCTAAAATTCTAGCTAAACTGTCTAAAATATCTAATGAGTGGTCGCCAATAAATTATAAGCTTTAGCAAGAGTTAGACTTTTAAGCATTTATTAAGGAGAATAAGAATTTGGTAAAGAGAGAGAAAAAGGCCTAGATTCCTATCTATTAAAGGGAGAGCACATTTCTAGCTCCCTTCTCCGCCAGAGTCCAGAGGAAAGAGCGCGAGAGCGAGCGCCAGTCTCTTCCTTCCTCCTCCCACTAGCCCGCGTCACTTCCTGACTCCTGGTCTTGCCCTCAAAGACCTTCGCTTCATGGGCAGAACTCTTCTACAGTTAAGTCTCCAGCAGGTGGCGTCATTCCAATCGTTACACACAGTATCATCAAAATTATGTGTTGATCAGCTGTGATAGACTAGATTCTTCTCACCAATCCAATGGCACAAGAAAGTTCCAAAGGACTCATGATGGAAAAGGCTCTCCAAATCCAGAGGGGGAAAAAAAAGGAACTATGGAATATGGATGCTGATTGGATCATACTATTTCTTTTGTTTTTGGTGCTGTTGTTTTTCTTTTTTGCGGTTTTTCCTTTTTGTTCTGATTCTTCTCATATAACATGACTAATGCAGAAATATGTTTAATGTTATTATATATATCTATATAGGTAGATAGATAGATAGATAACCTATATCAGATTGCCTGCTGTCTAGGGGAGGGGGCGAAAAATTTGAAATTGGAAATCTTATCTAAACAAATGTTGAAAACTAAAATAAATAAATAAATAAATAAGGAAACAAACAAACAAACAAACAAATAAATAAATAAATGAAAAATTTTGGATTAATTAATTAATTAATTTGAAAAAAGAGGTGGGGGCAGCTAGGTGGTGCAGTGGATAGAGCACTGGCCCTGGAGTCAGTAGTACCTGAGTTCAAATCTGGCCTCAGACACTTAACACACACTTACTAGCTGTGTGACCCTGGGCAAGTCACTTAACCCCAATTGCCTCACTAAAAAAAAAAAAAGAAGAAGTGAAGGTTTATTTTATCTTGTCAACAGAAATGTAATCTATTTTATTCCTTTTATCTCATTTTATCTTCTTAATGACATTGAAGAACAACTAGAAATCATCATCTTTTTTATCTCTTTATACAGAGTGTATGTTCAGTATATTAGTATAATATTCTTAGGAAGTATTTCACTTATCAGACTTTTTGGGGGGAGTAATCAAGTGAATGGAGATGTCATTACTTCACAGTACAAAGAAAAGAAATGGATTGTCTATGCATTTGTTGTTTGATAGTTATTTGGTTGTTTTCAGTCATGTTCAATTCTTCATGACCCTATTTGGAGTTTTTTTTTTAGCAAGGACACAGTAGTGGTTTGCCATTTCCTTCTCCAGGTCATTTTACTGATGGGAAAACTGAGACAAACAGGGTTAAGTGACTTGTCTAGGGTCACAAAACTAGTTGGTGTCTGAGACTGGATTTGGGCTTAGGAAGACGAGTCTTCCTGACCTCAGACCCAGCACTTTATCCATTCTGCCACCTAGCTACCCTGGTTATGCATAAACATAGAATTTTTAGTATGAAAAGTGACTGGAGATCATTTAATGCAAACTGTTCTTTTTATAAATAAGGATACTGAAGCCCACAGAGGTAGAGTGATTTGTCTAAGATCATGCAGCTAATTCATGGAAGAGCCTAGATTGGAATTTAGGTGTCCTACTAGATTTTAAAGTTCCCTTTTTCAATGTATACCATAGCTATCTCTTACCAGATAAAAGCAGGACTAAATTTTCATTGAACTGATTAGAGAATTATTTACCTCATTCTGTAATGGCTAAATTTAATTTTATTCAAGTAGCTTTACTTTAAGGAGATTTCTGTGTAACAGATCAAATAAAATAAATATGAAAAATAAAATAAAATACAACCCCCTTTGCCAAGGGGTTATGATGATGCTATAAAACAAAGGTTAAACCAAACTTATGATGGTGTTCATGATTTGCATTTCCATGGGATGGATCATTTTGATGCCCTAGATATTGTTCATTTCACCTCTGGGATGATTTAGAATAATAAGGCACCATTAGACTGCAATTGCAATCTGCAACCGTTCCTTCCCTGATTATTATTGCTTATATATGAGCAAACCACATGTGTGTATGTGTGCATGTATGTGTGTGTACATGTGTAAGGAGCTAGTCAGAGAGAACCTGAAAAGAACAGGGAGAGTTATTAGATGCCAGCTGCATTGGCAACTTGTCCTAGAAATTTGTGCAACTCAAAGATTTTGTGATCAGTTTGATTCATACTTTAATTCAGGGAAACTAAATACTTTGCAATCTGTCGACAAAAGGACTATGTATATAGCAAAAGTTACAACCTTCCCTAATCTATTCTAAAACAATTAATGGTAGAAATGGGGGTGTGGGGAATGAGAAGTTGAGTGGGGAGAAGGGATGTCAGGGGTGATCTCAGCTGCCACTTGCCTTGTGATCCAATTAACATTGATAACATGATTATACTTCTACCCTCTTCCCCGCCTTGACTATCACTAGCACCATAGTTCACCTGGATTGTTTCCCTGTGTTTTAGAAGTGACCCAGAATTCTCAAAGACTATGCCAATGGAATTCAAATTCTGACAAGTTCTTTTTTCAGGGCAATGAGAGTTAAGTGACTTGCCTAGTGTCACACAGCTAGTCAATGTCAAGTGTCTGAGGCTGGATTTGAACTCAGGTCCTCCTGAATCCAGGGCCCGCACTCTATCCACTGTGCCACCTAGCTGTCCCCAAATCTGACAAGTTCTATCTAATTAGTCAGACTTAAATAAGGGCTCAGAAATTGATTCCATATCTGTTGTCTGAAGCCCAACCTAGTTACCTTCAGAGATTCTCATTGCCCTTGTAAAGAATGAATTGTTATTTGAGGTTTTTATGCCTTGGCGAGCACTGGCCTGGGGCTTCGCAAATCGCACAGTGCTCCACCCACTGGTTGTAGCCATTGCCAGGGCTCTGGCACCTCACGTCATTACCACTCGCTGACACTTACATGGGCCTGGCAAAATTATAATGATTGGAAGCCTAGTGAGGGCAGTCATGTGACTGTCAGAGCGGCCATCCCATTGGCTGGGATTGTGTGGGGTGTTCCTAGGTTTGGGGGAGGAGAACTGGGCATTCAAGGTGGAAGCTGGAGAGCGACAGGCATTCTGCTGCATATTTTCAGCTGGTTCCTGGGCGGTGGTATTTTTCAGGTATTATAATTTCCCTTTCCCCATTTTTATTTCCTTTCCCTTGATCCTAATGGTCCTGTTTGTGTGTTTATTTTAAGTTTGTTCTTGCTAAAATAAATCTTGTTCTGTTTTGAGGTAGGCTGCCGGTTTCCTTCCTTGCCCCAATATTGCGGTGAGCCGCTTAGCTAGCACTCCCCAATTAAAAATTGGTCCCCACAGCCTATTATATGATAAAAGCTTTTTGTCTAAGGAAACTTCTGAAGGAAGGATAGTAGCTTGTGTCAGTGGAAGTAGGAGTACTCATGCTGATGAAAGCATGGATCCTTAGGAACTGTATGGCAGCAGCTATCATGTTTGTGGGCAATTATGGCATCGCTGTGCCTGCCTCATTTTTTCCCATTGTGAAATTTTGATAGCTCGGGAAATCTTAGAGTGACTTAAGAATTTTCTAGAAACTCCATCTTTTTCTGACATTAACAGTGGCTATCAGTGATCACACATTGGGGAATCAAAGACAAAATTATTACAAAGTGTTCCCTATGGGAGCAGGTAGGTGGGGCAGTGGATAAAGCATTGGCCCTGGATTCAGGAGGACCTGAGTTCAAATCTGACCTCAGACACTTAACACTTACTAGCTGTGTGACCGTGGGCAAGTCACTTAACCCCAACTGCCCCACAAAATAAGAAAAAGAAAAAAAAGAAAAGAAAAACAAAGTGTTCCCTATGATTGCATGAGTCAGGAACAAAACAGTAAAGTTTAGCACAGTCTTTCCAAGTCTATATTCTAATGCTACCTTCGAGAACTTGTTGAACATTGTGATTATCATATCCCTGAAGCTAAGGCAGCTATTGATTATAACCCATTGGCTGTACACCTGCCTTGAGATGATTGACAAAAATTTAAACATTTAATCCTTTGAAATGAATGTCTACAGCAGAAAAATGAAGCTACTTTTAGACTGTAAACTCCAAGAGGGAAGGAGCTATGTTGGTTTAATCTGCTAATGTTAGAAAATGTACAAATGGAGTCCTAGAGGACAATGGTAATAAAAGTATCCTTTGTATGTGTGTGTTTGTGTGACTGCATTCAACCTTGTATTGAAAATGCTATTCCATATATGAAAGGAGAGAAAAAAGGGAAGACACTTGCTTTTGTTAACTTATCATGATCTTGAATTATTATTTTTAATGGATTCTCAGAAGAGGCACTTTTTCTTTGGAAAAGTGAATGTGAATTGAGTGCACAAGGGCTGTTCAAACAGGAGACTGGACAAACATTTAATGTTAGAAAAGCAAACAAGCTACCCAGCAACAACTCTCCTTGTACCTGATATGGTTGGTACAGAAATATAGATGTGAAGAATCCTTCCTTATACCTCCTCTCCTTTCCCTAAAAGACTGAGCATTTAGTAAACAAAAGAAAGATCTGTAGCACAGTCATTTGAAGGCATTAAAAAAAAAACAAGTCTTTATATGTTGTAGGCACTTTTCTATCAGAATCTAAGTAATACTCTACATTTTATAGGGTTGCATACTGGCTACCAGGTACCTAGTATGGTATTATGAAAATGAAAATGCTCAATAAAAGTTTGCTTAATGAATGAATGATGTGACATAAGCAATGAATGATTATCCTTCTCTCAGGCCACAGAGAATGGGGAGAATTTACAACAAATACATAGAAAATCAGTCCAAATAATTAAAAGAAAAAAAAAGAGCTATGAAGACATTTTGGTAAGGATTATTTATCTTAGTGGAAGAAAGTACTAAGAAATGGTTTAAAAAGCTATCTTCAGTTATAGGACTAGTATTAGAAGGTTTGATGAGATGTCCCTATCAGGGAGAAGAAAGGATTCAGATTAAGACAATAATAAATACTAAACCAATTTGATTAGGTGACTTCTCCAGGTGGTGTTTTGTACTTGGATCCTTTTGCCAGAATGCTCCAAAGATCAGTGATCTCAAAGTAGAAAGTACAGCCCACATACACACACACACACACACATACATAGGGGGAATGCAGGCAAGAAGATGGACAGCAATGACTTTGCCTAGCTTTTGTTCTTTCTCAAAGTCATTTGCATGACAATCAAAGAGGATTTGGGGAACTAATTAGGAGACTTAACCTCAGCTTCCACATAGCTCTGTGCCAGAAGGAACTGAGTACCTACTATAGGTTTTGGAGAAAAGAATCTCTTTTAGGAACAAAATGTGCTAATGGGAATTTTCTATCCTTAAATTAAAAAAAATGGGATTATGGACATCAAATCACCATCAAACATAGGATATCAAAAGAATAGACTTAATCTGCACTTTAGGGTTCTAACTTTTGTTGGCTACCTTCTTAGGTATAATTCTTCAGACTACTAACAGTTATATTCTATAAGGGAGAGGCTTTATGACTCCCACTATTTGAAAATAGAGCCAGCTCTAAAGAGCTGAAGCTTTGTAGATGATAACAGAGAACTGCTTAGTGATCAAAGATACCTAACAGGGAACATATTCTTGACAGAGTTAATTTACCAAGCCAAGCACTAATATTTGATGCATAGAAGAGAGCCACAAAAGTAATATTTTGACATCATCATAAGAAATAAGAAGCTTTGTGGTTTTATAATTATGAATTATGCTGACCATGTCTGTGTCCTGGCCATGTTTGTACATTCAATCTCAGTATCCTGGCTATACCGTTCTTGGAATATATCCCTACACACATCTTTCCTTGTGTGTGCCCGCCCACTCCATGTTTGTTTTCAGCTTCCACATTTCCTGTGCATAAAGACATTATTGTGTGTGTATATTAAATGATCTTTTATTGGTATTTTATTTGTATGCTATTTGATAAAAAATAATTTGTCTTCAAACATTACATGCATGTTCTAGCTAGGTTAGCTGGTAAAAGGAAAAAAAAACATCATGAAGCACTGACATTGATAATGGTTTTCAAATGGATGTTTACCTATAGAGTCCAACAAACCTTGTATAGCATTTGGGGGGTGGCAATTTATCCTATAAAGAAATAAATCTGTAGGTTGTATTCATTTTTTATGAGGTAACAGTCAATTTTTAGTCACTTCATTTTACATGGTAATACAGAAATTGGGAGAGGTGGTAAGGTATAAGATAGAGAACTTGCTTCCAGTCTGGAAGATATAGTTTCATAGTATGCATACTAGATATGTGATGCTGGACAAGTCACCTAATCTCTCAGTGTGTTGTGCAACTTCCAAAATTGTAAATTGTAAAAAACGTATAAATCTACATTAACAGAGAATATTCTTCATTGGGATTTTCCTATACCAACAAAATCATAGGTCTAGTACAAACAAATAAACAAAACTAATTGGGCTCATATAGTACATAATTATGTTAAACTTGCAGCATAACAATTAAAAAAAACCTCACTGCTTCTGGTGGGGAAAGTGGTGAGAAAGAATAGAATATGGTGTTTTAGAGCATTTTTTTCATATTAAAAGCACTTCTTATTACTGCCCAAGACAGATACTGAGAGAATGCATGTAGGCATATGTGACACATTCTATAACCCTCAATGCATGGCAAGCAGTTCTAGACATGAAAATCCATTTTATTGACAGAGTTATATGGCTTATGGTCAGTCTAATAACTTATGAAATTTAACACAATACAATACTACATTTTCAATAGATAAAATGATAATGGGTAATCCTTACTTTTCAATTTGTATTTTATTTTTTGTCAGGAGATCTTTAACTTTTCCACAAGAGCTGTTTGATATGTTATCTGAAGGAAAACCTGTGCCAATTCCAGTGAAAAAAAAAGACATACTGCTAGTTATGAGCAAAAGGTTGTTTATTTTATTTTAAAAGAGAATTCTTAGCTGGGAGACCTAGGCTTAAACAAGAGACATCCAGACTGGATCCTAATTCCTACAAATTTAACATAAGTCTAGCTTTTTAAAAATTTATATCTCATTGGGCAAAAGGGAAACTTGCTGAAGAAATGTATCCCACATGGCAACAGAGGAAGAAAACCCTACTAGAAAATGTTGGTCTGAGAGTAATCAAAATCCATACAAGGAGTTTGAATAAAGGCAAATAAATCATGTGTCAACTCATTCACACTTTCATAAAACATGGAAAATAAAGAGGAACAAGACTGCTTTTAGTTATGGTAGAAAGCAAAGCTCTCAAAGAGCCCTTGAAATTATAATGTGAAGCTCTAATAGAGAAAACATAAGGAACTCATTTTGGATGATTTAGATAAGATACAAAATTGCCCAGATTTGATGCTCAGGCCACAAATTCTGAAACGTTCCTTTATTTTTTTTAACCTGTTAAAATAGTATCTACTTGCACAAGAGGTTTCATCTGGATATACCTAGAAAATTTCTCAGTCATTCTTCTTCCTGTTGTTGTTTATATGTTTTGCTTAGCAAACAAACAAACAAAAATCATGGCTTCTTTGTCAGATTTTCTTTTAAGATATGGTTTTAGGAAATAGTTATATACAGAATACTCCCAAATGTCAGCCTAGAAAAATGACTCAGAAGTCTGAGAAAATGATTGTTAAAGTGAACTACCTTTTCTGTTTTCTTCCATACTATCTTTATTTCTTTACTTATTGGTTCTTAATTTCCCTCTTACCTCAGTTAATTCTCTATTTCCTGAAGAAATTATCTAAATAGAGGTATAACCCACTATTTTAAAGGGCTAATATAAAGTCCTTAAAATATCACTGATGAAATTAAGTATCTGTTTTCTATTCCTCCCAATCCCCCACTAAATATAGATAGAGCTCTAGATATTGAATCATGGTGATTGGCATTTTTTCTTTTACAAATTATTTTAGAAGCATATATTGCTCCAGACTACTCAGTTCTTCCTTCCTTCCTTCCTTCCTTCCTTCCTTCCTTCCTTCCTTCCTTCCTTCCTTCCTTCCTTCCTTCCTTCCTTCCCTCCCTCTCTCCCTCCCTCCCCTATCTCCCTCCCTCTCTTCTTCCCTCCCTCCCTCCCTTCCTTCCTTCCTTTATTTTCTGGATCTGTAATTTTATCATTTTGGGGGAATCTCAGGTATAGAAATTCTTGCCACCATGCAGATCTTAAATATACTGCAATTTAGAGTCTTAGAAAGTTGCCTGAGAACAATTATGGATTAAGATAGGTTAAGTTATCATGGACAATTCCTAAATCCAGGTCTTCTTGACTCTAAGGCTGGCTCTCTATCCACTATACAACACTACTGAAGCACAATTATATGGATTATAAGGATGACAACTTGTAGAGTAAATTCAGTGAAGTTAGCCTGTCTTTCAGAAGATCAAAACACTGTATAGGACTATTCAGCATTTTGGTCATTGTTCTGTCTGTCTGTCTGTCTGTCTGCCCGCCTGCTTGTCTGTCCTTCCCACACACACTGCATCAGAAATAAGCAAATTTTAGCTAAGAGAAGTACCAGAAAAGTAGGAAAAAACATTTAGGCAGAAGAAGGCAGCTGGCTAAAACATAACTCAAAGAAACAAAAGTCAATTTCCTGAGAAGTCTGTACTGAATTCTACCCCATACACTTGGTGGCTACAACTTCAGAAGGTAGTATAAGACATACATATAGATGGTGCCCTTGAATTTTTGTAGCACAATCTCATGAGCATTTTCTTGCCCTCCACCTTCACGAGTTCCTTGGTTTTGATGAGACAGCATTAGAAGGCAGTTGATCCAAAGGTTAGTTGGACTATTTTCACATTGCAAGGTAGGAGTTTAGAAAGTCTGATGAGTCAGCAGGCCTTCTGCTAGGACTGTTGCTGGTTTAGCATTATTTAGATATATTTTTAGCAATTTATCATCTGTTTCTGGTATCATGGACTGAAATGTCTTACTGAAAATCACACGGGAACATGGACAATGCCCAATTCTGAGTATCTGAACATATGCAGAGAAAGGCATTACAATTTCAAAGTCTCAATAGACCCCACTGCTTTTGTTTCCATGTTTTACCTCAATATGGATATTATATGTTTACTTAATTTTTTTGTTGTTGAAAAGCAGGTCATCAGTGGATTTAGAGTTACAGTTTTAGACTCAATCACTACTCTTTTCTGGCTTCCCTTTCTTGCTAGTTTAGGACTTCTGAAATGATATTCCTGGTTCATATATGATTCTAAATCTAACTCAACATTTCTTAAAATTGTTATTATTGATCCTCTCTATAATCATTTTCCTTGGAGAATATTGTGAAACTAGGGAGTTTGAAATAGTTAAACATCTTGTTCACTAATAAAAGTGACATTTATTGTTTTCAAGAAAGAAAGCAGGTATGGACTTTTAATGTGGAAGCTTATATTTAGAAATACAAAAATCGGGCAGCTAGGTGGTGCAGTGAATAGAGCAATGGCCCTGGATTCACGAGGACCTGAGTTCAAATCCGGCTCAGACACTTAACAATTACTAGCTGTGTGACCCTGGGTAAGTCACTTAACCCCAATTGCCCCCCCCCAAAAGAAGAAATACAAAAATCTTACTGATCACCAAAATTAGAAAATAATTTTTTCTGCTTAGATGAATAGAACTCTTATGTATAATTTCTTCACTCTCATATAAGATTTATTTACCTGAATTTTGAGAATTACTTGAAACATTCTTACTAAAGAAAAGGACACAATCAACTGTAAATTTGTAGAAATATTCTGAGAATTTACATGAAGTTGATATATGGAAGAAAATAATTTATCACCTTTATAGGAGTGGATTCATTCAACATTCATTCATTAAACATGGTTTTGGTGGCAAAACAAGAATACTCTTTGTTCCTGATTGCTTTTTTCAGACTATCCCTCGGCCATTAACATTCAGTAGCTTCTCCTTTGAGGTTCACCAAATCTAGCTTTATCACCTAATACAGATGCTTCTGGCTATTATCTCAAGCCCCAAGACATTCTTCATCCTTCCTCAATAAGTTCAGTGGCTGGTTCATAGTCTTTCTCTTCCCCAAACCCTTGCACTCATACTAGGGGACTTTAATCACAAGCATTGATGTTTCCTTAAACACCTTAACACGCCAGTTCCTTAAGCCACTCAGTTTCTATGACCCTTTCCTCCATTCCATCTTAAATCCACAGCAGAGATGGCTATATGTTGATTTTGCCATCACTAAACAATGTTCATCTGCTACATTCATGAACTCCGAAAATTCTCCATCTCTTCACAATCTTTTATCATTCCAACTTTGTCTAAGCCTGGTCAATGTATGTAATATGTATGCCTTTCTTTCAACCTGTCATTCTTTCTGAGGCCATCACTTACATGCTAGCTATCTCTCATCCCTTTCTTTTCTTGAACTTTTGTTGAAATGCAACTCTACACAAACTTGTACTCTTGCATCCCTTACTCCCCTGCACTATCTCCAATCATGCCTTGCTAAGCCCCAACTCTTTTTTGTTGGAGGTGGGCAGGGCAATGAAGGTTAAGTGACTTGCGCAGGGTCACACAGCTAGTAAGTGTCAAATGTCTGAGGTCAGATTTGAACTCAGGTCCTTCTGAATCCTGGACAGGTGCTTTATCCACTGCACCACCTAGCTGCCCCCATCCCAACTCTTTTTTATTCCAACTATCTGCCTCCTTTGATTCTATGAATGGAGATTAAAGAAGTTTTAAAATGTGCCCACTGGGTCTACTTCAAATAAATGTTACCTAATCTCAGTTGAACCCTCATTGAAAAAAAAAGGCAATCCTACAATGCCAATCTCCATATAGTTGGTAAATCTTTCATCCCTTCTCAAATTTCATGTAAGAACCCCTTTTCATTGTCTCAGCTGAGGACTTCACCTCATATTTCACAAACAAACAAAAAACGGTTTATTGCTTAGAGGTCCCATTTCTCTTCTCTTCCTAACCTTACGTCATTCATATATCCTTTTATACTGTCTCCTTCACTTCTGTCATAGATGAAATGGTTGCCCTACTCCTTGTGGAGGCTAATCCTTTTATATGCATCCTTGATCCCATACTCTCATATCTTTTCTAGCGGTTTTTCCCCACTCTAATCTGCTTTCCTTCTCCAATATTTACTCTATTGATCTATTAACTCCTTCCCCGATAAGTACAAGCTTGATCATTTTCTCTCCCTATCCTTCACAATCCATACTAGATTCTACCAATTCTCCTAGTTTTTATCCTGTCCTCCACTCTTGAGCTAAATTTCTTGGGAAATTTATCTAAATTAAATGATTTAATTTTCTCTTTTCTTTTTAGCTTCAAAACCACGTACACTCCGACTTCTGACCTGAGCACTCTTTGGAAGCTGCTTTCTCCATGACTTGGCAAATTTAGTCTGATTTGCAATTTTCATCCTTCTTGACCTCTCTGTAGCCTTTGACACATTTGATTGACTTCACGTCCTGAATCTTCTCTCTTTTCTAGTTTTTGTTTTTTTGGTTTTTTTTGTTATACTGACTACTTGTGGATCTCCATTGACCTTATTCTGTCATTATCCATGTCATGCTTTCTAACCTTCGTGTATCTCCTAAACCCGCTTCTCTTTTTTTCTTTATACTATCTCATTTGATGATCTCATCAGCTCCCTTAGGTTCAAAGATCAAATTTACAAAGATATTTCCTAGATCTATATATCCAGGCTTAGTCTCTCTCCTGAGATCTAATTATGTATCACTAACTTCCTTGAGACATCTCAAACTGTTTAACTCAAAACATCTAAAACAGAACTCATTATTTTTTCTCTCAAATCCACCAATCCTCTGAATTTCCCTCTTACTATTGAGGACAACACTATCCTTCTACTCATTTAGAACCACAAACTTGGTGTCATCCTGTATTCTTCACCCTCACTAATCCCTCATTCATATATATATATATATATATATATATATATGTGTGTGTGTGTGTGTGTGTGTGTGTGTGTGTGTGTGTATTTATGTATATGTATGTATGTATATATACATGTGTGTGTGTCAGCCCTTTTCATCTTGTGCCTGAACTATTGCAATGGGCTCCTAATTTTTCTTCCTGCCTCAGAGCTCTATCCACTCCACTCCAATCTAACTTTCACTAAGCTGCCCAAGTGATTTTTCCTACAGTGTATATCTGACCATCCCCACCCTGCCCCATACCAACAATAAATTTCAATTTTTCTGATATCAAATGTAAATTACTATGGCATTTAAAGTTTTTCTCCATCTGATGTCTTCCTACTTTCCCCATCTTCTTACACCTTACTCATCACTGTTTCCCATTCCCCTACCACCACCCCACACAACCTTCTTTATGAACTAACTATATTGGAAGGAAGTGAGAGGAGGAATAAAAAAGAAAAAAAAATTACATGATAGCTTTATTATATATTCAAAAGGAACAGCAAGTTGTACATCATAGATTTCCAGGTTCATATACAATCATCTATTTTATTATACTATGTTATAGAAATGTTCTTTATTCTAGAAAATAAAAATAAATTTTAAAATTAAAAGACTATTCTCTTTTGTCCCTGTTCCTTTGCATAGCCTGTCCCCCATACCTAGAGTGTTCTCTCCTTTCTGTTTCCCTCTTATTTTCTCTGTCTTCCTTCAAGATTCAGATCAATATCAACTGCAGGAGGCTTTTCCCATTCCTCCCAATTGTTTTTTTTTTAGCATTTTTCCATCTGAGATTACTCTAAATCTATTTTGTATAAAGCTTGTATATATGTACTTATTTACATGCCATCTCCCTCATTAGAATATGAGCTTTCTCAAGGCAAAGACTATTTTTGCCTTTATTTTTATCCTCAGTGCTTAGCATACTGTCCAGTGCATTAAGTAAACACTTCAAGGGCAGCTAGGTGGCTCAGTGGATAGCGCACCGGCCCTGGACTCAGGAGGACCTGAGTTCAAACCCTGCCTCAGACACTTAACAATTACTAGCTGTGTGACCCTGGGCAAGTCACTTAACCCCAATCACATCATCATCAAAAAAAAAAAGTAAACACTTCAAATTGCTCATTGACTGACTAACATCTATAATGCCCTGGGATAAACCTAGAGGGTTTTTGTTTTTTTATGGGAAAAAGCAAAGATAAGTAAGCAATTTCAATGTAATTTAACAAAAATGTATTTGGCTCTTGCTATAAGCAAATTACTCTATGAGACCTTGGGGATACTGACAAAACCAAAGAAGTTCTTGCCTGCAAAGAGCATACATTTGCTTCTACATATGTACAAGTGAAAACATACAAGAAAGAGGAGAGAGATAATTTTTTAGTGTTTTAGTGGGGGGGTAGTGTAGAGGTAAACAAGAAGGACTTTATGGTAGCTCTTTATCTGGATTTTGAGTCCAGTAGTATGCTGAGAGTTGGCATGTGGGGTACTGAGAAGAGCAATGTACAAATATGCAATGATGGTAAAATCCAAAAAGTATTTGACCATTCCCTAAATGAAATTAATTGTCAACTTTGGCAGTTACCCAGTTTATCCCATCTCCATAACATCTGTGACATCTGTCACCTTCTTTCTACTCACATGGCTACTATCCAAGTTCAGGCACTCATCACCCCTCACCCTTATTATTGTCATAGTCTCTAAATTGGTGTTTCAGCCTCAAAAAGCTTCCAAATTGATATTCCTAAAGCACAGCTATGACCATGCCCTTTCTTGCTCGAAAAAAACATGTTACTTCCAAGAAGGAAGAAATGCATTTTTTTGTTATTCTTTAACTTTCACAAACTAGCTCCAGGCTCTTTCCCAATATTATCATATATCAGTCCCTTATACAAACTCTATGTCCCTGCCAAGGTGGCCTAGTTGCTCTTCATTATACATGACATTCCATTTTCCATGTTTGTAGCTTTGAATAGGCTGTCCCTCATATCCAGAGAGGTACTCAGAGATTAACTTACCCCTCTCAAATCCCAGACTTTCTGTAAGACTCAGCTCAGGCCCCACCTCCCAGAAGAGATATTTCATGATTCACCTGATTGGCACTTCCCCCCAATTACTTTCTGTTTGTTTTGTACATGTCTTACCTGTCCTGATCTTTGTATGCATTGTTCCTAACCATAAGATGATAAGCACCTTCAAGGTCAGAATTGTTTCATTTTTGTCTTTATATATTCAGGACTTAGCATGTCTCTGGGATGTACTTATGTCTAATAAATTCTTGATGATTTAATACTTGTTTGATAGAAGCTTAAGTGAGGGAGAGTTGGAAGGGAAGGAAAAACAGGAAGGGAAGGAAAGAGAGAAAAGAAGAGAAGAGAAGAGAAGAGAAGAGAAGAGAAGAGAAGAGAAGAGAAGAGAAGAGAAGAGAAGAGAAGAGAAGAGAAGAGAAGAGAAGAGAAGAGAAGAGAAGAGAAGAGAAGAGAAGAGAAAAAAAGATAGATGGAGGGGGAGTCATTGAATGCTCCTTTATATATGACTACTCAATTCCCACTTCCTTTTTTTTTTCTTTTCTTTCTTTTTCTTTTTGTGAAGCAATGAGGGTTAAGTGACTTACCAAGGGTCACACAGCTAGTATGTGTCAAGTGTCTGAGGTCAGATTTGAACTCAGGTCCTCCTGAATCCAGGCTGGTGCTTTATCTACTGCACCATCTAGCTTCCCCCAAATTCCCACTTTCTTTAGGAATTTATGGCAGCTAGCTAGAAGTGTCTAGAGTGTCAGGCCCAGCGTAAGGAAGATTAATTTTCCTGAGTTCAAATCTTGCCTCAGAGACTAGCTATGTGACCCTGGGCAAGTCACTTAACCCTGTTTACCTCAGTTTTTTTTTTCATCTGGAGAAGGAAATGGCAAACCACCCCAGTATTTTTGCTAAGAAAACCCCAAATGGGGTCAAAAAGAGTAAGATATGACTGAACAAAAAACAATAGGTAGTGAAGGGCCATGCATCCTCCTTGGGGCCAAGACTAAAGTGACTCCTTGCAAAGTCATTCTGTTATGTGAGGCCTACCAGCTTTAAAAGCAGTGTATCTGTCCTTTTGGGCATCTTTTGATAAGGATTTGACTATTGGAAAGAATGCTAGAAAGCACAGAGCCAGTATCCCTTTCCTCATCCTTTCAAAGAATTGTTCTGTTTGTTGGAGCATCAGAGAGATTCGGGCTCAGTTAGAATTTATTAAGTCTCCATTCCAGGCACAGCCCTAAGCATTGGGAATACAAAGAAAGACAAAAACAATCCTTGCCCTCCAGTAAGCCTTTTGGTGCTATTCTCCTGAAATTCTACATTGCTTTCTTTAAATAGAGATCGCTTTGTTGACACACATTAGCCATATGGAAGCAATTCAGATCATACTGTTGACAGTCATGTTTACATTGCTGTTTATGGTTTTCTTCCTACTTCCCAACCAATTCTAGCTGCTCACTCCTCTCTCTAGCACATTAAGCATATTCTGTCCTCTCCTCCAACACAATGCGTTTGTTCCTTTGTTTTGTGTGTGAGCTGGCAAATCACTGAGGTATGCAGCAGAACTGATGATGATGAACATGTTTCAGAACACAGTTTGAAGGGAAATGTGCAATTAAGTTTCCACTGATAACAACTGGAAAAAAAATGAAGCAAATGGCTTAATAAGATGAGTCAAAAGGAGAACTATTTGAAAACTTAAATAATAGATTTTTGAAAATGTGTGAATCACACTTTGGACAAAATGATCTGAATCTTTTTTTAAAAAATATGTGCTTGTGGTGGGAGGGAAGAAGCGTCAGGATCAGAAGCCTGTTAAGCATTTTATAGCATTAAAAATGAAAGAAAAATGTAGCAAAGGGGAAAAACATGAGACTTTCTGTGAATCTGTGAGTGATACTTTCAGATTATATCTGCATACTAAAAATCTCTCTGGGTGAGGATTAGAAATTTAGATGGGCTTTTCTCAAAGTAAAAAAAAAAAAAAGAGGGGTGAGTCTCCAATTATCTTTCACCCTGTAAATGAGTGTTGGTGAGACAATGAATTTGGAGTTTTTATGAGTGATGCTATTTTTGTCAGGAATTTGATGATGTTAATATGAATATATGGTTAATGAGTATTTGAATCACCTTGATTTGATGGAACTGCCATATTATCCAGGTAGATTCTGTGAGACCCTGAATGGATAGAAGGAAAATGCCTTTTGGCAAAAATTTCAAAGTAAAACCAGAAGGTGCCTATTTACTTTCCCCAAGTGAATTAACACATTTAAATGCCCCTTTGAAATTCCCATTCACTATCTTCTTTCCCCAGGAAGTAAATAGAGAACTCCTTGTCTCTGATAATACCCATCCTGTCTCCACATAATCTAATGGTATCATCTGCTTTAAATCGAACTGTTAAACTGATTTATATTGTTTAATTGATCTACATTTTAATGGGTTTATCTATATCATGCCAATGAAGTTATTCTGTAACTTGTGAGCAAATGAACCTTAAAAACCCTTTGAAAGAAGGGGAGCTCTGAGTTTCCCTCTTTGGAGGGTACTCTCCACAATGATTGTGTGTTATATTTATTCTTGGGACAAAATATTAAATTGATATATATTATGGCTTTTCTGTCTGTCTCTGATCTGGTTTGTCTTGTAGGAGATACAATGTTCTCTGATCTGGTTTTGGAAGAGATATTATAAGATATTATAATTTCTCTGATCTGTTTGTTAATTTTGTAGGAGAGATTAAAGATTATTTCTCTGATCTGTTGTAGGAGACAGGCAGAATCAAAAACTATCAACAATGATGACTGAATCGAGTTTCAGAAAATATTACTCTCAAATATCTTTATATTTATATAATGAAAACAATATATAATAAAATAAATATAAATATAATATAATATAATATATATAAATATAATATAATAAAATATAATAAATATAATAAAATTATATATAAAATATATAATGAAACAATACATTTCATTATACAAATGACTACTCTCTCTAAATAGTATTTTAAGTAACATGGAGTGGTGGAATAGTTTTTACTTCCCCAAACAAGAATGAATGTATGCTGTGAATAAAAATGGTTTATGCACATATATAAGGACTATCCTTGATGAAAACATGAGAAGACAATGGCAAGGCTTTTGCAGATAGGGTCACATCTTGATAGCCACATATTCATAAAATTGTTAAGGATATATGATCCATTTGTACCTTTTGGTTTTTGATTACATACACACAAAAATGAGCAAAATACTATCTTAGAAGCAGTACTGTACATCGTTTTCTCTCATTCATTTTTAACATCAACTGTGGTATGAAACATGAATGGATATGCTCATCAAGTATATTGCTGGGTAAAATTCCAGGTGTCCTTTTCCAAGTCCAAAAAAGAATGACAGTGTTTTACAATGGAAAGGGCACTAGATTTGAGATTAGAGTATTTGCCTTTGAATTCTGAATCTGCTGCTTACTAGCTGTGTGACTTTGTATTTAACTTGTACTTAACCTCTCATGGAGTCATCTTTAATAAGGGGGTTTAGACCAAGTGACCTGTAACATCCATTTTCCTTAATTCTGAATCTATGGTTGTATGTGAAAGGGATCCCCAAATAATAGAGAATTTCTTCTTCACTTCCATTGCATTGATTGCAGACCACAATAAGTCCTTCTCAGTGAAATCCATAGTCACTCAAAAGAGAATGACTTGGTATTTACACAGGAGGAACAATGAGGATTAAGAATGCATATTGCTTAGATGATGACATACAGTTAGACAAAGAAACACATTGAATGTACATCTCATTGTACATAGATTTTGGCTGGTGTTATAGATAAACAATGAGCTAAGCCCAGATTTGAATATATGGCTAAATATTGTTTGGGAAATTAAATATCATTTCTGATAAGGATAAGTTGTTCATTACTTTAGCATTCCCCATTTTTAATATAAACTTGGTGATGATTTAATGTGGTTTAAAATCATGGCACCTTGGGGCAGCTAGGTGGTACAGTGGATAAAGCACCAGCCCTGGATTCAGGAGGACCTAAGTTCAAATACAGCCTCAGACACTTGACACTTACTAGCTGTGCAAGTCACTTAACCCTCATTGCCTCACAAAAATAAATAAATAAATAATGGTATCTTGTAATCTCAAAAGAATTGCAATCCCCCCCCCTTTTTTTTTGTATTCCCAGCTTAGCATAGTTGCTGGCACATAGTAGGCACATAATAAACGATTATGAATTAATAATTAGTAGTAGGTACTTGAATATGTTTTTGTTGACTATGAATATGATCTTGATCCTTTTTGGCCATCCTCACACTCTGTTTAGGGCACATATGAAGTATTCCAGTGATATGATAAATGGTCATAATGGTTCTTTGCTACTCAAATCAATCTATTCCTTTATTGTTTTACTATTTTTATTTTATTCTCAAGTTATTCAATACTAAAAAAGATAAGCATTTCCATATACAAAGAAGAGCAGAAAAATAGGACTATATATAAAGCATCTGTATTATGGCTTGCTGTTCTTTTTGAACATATAATATATTCAGCATGTTATCTCCAAAGCTGAGCTGCTTGTCTATTTTCTACTGACCTTCATTCTATTTTATTTTATGCATTATTAATGACTTCAATTGCCCTCTTTTCTTACTTTTCTTTTTCATTTAGTTACTCCATTGGACTCCCCTCCCTCATCCTAACCTCTTACCACCAAATTAATAAACACTAAAAACAAAACACAAACTCGTACTGTATGTGAATAATCAAGCAAAACAAATCTCATTTTTTGTGTCCAAAAATCTGTATGTCTCATTCTGTATATTGATTACATTAATTCTCTGTTAGAAAAATAGTAACATGTTTAATTATTGGTCCTTTGAAATTATAGTTGGTCATTGGTCAGAAATCTTCAGTTTTTCAAAATTATTTCATTAATAATGTTACTTTCCATGTATAAATTGTTCTCTGGGTTCAGAATCAACCCATATAATTGTTGCCAGAATTGTTGTCTGAAAATTTTCCAATCACTTCTCATAGTGCAATAATATTCCATTACATGTATATATTATAATTTATTCATCTATTCCACAATTAATGAGGACCCATTTTTTCCAATTCTCTATTACTATAAAATTACTTTGGACATATGTACCTTTTCCTTCTTTCTTTAAACAGTTTTTTTTTTTTTTGGTGGGGGGGAATACAGGTTTCATGATGTTATTACTGGGTTAACATGTATACATAATTTAGTGACTTTTTTCTCTTTTTCCAAATGCTTCCCAGAATGGCAAGTAAAATTCATAGCTCCACCAACAGTGCCTTAGGGTTCCTATTTTCATGCATCCCCTTCTAAGAAGTGACAGCTTCCATTTTTGTCATTATTATAAAACTAATGTTGTAAGATGAAGCTTCAGAGTTGCTTTAATTTGTATTTCTTTAATGATTGGTTATTTGCAGCATTTAAAAATATTTAATTATTGGGTAATAGTTCCTTTTCATATATGTGTGTATCAGAAATATATGATTATATGATATATAATTTTTTCTTTGTTTTATCTCTTCTTGGTTTAAATATCAAGATCATGTTTGTAACATAGAAAGAATTTTGTAGGACCTCTTCCTATTTTTGAAAACAATTTATATAATGTTGTAATTAATTATCTTTGAATAATTAATAGAATATATTTTATAGTTCATTGTATTCAATAAAGAAAGGTTTTAATTTTTATGCTTTTTGGCATATTAGCTTTTATACTCTAGTATAAGGACAATATTTGTATAAGTGCCATGCACTGTTGAGAAATATGTATACTCCTTTATTTTTCCATTCAATAATTGTCAGAAATTTTTCATATCTAAATCTTTTAACATTCTATTCAGTTCCTTAACTTCTTTCTTTATTTTTGTTTGATGTCTTGGAAAGGGCTAAGTTTCCAAACTTTTGCAGTTATGCTATTTGTTCCTTCTAAAAGCTTATAACTACTATTTTAAATATTTAGATATGCCATTTGGGTGCATATATGTTAAGTATAGATATTAATGTATTGATTATGGTGCTGTGGTAAAAAAAATATGAAAGTTTTTTAATAGTCGGTTAGGATAACTGAAAGACTCCAGTTTTGAAGGACCACCCTTTTGGGGAGGAGACCAACAGTCCGCCTGCTGCGCACGTCAGACTGCCTGCTACGCACTCGACTTCCGGGGTGGAGAGAACGGAAGTGGGGCTTTTTCCTGCTCCTCGGGTCTCGTGGCTGGGCTGCACAGGGAGACGCGGACAGGAGTTGGACTCGGCCCGGCTCTCGGTTAACAGCACGCTCTTGATTCGGTCTCTCTCCCCAAAAGTGACCTTGGGTTTTTGGTGAGTTTTTATAAGGAATATAGACTAAGCTTAGACTTAAGACAATTTGTATTGTGTTTCTACTTTCCTATCCTTCTAATCAACATCATCTTGTGACTACCATAACAATAAAAGGTCTATCTAGAAAACCAAAAGCTTCTTCCATTTACTAGTCTGGGAGATAAATTAAGGGAAAGGTTAAGTAGGGGAGATTTATGATCTAATATCCAATTTTTAATCTCACAGTGCCTTCAAGTGTAATGAAATTTTCTTATTTTTTTTTATCAAAAGTCTATTGTTGTCTTGTCTGGGATGATGATTGCCATCCCTGCTTTTTAAAATTCTTCTCAATCATAAAATATTTTGCTCTAAGCCTTTATCTATGTAAATATTTTCAAGTGTATTTCTTATAAACATCATATTGTGGGATTCTGCTTTCTAACCCACCTTGTTTATATTATAGGTTAGCTCATTCTATTCACATTCATGTTTATGAAAATGAATTATATATTTCTCACCCTCCAGTCTTTCCCCTCATATGTGTTTCTATATTTTATTTCTTTTAATTTTGCAAATAAGAGGGTGGTAAGAGAAGTGTTCACTCAGCACTAGTGATCTGTTCAAGGTAACCTCCTTCTCCTTCCATGCTTCTATTCCCTTTTCTCAGATCCAGTCCTTTTAACTCCGCTTTTTCTATTGTCCATCCTTTTATATTAGAGTTTGCTTATGAGTAATACCTCCATTAATCTACTCTGCCCTTCCCCATTTTCTGGTCCATTCTCTACTCAGCTGCCAAAGTGATATTCCTTTAGCAGAATCTTAATTATATTGCTCTCCTGCTCAAAAACTGTAAGCAACTCTTACTTCCTCTAGGAACAAATAGAAACCCCTTTCTTTGATGTTTAAAGCTTTTTCTAGTCTAATCTCAATTTACCTTTCCGATAACTTTTTATCATATATTTTTTCCCTCAATACTCTACAGTCTATCCTAACTGGTATTCTTGCAGTTACTTCTCCTTTCTCTGTGCTTTTGTATAGGCTGTCCCTCTGGTCTAAAATGCATTTTCTCCTTACTCCTACCTCTTAGGATTTTAAGAAAAAGTCAGTTATTTGAATAATTATTACAATAATTTTATTATTCGATCTCAGAAACTGGACCACATCTAGCCATAGGACAATACTTTCTGATTAAAAGATTTTAAAATTTATTTTATTTTAAAGGATATTGTTCTCACTTCATAGCAAAAATGATACAAAGATTTTATGTATTTTGTATCTAAAAAACTGAAGAAAGAATCATAACCAATGTATGAATCATATTTACATATTTCTTCCTAAGAATAGTTAGCTTCAGGAATGTTTCTTATTTTGAGTACATTTCTTAATAGAGAAAAGAATTGACTGAGTCTGATTCTATAGTGAAATACAAAATATGTGAATTCAAATATACTTTCAAAAATTTAAAATCCCATTATTTTATTAGGTGTGCTTATTACAGTGGAATAAGGTTATAACTGAGTTTTTAAAATTTCTTTATGGGGGCAACTAGGTGAGCACATTGCATAAAGCACCAGCCCTGTATTCAGGAAAACCTGAGTTCAAGTCCAGCCTCAGACACTAGACACTTTCTAGCTGTTTGACCTTGGTCAAATCACTTAACCCTCATTGACCTGCCCCCCCCCATTCTTTGTAATGTTCCTAAATCATGACTTTCTTTCTTTCTTTCTTTTTTGGTCGTAGACTTATGATTTCATTGGTATTGGGAACTCTCAGTAATGAAATTCTCTCTACCAATGCAAATGGGTACTTGCTCTGCAACTCATAGTCTTTGAACTGATTTTCAAATAGTAAAAAGTAGTAAGATATGGATCCATATTTACTTCCTGTTATACCTGAGCTGTCATTCATTCCATTGTTCACAGGTTGGATGACTTGGGAATAGAAATGAACTAATGAATTTTATAGCTATAATTTCCTATTATAGCAATCTAAATTTTCACTTTGACTTATATGAGCCATATGCCAAATACTCTCTGCTCTAAACTCTTCATTGTCTTCACTATCTAAAATCATTCACTAAGCACATAATTCCATCATCCTGTGATAGATATTATATAGCAGAAGTATAAAACACATTGTCAGGCTTGCAACAGTACTAAGTGAGTCCTGAATCAGATTAAAATGTAATTGAACAATATTTACCAATATTTAAATACTATTATATATATAAGTATATATATATATAAGTATATATGTGTGTATACATATATATATATATATATATATATATATATATAATGTTAATGTGTAGCTCTCTCCTTCCTTCCTTAACTATCATGGTCAAGTGAATTATTCAGGGTTATACAGCTGCTGAGTGTCTGAGGCCAGGTTCAATCTCAGGTCCTCCTGACTTTAGGACCAGTACTCTATTCATGGTGCCACCTAGCTGCCCCAATCGGGATTAAGTTTGTTGTTGTTGTTGTTGTTGTTGTTTTGGAGGAAATTGGGGTTAAGAATATGTGGTTTTCTAAATCAATATGTAGCTCACAGCGTTCCTCATGTATGATTCAATGGTCTTGCCTCTATTTGAATTTGACAACATATCTGTATAGGATTACACAGGCAAGGCATTTGCCCTCTGAGAGTTTATAGACTAGAACAGTCCAGAATGCTCTTTAAATTTATATGCCTTGTTGTTTATTTAAGTATATAGTTAGTTGATGTATCAAGGGTGACCTTTTCATTCATTGAGGAACTAAGTGCTTAGTTATTCATGACAGCAGTGAGTAAATTAGGATTGTATAGAAAATAGGTTGCCTAAAAGAAATGTGCCTTTAGTGCCCGAGAGGTATATTTTTTCCTAAAAATATATCAGAATTGTAACAGAGCTGCCTGGGGAAAATTTTACTGAAAATTATTATTGTGATGGAGGGACAGCTGGAGACCAAAATTGAAACTTTGGCCTGTGGTTTGGAAAGCTAGCAACTTCATTGGACTCCTTGTAAGATTCTAGCTGCTTTGAATTGTAATTCCCACAAACCAAATTCACAAGCAACCTCATTCATTTGCAATTGCACTTACAGAAGAAAATACTATTCTTGCTTATCAAAGAACCATTCCCCCCCTAATATGTCTTCTTTTCCCTTTAACCATGCTCACATTTATTGTTCTGAGAGCTTTCATGCAGACAGGTTATAAAGTGGGAAATGTGAATTGATTTCAGCAGGGTACAGAGAACACTCTCTTCCCACTTACATGAAGTATTCTAAAAAAAATTATTTTTATTTATTTCATTAAATAATTACCAATTACATATAAAATAATATTAACATTAAAAACATTGAATTCCAAATTTTGTCCCACCCTTCTGCTCCTCCTGCCTTGAGAAGACAAGCATTTTGATTTTGATTGTATATGTGAGATCATACAAACACTATTTCCATATTAGCCATGTTGCGAAAAACTGCACCTAGACAAAATAAAACAATAAATATATAGACATTTTTAAAAATTATGCTTCAATTTGCAGAGTTCATCAGTTTTTTCTCTGGAGGTGGATAGCATTTTTTTCATTGGGGTCCTGTGGAATTCTCTTGGATTACAATTTTGGTCAGAGTAGCTAAGTCTTTCACAGTTGATCATCCTTAAAATATTGCTATTACTGTATGTATATATATATATATATATATATATATATATATATATATAATGCTATTTTGTTTCTGCTCACTTTATTTTGCTTGAGTTCCTATCAATCTTTCCAGGTTTTTCTGAAACCATCCTGCTTCTTATTTTTTTTTTTATAGCAAAACCGTATTACATCAGAATCATATACCATACCATGTTCAGTAATTCCCCAATTGATAGACATTCCCTCAGTTTCCAATTCTTTGCCACCACAAAAAGAACTGCTATGAATATTTTGTATGAATAGTTCTTTTTCCCTTTTCTTTTATGTCTTTTGGATATAGATTTAGTGATGGTATTGCTGAGTCAAAAGATAGGCACAGTTTGATAACCCTTTGGGTACAATTCCAAATTGTTCTTGAGAATGGTTGAACTAGTTCACCAATAATGCATTAACATCCCATTTTTTCCACATCCCCTCCATAATTTTTAATTTCCTTTTATATCATGTCAGTCTATCTGAAAAATGTGGGATGATACCTCAGAATTGTTTTAGTTTGCATTTCTCTATTCAGTAGTTATTTGAAGCATTTTTTTCATGTGACTAATGATAACTAATTTCTTCATCTGAAAATATCCTGTACATCTACTTTAACCATTTATCAACTGGGGCATGGCTCTTATTTTTATAAATTTGGCTCAATTCCCTATATTTTTGAGGAATGAGGCCTTTATTACAGAAATGTGTAGCAAACTTTTCCCTATTTTCATGCTTTCCTTCTAATTTTTGCTGCATTAGTTTTGTTTGTACAAATCTTTTTAAATTTCATGTAATCAAAAGCATCCTCTTTTCTTCCTGTGATCATCTCTGTCTTTTGTTTGGTCATAAACTATTCCCTTATCCAGAGATCTCACAAGTACATTTTTCTATGGTCTCCTAATTGACTTACAATATCAATATGTCTAAACATCTTATCTGTTTTGACCTTATTTTGGTATATGGCATGAGGAGTTGGTCCATATCTAGTTTCTGCCAAACTACTTTTCAATTGTCCTAGAAATTCTTGTCAAATGCTTAGATGTTACTCCAAAAGCTTAGATCTTTGGGCTTATCAAGCACTATATTACGATGATTATTTACTACTCTATCTTATATACTCATATCTATTCCACTGATGTACCACTCTATTTCTTAGCCATCAACAAATTGTTTTGATGATTGTCACTTTGTAATATATTTTGAAAACTGAAACTGCTAGATGACCTTTCTTAATTTTTCCCCATTGATTCCCTTGATATTTCTGACTTTTTTGTTCTTCTAGATGAATTTTGTTATTATTTTTTCCAGCTCTACAAAATAATTCTTTAGTAGTTTGATTGGTATGGCACTGAATAAATAAATTAACATAGGTAGAATTGTCATTTTAACTTCATTGGCTCAGCCTATTCATGATCAATTAATATTTCTGCTCTTGCTTATATCTGTCTTTATTTGTGTGAAAAGTGTTTTCTAACTATGTACATATATTCTTTGAGTTCGTTTTGGCAGGTAGACTCCCAAGTTTTTTTTATATTGTCTATTGTTATTTGAAAAGAAATTTCTCTATCACTTGCTGCTGGTTTTTTCTGGTAGTATATAAAAATACTGATAATTTATGCATGTTTATTATATATCTGGCAACTTCGCTCAACTTGTTAATTGTTTAAACTACTTTTTTCATTGATTGTCTAGGGTTCTGTAAAGATATCATCATATCATCTGCAAAGAAAGATAGTTTTGTTTTCCCATGGCCTATTTTTATTCCTTAAATTTATTTTTCTTGTCTTATTGCTACAGCTAGCAATTCTAGTACAATACTGAATAATATTTGTGAGAGTGGACATTCTTACTTCAGTCCTGAACTTAATGGGAAGACTTCAAGTTCATCTCTCTTACAAATAATGGTTGCTCTTCATTTTAGAAAGATACTAGGGGGCTGGCTAGGTGGCACAGTGGATAAAGCACTGGCCCTGAATTCAGGAGTACCTGAGTTCAAATCCAGCCTCAGACACTTGACACTAGCTGTGTGACCCTGGGCAAGTCACTTAACCCCCATTGCCCTGCAAAAAAACAAACAAACAAAAAAGAAAGAAAGATACTACTTATCATTTTAAGAAAGGCTCCAATGATTCTTATGCTTTCTAATGCATTTAATTGGAATGGGTATTATAGGCTCTTTCTGAACCTATTGAAACAATCATATGATTTTTGCTATTATTTTTATTGATATAGTCAGTTATGCTCATAGTTTTCTAATATTGAATCAGCCTTGCATTCCTGGTATAAATTCCACATGGTTATAGTGTATGATCTTTGTGATATATTGCTGTGATCTCCTTGCTAGTTTTTTTTATTTAAAAACTAATCTAAAATTTTGCATTGATATTCATTGAGGAAATTTGTCTATAGTTTCTTTTCTCTGTCTCTGCTCTCCCTGCTTTAGGTTCCAACACCATATTTGTATCATAAAAAAGAATTTGGTAGGATTCCTTTACCTATTTTTTCAAATAATTTATATAGTTTTGGGATTAATGGTTCCTTACATCTGGTCCTGGTTAATGCACCCAATATTTAGTGGGGGGGGGAAGAATCTTAAATAAGCATTGTTTAGACATTTATCTCAAATCCAAGTACTGCCTTTTAAGAAAACCTATACTTTTTATTATAAAAATGTACACCAGCATACATATAAATATCCACAAAACTTGTTTTGTAGTTACTTGTTTGTAACACTTGTTTGTAGTTATATTTTTCTTGGTTAAAAAAATCTGTCAGGATCATGTTTATAACTATAACATATATGTGCATAGAGGCATATTTTTTCTCTAGCCAAAGTATTGCGAAAACATAGACAATAACACCAAAAATATCTCACAGATTACAAAGATGCACCATATTTTATCAATTATTCATCATAAGATAGATGCAGAATGGCATGGCATGATGGGCAGAGAACCAACCTCAAAGCCAGGAAATCCTCAGTTAAAGTTCTATCTCTGACAAATATTGTGTGAGAAATGATTTTCATAATTAATATCTTGGAGATGTAATTCTGACTTTCTTCCATTCCAAAGTCCTCTTGATAAAATAAAGTCAACTCTCCTTAGTCCTGGTCAGGGATATAAACCTATAAGATACTCTCCTTAGCCCTGATCATGGCTATAAACTTTTGATAATCTTGAGAAGATAAGAATGACCTATCTAAATTCTTATTAGGGCAATAAAAATTTGGTCTGGGGTGAAGATTAATAATTATCCCTAGGTTGGGGTGGTATGTGTTATCATTCCTTAATTTTAATGTAGCCTATCTCCAATTTAAGTGAACACTTAATACATGAACACTTCCTCTTTGAAGAGCATATAATCTTTATCTGAGAAAGAGAGCCAAATGGCCATCCTATTTATTAATAATGTGTTAGCCTATTAATACAATAATTAAATTACTCAGAAACTATGTCTCATTTTTTAATCATCGCAGTTAGCTGTTGCATACTTGATGCTAGCAAGTTCTGTAACCTCTCAGTGCTTTAGCTGACTAAAACTATAAATCCACATAAAGTGTTTAACCTGCCTTTGTGGAGGGAGTTTCCTCATTCAGCAGTTCTCTGTGCCAATGAAATTATAATTCCACTTCCTATTCCTGTCCCTAGGAATAAGAATCAAACTACAATGGAGAAGGTGCTAGATTTGTTGTCTGAAGACCTGGGTCCAAATCCTAACTCTGCTACTTATTATATGTGTGATCTTGGAGCAATCACTTAACTCAACTGGTCTCCATTTACTTATCTATAAAATGAGTGGGTTGATCTAGATGTCTTTTATATTTATTCAATTCTAATATCTCTGATCTTATAATCCTGTTGTTCAGCCATGTTGTCAGTCCTTTCCCACTCTTTGTGACCCCATTTGGGTTTTTTTTTGGGGGGGGCAGGGCAATGGGGGTTAAGTAACTTGCCCAGGGTCACACATCTAGTAAGTGTCAAGTGTCTGAGGCTGGATTTGAACTCAGGTACTCCTGAATCCAAGGCCAGTGCTTTATCTACTGCACCACCTAACTGCCCCACCATTTGGGGTTTTCTTGGCAAAGATACTGAAGTTGATTTCCATTTCCTTCTCTAGTTCATGTTACACATGAGGAAACTGAGGTAAACAGGGTTGTGATCACATAGATGGTGTCTGAGGCCATATTTTAACTGATAAAGATGAGTCTTCCTGACTCCAGACCCAGAACTCTATTCACTGAGCCCCCTAGCTGCCCTTCTTATGATCCCACTCTTTACACTGTCTAAATGAAACTAAGAAAAAAAATTAATTTCTAAACATGAGGGAAATACTATCCAGTTCTACAGCTTCCTGCCTGTCTAAAGCAAGGTTCTACCATTACATTTTTGTTTTGTTGGTCCTGATATTATTTTTTGTTCCTACAGAAAAAGAATCAGATTGTCATCATTTTATGATTCAAAATATGCAGAGTTTAATAAATTACTGAAGGGAGGGAGGACAGGGAGAAGGCTAGAAGCCAATCATATTATTAGCGAGAACCAAGAGACCTGAACAATTTGACTGTATTTACTTTTTATCCAAACATAAATAACATGCAAAACAAATGACAGCAGTGAGTCAGAAAATTAACTATATGTTAGTTGTAAATCGCCAAAACAATTTGTACTTCAGTGACTAGCTATGGCAGGATCAGTTCGTCTGGGGTTTAAAAATATACGTCTCTTTGGTTGTAAAGAGGTTTTACTTGGGCATAGTTCTATTTACCATAACACACCATATATTTGTACAAATGTGTGTGTGTGTAAAAGAATTTGTATAACCTTTACAAAAATTGAGTTTTTCTACAAAACTCTTAAAAGAAAAGGGCTTTGTTGAAATAAACTTGAGTTAACAAAAATTTTCTAAGCAAAGGATCATATCAACTGAAGCTATAACATTATTTGAAAGAGAACCAATATTGAAGGTAGAAAGACCTGGGTCCAAGTCCTGGCTATGGCACACACTGATTGTGTAATTTTGGGTAAGCCCCTTAAATTTCTCTGACTTAAAAGTTTCAGAGAAGATGCCCAGCTGAATTTTTTAGAGAAAATTTTCTTTCCTAAGAATTTCTTATACTAATGAAATTATAGGTACTTCCCTATTCTTGTTCCATTGTTATCACTATTATATGACCATACTAATCATAATTGGTGCAATAATCAATAATAACATTTCATTTTAGTAAGAATACAATTTGAAGAGGGATCATTTTTAGTGGATAGAATTATTGGGCCTCCTGATTGGCAGGGCTCTTCTAGCCTAATGCTTTAAAAATAGTTCTGGGTGGATGGCTCAGGATGTTAAGTCTGAAGACATTTCTTTTTGTTGGCTTCTTTGTTAGTTCCACAGCCTTTAGGATTTAATGCTGCTGAGGAAGACACCTATTGCATGTGGAGGTGAAAAGGCTTTTGGAGCAGTTTTATTCTAGAGCTGCCCCTCTCCCCACTCCAACCCCAATTCCCCTGGGCACTGATAGGTGAAAATGAATCAAAATTGGCTTTTTCAAGTTTGCCTAAAGCTAGGCCTAGTAAAACAGCTCAAAACCAATAGCCTTTGAACCAAATATCAAAGATTACCTAATCTTGTGAGATATTATTGTTTTTATTATGGTTGTCACACCCATCTACTAAAGAAAGGATTGATGAAGTTGGATACTATCTTAGAACTATAACCTCATTGATCTTTTTGGGACCTGCACTGTCTGTTTGTTGCTTAAGAAGCTATTATTTCATCCACATTGAAGGACTATGACTTCTGGGGTTAATCAGTTGATCAGTTATTCCAACTATTATTGGGCAATCACCAAGCCATCAGTTATACACCAAAACCCCATTTTATACAATAGAATCAGGGATGTTAAAGATGGAGTTCTATATAGTTCAATTTGTTAATTCAATTAAAAAGCATATATAAGTACCTATTATGTGTCGGGTGCTATGATAGGCACTGAGAATAAAAATACCAGATACAGAAAGAGAGATTGGGGGGGGGGGGTCAGAAGAAAGGAAGGAAGGAAGAGGAAGGAAGGAAAGAAGGGGAAGGAAGGAAAGAAGGGGAAGGAAATAGAGAAGGAAGGAAGGAAGGAAAAATGAAGGGAGGGAGGGAGGGAGAAAGGGAGGTAGAGGAAGGAAGGAAGAAAGGGAATATCCATTCTCAAGCAGTCTGTATTTTGTTGAGGGGAAAATGACATGTACACAAATAAATAGAAAATAATATGAAGAAAATTTTGGAGAACACTAACTACTGGGAGATTCAGGGGGGAAAAAGACTCTTGGAAGTAGCACTTGAACTGAGACCAGTAGGGAAATAGAGGTTTCAGTGGCAGGGAGATCTTTATAGATGAGAACAATGCTCCATAATTTGAAACTTCATTTTAAACCTCTTCTTTTTTCACTTTTCCCATCTTCCAGTCTTCACTGATACCTGGCTCCCTCCAGATACCACTTCCCTAGCCACACTTTTTAGTTCTAGGGACACTTACTTTCATCTCACTCAATACCCTGTTGATAATGAGGGGAAGGGTCAGAATGCTTCTAGCTCCTCATCACCATGTAAATATTTCCCCTCTACTACCATTGCTTGGCATTTATCCTCCTTTGAAGTTTATGCTCTCCAAATTTATCACCTAATACAGATCCTGGTATTTGTTATCTATTGACCCCCCTGGGCATTCTCCTTCCATCTTCAATGAGTTCACTGCTTAGCTTATAGTATTTTTCTCTTCTCATCATACTAAGGGACTTCAATACCCATATCTTAATCCCTCAAATGCCCTAACTCCTTAATTCCTCAGAATACTCAGTCCCAAGGATCTTCTCTTCTACCTCCCATTAGCTATGAACAGGCTGGTATGTATTTCACTTCTATGTTCATGAACTATGCAATTCCTCAATGTTGTCTTTTATTATTCTATCTTTCACTTCACCTTACAACCCTGAAAGCTATCATCACCATGATGGCTGATTCCTCCATCTCTTGGTCCTTTTCCAACCCATAAACCCTGCACTAATTACATTTTCCTCCCGTCCTTCTCAATTCCTTGATGAAACAACTCAACTCTACATTATCCTTTCTTGCAGAATCCATTGCACCATGTCCTATCACCAATTATGGCTTGCTAAACCCAACCGTAGTTTAATCCCACCATCTGCCTTCATTTCTATTAACATGCTGCTGAACAAAGCTGGAGGAATTCAAGAAAGTATGCTGATTGGTTCCTTTATACATTTATATTATCTAATCCCAATTGAACTTTCACTTAAGTGAGACAATTTATTCCTCTATAACTGATTCATTATCCCATTCACTGAGGTTCCTATTCCAAACCTCACCTCACCCCAAGCTTCCTGAATCATCCCCACCCTGCCATTCTATTAAATGAGGACACCTTGCTTCACTGAAAAAAATATGAGATAATTCACTGATATTTTCCCTTTTTCTTTTCCTTATCTATGTAAGGAAGACCCAAAGTGTAGAGAGGACTCACCTGTGGCCAGGAGACCTTGCATGTAGCATGAGGGCCAATCATTGTGTGGCTTGAAGAGAGGCAGAAAAGATCTGTAACCTCTTCTACCCCTATCGTCCTTCAAGGGAAACATTAGTTCCTACCATGATGGAGTACTGGGCTAGAATATCTATTTACTCCATTAAATATTTTTGTTTGTTTGTTTGTTTTTGCTGGGCAATTGGGGTTAAGTGACTTGCCCAGGGCCACACAACTAGTATGTATTAAATGTCTAAGGCTGGATTTGAACTCAGGTACTCCTGACTCCAGGGCAGGTGCTCTATCCACTGCGCCACCTAGCTGCCCCACTATTCCATTAAATATTATTAATCTAGAAGAGATGATCAGAATTGCTCTAACTTCTGACCACTTTGTCATTATTGGGGATCAAAGAAGAGGGCCTTAAAATTTACATGTAAAAGGTGACCCCATTCCCAACATATATGGTCAAAATTAACATGGTGAATAGCAAAGTAACACATTTATTCAAATCACTAGCAAAACAGAAATCTGAGAAGGTGTACATGGCAGAGTATATGCCAGACAATACAGAATGAAGGAGCTCTCCCCTTGGGAGTGAGATAATTTGGCTGAACAAAGAGAGATTGTTCTTGTTCATATCCAAGGGGGAATTTCCCACAGTTCCCAGAGGCGCAACCTAGGAATATGGACACGATGGAGATTGCCAGTTACTCTCTTGTCTTCCTGGAGTCTTTTCCTTCAGACACCTGAAAAGAGGTTGGTCTCTTCTTTTTTATCTTGTGAAGCTGAAGGCCAGAAATGCCTGAAGCAACTCAAAACTCAAAAAAGACTTAAAGAATCCCCAGGAGGACTCAAGAAGATTGGTGCTTTTTTATTCTCACCAATTCTAGCATATCCCTTATTTAGGGAAGCACATTCATTTCCATCCATAAAGAAAAAGTCCCATGCCAATGCGCTTTGGGACAAGAGTTACATCTACGGTCCTCAGAGATCTTTCCCCAATATCTGTTTCTTCATCTGCCATTATTCATTCAGTCTTTCTGTTCATCTTGATCTCTCATCTTTCTCTCTTTCTCTTTCTCAGTCTCTCTGTTATTTTCTCTGTCCCTCTCCTTTTCCTGAACCATACTGTTTTTCCTAGAACTTCCTTTAATACTGAGCCTCCTTTCCTTGAAACATTGGATTTCCCCATAGTGTTCTCACCATCCCTTTGTAAGATCTACCCCCGTTTCCCACTGGTAAGTTCTTTCTGAAGCCCACAATTTCTAGTGAGTCCCAAGTTGGGCATCATTCACTTCCATGACATATTCTTGACTTCTGAATTTCAAAACCATGCTATTACTGGACACCTTCATAACTTCCCCTCCCATTCAGCTCTTTTTTTTGTGTTGTATTTCTCCATTAGAATGTAAGGGTAGGGGGGGGCAGCTAGGTGGCACAGTGAATAAAGCACCAGCCCTGGATTCAGGAGAACCAGAGTTCAAATCCGGCCTCAGACACTTGACACTAGGGAGCTATGTGACCCTGGGCAAGTCACTTAACCCTCATTGCCCCGCCCCCCCCCCCAAAAAAAAAAGAATGTAAGGGCAGGTACTGTCTTTCTTTTTGCTTAGCACAGTACCTGGCACATAGTTAGCATTTATTAAATGCTCCTTTTCCTCCCTCCCTCCTTCCCTTCCTCCCTTTTCAATATCTCCAATCTTTCCCTTTCTTTTGATTTCTTTCTTACTGTCTACAGACTTTAAAGTGAAGCAGACAGTCCCTATTTACTTTCCCCAAGAGAATAAACAAACTCCAATGTCCCTTTGAAATTCCCATTCACTATCTTCTTCCCCAGGAATAGAGACCTCCTTTGTCTATGTTAATACCTGTTCCTGTTTCCACCTCTCTATTCATTAACATCTGCTTTAAGTTGAGCTGTTAAACTGATTTGCATTGTTTAACTGATTTACATTTGTAATGGATTGATCTTTATCATACCCATGAAGTTATTCTGTAACCTGTAAGCCAAGAAACCATATATACCCTCAGAAATGGGGCGTCCTGGAGCTTCTCTCTCCTAGGAGGGAAGTCTCCACATGATCATGTGTTATGTCTTTCTTCTTGGGACAAAATATTAAATTGATAATATGTTTTTGTTATCCATTCTCTGATCTGGTTTCTGTGAGGTAACTACTTCTGGTTACAGAAGCAGAAATAGCCTCCTCTGATCCAGGTGAACAAATTGTAGGAGATATTATTGATGTCTCTGACCTGTTTATTATCTTGTAGGTGGATGGTGTAACAATTGGAATGACGCCACCTGCTGGAGACTTGCTGTAGAAGAGTTCCGCCCATGAAGCAAAGGTCTTTGAGGGCAAGACCAGGAGTCTTTTCTTGGGTGTCAGGAAGTGACGCGGCCTAGTGGGAGGAGGAAGGAAGAGACTGGCGCTCAGTCTCACTCTCTTTCCTTGGGACTCTGGTGGAGAGCAGAGCTAGAAATGTGCTCTCCATTTAATAGATAGGAATCTAGGCCTTTCTCTCACTCTTTACTAAATTCTTATTCTCCTTAATAAATGCTTAAAAGTCTAACTCTTGCTAAAGCTTATAATTTATTGGCGACCACTCATTAGATATTTTAGACAGTTTAGCTAGAATTTTAGCCCTTAACAATGGGTATGAAAGCTATATTTAATATTCAACACAAGGAACAGAGAGAATCACAAGAAGAAAATAAGATAATTTTGATTACACAAAATTAAATCATTGTGTACATACCAAACTAATGTACTGGGGGGCAGGGCAATGGGGGTTAAATGACTTGCCCAGGGTCACACTGCTAGTGTCAAGTGTCTGAGGTCAGATTTGAATTCAGGTCCTCCTGAATCCAGGGCCAGTGTAGGAGGTGTCACAATACAGTAGAAAGATCACAGGAATTGGAATCAAAGGACAAGGGTTCAAATATTGACCCTGTGATCTTGGTTAGTCACCTGGCTTCTCTGGGTCTCAATTTTCTTATTTATAAAATGCAGTCCCCTTCAGCTCTAAATTTCTGATGGCTATGATCATAGAATGTTAGAGCTAGAAAGCACTTTAGATATCATCTAATTCAGCCGCTTGATTTTATAGAGGACTAAATTAAGTCTGGGGGAGATGAATTTGATATGAGACAAAAAGGGTTAACATAAAAACCCAAGACTCAAACTCTAATTCAGATATGAGCTCTAAGAGGGATTCAGACCCCAGCTAACGGATAGCTTACAAGTCAGGATGCTAAGTTCTCTTACCCACATAAATCAGTACCCATAACAGGAACATAGGGAGGTAGGCCATGAAGACCTTAGACTATAACAATGATACATTGACAGGCTATAGAAACTCAAACTAGGAGTAAATGAAAAATGAAGATATTTTGAAACTAGCCATGGGAATCAGAAAGAGACATGTGCAGAAAAGACCAAATTTGTCCCCAGATTAATCTTATGACCCATAACCCCCCAAAACACACCTCCACAGAAAAAGGTACTCACCTTGAGGGTTGGCTTAGGACCCCAGGAACTCCAAATTAGGATAAACCCTCTCCTGTACTTCCCAAAGGTGGAGATTATTATAATGAGTAGGAGAGGCCCTCCCCTGTACCTTCCTAAGGTGGAGATTAATATAATAAGACTGATAATCAATTTATCCATAAATATAGCTTACTATCTTTCCTTATTTGAGAGATACCTTTCTATATTTCTTTTGGTTCTCTCCCTGGGGTCAATAGTCTTTCAATAAAACTTGGGAAACTGAATCACTGGGTCTTGTAATACTTTTGGTATATCTCATGATCAATTTGACCACCCTAAATTCAGCCCACATCAAGTTGATTTGCCTAAGGTTACACAAGTGGTAAAAACCCCAGTCAAATCTGGGGTTATTAAAAAGGCCACTGATTTCATATTCAGTATACTTTTCATTAATTTAAAAAATATATTATTGACCTTTAATAGGGGTGGAGGGAATACTCCATTCTCCTTTTGCCATGGAATCTTCAATAACATTCTCTGGCCCAAGTGTCTTCTCATCTTCAATATCCATGAAGTCAATTTCCTATTTCGCTGAATGATGTCAAGCTTTTGACGCTTTCAGCTAGTTGTGCAAATGCATGCCAAATGATTCCTCTTACCAGGTTAATTTGAACACTTAGGCATCTTACTAAGGCCATACTCTGACTGCTCATCCTGGCACAGAGGTGACCTTAGGTTTTCATAGACCATTTCAGGGGAGCACAAGCTCTGTGAAGTCTTTACTGAGGCTCAATGAGAGGTGAGGACCTCATCTCTTCAGACTTATTTTACTAGTCTATAAAATCAAGAGACTGAACTAGATGATCTCTAAAGAGTCTTCTAGCTCTGACATTCTATGATCATAATATCACAGTTTCAAATGTCTGAGCCCATTGCTATAGGACTCTCTCCTCATTGGCAGAAATCAATATTCTGTGCATGAGGAACAGGGTGGGGGTAGTGAGAGCAAGAATAGAAAAGTGGAGAGCCTTTGTTCTTTTCTTTGAGTCTTTGAAATAACTTTGAACTTTGGTGGCTCTGGCATCCAGTTTTGAGAGAGAAGCTTCAAGTAGCTGAAGAGAAAGACTTGTAAGAAGCCACCCTCAGAATATTGAGATTTATGTAGTAACCCACATTGATTCCAGTCTGTCTTGTCTTCTGACTAATGTTAATCAGTCTGATAGGAGGGGCATCAGCAAATTCCCTATCTGTCAGTAGTCACATAGTCATGTGCAATTAAATCCCATCCCCTTTACCTCTAATCTTATTTCCCTATGATGTGGCAATGTTGGAGGAGGTGAGATGTAATGGCCCATCCCCTTTCAGATATGTGGACCTATCAGGATTGTCTACTCACAAATTTTTTATCTTTAAAAGCAGAGCTCAAATGAAGTTCAAGGCCTGGCCCACAATGTGTTTGCCATGTATGTTATACTAGCTTCCTTTTTTGTATCATTTTCCTGAGCTTGCCTGATTTATTAGGATGAAGGCCTAATCAAGATCTTTCTCCCAACAAGAGGAGCTGACAGTTTTCATCATATCCTATCCTCAGATTGCTACACTAGATACATTGAGGAACTTCCTATTGGGTGAGATCTAGGACTCTCTCTTTTGGTTGAGCTGAGTATATTGCTCCCAATAGGAGAGTTCTTTTTGACTGTGTATTGTCTAATACAGTGGTACCTCAGTACTCATTATTAATTGGTTCCAGAAGGCACAACAAGTGGTGAAAACAATGAGTACCAGATGAATTTTTCCCATGAGGAATAATGTAAATTGAAATAATCCATTTCTAAACCCCAGAAATTTCATGTTTTACTTGGAAATTTATAAATTGATGTTTTTTCTTTTAATTTTAAAAAATAACAAAAAGTCAACTTTTAAAACCAATTGTTTCATTTCCCTAGCCCCCAAATTCCCTTTCTCCACACTGTCACCCCCTCCCACACATCTCCCCCACCCCCAGTCATGATGACTACTCTTCATAGGATATGCAGGGAGACCTCAAACTAAATTTAAGTACAGATTTCCATTTTCTTCAGGGACATGGGGATGGGGTGAGGTTGTGTATAGAGGAGAGGCTGCTGCTGTGCTATATGAAATAATGAGTTCGATGATGAGTGAGATGAGCAGAACCAGAAGAACATTATACATAGTATCCTCAACATTATGTGTTGATCGAGTGTGATAGACTAGATTCTTCTTACCAATCCAACAGTACAAGAAAGTTCCAAAGAACTCATGATGGAAAAGGCTCTCCAAATTCAGAAAAAAAAAAAAAAGGGAACTGTGGAATATGGATGCTAATTGGACCATACTATTTATTTTGTTTTAGGTGCTGTTGTTTTTCTTTTTTGAGGTTTTTCCTTTTTGCTCTGATTCTTCACTTATAACATGACTAATGCAGGAATATGTTTAATCTTATTGCATATATGTAACCTATATCAGATTGCCTGCTGTCTAGGGGAGGGAGGGGAGGGAGGGAGAAAAATTTGAAATTGGAAATCTTATATAAACAAATGTTGAAAACTATCTCTACATGTAACTGGAAAATAATAAAATACTTTTATTTGAAAAAAAAGAAAAAAAGAAATAATGAGTTCCCAGCACCTGAGGATGCTTTGCCAGGGGAACAGCATGAAGTACCCCGCACCCCATCTTAACACACCCAGTCTTCTGTTCCCTTTCTTGGGAGGACTGAGGCAGAGCTCAAAAGAGAAACAAAGAAGCCTTCTTAAGGCTGTGGCGGTGGTGGGCAATGGCAGCTGCAAAGAGGAGAAGGAGGGTTTCAGAAAGTTCCCTGGGTGACTGACAACAGCCTCAACTGTGTCTGTTGGCTCTTGTTTGTTCTCAGGGAAAGTGGAACCTCCACTGTGGCTAGACCACTTGTTTTCTGACCCTTCCCCACCTTTCCCCCGCTACACCTCACCCCAATTTCCTTGCATGACAGCAAGCAGCTGGTAGGGAATCTGGCATACACGGTAGCATGGGGGACCCCTTCCCCTTCTGCTCCTGATACCAGCTCACCAGCCTGGTTCTCATATGGGCCCTGCTGGCCCTGCTTCCTCTGGGATTGGATCTCCATAAGCCTAATTGGGGTCCACTTTCAATACAATGTTTTGTTACTACTCACACACTAAAATATCCTTACACAAACTCCAGAAATCACACACTCCTCAAGCAGTGGAAGGGCCATACCAATGTACTCTAGGAATGGATAAAAGAGGTTTTAACCATGGCATTTGATGACTCAGAGAGAAGTCCTTCTCTCCAATGCACAGAGTAAACTTGATTTTCCCATAGTTATTCAATGAACGTCTAAAATGAAAATGATCTGTCCAGGAATAAATCCAAGACCAAGGGGGAAAAGAGCAGAGGATTATATTCCTGGGATTTGGTTATATGATCGTGAATTTCCTACATTCTGGGTAAAGGAAAAAAAAAAAGCACAAGAAAGTACAAGGTAAAATATGTGGGGTTCTGCACTGAGCACAGGCTACTGTGAGACTAATACTTCAGTCTTTGTTTTGTCCACAGGGGTAGGATGTGAGGCAGTGTCTTTACTCATACAGGTTTTAGCAAGCATGATGAGTGCTGAGCTTTTTTTCTTTTCTTGTTGAAATGCATCAAATACCAAATATGGCAAGTTTCAAAGGCAAAGCAGAGGTATGCCTTTTCTAATTTCCCTTATTCTATTGAATTGAATAAATATTTTACATTGCTAACTGCTACATGTGTATTCATTGTGGACCTGGTATTTGTCGGGGAAAGGCCTTGAATAAAGGCCTTGCATATAAAGCCAGGAGTCTTCCTCCCTCTAGTAATGAATGAAACAGCAATTAGAAATTAGATTAAACCTGAAAACCTCATAGTTTAGATCAAAGCTTCTTAAAATGTGGGTCATAACCCCATATGGAGTCACATAAATGAATGTGGGGGTTGTGAAAAATTTGGCATTAAATATTTTATTTGTATGCTTATTTTGTATCCCTATATACTTGGTATTGTGTAAAAATTTCTCTAGTGAAAAGGGATCACTTGTGGAAAAAGTTTAAGAAGCCCTGTCTTAGACTAATATTTAAGGGTGCAGATATATATCATTTCAACATGATATCTCCTCTCTTTGAGAAGAACAGAGTGGTGACCTTTAGCCCCAATGTCCTGCTTTCCCTCCTGGCAGGAATTAAAGAGTAGAGATGTTTATTCTGTCTCCTCAGGAGTCATACAATGAACAAAACCCACATACTACATGTTGCCCACATTGCATGTGGGAGCTCTGTCTTTAGGAATATAATTTCTAGATGCTTATTTTTGAATGATATTGTGGTAGTTTCTTTTTGGCAAGTATTTTTTCCTAAAGATAGGACAATTTTCTGTTTTATCCTACTTCAATATTTTATTTACTCAAGAGCAGCCATTGTATTCTAAATGGGGCTACTTTTAATCCAAATTGCCTTAGGCTTTTATCAAAAGGCCAATAAAATCCCAAGCCTTCAATTCTATTAGGCCCATTGTTTTAGGCTTGTTTATACTTTTTGCTCAATTGGAATGAATGTAAATAGTAATTGTTTTCTAACAATCTGGTTTACTGTTTGAATGCTAACTGGTGTGTGTGTGAGAGATAATGAATCTTGAAACCATCCTTTTGTCTCATTTTTACTTACCTAAACATCTGAAATTGAAGGGGTATTAAAAAGAATTAATTGTTATTTGAAGTTTTTATGACCCCATCTTTTGGCTAGAATTTAAAAAACAAAACAAAACAAAACCTTGGTGTGCACTGGCCTGGAGCTCCACAAACTGCAGGGTGCTCCACCCACTGGTTGTAGCCCTTGCCATAGTGCTGGCACCTCATGTCATCACCGCTCACCGATGCCTACAAGAGCCTGGCAAAATTATAATGATTGGAAGCCTAGTGAGGGCAGTCATGTGACTGTCAGAGTGGCCAGCCCATTGGTTGGGGGCTGCTGGGGTTTGCTGGGAGAGGGGAGGAGAATTCGCCATTCTAGCTGGAAACTGAAAGGAGCTGGAAGAGGCTGCGGTGTATTCTCAGCTGATTCCTGGGCAGTGCTGTTTTGTCAGGTTGTATAATTTCCCTTTCCCCATTTTATTTCTTTTCCCTTGATCCTACTGATCCTGTTTGTGTGTGTGTTTTTTTTTAAAGTTCTTTCTTGTTAAAATAAATCCTGTTCTGTTTTGAGGGAGACAGCTGGTCTCCTTCCTTGCCCTAATATTGCGGCGAGCCACTTAGCTAACACTCCCCAATTAAAAATTGGTCCCCACAGTATCCTTCTTAATTCCTTATTTTGGAATAGAGGTGACCAAAGGTTCTCTTAGGCTGTATCAGGCAAGCACATAATTCTCTGAAGATTTTACTGAGCTGATGAAGGCTTCCTATGTCTAAGACCAGACATGCAAGAACCAAGTCAGGGGTAGAATTCAGGCCTTCTGACTCCAAATCCAGTGTCATTTTGAAGATATCATGTTATTATTTTCTCTCTCTTTGAATTTCAGGACTGTTCTGTCCCTATACAAACAGAAGAATTTTCCTATAAATTCTTTAATATATTGCCATGGGCAAAATTTGAATCCAACCTTTAGCCTCTGTAAAAATCAGTATTCTCCTTATCATGTATGTGGCTGAAAAATCATGGGATACCATGAATGTGGGAGAATAACCCAATGGACACTGAAAAGATTTACAGTGTGAGTAAGTAGGGTGCAATATGCTATCAATCAGATGTTTTATGCAAGATATAGAAGATATCATAAAAGGCATAAGTGAGCAGTAAAGGAGATATCAAGTATGAAAGATGTCAACCTGAAATTAAAAAAAAAAAAAAGATTGCCAACACAGTAAAAACTAGGGTCTTTTAACCAGAGCAAAGGAATCGCAATTTGGGGCCACCATGCAGCACCAGCATGCAGGACTACACCAGAAGGGCAGAAAGGGGAAGGGTTAAATGTGTTTCAGTAAGGAGGGAGTTTCATAGAAGACAGAGCCTGTAGAAACTGTTACAATGAAAAATCTATAGAGAATGCTGGAGGAAGCCTTTTTTTGATACCCCTGGGATCAGGAGAAGTCAGCTATACTCAACAAAAGTAATAGATGAAAAATTTATATGGTACTTTGGTCATCCTAAGAAATTAAAAGAACCCAGTGGAAATAAAGAGAATTTTTGAAAAAAAAAATGGACAAGAATTCCATAGAATGGGATTGCATGGAAGAGTTGTTACCTTCATGGATGGCAGGAGTACCTACAGAGATAATACTATGGATTTACCACAATGCCAAATACTCAGAACAACTGTACCAA
This sequence comes from Dromiciops gliroides, assembly GCF_019393635.1. Classification (NCBI taxonomy): domain Eukaryota; kingdom Metazoa; phylum Chordata; class Mammalia; order Microbiotheria; family Microbiotheriidae; genus Dromiciops; species Dromiciops gliroides. The sequence goes on along the minus strand of NC_057861.1, from coordinate 269,508,058 downwards.
AATTCCTTTAGTCACAATGAGTAACCCCCGCCACCACCACCACAGGGCCTTTCCTGAATAACTTTAAATTATAGAATAATTCACATATTATCAACTGAATTTTGATACTCCTAATATGCAAATATATATATATATATATATATATATATATAAAATGCAAACAGGCATACTTTATGCATTTATAAGCGGCATCTTTATTGTGCCTCTATCCTCCAATAAAGAGTTAGATACTAGGGGTGGAAGGGTGGGAAGATGGTAAATCTAAGATTGTGTCACAAAGCTTCCTTATGACAGTCCTAGTTCATGTCTTAGATGTGTATAATGTCTTAAATTCAGAGTATGGGCATGGAATCCTTTTGAACCTTACTTCCCACATGAGTTTATGGATATATAAAAAGGGGAATTTAAATACGTGTTAGAGTCTCAAAGTCTGTGAACTCAAACACTACCAATTAGCCAACAGAGCTATGGTGAGTGAAGCAGATGGTGTGAGGGGAAACAGTATTATAATTCTTTTTTTAAGTGTAATTTGGTTTCATAGATTCTTAACATTTTAGAGTTGGAGGGAACTGAAAGACCATCTAGTCAAACCCTATCATGTTATTAAAGAGCAAACAAAGACCCAGAAAGTACAAAGGTTTTGCCTAAGGTTATACAAGCTGAATTAGGACTGGAAACCATGTGTCATGATTTCCATTATCTTGTCTCTGTCTTCTGAGGGAAATCTTTGTCTGTTACACATTCTAGAGCTTCTTCCTGCCTCTCTGTAACATTTGGGGTTTTGCTTAGGGGGGGAAAACAGGGACTCTCCCTGTCAGCAGGGTTGAGACATCTCTGTATTGAGTTGTCAGGGGAGGAAACATCTCTCAGGATGAGGACACAGAGGCAAACAACATGTATTTCTTGCCTAAACTTTTCCTTATTTTGAAAGAATAACAAATGGGACTTTGAAAGAATAAAAAAGTCACTAGCAGATTTTAACGTATTTATACACATCCACTTGAACTACCCTGGATTAGGTAAGAGAATGACAGAATGGAATGCTTATCTTTGCAGTATTTCTAGATAGAATATACCTAAATAATACAGTGGCAGATATTTTAGAAGTAGATACCAGTGGCAGATATTTTAGAAGTAGATACCAATCTAAATCAATTATCAAGGATTTACAAAGAGTCATCTTTATTCACATTCTTCTAACTCTTAAAATTGAAATCACAAATTTATTATTAAAGCCACAATCATGGGATTATCTCTGAATCTAAATTTACCTTTCTTTCTCTCAATATTTGGAGAATGTTTTCTGAATCCATTTGGCATAGTATTTGAGAAAGGAGTACTTATTTATACATGGATACAAGGTTATATCTGCCCACTGGTTAACAGAACTACTATAGGACCAAAACTCTCAGTTGTGCTTACTAGCCTCTGTCCTTCTACAGACAGACAGATATAGTTGGCATATAGTCTATTCAGCATGGCACTAACTTGTAAGATGATTGGGGCTAATAGATTTGACTGAAAATCATGGATGGAATTATTCCATAACATTTACTATGGTAAAACATAGCACTAACCATTATCTACCTTAAAACCTTCTGTTTCAATATCACCCCCTTCCTGCCTTATCCAGCTGTTCTTTGATTCCCTGCTTTCCAATATTTCCACACCTTTCTTGTTGTCTAAGATATATTACTTCCATGATATGGGACATTACTCCCTTCCTTTCTTTGTACCATACCATTTAAAATGTTATTTGCAAGTTCATAGTATCTTAGGGTCATAGATTTAGAGTTAGAACAGATCTCAGAGGTCATCCACAATCTATCCTACTACTTTATAAATGAAGAAAATAAGGCCAAGGGAGATTAGGTAACTTAAATAAGGTCATACATGGTAAGTAACACAGATGATCATAGAACCCATTTCTTCTGAATCCAGATTCAGACCTCTTTGCCTTATATCTCATCTGGCTGTGTAATAGTGATGAACTCCAATATAATATAGTTATTCCTTCCACATCAGATAGGTGAGGGGTGAGGTGCTCCCATGATCTGGAAAATCCAAGTAAAATTTTTTTTAGTTCTCCCTTCATACTAGAGAAGTCTGAATTATTAAGGTATTAAAAGATAAACTGTTTATATTGGACAAAACTATACATATATTTTATGCATTTTTTAATTTCTAAACTTTTTCTATGTGGTTTCCTGGCCTTCACATATCATCTGTGACACCTTCAAAACTCCCCCCAACCCAAATTCCCATTTAACTTCTTATGCCAAACTAAAATATATACAAACCACGATGAGGAAAGTTACAATGTGGAAGGCTTAACTGTAATACTGAACTCCAACAAATCATTACCCTTTATGCCTTCTCTGTTATTAGGCTGCAAACATTCTTAATGAACTTAATGTATTAATGAATTAATAAATAAATTAAATATCAACTTTGATATCTTTGAGGTTTTTTTGTTTGTTTGTTTTGTAGAACAAGAATGAGAGAATTGACCAGTATCCATTATCCATTAATTATGATTGGGTAGATAGAGTCAACCCTAACCAGATACATTGAAAAATCAATTTGGAGGCATGGATTATATGGAGATAACATGAAATGGAAAAGTATTTATTAAGTGATTATTATGTACCAAATATTATACTAAGTACTAAGGATACAAATAGCAAAGTGAAATAGTCCCTGATGTCAAGGAGCTCACATTCTAATTGGGAAATAAGTAAAGAGGTTTATTGTTTTCTTCCCCATTTATTTTGTTTTGTATAAACTCAACATTTAGCTAGTATATTAAGTTTTTTTTTTGGTGGGGGGAAGGGATGTGCTTTTTGGGAAAATTACCAAAACTAATTTTGATTATAATATTTAGAAGAGCATCTTATTGTAGCATTGATTTTATGGGAATTAAATTCTAATACTAGGTATGAGTGGGGAAGATGACAAATATAGAATATGCGGATTAGGGTCAAATGTGCCCATCCCCCCAAAAAGCTATTTTGTATATATGTATTTTTTCAAAATTGGTGTCTGTATAAACATTCATGTACTGTCTCCCCTGATAAAAAGCATAAGCTAGAGAGTAGAAATGTTTGTCTTTGTGTCACCCATGCCTGGCACATAGTAGATATTTAATATGTGCTTGAAGATTAATTTAGATAGCATCATCATAAGGTAGCAACTGGTAGATAAAGTCTTAGAGTAGCATTCAAGAGTAAGATGATATAGGGGGCAGCTAGGTGGCACAGCGGATAAAGCACCAGCCCTGGATTCAGGAGGACCTGAGTTCAAATGCGGCCTCAGACACTTGACACTTACTAGCTGTGTGACCCTGGGCAAGTCACTACCAAAAAAAAAAAAAGGAAAAGAGTAAGATGATAGTTTTGGGAGAAAGTAGATATCCATGAGGTATATTCTTAAATATATCTCAGAAAGAAAAGAAAGAAAACAAATCAATAACATGAAATGTTTAAAAGTATTTTAATCCCATAGTTATCATTTTTTCATACTGTATAGCCAATCTGCTTTTGTATTATCAGCCTATGTATTGAGGCCTTCCATTTCATCATCTTTCCCTCTTGCCTGGCCTAGTTCAAGTTAAACATGATTGAAGTTAAGATATATGTGGCAGCTGATTGGCATCACTTGTGGTATCTGGACCACTCAGCACACATGTGGTGTCTTAATAGGAAAGAATTGAGGACAGCACTAATGACAATGAAAGGTGGAATCTGGTTCTGAGTAATGAGGATGTGGTTTCTGAAATCATCCAGTCTCTCCAACCAGACCCGATACAATTTTTCTTCTGGTTATCAAATACCAACCTATTGGGGGAAGGGGTAGGCAAACATCAAAATACCCAATAGTTCTCTTCATTTAATACTCTTATTTTTTAAAATAGGTGACCACATTAGTATTTGTTTCTACTCTTCTCTTACACTTCTTTCTTAGAAATTTATCCATAAATCCCCTTTCTAAATCTACAAGGAAAAAATGCATTTTCTCTTAATATGTATACTACTGCATAATCAATGGATGCCACTGTATTTCTGAAAGATTCTGTTTATATTTATGGCAGCCCATTTTTATAATGGAAAAATATTAGAAAAAAGTAGATGAACACAAATTGGGGAATACTTAAGTAAATTGGGATAAATGAACATAATGAAATAATAATTGAAGGTTATGATAAAATCAGAGAAGCATAGAAGGACATGTACAAACTGATGAAAAATAAAATAAGCAGAAACAAAATCAAAATACACAACTACAAATAATGTAAATAAAAAGAATAATAAAAAATAAAAATAAAATGTGAAACTATATTGAGAAAGTATGTCTCTAAAGAAGTCATAAGAGAAGTCAATACTCTCGGTTCTTGGCAGTGGTTGGGGATTATGGATATGGAATTCTACATATAATCTAAGGCTTTTCTTTAAATGCTTGTTAGTTTTGCCAAACTATTTATTTTCCTCTTTTGGATTATTCATCATAAGGGACGGCTCTCTTGGAGGAAGAAAGGAGACATATATAATGGAGAATGTAGGTGGTATAGAAACAAAAATTATCAAAAATTTATTTTTAAAAAATAAAAATATAGATTCCCCATTTCATAAAGGTGAAGAGGCAGAAAAAACCAAATAAAGTATTCTATTTAATTTTGAAGGTGTGTGTGAGTGTGTGTGTGTGTGTGTGTGTGTGTGTGTGTGTGTGTGTGTGTGTGTGTAAAGTTTCTGCTGAAGTGGGGCATTAGATCAAATGTAAAAAATGTTGACATTTCCAACATACTATAGAAAGAGATCTATATTGAATTTTAAAATTTTCTATAATTCTGCTCTTTCTTTTCTCTTAGATATACTCAAACAGATGTTCTGCCATCAGTAAACACAATATCTCTGTCTCTCTCATAGATACTGAGAATGACACACAGACAGACGCATGGCTTCATTATCAAATCCTGAAGTTTTAATTCTTTTCAGCAAACAAAAAAGTACAAGGTTATTGCTTGGATGTCTGGCATTTGATCATATGGGTGCATCAACCCACATGGCATAAGGGAACTATGGGGTAATCTCTACCAATGTTTTCAGTGCCTTGCCAAGTTCAGGATAACATAAATATGTTCTCATTTAATCTCCTCAAAACTTGTCTCTTTGAATGACAATTCACGTTGGCCACTCTACATTACTAAAACACAACTTATCTGTAAGAGACTGCCCTAAAAGATTACCAACAAATTATAAGCAATTTCAGCTGCCTGTAAATGTTTCCTGTGGATCATTTTGACTGACCTTGAGATCAACCTTAAGCAATCTGGGTATTTGTCTTTCATATATTTCCCTGGTGTGTATGAATATCGCTTGAATTAAAAATGATGGATGTTAGCAATTTCCTATTAATTGGCACAGGGGGAAAAGGAGTCTTAGCACTTCTGATGGGTAGTACTGACCAGAGAGAAAGAGTGACTGCATTTCAGGTGAATGTTTTCTCTGGCAATTTTTAGGTAAACAAGGTTTGAATGATGCCTTTGAATAGTTGAGAAAATGTGTTGCTGGCAATTGTCCTAGAACTACAGAAAGTGCAAGAAAACGATGAAGTCACCTATTCAACTAAAGCAATTGCCAGATATAAGGAGGAAAATAGGCCATTTCATCACTCTTGCCCTCTCCTTGGTTTGTCTCTTTGGATCTACTGCCACAGAACTGTATCTCAGCAGGTTCTAAAAACGATGGGATTTATGCTTATTCTTACTTATTCCCAGGAGAACTTTTCTCCCATAATAGACATAAGCATTTATCACTTTATAATGTGCACTCCTTTCCCAATGCAGTATGTTGAAAATTAATTAGAGGAACTTCAAAAAGTATTTTAAGAATTCTGAATAAATGTTTCCTGTTCTATTGTGCTCCAGTGTGAAAGTTGGACCCATTTAAAAACTTTTTTTTAAAAGTAAACACATTCTAGATAAGGTATTAAATTAAACTTCACAGAAATTATTTACCTCTGGAACCTATTTATATATGAGATTTATAAACAGGTACTATATCTGACAATTTTATTAAGGACAAATTGTGTTTTCTTACACCCAATCAGCATATTTACCATTTTATTATAAGTTCTTTTACTGATATCTTTTCTTTTTCTCAAGGTTGGCCTACAACCCATTCTCTGTTTTTCTAAGATCCACTAAAGATAAAAGTCTAACTCTTGTGGGAATCATGATGACTACAGTTTAAGATATTGAAACATCAGATTTGAGTTAAATGAGTCAATCTTTATCACTTAAGAAGATAGGAGACTATTACAATATTTGTTCTGCATATTATGCCTCATGTGTACACACCACCAGGAAATAGATGAAATTACCCTGAAAAAGTTACTAAGCACCAGCCTGAGAGTTTACTGACTAAAAGCGTAAACACTCAAAGGAAGCAAAAGCATCAATATTGTGCACCTGGCTGAAAAAAAAAGGTTCAGGTGGGTGGATTTTCAGCACTTTTGAAACGTAAGTATTTTTCAGGTGCAGGAAACAAAATGACTATATGATGTACTAAGAATTTGTAATTTACATGTTGGGTTCCTGAAGTTGTTTAATGGGCTGACTTTGGATTCAATTTAGAACCTTTTCAGTTTCTGTTGCTCATATTGTTGTATATTTGTGGGGAGTCAACCTCCAAATCTTGGGTTGAGCTTGTTTCATTGCCATGTTTGTAAACCTGCATAAACTGGAAGCTCAAATGGGAGTCATGTGATATACTGATGATAATTTCCATATCAAAATCATATTTTTAAAATGATTGATATATTGTTTTCTGTCACCTTAATAACAGGATCTGGGTACCTCATTGAAGGATGATACTTTAAACAGGGTAATGTCCAAAGAAGATGTTTCAGGATGTTGAGAGAATTATAGATCAATTGAGGGAAGTAGGGATGTTTTCCTTGGAAAAGAAAAGGTTTGGGGAGAAGGAGAGAGACACACACAATTTAACTATTTAAATAAATATCATAAGTGAAGGGCAGAGCTGGGAATAATGCATAGTAGTTTCAGAGAGGCAGATTTATTTAGGCTTCATATATAAAGAAAAACTTCTTAACAATTAGGAATAATACTCATTGAGCTATGATCAATGTCCAAATACTAGAATTTAGGGGCAACTAGGTAGTACAGTGGAAAGAGCACTGGCCCTGAAGCTGGCAGGACATGAGTTCAAAATCTAATCTCAGATACTTACTAGTTGTGTGTCCATGGGTGAGTTACTTATTCCCAATTGCCTTAAATTCTGGGGCCGTCTCCAGTCATCCTGATAATATATTTTGCCACAGGAACCAGATGGCTCTGGAGGAGAGAGTGAGGCTGGTGACTTTGCACAGCCCTTCCTCATTAAATTCAGTTCATTGCAAATCATGACATGTCTTTGTCCTCTTCAAGAACAAAGGATAAACAACAACAACAACAACAACAACTAGAATTTAACTATAATATCATGCCTTGGCCTTCTCTATAATGAATATTCCTAATTCCTTTAAACGGTCCTTATTCAGCATTGTTTTGAGTCCCTTCATCCTAAACACATCTGATGGTTTTTTCTCAGTCCTCAATTGATATTTCTGAAGTTCTTGATATTGCCAACTACACTCTCCTCTTGAGCACTATCTCCTTGATTAGCAACAATTGTACTGTACTTTCTTGATTCCCTTTCCTTTTATTTAATCACTCCTTCACAGTGTCTTTTGCTGTATTATCATCTTCCCACCCTCAAAGCATGTTTGTCCCTCAGTGCTGGACCATATAACAAGCCATGTTATGACATGACATGACATAAAAATATTGTGTATTATAATGTAACATAACATATTAATATTCCAGCTATGGTGTCTAGGAAGATAGCAGGCCTGTCCCTTGTTCATGTTAACTTGGTCAATGGCAGTCTTAATATGCCTCACCAGGAACTCACCAACTACCAGTACTGTAGTCTTCTGATTGATTGTTGGTTTGGGACTGCTGTTCTTACCATCTATTTGAAACAATGGCTCAAGCCCTCACCCATATATCTCAAAAGAAAAAGGATATAATTGATCAAATAATCAGCAAGCACTTATTAAACATCTACAATGTTCTAGGTGCTTGGGAAGAAAAGAAAAAAATTAAACTTTCCTTATCTTCAAATAGCTTATGTTGGGAAGAGAACGTGCATACACATACACACACACACACACTCACATATGTGTATATGAAATATATTTTTAAAATCCAAGTTTTTTTTATTAAAAGGCACCAGCAACTGGATGGTATGGGAGTAAACTTAGGCTACCAGTGTTGAAGCATAGTTTGAGGGTATCAATCAATATATGCTTCTATGAAGAACTTATTTTGTTCTAGGAATTGGACTAAGTGCTGGGAATACAAGAAATATTTTTTATAAGTTCCTCTCCTGACCTAAGAAAAAACATTCTAATGGGGAAGATAATATGCATTTAAGTAGGTATATTTGTGATAAAGTAGATGACAGGTACTTTTAATATTTTTATTTGGTTTTTTGTTTGTTTGTTTGTTTTTGTGAGGGGCAATGGGGGTTAAGTGACTTGCCCAAGGTCAAACAGGTAGTAAGTGTCAAGTGTCTGAGACCAGATTTGAACTCAGGTCCTCCTGAATCCAGGGCTGGTGCTTTATCCACTGCACCACCTACCTGCCCCAACAGGTACTTTTAGAGGAAAAGGCCAGGGGATGTTAATTTCTTAAGTGCTAGACAAACAGTGAAGTCCTTTGGCACAAGTCTTGAACCTATCATCATAATAGGTTCAGTGTTGGACTTTGGATTCCACATCTTGATCCATCCGGGTTGCCTTTTCTACATACCTTCCTTTTCTTCTGCCCAGATCTTAGTTGTCACCCTTGTTTCTGATGCTCACAGTGATTTTTAGAGCCTCTTCTCTTCAGTGTCTCTGGGATCCATGAACTTAATTTTTTTTGATAACTGTATTTCAATGTTGTTGTTTTCCTTTGTAATTTTACATATTTTAGTTTATGCATGCAAAAATATTATTCTAACAAAGGATTCATTGATTCCACCAAACTATCAAGGGTGTCTACAACGTGAAAAAGTTTAGGAAGCTCTGTTCTATAGGAAAAGTCTATACATAATTGCCTAATACATTATTGGGGTCTGAGAACCAATTGGTATTTGTATTTTGGAGGGACAATTATTCTTTCTTAGCCCTGGGAGCTATCTGGGACCATAGTGATGGTCTTTGAGTCCAAAAGCACACCTGAGTCATGCCTGGGAGTTTTTTTTAAGGGACGCACAATCTGAGACATTAACTAAGAGGAAGAGTGGAAACTTCAAACAGCAAAAATAGCAGGGGGGGGGGGAGGGCTGGGGGAGGTACTTCCTCATCCACAGCTCTACCCAAGTCTTAAGAAGCTTCACCAGAAAGAATTGGTGGCATGAAGACAACAGACAAAGGGAGAAATGAAAAAAGAAAATTGTAAAGGAATACTTCAGTGCTACAGCAGAAAAGGGAGAGAGCCCTTTAGAGGAATCTCGGAACAAAAGACCCAAGCTGAAGCTACCAGTTGTTTCTACCTCTTCAAGGACTAAGGAAAGTTTCAAAAAAGGTCTATCGTTTCCTTAACTTCTACGCCCCATGCCTACTCTACTTATATTATTTACCTCAATATTTCCTGTATCTGAATTTTTGCCTCAGACCTAAAGAGGCCACTGGTTAGATAGAGATAAACATAAAGTTAAATTAGAACAAAGAGGCAAATCTTTGCCTGAATGTTAGTAATTTCCCTAATTAGATGTTTTAACTTTTTGGTGATTATGCTACTATTTTTGTCTTTGATCTATAAACTTGATTTTAAAAAAGCAGATGAATGGACCATATGAATCTTAGGATTATTTAATTGCCCCTATCCTAAAAAGCTAGTTAATTGTTGAAAGAAGGTGTGACTGATTAAATCTCTAGGGAGAAAGGGAGTAAGGAATACAGAGTGGAGAAAGAAAGAATGATGATACCCTAAACCACCCTCTATAGAAAAAGTTGTTAGTCCTTTGTTCCCTAAGAGGACCACAACATCAGGGTGGTATGAAGATCTGCACTGAATTGGATTTAAGTGAGGGAGGGATGTGCAAAGTCACTAATCTCATCCTCTCCTCTAGAGCCATCTGGTATGGTTTTACATATATTTATAAATCTGTGTCAAATGGTGGCCTTGTCTAGTATAGGGTGGGGAGGAAGGGAGGGAGACAGTTTAAAACTTAAAACATAGAGGCAGCTAGGTGGTGCAGTGGATAAAGTACTGGCCCTGGATTCAGGAGGACCTGAGTTCAAATCCAACCTCAGGCACTTGACACTTACTAGCTGTGTGACCCTGGGCAAGTCACTTAAACCCCATTGCCCTCCAAAAAACAAACAAACAGAAACACCTTTAAATATAACAGAATAAATGTAAATATAGTTAAAATATATTTATAGTTATATATTAATATGTGGCTATTATACAATATTTGTCTTCCTCTTAGATGCATCTCTTTTTGTGCTGGGGGCTTTAGTTACTTAATGTAACATTTTGACAATGGACAGGTTTCACAAATGTAATCAGTGTTCCACAATAATTTGAATAAACAAAAAGTAAGGTTCACATATGCAACATTGGGAAAAAATGATGCTTTTCCTTTTTTTCTTTTTGGTGGGGCAATAAGGGTTAAGTGACTTGTCCAGGGTCACACCACTAGTAAGTATCGAATGTCTGAGGTCGGATTTGAACTCAGGTCCTCCTGAATCTAGGGCTGGTGCTTTATCCACTGTGCCACCTAGCTGCCCCTCCCAAAGATACTTTTCAAAATAAAATAATTGTGTTATGGTAGGTTTATTTATAAATCATAGAATTATGGAATATTAGAGTGGAAAGTGACTCAGAGGTCATTTGGTTTGACTCCTACCAAAGCATATATCTAATTTACAATAATCCTCATAAGTGGTCCCTCTGCAGCTGCTTGAAAACCCCTCAATGACAGGAATCTCACTAGCTTATGAAGGCAGCATATTCTATTTTTGGCCCTCTATCCATATTCCATTCTCTCTCTGCTGTCTTCTTTGCCCTTTTAGACAATCTGCCTGTAGTATAATTTTATCACTATTATAACTTAATAACTTCAAGCATCATGTTTAACAGATAGTAATGCAATTCTTAATTAGTGTTTATAAGTATAAATACTTATATTTTGTGTTAACATCCTTGGCTTAAATTGTGGTGGTTTCCCATACAAATCTGGATACTTATGTTGTAGTTCTGAATGCTGGATCATTTTTCTTTGATTCTTTCCTTTCTGAAATCTAATAATAATAATATGATGATGATAATACTGATAACTAACATTTATATAACACCCACTATGTGCCAGGCTCTGTACTAAATTCTTTATAATTAATCTCTCATTTTATCCTCACAATAATTCTGGGAGTTGGATGGTATTAGGATGCCCATTTTACAGATGCAGAAACTGAGGTAGACTCAGGTTAAGTGACTTTCCCAATGTCCCATAGCTACTAGTGTGTCTGAGAGGCTAGATTTGAACTTGGGTCTTCCTGACTCCAGACCCAGCACTCTATCTACTGCTCTACCTAGCTGCCCGAATTAATACATATGTTTAATTCAATTTAACAAACATGTATTAATTGTCAACTAAATGTGAGGTACTTTGGCTGTTGGGAAACTATAGTGATTTAACCTGTGTAAATACTTTGGCTTATTCTCAATATTTTAATTTGGCTCCATGTAGTCTTTCCCTGTAGTTCATATCTAAATATATATGAATGAATGTGGAAGGTCTAAAACAGTCTAATGAGTATTATAGAATTATAACTTGGAGATCTCAGGATAAAAGTATTCTAACCTTTACATTTTACAGAATAGGAAACTGAGATTGGAGGCAATTGTGACTTGCCCAGGATTATACAAGCAATGGCTGTGAGAGTTGTAAAGAGGAACATCAGAAGAATGAATATCTCATTTTCACTAAGTATAGAAGATGGGGAATTTTATAGTGACCTGCAGAGAATGACCTCTATGTTTCTGTCAGTGCAACATAACTGCAAAAATGTGTTTTGGGTCTCCTAAAATGGCTCAAAGAATATTTTAATATCATTTACTCTATCATGGAATATGTGGTGTTAGAGGAAATAATGAAGAAAATGACTTAAGGAGGAAGTGAAGAAGAAAAAAGCATGGCAGGAGGGAGGGAGAGCAAGACACACAAAGGGAGAGAGAGAGAGACTGAAGCCTAGAATAATCTGAGAGAGGGATAAAGGGAAGAAGACTCATTGAGCATTTGCCCCAAATGGGGCATTATTATCCAATCAATAAGTATTTAAGTACCTACTATATGCCAGATGCTTTACTAAGTACTGGGGGTAAAAATTAAAATAATAATAATAAAAAAACCAATCCTTATGAGGGAGACAACATGTAAACACACACATATATACACATACATATGCACATATGCATGTTTGTATTGTTTATATATTAATATAAAATATACAAATATCACATATTATTTATATGGAAATTGAGGGGATGTCCATCGATTGGGGAATGGCAGAACAAGTTGTGGTATATGATTGCAATGGAATACTCCTGCACTGTAAGAAATGAAGAGGTGGTTGATTTTAGAAAAAAAAACATGGGAAGATTTACATGAAACAATGAAAAGTGAAGTGAGCAGAACCAAGAGAACATTGTATACAGCAACAAGAATATTGCTCAACGAATAACTGTGAAAAACGAATTTATTTTGAATACTATAAATACTCAAATCAACTATAAAGGACCTATGAAGCAAGATGCTATTCACCTCCAGAGAAAGAATTTATAAATAGAAGTACACATGGTATTGTGAGAAAATAATGGGATTTGGCAGATACTCAAAGACTCACCTCGAGATTAATCTAAACAGATTGAATTATGTGAGAGTAATTGACTGTGGATTAGCCTACTTCAAGTTAATTAGATTGTAACCACACCTGGCCAGCCCTTAAGAAGATATTGTTCTCAGAAGCTAAGGACTTTGAACTCAGCTTGAGACCACCTTCAAGTGCAGCGAACCAATGGATTTGGATAATGCCTGCCAATCACCTTGAAGTACTGTGTCAGGACCACCTCTGCTCCAGACCTATAAAAAGCTTCCACACTCAGGTTGTGGGAAGCTCATGGTTGAAGCAGGCTCATGGCAGAGGACTTGAGGAAGAACCAGACCAGGCTGGAACTCTAGGCTAGGTAGGTCTTTTCTTAACTCCATGTATTATCTTTTTTTTTCTAATACCTAGTATGCTTTAATAAATGCTTAATGCCCAAAGACTGGTGCTAAAGCTTGTAATTTAATGTGACAACACATTTAGATTTTAAACATCACAGTATGGTTTTACATTGTATCAAGTGGTGGCCTTCTCTAGTTTGGGGTGGGAAAGAATGGAGTGAGACAGTTTGGAACTTAAAATGTAACAAAATAAATTTAATTTAATTTAAAATATATTTATAGTTAACACTAAATTATAACTAAGATATAATATTTGTCTTATGGTGTACTAATATACATTAATATATATAATGGTATAAATTTATAAACATTATGCTTAATATGTATATTATATATTAATATATAAATATATGTTAGAAATATGTATAAGTATAATTATATCATTATATATATCTATAGTTGAGGGAATTGAGGGACTCAGGACAACAAGTGTTTAATTGTGGGAATTGAGTGAAGAATAATGATTTCATATTGTGAGTCAATTCTGAAGTTAGCTCAGTACCTTTCTTTTTGAAGCAGGATGCATGGAAATCGTGTTCACGTTAAGATGGACTTTCTGGGGGCAGCTAGGGGGCACAGTGGATAAAGCACCAGCCCTGGATTCAGAATGACCTGAGTTCAAATCCAGCGTCAGCCACTTAACACTCATTTGCTGTGTGACCTTGGGCAAGTCACGTAACCCTCATGGCCCCACCAAAAAAAAAAAAAAGGATTTTCTGAATTGGATCAACATAATATTAGAATCTAGTGATTCATTCACTCAGTCTCTATAGACACAGCTTAACTTCCTGGGAAAGAAACTGGATTAGTGACTTGTATAATAATCAATAAGTCTCTTCATCAGGCCTACTTGCCTTTTAACTTAGATTCTTTCAGTTCAACTGTTTTTTATGAGGCACAAATTAATTTCCTGGTTTGGACTACATGTCCTCATTCCGTGGTCCAGCTTCAAGCATGTATTTCTGCTCTGAAAATATACCAAAGAGCTAATGATTTGCCAGGAACAACTACTTTATCTAGTACTATCCGATGTCTAATTTTTGACTTATGCTTTTGTTCCAGTTTCTGAAATACAAATTGATGAGCATGACTGTGTTTTCAGTCTTCTCACACTTTATTCCTTTTTACAAGTCTCATCTACAGTTCCTTCTTACCTTCTTTTCTTCTTTTCTTTATTTAGAATTTTATTTTTTCCGAAATTACATGTAAAAACAAAATTTAACATCAAGTTTTAAAATTTTGTGTTCCAAATTCTCTTCCTCCCTCCCCACCTGCTTAAGAACTCAAGCAACTCGATATAAGTTGTATGTAGTCATGCAAAACATTTCCACATTAGTCAGTTTATGAAAGAAAACAGTTAAAAAATTATGCTTCAATCTGTATTTAGATACCATTAGTTCTTTCTCTGTAGATGAATTGCATTTTTCATAAGTCCTTCAGAGTTGTCTTGGATCATTGCATTGCTGAAAATAAGTCATTCAAAGCAGATCATCTTACAATATTGCTGTTATTTTATATACAGTACATTTCACTTTGCATCAGCTCATGTAAATCTTTCCAGGTTTCTCTGATAGCATCCTGCTCATCTTTTTTTTTTTTAAATAATAAACTACTTTTATATAGTACTTTAAAGAGCGATTTCCTTACAATGAACCCATGATGTTGATTATTGCAACAACAATAGATAGCATTTATATAGTACCTTATACCTGACAAAGAATTTTCTTCACAATAGCCCAGCAAAGTAACATACATTTTATCATCATCATCATCCTCAACATCCTCTTCCTCCTCCTCATTATCATTATCTTACATTGCTCTTGCCTCTGCTTCAAATTTTTTCAGTTACTATTACTGTGTTTCCCTCCATCCTATTCCCTCCCCATGATATTTGATCTATTTTAAAATCTTTTTACACCCTATCCCTCCTCAAAAGTGATTTGCTTCTGACTGCCCTCTCCCCCAATCTGCCTGCCCTTCTTTCACCTCCTGATACCCTTCCTCTCCTACTTTCCTACAGGGTAGGATAGATTACTATACCCATTTGAGTGTGTATGTTATTCTGTCTTTGAGCCAATTGTGATGAGACTAAAGCTCACTCACTTTAATGCACCTCCCCCATCTTCCCCTCTACTCTATAAGCTTTTTCTTGCTTCTTTTATGTGAGACACTTTACCCATTCTACTTCTTCCTTTCTCTTTCTCCCAGTGAATTCCTCTCACCCCTTTTATTTTTTTAAAAATATCATTCCTTCATATTCAACTCACACTTATGCTCAGTCTAAATATGCTATATTCAGCTGCCCTAATAATGAGAAAATACTCATGAGTTACAAGTATCATCTTCTAATGTAGGAATGAAAACAGTTTTACTTTTTAATATCCCTTATGCTTTCTTTTCCCTGTTTACCTTTTTATGTTTCTCTAGGTTCTTGTATTTGAAAGTACAATTTTCTATTCAGCTTAGGTCTTTTCATCACAAATGCCTGAAAGTCCTCTTTTTCACTGAATTTCCATTTTCCCCCCGAAAGATTATACTCAGTTTTGCTGGATAGGTGATTCTGGGTTGTAATCCCAGTTCCTTTGCCCTCCAGAATATCATATTCCAAGCCTTCTGATCCTTTAATGTAGAAGCTACTAGATCGTAGCTTATCCTGACTATGGCTCCACAGTACTTAAATTGTTTCTTTCTGGCTGCTTAAAAATTTTCTCCTTGATGTGGGAATTCTGGAATTTGGCTATAATATTCCTGGAAGTTTTCATCCTGGGATCTCTTTCAGGAGGTGATTGATGGATTCTTCCAATTTCTATTTTACCTTCTGTTTGTAGAATATCAGGACATTTTTCCCTGACAATTTTTTGGAAGATGATGTCTAAGCTCTTTTTTTGATCATGGCTTACAGGTAGTGCAATAATTTTGAACTAATCTCTCCCAGATCTATTTTCCAGGTCAGCTGTTTGTCCAAGGAGATATTTCACATTGCTCTCTATTTTTTCATTCTTTTGGTTTTGCTTTATTGTGTTTTTATTTCTCATAAAGTCATAAGCTTCCATTTGCTCAATCCTAATTTTTAAGCAATTATTTTCTTCAGAGAGCTTTTGTATTTCCTTTTTCATTTGGCTTTTCAAGCTGTTGACATTTTTTCATGACTTTCCTCCATCAGTCATTTATTTTTTCCATGTTTTCCTCTACCTCTCTTTTGTTATCTTCAAAGTCCTTTTTGAGTACTTCCATGACCTGAGATCAATTCATATTTTTCTTGGAAGATTTGGATGTAAGACTTTGGTATCTTCCTCTGAGGGTGTATTTTGATCTTTCTTGTCACCAAAGTAACTTTTTCTGTCTGCTGATTTTGCCAGTCTATTTCTTGGCTTTTAACTCCTTCTTAAAATGGGCCATTGCTTACAGAGTGCACTTTCCCAAGCTTCAGGGGTTCCCAGGTGGTATGATTTAAGGAGAGGCACATTCACCACTCCCCTGGCCTGTACTCTGATCTGCAAGCGACCACAAGTCTGCTTGTTTTCTGACCCGGAAGAGAATTCTATTCAACTGTGTCTGCAAGCTCTGGTGTGTCTGAGCCCCTCCTCCACCTGGGCCACCACTCAAGACTGTGACCTAGATCCTACCTCAGGAAAACAACAGAGTCCCACCTCAGCATCAGTAGAGACCTCTGTAATCTTTCCCTGGCGAATTGCTCAACCCCCTCACCATCTATGGGCTAAGTTCCAGAAGCAGCTACAGCCACAGCTGAGAGGCTCCTCTGGAGTGGCCTGCACTGCTGGATCTGCACTGCAAGGTTCTGAGGTTGTGCTCCAATCTCACCCTGGCACAACAGATCTTTCCTCCCACCTTCTAAGCTGTCTTTGGCTGGAAAATTATCTCACCCCATTTTTTGTGGGTTCTGCTGCTCCTGGAATTGTCGTTTGGCATTATTTGAAGGAATTTGGAGGGGTTATAGGGGATTGCTCTGGGAAGTCACTGCTTTTCCTCCACCACCTTGGCTCTGCCCCCGGAAGTCAGTCTCTCTTCTTTCAACTCACAAGTCATCCACCCTGGTACAGGCCCTCATTCCTCTTTTTTTTTTTTTTTTTTTTTTTTTTTGGTGAGGCAATTGGGGTTAAATGACTTGCCCAGGGTCACAAAGCTAGTAAGTGGTAAGTGTCTGAGGCCAGATTTGAACTCAGGTCCTCCTGAATCCAGGGCCAGTGCTTTATTCAATCTGCCACCTAGCTGCCCCCTGCATTGGCCTTCTAATCACTGTTCATCCCTGTGTTAAACCATTCAGCATGACCCAGAGAATAAATCTCTTGAGGTGGGATTCAGAGACTTACTCACTATATGACCCTGAATGGCAGGTCAATCAATTCATGATTTTTTCAAGATGAATTTGGAATTCCTGACATTTGAACTTGGCTTGATATTGTGGCTGATCTTTCTTATATCTACCGAGTTTCTGTGAGAAAGATCTTGAGGAGTGTGGGGAAAACTGGCTGCTGCCCTGAGGCAGGACTATGCAATTTCTCCTGGTCTTGCCTTTGATCCTTTTTATATGTGGTGGTGAAAATTTTAGTACCCAGTTGTATGTGGCATCTGCAGAAATCATAAAGTCCAAAAGTTATAAACTGAAATAGAAAACCACTTAGAGCTCACCTAATACAACCAGGTCATTTGAAGGCCAAAGAAGTCAACTTACTCACTTGAGGTCACAGGACTAGTTAAGGTTAGAGTTATGCCTGGAATCTAAGTCTCATTCACTCCTACTGCTTTTCTCACTATACAACAGGAATAGGGAATTACTGGTGTGACTAATTATTATTTTGATTTAGTCAAATTCTTTTCTGGACCTGAACAACTTGTTGCTTTAGTGCTGTGCCGATAAAAATCTGTCATTGTTTTCTTAATCAGTTATCATTTGTAAGAGAACAATTCATCAAGAACAGGCAATAAAATTTAATGAATTGTTTTAAGAAAGGGTGATAATACCTTTCTTCAAATTCTTTAATGTTTTTAAAGCATCTGAAATTTTTAAAGCAATGCCATAGTATTCCCATTTCATTAAGAAAAAAAATCAGTTTGTGTGTGTTTGAGAAAGAGCGAGAGATTGATTTAGTTTCTCATGTCAGGTTTTATATTAGTAACATGACCAGAAATAACTTTATCATTATTAGGAAGAAAAATTATTTTTAAGCTTCTAAGTCATCTCACCTTACCTGTTTAGTAGGAAAAGATGATCTCTCACAAAAAAATCAAGGAAAAAAGAAAAGGACCTATAGGTATGTATCCATGTATGTGCATGTATGTATGTATATATATACATATATATGTGTGTGTGTATATATATACACGTGTGTGTATATTTATATATGTATGTGTATATATACATATATACATACATATATATGTATGTGTATATATACATATATACATACATACATATATGTATGTATGTATGTGTATATATATATATATATATATATATATATATATATATATATATATATATATATATATATATATATATATATATATATATATATATATATATATACATACAGGCTGGCCCAAATGTCACAAAGGAGTTTCAATAATTAAGAACTTCTTTATTTTTTGTGTTTAATTTACAATACCATAGCATCATATTGTATGTATAGGAAATTAATTTACATTATGTGTGGAAAAATCAAATCTCATAAATGGTGAAAAATAAAGAAAAATAATTTTCAAAAATTATTAAAACTGTTACTTTTGGACTACCCTGTGTTTGTATATATTTATATATACATATACATACATATACACATATATACACACATAAATATACATATACACACATATATATACATATTTATAGCATTTCTTTTCAGAGTAAGTAAAATTAGAAACAAAGAGGATATCCTCTAATTTGGAAATGGCTAAACAAATTAGGGCATATGAATGTAATGAAATATTATTGTCATAAGTAATAATGAAATGGACAATTTCAGAGGAAACTAGGAAAATCTTTATTAACTGATGTAGAATGAAATGAACAGAATTAGGAGAGCAAGTTATTCAATGACAACATTATAGGGAAAAACAACTCTGAAAGACATTAGAACTATTATCAGTGCAATGATAAAGTATGTGTCCAGAAGACTGAAAATAAGTCATTCTTCCATATATATCCTTCTAGAGAGGTGATGAACTTAAAATGCATAAAGAGACATCCAATTTGAGTCATGGTCAATCTGGGAAATTTTTTTTCAGGAATCTGTGTTTGTAATAAGAATCTTATTTTTTATTTTATTTTATTTTTTAATTGTCTAATAAGGGAGCAATGGGAGGGAAAGATTATAAATACTTATAAAATAATTAAATGCATTTTTAAAAAAGAAATTAAATGCATTTTAAAAAATGAAACAAGTAAATTCAGAGACTGACTTTTATAATTATTTATAGTCTCAGAAAATAGACTAATTCTTTTACAGACATGCATATATACACAGCAATGAAGTGCTTGAAGGTAATAGTAATGATTGATAACTGAATTTTGTCAAGATAGGCACTCTTTACTTTGATGTTTGGTAACAATAATAAGCATTCATTAAGGACCTACCATCAATCAATCAAAATTAATTTATTAAGTGCTTACGATGTGCTAATCCCTGTGCTAGACTATGGAAACGGTACAAAAAATAAAGCAATTCCTAATCACAATGACCTTCCATTCTAATGAGGGAGACAAGAAGTATATGTAAAAATAAGAGGGAAGGCAGGGAGGAATGAAGTATTTGTTAAGCCAGATACTGTGCTGAGTGCGGAGCAGCTAGGTGGTAGAGTAGATAGAACACCAGACCTGGAGTCATAAAGATATCTTCCTCAGTTTAAATTCAGGCTTTAACACTTACTAGCTGTGTCACCCTGGGTAAATCACTTAATCCTGTTCACTTTGGTTCCTCGTCTGTAAAATGAGCCGGAGAAGGGAATGACAAACCATTCCTGTATCTTTGCCAAGAAAAGCCCAAATGGGGGTTACAAAGAGTCAGACATGACTGAGAAACAACTCCACAACTATGCCAAGTTCTTTTACAAATATATCATTTGATGTATAGCATAAATATATAGTTCAATATTAACCTCTGAGGATATGTGGATTAAAACGAAACCCAAACAATCTCTGCCCTCAAGGAATTTATATTCAACAGAAATGACATTCGTTGACAGTTACTAAGGCTGAAAACTATATCACCTGTGACTAATCAAGCAATGACCCTCTGCCAATTAGTCTCAGTCTTAGATGACAGGTATATTCTTATTGCTGGAACAATGCTTGAAGCCTTTCCAGCTTGTTCTAAAACCTGAGAGATTTTGTGCTTCAAAGGCAGAGCCTTAGAATACCTAAGGTCATATTCATGCCTAGATGAGATAGCAGAGTAAGATTTTCATGGAGGACACCTGAATAAGTGGTTACATCAAATGACAAGAAAATTAGAATGAATTCTTCATGAATTCATTCTTATGTAATGATAATAATGAGAGAGGAAAAACCCAGAAAAGATTAAATAAACTAATAAATGGATGATTTGGCATATTGTGAACCACACAAATTTCCTAGGGAAAGGTTGAAGGGAAAAGTATCAAAATCTTGTTTAGGATGTCATTCCTATGATCATTTCTAAGGGCATTTTCAAGTACAGTGTGTTTTATGTGTCTGACCTTCTAAGTAAATTCACCCAGAGGTAAAAGAAAGAAATCCTACACTAGAAACTGTGAGGATTAGATTACCTAAGATTTCTTTATGAATTTAAGCTTCTATGAGTTGGTTATTAATCAAAATTTCCAAAGGCTGAACTAAAGAAGCAAATAGAGAATTTGAGTATCTTACACTTGACAGAAGACTAATATATTAGATTAGCTGTCCTGTCTTCTTTTCTTTAGGTGGTTCTATGAAACATGTTAACCCATCTCCAAAAGATGTATTTTAATAACTCTAATATTTCCCAAGCAATAGTTTGTGGTCCTTTCCCCCCCATCTTAGGTGATTTAAATTACATGATTTCTCAGTGAATTCCAAATGAGGTTTTTAATATTTTAGTTTTAAGTAATAAAATGCCATTCAAGTGTGTAATTTATTACAAAATCCATTAATATTTATAGCAGAAAAATGATTTTCTTGAATGGTAGAAAAACCCCTCAATATTCTCTTCTTGCCTAGCAAAAAGCAAAAACACACATATAAAACCGTTGGCAGTTATACAACTGAGATTCATATTTTTTTCCAGCCAAGAAAATCAGCTTTTTTGACTCAATCTTTTATTTCCACAGGAAGCCTGTCTTGTAAAATGTTGTGCTCTTTTAGAATTTCTACTTTGAATTTAGTTAATAGACTAATGATGTGGAGACAGCTATTTTGGAGCGTGATTAGCACTTTCAATTCTTTCTTTAATCTTTCCTCCTAAATCAACACCTTGGTATCCCTAAGGAATGTACAATTTTTCTTTTTAACTTAACTGTTTGATAGGTCCATCAGAGCTAATAGATTCAATTGGATTCATCAAACATTTACAGAGTGTCTACTATGTGCCATATCCTCTGGGCATTCAAAAATAAAAACAAAACAATATCTGTGCATGTAGATAGACCTTACATTCACTTTGGGAAAACAATATGTATTCAAATAAGTGAAGAAAAAAATTATCTATCTATCTATCCATCTATCCATCTATCCATCTATCTATCTATCTATCTATCTATCTATCTATCTATCTATCTATCTATCTATCTATCTACCTACCACTGTCTATCTATGTCTGAATTCAGGAAAGTAATTTCACCTTTCTAGGTCTCAGTTTCCTCACTTATTAAAATGAGAAGGTTGGACCAAATTCTCTCTAAATTATTTTTCTGCTATAAATGATAATATCTATAAGAATAACTTCCACCATCCAATAGGACTCTCAAAATGAACCCTATTTTCTTTTTTTTTTCATATAAATATTTTATTATTTTCCAGTTCCATTTAGAGATAGTTTTGAACATTCATTTTTATAAGATTTCTAGTTTCAACTTTTTCTCCCTCCTTCTCCTCCCTACCTCCTTCCTAAGACAGCAAGTAATCTGATATAGGTTACATACGTACGATCACATTTAACATATTTCTGCATTAGTCATGTTATGAGAAACAAGTCAGAGCAAAAAGGAAAAACCTCAAAAAAGAAAAAAAAACAACAACAATAAAAATAGTATGGTTCAATCTGCATCTAGATTCCACATTTCTTTTTTTTTGTCTGGATTTGGAGAGCAGTTTCCATCATGAGTCCTTTGGAACTATCTTGGAACATTGTATTCCTGAGAAGAATCAAATCTATCACAGTTGATCAACACATAATGTTGATACTGTGTACAATGTTCTTCTGGTTTTGTTCATCTCACTCATCATCAGTTCATGCAAGTCCTTCCAGGTTTCTCTGAACTTCTCCTGCTCATCGTTTCTTACAGCACAATAGAATTCCATTACATTCATATACCACAACTTCTTCAGCCATTCCCCAATTTATGGGCAGCCCTTCAATTTCCAATTTCTTGCTACCACAAAAAGAGCAGCTAAAAATATTTTTGTACATGTGGGTCCTTTTCCGTTTTTTATGATCTCTTTGGGAAAAAGATCCAATAGTGGTATTGCTGGGTCAAAGGGTATGCACAGCTTTATAGCCCTTTGGGTGTAGTTCCAAATTGCTCTCCAGAATGGTTGGATCAGTTCACAGCTCCACCAACAATGCATTAGTGCTCCAATTTTTCTACAACTTCTCCAACATTTATTATTTTCCTTTTTTTTTTTCATATTAGCAAATCTGATAGGTATGAGGTGGTAGCTCAAAATTGGTTTAATTTATATTTCTGTAATCAATAGTGATTTAGAGCATTTTTTTTTCATATGGCAATAGATAGCTTTGATTTCTTCATCAGAAAACTGCCTGTTCATATCCTCTGATCATTTCTCAATTGGGGAATGACTTGGATACTTTTTTTTGGTGGGGTAATGGGGATTAAGTGACTTGGCCAGGGTCATACAGCTAGTAAGTGTCAAGTGTCTGAGGCCGGATTTGAACTCGGGTACTCCTGAATCCAGGGCCAGTCCTCTGTCCACTGCACCACCTAGTTGCCCCAACTTGGATTCTTGTAAATTTGATTTAGTTCCCAATATATTTTAGAAATGAGGCCTTTATCAGAAGTACTGGATATAAAAATTGTTCCCCAGCTTTCTGTCTCCCTTCTAATTTTGGATGAATTGCTTCTGTTTGCCCCCAAAACTTTTTAGTTTAATGTAATCAAAATCATCCATTTTGCATTTCATAATATTCTCTGTCTCTTGTTTGGTCATAAAATGTTCTCCTTTCCAAAGATCTGAGAGGTAAACTAGTCCTTCTGCTCCTAATTTACCCATGGTATCACCTTTTATGTCTTAATCATGTACCCATTTTGACCTTATTTTAGTATAAGGTGTAAGATGTTGTTCTATGCTTAGTTTCTGCAATACTATCTTCTAGTTTTCCCAGCAGTTTTTGTCAAATACTGAATTCCTATCCCAGAAGCTGGAGTCTTTGTGTTTATCAAACAGTACATTACTAAAGTCATTTACTACTGTGTCTCCTGTGCCTAGCCTATTCCATTGATCCTTCACTCTATTTCTTAACCAGTACCAAATAGTTTTGATGACTGCCACTTTATAGTAAAGCTTCAGATTTGGTACAGCTAGACCACCATCCTGTGCATTTTTTTCATTAGTTCCCTTGATATTCTTGAAGGAGAGCTTAGGCAACTTGCTGGTTTCTCTCTGCCATCTTGGCCCCTATTTTCCAATGATATTATTAATTTGTCCCATCTCTGATGTCCTACCTATTTATGATGTTAGAAGTGGATATTTCCCTTCCAATAGATTACTCCCTACTTACCTAAGGACTGACTTCACGTTCATCCCAATGCACTTCTCTTAATCACTGGAGTACTAGTTACCAGTGAAGATGCTTCACTATGGCATGGACACAACCCAAGAAAGATTCTTAAAGGTCCTGGCTCTGGCAAATTTTATCATACTGGAAAGGCTTTGGGTCCAGTCCTGGCAATCATATGTGTCTACTTTGTTAGCAGCAATCTACTTAAGCACACAGTGGCTCATCATTAGCAATCTGACCATTCAGTGATGAATTCTTTGGCTAAAAGAAAAGCACAGAATGGCATTTCTGCAGTGTCAGTGATAGAGTGCCAAAAAAGGGGGCAGAAGATGATAAGAATCCCAGAGATTTTAGACAGTTTATAAAGGTTAACTTGGGTGTTGGTACTCTAAATGTGAGATCCTCTTCTTGTGACTGATTGGACATATTACTGAAACCACTAAATCTTATTGATCTTGACACTCTTGCTGTAAATAAAAACAGAACACTAAAGAAGGTTTCTGCTAAATGGAAAGGCTACTTACAGCCTGTCTTTTAGACAGGCAAACACAGGTGTTGGTTTGATCATGTCTTCTGGGGCAACAAAAAGCAACATTTTGTGATGCATTTGGTCATCTTGCTTTACAGTACTCAAGCTATACATTTGCCAAACTATTCTTGAAAATTGAGGCTTATGTGCCAAGAGAATATTGCAAAAAATAGATGAAAAAGGAAATTGTTTGTCGAACTTGATTATGCCTCTTCTCCACTTCCTATTGAGTTATGTATACCTGATGGAGGAGATGGCTAACTCAGTGTTTATTAAGCTTTTTTAAATTTCAGAATGACTTATACCTGGTAGAGCCTCCAATGAAGATAGGCATTGCCTTACTTTTGGAGGCAGCACAGAAGGACCTGAAGAGTCAATGTAATTAGAAGCATGTGATCTAATGTGACTAGAAGGTTGAAGGTGGGGTTCTGGAATTTTTGAGGCATGAATCAGGAGTTTTCTCAAATGAGTCTTTCCTGGGATTCTATTCTGTTAAAGGATGAAGCAGTAGCAAAGCCTGTGAAGCCCCCAAAACATCTCTATGGTCAGAAGTAAAAAGAAGTATGCACTTCTGGTGAGTGGGAGAACAATCAAAAGTCTGATTTTCCCCACCTTGTGTATATTTTTCCCTCTCCCTGATAGGACTCATTAATCCATATGATTTTGTCTGGATTTATTTTGGTTTTTGGGGCAATGAGGGTTAAGTGACTTGTCCAGGGTCACACAGCTAGTAAGTGTCAAGTGTCTGAGGCTGGATTTGAACTCAGGTCCTCCTGAATCCAAGGCTGGTGCTTTATCCACTGTGCCACCTAGCTGCCCCAATCCATATGATTTTATGTCCAGACAGACACAACTGCGTTTAGAAAAGGTAACAATTACAATTCTCTTTACAAGAGTAATAGTGTAACTTTTCTATTTATGATTATTGCTGAGGACTCTAATTGTATCATGTCAGAGACATTTTTGATAGATTGATGTTTGTCACTAAATTAAGAAGTCCTCTACAGTATGGCTGTTTGCTATTCCATTCAAATCTCTTTAGAGGAAAATCATGTAGTTATTTTGTAGAGTTCAGCTCTACACATTTGTTATAGACAAGGTCCAGAGATTCAGGTTGTTCTGTCACCTTAATAGATTTGGGAGTAAAAGCAGAGTAGTCAGTAGAATTTTATGGGCTCCTTTCTTCCAGTAAATATGTTAACATTTGGAAGCACTGAGAAAACAATTTTAATGTAACTATCAAAATACAAATCGATTTTTTTTTTCTTTTTTCAGGGCAATGAGGGTTAAGTGACTTGCTAGGGTCACACAGCTAGTAAGTGTCAGGTGTTTAAGTCTGAATTTGAACTCAGGTCCTCCTGAATCCAGGGCCAATCCTTTATCCAATGTGCCACCTAGCTGTCCCCAATACAAATCAATTTTGGGGGGAGGGGTCTGAACCTGTATACTCTCATGTGTGTATGTGTATACATACGTTTTTAAAGTAATAAACAGTTTTTATTTATAGTTTGGGGTTCCAATTTTTATCCCTCTTTCCTTCCCTCTCCTCCCCTTCCCCAAGGTGGTAAGCAATCAGATATGGATTACACATGTACAATTATATAAATCATTACCATATTTGTCATTTTTGCATAAGAAAACTTGAATAAAAAGAAAGAAAGTGGAAAAGAGCATGCTTCAGTCTGTGTTCCATCAATATCAGTTCTTTCTTTGGAGGTGGATAGTATGCTTCATCATTAATTCTTTGGGTTTGTCTTGGAACATTGTATTGCTGAGAATAGTTAAGTCATTCACACTTCTTCATCAAATAATATTGCTGTCTCTGTGCACAATGTTCTCTCGGTTCATATACATACATTTAAAAAAAATTTTATTTTATTTTCAATTCTTGGAAACTCTACCAATGCATATCTACTATGATATAGTCTTATTGAGATGGCTAGGGTACCATGAGGCTAAGTGACTTGTCCAGAGTTCTGCAGGGTGTTTCAGAAGTGAGTCTTGATCTAAAGTCTTCCTGAGGCCAGTTCTACTATGTAAGGTAGTCTTTCTATGTGCTAGAGAAATCTTTATGAAATAAAATGTTAGATGTTCTAACACCCAGTTTAGAAGACCAGATTGTGGGTGTTGTTTGTTCATAGTTCTGATGACTATATGTGGGTAACTTCATGTAACCTACCCATTCCCAGTGACTTCAAACTCCATTCTGGGAGTTCCAAATATGGACTGATGCTTGAAGATAAGTAAGTAAAAGTCTAAATTATGGAGTTAGTAGGGTTCATTTTGGGAAAGATTTTTTTAGTCAGAAACAAGAATTTCTGAGTTCTGCCCCCATATTGATTTCTTTTCTTCACCTTATATCTCCTTTCCAGCATGCAAGCCTAAGAGGTATTTTGGAGCAGTGTCCCAGAACTCTCTTTTGGAACTATGGGCTTCTGGAGCCTCCTAGAGAGTGACTCATAAGAAGTACATGCCAACTTTCCCTCCTAATTCACAAACTTAAACCTTCCCTCTGGAGGATTGAAATTGAGTTTTCTGCCTCCTCATCCATTCACCTGATTAGTTAATTTATAATTACCTCAGCTTCTTAGCATAACAAGGTTAGCAGAAGCAACCTAACAGTTGGGCCATGTGGTATTGAGATGACATCAACAAAAAATGAAGGAAAGACATTTTTTCTCTCTCACCATGTGAGTTATTTTCCTTGTACTTAGCAACAGGCTCAGCTATGGGATAATTACAAAGCCATTTGTAACTGTTGGAATCAAATGACATCCCTCTCAAGCTGGTTTTGATGCTATTCTTCCCAGGGTTCATTATAATTAAGTCTGTTGTCCTAAGTCTAAAACAGAGTTTTCCATGTCAGAAGATATGATCAAAAGTTTAATTACAGAGGAGAAATAAGGAAGCATATCTCCTCTCTCAAAAAATAAAATTAAGGTAAATAGTTCCTCCTCTTTCAGCAAAAAATATATATCTAAATGTAGAACTAAGATGAGGAAGCTAGGTTAAAGAAATCTTTCCAATCACAGAAGCAAAATAGAGTTTGTGGCCTGAGGTCTCAGGGTTAGACATAAGGTATGTGGGGGCATAACTTAATGCAGGGATATAGCTGGTATGAGAATGATACTGAAATGTAAAAATAGGATACAAGAAAAATGAGATAGTCCTTTAGTTATAGTCCATATATGTCAGGGCTTAACAGAGTTCTTTATTCAGTTTGGAGCTACAGAATTTAAAAAGAATGTAGAGAATATGAAAAAGTTCAAAGAATGATTTTAAAGAATTAAAAAATAGATCCTCCAAGGAAAGACTGCAAGAAATACACTGAGCCTGAAGTTAAAACTAAGATGATTTTACATAAAACTAAAATAATTGGTTGAAATTATGCAAAATTCAATAAAAGAATCTTTCCTCCTACATGGGGATAAATGCAACTCCATGAAACTTAACTATTAACTCTTAGACCTGTTGCAATATGTGTGTTTCTACATGAATAGAAGTAGCTCTCACACTGGGAGTTCCCCCACTGCTGACAAAGTTATAGATTCTTATCTAAAGTTTAAATTAATTTTTAGTTGTTTGTTTTTCCATTAGGTTACCAGTTTGACTAAATTACATTGGAATGAATGAATAAAGCATTTATTAATTGCTTATTATATATAAAGCACTGCATGAAGACTAGGGATACAACAGAAAAGTAAGACAGTCCCTGGTCTCTCAAGGAGCTTATATACACAATTTTTGAGATTGAATGAATCAACTTGCTTAATTGTATTAGTATTGTATAGACACGGTCTGAATTGTTGACCTTTCATTCTACTAGTTGTCACTATATGGCCACAAGTGGTATCTATCTTGCATTAAAATGATTGGTCAATTTATTGGGAAAAAAATTAAATCAGATTTGTTTTTTGGTATGAAGTGATAGAAAAAAATGATTGAGTTGTCCTATATTTTCAAGCTGATATATTGGTTCATATAGACTCAGTCTCAGGGACTTACCTAAGGAATTACTGTCAAGAAAGACAACAAATATATACACTAATGGCCAAGTATCTCTACTTCAAGAGAAAAATAAAGCTTATTTTGCATAAAGCAAGATGGACATAGGTTTCTTTGAATGCCTTAGTGCCTCACTGATTATCATTGAACATTAAAATGAAGACAGTGGGTGTGACATTTTATCCCTCCATGGAGATATTAGAGTATAATATTTGCGCATCTGATTGGTATGATATAAATATCGCCTTCCCTTTAGGATTCTTCTCAGCATTTCTTCAGGTCATTCATAATTCTTGCTCTTGCTTAATTTTCTCTTCTTACTTATCTCAACCATAGTGTTAATCAGTTCAACATAGTCTCATATATTTTTGAATATCCCATGTTTTTGTCATATCAATGTTTATGCCTTGATAACCCTAAACCTTTATTGCCTCTACCATCAACATTTAGTGTTCCTGCTTATGTCTTACCTAGTGCAACTAGAAGCAATCGCACAAATGAGGGGATTGTGTCTACTACAAATTTATGTTCTAAATTTCAAATGGGTCCTCACAGCAACAAGGCTATCCTTCTACTCTACTCTAATCAAGTCTATATGCCACACCACCAATCCTTGGTTGATACAAAGTTCTCTTCTCTACTTAAGGCTCCCACACATCTACCTTCCTCTCTCCCCAACTTTTCAGTTGAAAACTTCCTTTATACTTCACACTGAAAATAGAAATCAGGTTCAATGATTTCCTTCCTTTCCCTTTTTCTTCATTTGAAAACATCATTTCCCACTCTTTATTCCTTTATGTTAGTCTCTAATAATGTTGTAGCCCTTCTACTTGACTAGACCAAGGTTAATCCAACTTCATGTACCATCTCCTTAGGTCTTTTCCAGTAGACTGTCCCCTCAAGAATTCTTCCCCCTATTTATTCCTTCTTTCCCCGCTATCTACAAATATATCTATCTCCTTCATACATAAAAGTAAAAAAGCAATCTTTGTGAGACCTTACCATCTGCTCAAGCTATCATCCTATCTCTCTTTCTTGTTTCAAACTCTCAGAAAATGCTGTCTGTACCTATTTCCTATATTTTTCCTCATTTCCTTTTGAAATTTGTCTTCTGACCTTATATATCAATGAAAATTCCTCTCCCTTAGATTGTGAGCTCCTTGACGGCAGGGGCTGTCTTTTGACTCTTTGTATTTTTTGCATAGTGCCTAGCACATAGTAGGCCCTTAATAAATATTTATTGATTGATTATTTGACCTTCAAGACTAGCAGCAATATAATAATTGTAAGATTTGATGTTTTTCCCCGATTCTTAATCCTTTTTACCTCTCTGTGGATTTGGCACAATTGAACACACTTTCCTCCTGGGTAATCTTGCTTTGCTGAGTTTTTATGGATCAGGACATGGGTCTTCTTGACTCCAGGCCTGGTGCACCATTTACTGAGCCATCTACCTGCCTTTGATCTAGAAAAATAATAATTCTAAGCTCCTTTTGCATAAAAGGTTGTAATTTCCTACATTCATGCCATTAAGAAGCAACTATGCTTTAGACAACTTGCACTCCAAGATATTTGAATCATGACTAGGACACCATCATTCATGGACATTTCTGAGAAATCTCTGTCGCAATTACTTCTTGGTTTTGTTTTTCTCAGTAATTTTGGCAAGGTCCTGGCACTCCCCTTGGTACAACTGCTCCATTAAACCTCTGGGCCATTGTTTGCTGGAGACCAGTCTTCTTCCACTGTGGCTTCTCCACAGCATTGTGATGTAGTGCACCAAACCTGGGTTGGAATTCTGTCCTTTACACTATTTTACCATTAACTTGAGTAACTCATAAAATCTGGGCTTGAATTTGCCTATAAAATGAAGGTTGCTGGGAGGATCAGAATGCTATCCTGAGGAAAAAGCAAGTGATTAGCATCTGAACAGTTACATCTCTTCATAGAAATGACTGTAAGTCATGTCAATCACTGCTACCAGCCAATTAGCTTTGAGCTGTGTGTGTAGGGACTATTCCTGGGCAGGCTGGCAGAGAGCTTCTGCTCGAGAGTATGGGGGAGAAGTCTTTTCCGTTGGAGGTGGTGAAAGGAGCAGCTGCAGGTGCAGGGAGTGAGGGTTTTTCCTTTCTTTCTACACATGTTCCTTTTAGTAACCCTTAATATACTTTAATAAATACTTAATGCCCAAAGATTGGTACTACATGTTTCTAATTTAAGGCAACCACTCATTTGATTTTTAAACATCACAGTTAGATTTTTAAGCTTCCCATTGCACTACATGATCTCTAATGATCTAGCTATAAGATGTACTTCTGAAAGGCAGCATGACACAGCAGATAGAATCCTATGCTTGGAGTCAGGAAAAATTAGGTTCAAATACTTATTAGCTATGTGACTCACGTGTGTATGGGGTGTTCAGGGAGGATAAGCACCTTTTGTGTGAGGGTTTGCCAAGCAGTTTTTAGGGCTGCTCATCCATTTTTGGTGTCTACCTTTCACTCAACTCTTACCTGTGGCTCCACAAAGCTGTAGCATGCACAGTGGCTCAAGTCCACAGACAGGCTAAACTAGGTTGAGGGTAACCTACATACCTCAGATTCATCCATTGTTGAGTTTGGGGGAATGGGTAGACGAGAACATTTTTCCCCCAAAAGCAATGTAAGCAGCTGAAGGAGACATTGTAAAGTGTTTATAATATGGTGACACATGAAAGATGCCAAGGTCATCTAGTACATCTCATGCCATCATGTGACATCTTGACTTTTGTCCTGCCACTGGACTTCAATTTCTCAAGGAAGAGTGCAGTTAATGATTTTGTGCAACGGTCTCAACTTAAATCCAATTCACGTACAAGAGAAGACATCACCCCATGATGTCATTGGTTCTCTGAAAATGAAGGACAAATGTGGTGTGTGTGTGTGTGTGTGTGTGTGTGTGTGTGTATGTGTGTGTTATGCGTGCCTCTCTACTGAGTTGCTGCCACCATTTGCTCTTGTATCATCTACTGCTATACCTTCATATTATTCCACTGAGGAGTCCTTTATTCTTTTTGAGCTATGTCTAATTCATCTCAACACACCATCAGCTCCTTTACTAGCAGAGTCTCACCTCACCTTGGGCAAAATAAGCAGTTCTACCTCTTTTGTCCCCAAACCCCCCATCCTCAACTACCCCCAGTTGATTGACTCCTTCAATCTTGGTGAAGCTTCATGGTAATTTACATGGCCTGGGTGCTTGGCCTCAGTGGCATGGTTACAGTTGAAAGGAAGTCCCTTATCCTGATTTATCTGATAATGAGAGCTAGAGGACACATAATATGAGGAGAATGAAGAAAAAGAAAGTCTTGATAGCTATTTGAGTTACCCTTTTGTGTGATTTACTTCATATTTCTGGGCCTTCAAAATATCACTGAAAACACTGCATCAAAATAGTGAAAAGAAATAGAAAGAGTGGTGGTAGAAAAATTACCAGTCAGGTAGCAGGAAGCTGGGGGAAAGAGTGTTAGCAGTGGTGGGAAATTAGCTGGGAGGAAGAAGGAATTTTCCGGTACTATGGGATTTAATTCTTCTTCCCTTGTTTGTCCTGTTCACTCATTTACTCATTCATTCATCATCTACTGATTGCTACTTGCAAAGCATTGTATTAAACCATGGGGGAAATACAGTGATAATCAGGACAGATATCTGCCCTCATGAAGCTTACATTTTAAATAATATGTACCTGACAGTCAAAAAATGAAATTTAAAGGGATTTAAAGTTTGAAAATAGGAAAATAACATGTTCCTCTCTGGCTTCACTTTTTTCATTTGTACAATGAAATCAATATAAATAATCTTTAAAGTGTCTTCTGGCTTCATGTTCTATGATTGTACATAGGGATGTCACTCTTGAATGTGTGAATTCCCAAGCTTTTCTCAGAAGCAAACCAAGATGACTATAGTATAGACAAGAGCCTGAGCTACCATTTCTGTGATCCTCAGAAAATAGCTTTACACCTTCAGCTAACTCTGACTGAGCAAAACTGCCTTTAAGATGCCAACAAATTGGGGGTCCATGCAATCGGGATGTTCCTCCTCATTCTGTCACTCTCTTGGTCGCCTCAGTGAGATACTAAGCTGCTATAGAAACAGGCAAAGTGGGATGGAGAAATAGTAATATTTGTTGTATAATCCATTATGGGGAACGTGTCAGTAAGCATACCTTTATCTTTAGCTGGCAAGGATACAACTGTGATAGATAATTCCCACAAGAAAGAATCATTTTTTCTAATCCTGCCATACATATTTATCAACACTTATTTGACTGTCTTACTCTAAAATGTTAATAGGTGACAGCTTAAAAGGAATGTTAAATTAGATTCTTCACAATCAAATAAAAATACTTTGGGTCCATAGGATCTCCTTTTATGAGATGATGGCTTCCACAACCAGATGTCACCAACTTGAAAAATTACTATTATAGTACCCTTCAACCCTTTTCTAATCAAGGGTTTCCTTTACCAAAAGAAGAACCCTCCATTTCAGTGTAAAAATGAACACAGTAGGGGAAGTTAGGTGGTGCAATGGATAAAGCACCAGCCTTGGATTCAGGAGGAGCTGAGTTCAAATCTGGCCTCAGACACTTGGCACTGACTAGTTGTGTGATCCTGGGCATGTCACTTAGCCCTCATTGCCCCACAAAAAAAAGAACAAAAAAAAGAAATCTCCCCAAAAGGGAAAAATGAACACAATATCGTTGATTTAGTTATTTCTCAGAGAATCAGATTTTATTGTTTGCTTGTTTTTTGTGATAGTGTGTGTTTAATATATTCTAACATACTTATTTTAACATATTTGTTTTAGGCATGGAAATTTAGAAGCTACATAGAGTTCAATTCAACAAACATTTATTAAGCATCTGCTACATGTAAGGAACTGTGCTAGATGCTAGAGAATAAAAAAGAATAAGAGCCCTTTCCCTCAAGTAGCTTATATCCTATTGGGGCAGATGACAGATAAATGACAGATAGATGGTAGATAGATAGATAGATAGATAGATAGATAGATAGATAGATAGATAGATAGATAGATAGATAGATAGATGATAAATGGATATCTATAGATGAATAGATAGATAGAGATAGATGATATAGATAGATATTGTTGAGTATACATATATAAAGATAAAAATAAATAGATGATAGAGATAGATAATTGCAGTTGTTTGTCTTTCATTCTTGAAGAGGACCATGACATTTGGGGTGATGTCATAACTTACACTGAATTAGATTTAAGTGAGAGAGGGCTGTGCAAGATCACCAACCTCACTCTCTCCTCCAGAGCCATCTGTGTTCAGTGGCAAGATATGCATCATGACAAATGGAGATGACCCAGAATGTTTAAGGCAATTGGGGTTTTGACTTGCCCAAGGTCATGCCACTAGTAAGTGTCTAGTTCGAGATTTGAACTCAGGTCCTCCCAACTTCCAGGCCAGTATTCTATCCACTGTACCACTTAGCTGCCCTAGATGATTGCTAGATGTAGATTGTAATGATTGAAATGACGCCACCTACTGGAGACTTACTGTAGAAGAGCTCGGCCCATGAAGTGAAGGTCTTTGAGGGCAAGACCATACGTCTTTTCTTTGGCGTCAGGAAGTGACGTTTGCTTGTGGGAGGAAGAAGGGGGAGCCTGGCACTCTGACTCGTTTTTTCCTGTGGCTCTGGCAGAGAGAGGAGCTAGAAATGCACTCTCCCTTTAATACATAGATGAATGTAGGCCTTTCTCTCTCTCTTTACCAAATTCTTATTCTCCTTAATAAATGCTTAAATGTCTAACTCTTGCTAAAGCTTATAATTTATTGGTGACCACTCATTAGATATTTTAGACAGACTAGCTAGAATTTTAGCTTTAACAAGATGGATGATGAATCATAAATAGATATAGATTGATGAATAGATAGATAAGATGATAGATGATGGATAGATAGATAAATTTGAAAAATGTAGCCTCTACTTTCAGGATACTGAAGAACATAATACTAATGCACTTAAACAACATTTTGGGGTGTCTAAAAATGCTTTCCTCACAATAAGTGAGATAAGTATTTTGAGTACTGTTAATGGTTTTGTTTGTTTGTTTTGGGGCTTTTTTGGGGTTTTTTTGCAGGGCAATTGGGGTTAAGTGACTTGCCCAGGGTCACACAGCTAGTAAGTGTTAAGTGTCTGAGGTCGGATTTGAACTCAGGTACTCCTGAATCCAGGGCTGGTGCTTTATCCACTGCACCACCTAGCTGCCCCAAGTACTGTTAACTGTTAACACCCTCCTACCCCATTTAACAGTTGATGAATCTACAATTTAGAGTTTAAATTATTTATCCATAAAATCAAGGAGGAAGGTAGAATAATGAAGTTAATGGTAGATTGTGTATGTGTGTTGTCATGTGGGGGTTGGTGTAGAAATGTCTTTGTGGCAAGATTTGAATTCGTCTTTCTTCTAACATAAGTCCATGTTTTGGTTCAGAGAGTACCTTTCATAGTCGCTTCATCCCAGGAATTATTTAAGAAGCTTAGTAAACAGTTACCTTCCCCATCTCCCAACATTCCACCAAAGCTTTTCTATCTTTGGGAATCTTCATTCACTAAAAATTCCAATATTTGTGAGAGTATTTTATGTGCTAATCACCAAAAAACTACATGAGAAGGGTTAGTTAACAGATATTTGAGAGTAGAAAAAAACCTCGGACAGGCCTCTGAAGATGTTGGAAGAGCAGGGCACCAATAGGGAGAGGCAAAAAGCATACTAAAAGAAATACACTAGAGAACTTTGATTTATCTACCTTTTTCCACACTTAGGGCCAGAATAATCTTATATGATACTAAATTTCAGATTCATGTCTTTGATTTTATTACTAGGCTTAGGAAAATCACCTCAGCAGACTAAAATATTTGCTCTCTAGGGTTTACTCTGGACAACATTTTGAAGTAGGTGAAACTTGGCTTTATAGTTCTTCCACTTACTTGTTAATGTACTTTTCCCTCTCCCTCCCCCCCCCCATGATAAAGCTATCTTTTTGACCCACTGGGGATCTGCTAACTATAGATATAACTCCTAGAAGCTGTTTGCATTCCTTGACTAATTGACTATTGACTTGACCATTGAGCTTGGAGTATACTACCCTTTCCCATATATTTTCTGACGAACATATTTAACCATGTCTCCTTCTTCTTGTAGTATTGAAGTCAATTTTTAAAACCCATTTATAATTGAGCAATGGTATTTGATATAGTATTTGGGGTTTAAATTTCAGCTAAGTTACTGCTTTAATAATATTGAATATATGACAAAATCTTTCTGGGCCTCATTTTCCTTATCCATAAGAATGAAGTGTTGAACTTAAATCATCTCTAAAATCCAGTCCAACTCAAAACCTATGATCCTATGACATTAAATACATATAGACCTATTCAATTCCATTTTTGTAAACTTGGCCCAATATACTAGACTGTCAAGATCATTTTGGATCCTGAGTTTCAGTGTATAATCTCTCCAAATTTTATGTCTTTTGTGAAGTAGAAAAGCAGCATGTCATCTGCCTTTTTTACAAATTACCAAAAATGTGTTAATTTAACTAGCATAGAGAGAAGAACAGATACCCAGAGCACTCCATAAGTGGCCATTTTCCAAGCTGATTTTGAACCACAATAATTACTTACTTTGGGCATCCCTCTAACCAATTCTGAAAACATTTAATTGTAATATGGCATAGAAAAGTGGACATCTTTCCATCTTTTTTGACAAGAAAAACATGAGGACTTTCATCAAATGTTCAGCTACAATATACCCATAGCTTTCCCCTGATTTACTAGTTTAGAAGCTTAGAAGAAGAAGAAGGAGGAGGAGAAAGAGGAGAAAATGATGAGCAGAACTCATTCATAGTGAATCTATAGGGACTTTTTGTTATCATTTTTGTTACTTTTATAGTTATTCAATAACCATCTACTTCTTAGCTTTGTTAGTTTATTACTCTAACGGCTAGATTTATCTAGCCCTGAAACAAATGGCTAATGGGGCCATTGGGAGAGGAAAGGGAAACTTTGGTAGAACATAAGATGCAAAGGCCCCCAACTCCATAGTTCTTCCAAGAAATTTTGCTGATTAAGATTTAATATGAAAAAATATTTAATATGGTAGAGGAACAGTTCCCATTTATATTGTATTTTGAGGTTTGCAAAGTGCTTTACACAACAACCACTCTGTAAGGTAGGTAGTAAACACAGAGACATATTTCAGCTCTTGGGAGATCCTTCTATGCGTGACTTTCTGATGATCACAAAGTTAGTCAATGAAGCAAGATTTATATCAGTTTCCTACTTGCAGTTGTAGCACTTTATCCAATATAAGTCATTAGAAAAACTGACAAATATAGAGAAATGCCCTGGGCAGGAATGCAACATTCTTGGATTTTAGTCCTGGCTTTGACACTAACTGTGCAGTCTAAGGGTGATCTTTTTAGTTCTTATAGTTTCAGTTTCCTCATCTGGGAAAAGAAGAGATTGGGCTGATGATTTCTAAGGCACTGTCCCCTTCCAACATTTTATGCTCCCTAGATGGCAAGAAATTAGTAAATGTTTGTCATAATGCATTTTATTTGTTGCTTGGTTCTATGTTTCAAAGATTTCCAACTGACACCATCTCAAAGGCAAATCTTTTAAAATACTGTTCTCTTTCAAGTTGAAAGATGTGCCTTTTCTTTAGGCTTTGTATAATTACCTATTTCACATTGATTTGTTAGGTTTAAACTATAGACCAGGGGCAGCTAGGTGGCACAGTGGATAGAGCACTGGCCCTGGAGTCAGGAGGAACTGAGTTCAAATTCAGCCTCAGACACTTGACACTTACTAACTGTGTGACGTTGGGCAAGTCACTTAGCCCCAATTGCCTCACCAAAAAACAAACAAAAACAAAAAACTATAGACCAAAATTATATGATCATATGATCATCGGAAAATAGACAAATTGGGATGGGGCAACAGAGGACATCTTGTCCAACCAACACATTTTAGGTGCACAATAGTGTCATGAGGGGAGATTAATTCTCTCTATGTACCTTGCTACATCCCTGAGGGAAAAATATGTGCTCCATGCAGATCACCATGCAATGTCATAAAGCTTACATCATACATTCAACACTTTCCAAAAGGGAAAATCTACTAGCAGAAATGAACTGATTTTTATAGTAGCAGATTTAGTCACTGGCACAGTTAAAAGTAAAGATGACATCAAACATTCACAATGATGGAAATGCCAATTCTTTTCACTTTCCTATGAAACTGAGAACCTGAAAAATGAGTTGAGCAATATTCATCCCAGTTTTGTAAGATCTTGGGATTTCAGCATTGTGGCATAGGAAACAATTCAATAAACATTTATTATGTATCTATTAAGTGCTAGGTACTGGTGCTATCTTACCTTCAAGGAACTTACATTTTACTGTGAGGAAACGGTGAAGACATAAATAAATAAATGCAAAAATATTATATAAAATACAGTATTCTTTCATCCTGCCTTCCTACCTTCTTCTTTCCCTTCCTCTCTCCCTCCATCTTTCCTTCTTCCTCTCTTCCTCCCTTCCTTCATTCTTTCCCTTTTCTTTTTCTTTTCTTTCTTTTTTTTTTTGTCAATGGGATTATACCAACTGGATAAACCAGGAAAGGTTTCATTTAAGAACATAATCCTATTGGAGGAAATGTGGGAAAGCTGGGATGCTAATCCACTATTGGTGGAATTGTGAAAAGATTCAACCAATCTGGAGAGCAATATACCCAAAGGGCTATAGAACAGTGCAGACCCTTTGATCCAGCGATACATTTAGGGATAAAGAGATAATTGGTGAATATGGAGAGATAATTTTCAGCTCAATGGTGGGATCAGAAGGCTAAATGAAAATGGTAGAGAAATTAGTTAGAATTAAGAAAATGGAAGCAAGAATGTGGACAACTTTTTATAAGAGTATGAATATGGAAGGAAGTAGAAATTTAGGATGGCAAATAGAGGATAAGGTCAACTGAAGGTTTTGTTTTTTAGGTTGGAAGACATTTGGGCAGTCTGCCATTTTTCCCTAAGCATAATAAGGAAGAAACTAGTAGAAAATGCAAGATTGAAAATTAATAGGTGGTGTGGATGGGGTTGATCAAGATTTCTGGAGAAGATAGGAGGGTACTGTCCAGGTGTACAAGGGGATGGTTTTGCATAAGTAAGAAGGAGGGCCATGTAGCCCTCTGAGACTGAAGCAAAGGAGAGTGAAGGATAATATTAAGTTGATTTCAAATGTAGAATTAAGGGATAGAGTAATTTTCAAGAGATGGCCTCATTGCTTTTTTTTTGTTTTGCTCTTCTGTGAAGTCTAAGGTGAGGTCTTCTGCTGAAAGGTAGTGGTATGGGAGCTTGAGAAGATTTGGAAGAGATATCGAGGAGAGTGATATAGAAAGTAGATCAGGGAAAATTTTTAAAAAATTGCCATTCAGAGGTGTGACTATAGATGACACTGGAAATAAGCATTTGTAGCTGTCACAATCAGCATTCTTATACAGTTTCCTACAGTGGTATTCAGCAGCATGCATGTAGGAGCAGGGAAGGCAGATGGTTGGAATATTTCAGTGTTGGGATTTGGAAAGCAATGAACCATGACAAGGGAGAGAGCAGTATAAAGTTGAACCTTCTAAGTACTAAGTCAAGAGGAATCCGGGTGAAAACTATAAGACTCAGCACAAGCAATGATCGCATTAACTGACATGATAAGCTGTCTTTAAGTATTTGGATGGTTGTGAGGTGAAACTTGTTCTATTTGGGTCACTAGGGAAGAACTAGGATCAATGGAAGAAAGTTCCAAGGTGACACATTTATGACTGATGGCAGGATTAATACCTCTTAAAATTATAGCTAATCAAAAGTAGAATGGGCTGCCTGAAGAAGTTACATGACCACTTGTCAGGTGTGATATAGTGGAGATTCCTTTTATGCATTGGTTGGACTAAATGACTATTGGGGTCTTTGTCCAGTCTCAAATTCTGTGATTCAGTGATTCTATGATCAGTATTTCCTGAGTTAATGATGCTGCATCATTTCTTATTTGCAAATGACTTTATTTGAAATCAACAATGTTGTTCTGACCCATTTATTCTCATTATATTTGAAGATCTAGCCAGCCTTTCAATATTCACCCTGAGGGTTCCACTCAGTATCCATAGGATACTAATAAACTCCAATGAAATCTTTTGTTCTCAAAGTGGAGATAAATTATCTCTATGACCAAGGAATGTTGTAAAGAATACTATTTTTGAAATCATAAGAAAGGAGTTCAAATCACGCTTCTGAAACTATTTCTGTAACTGAAGGTAAGTTACTGAACCTCCTCGGTCCTGTTTCCTCATCTATAAAGTGAGGAGGTTGGACTAGATTATCCCCAAGTTTCTTTTTAGTTCTAGATTTAAGATCTAGTTCCTTCTGTGATGAAATAATGGGATTTCACAGATACTCAAAGACCCACCTGGAGATTAATCTAGACTAATTGAATCAAGTGAGAGTGATTGACTGCTGATTAGCCTACTTCAAGTTAACTGGATTGTAATCACACCTGGCTATCCCTTAAGAAGGTATTGTTCTCAGAAGCTAGACTGTGAACTCAATTTGAGAACACCTTCAAAACTAATGGATTTGGATGATGCCAACCAATCAGCTTGAAGCAGTGTGTAAGGATCGCCTCTGTTCCAGACCTATTAAAAAGCTTCCACACTTCCATTCTGTGAGCATTACACAGTATTCAGAGAACTTTTGCTTCTCCCATTGAATCTATGGGACTTTTTCCTAAGAGCAAAAAAATGGGCATAATTTTTAAAAGCAACAATATAATGTAAATATAGGGAATATGCTGTTGTTGTTTAGTCATGTCTGACTCTTTGTGACCCCATTTAGAGTTTTCTTGGCAAAGGGGCTGGAGTGCTTTGCAATTTCCTTTTCCAGCTCATTTTACAAATGAGAAAACTGAGGCCAATAGGGTTAA
The DNA here is from genome assembly GCF_019393635.1 of Dromiciops gliroides. Lineage (NCBI taxonomy): Eukaryota > Metazoa > Chordata > Mammalia > Microbiotheria > Microbiotheriidae > Dromiciops > Dromiciops gliroides. The sequence continues at coordinate 269,467,214 of NC_057861.1, read as the reverse complement.
GTAACTTGCCCAGCATCACACAGCTAGTAAGTGTGTGAGGCCGGTTGGAACTCATGAACTGATCCGAAGCCCAGTGCTCTGTCCACTTTGCCACCTAGTTCTCTAAAGGGTATATACTAAATGCAACAAAGAATCTGGGAGTCACACACCTCAAAAGAGTATCATGGACTAGCTGAAACAAATTGTACACTAAATAGAAAGAAGGTAGTTCCTTTACATTGATGAGGATCTTCATCACTTTTCTGTGTAGCTCAATGAAAATGCTCATTAAAATATCCCAACACATCCGCCTCAGTCCATGGGTACAAACCAAAGTGTTAGAATCATCTTAGTATCAGCTACTCATTGCAGTCATCTAATTGCACAGTCACTTGTCTATCTGGTGCTTATCTTTGGGAGTTTTCCTTGCTTCAAAAGGGTCAGCAAGGATTAAGATCTACTGTTATTATTCCTAGGGGAGTAATACTGATGCCTTAAAAAAAAAACATACTGATGCCTTGTGGTTGGCTCTAACATATTGTGATGCATTGCACACCAGTCAGCATATCTCCTCCTCCTAAAGATGATGAGTGACTTATAACTACTTGTCACATTGACTATATGCTCTGTCAAACAATAGTCATCTCTTTTCTTATTTAAGAGAAATATCTCAGATCAAGTTTCAAGTAAATTTCTGAATGCCCCATTGCTTGCTATATTCAGACTTTATTTTCCCTCTTCTAGTCATCCTATGTCACAAGTACCCTGTGGCATAGATCCAAGTAAGATTAAATAGATTTGTACGTAAAAAAATTATCATTAGATATATTGCTTTCTGATATTTCTTGATTGTTTGAGTTGACTTCTCTTAGTGACTAAATTGGGGAATTTCCTTTACTGATTAATAAATGTGTTGAACCAGTAGCTCTCAATACACCATTAAAGAGAATTTGGTATTTCTTATGACTTAAGTCACTGTCTAGTTGTTTTTCTTCCCCACAAAGTGACATGGATGGCTCTGTCAGATTGAGCATCTACTGGATAAATTAATGGATTTCAAATTACCATATGCTTTCTCCTCCTGGCAATACACACCCCACTAACAAAGAAGCTGCCTGCGTTTCTGTGGCAGCAAAATGTCTCTCTTGTAATCTTTATACACCTGCATATATAACATCCCAAACCAGTAAACTGCAGCATCTTCTCAGTTTGCAATCAAATGACTGTGGCTGCGACAAGCTTATTGGAGAACTACTGAAATTGTTTTAGGTAAGAACATACAACAGAAGAAAAGAAAAACTAATCAGGATATTGTTATTTTGACATATTCTGTTACCTTTTGGAAAATGCCTTCATAATTTTCATTTTGACGTGATCTCAGTATTCAGTAAAAAGCTAAGAATTTTTCATCCCCCTGACAGGTCTCCATTAATAAAACAACAATCTTTTGTGTGTAGTAATCTTTAATCTTATTTTGTCACACACTTCTCAGTAGCATTTCCACTCGTTTTACAGTATAATTTATGGCACTGAAACAACTCCTTGCCCTGAAAAAGGTCAGTCTGTCAAGGTTTACTTGTCTTTGAAGAAAAGTAATAGAGCATTATTTATGAACCAAAGAATACACTTCAATACTTTAATCAATCAGGAAGATACTTGTATTATTATATCCTTTGCCAAAAAAAAGAAAGGAAAAAAGAAAGAAATATCATAACCAAAGGATACATCAACCTTGCTTTCCCTTTCATGTTGAAAAGGCCTCTTACCTTTTATATCTACTTTTGCTTTTGTGTTTATGGGCATATGGAAATAACATGCCTGATGGCGTCTGATATCAGTGAACAATTTGTAAATTATGAGCAAAGGATTGATCTTCTTTAAAGATCATAGAGTCTCAGGACAGATTAACTAGGCTCATCTAATATGCTCATCACATGAAACTCATCTGATAAAATGAAGGGGGACATGCAATTAAAACCTGGAGGATGGAGGGATAATTGAAGAGCTTTAAAGCAGTGTCTTGTGGAGAAATCAGCAAAATAAAAGCCATTCTCATATTGCTGCACAGAAGATTCCCAAACATAGCCCCAGTTGGTCCCCATATGTTTTTAGAACCTACCACAAGCACAAATTAGAGCATGCAGTGTAGAGAAACAACTTAGTACTTCATTAGAGAAAACAGTCACATTTTGAATTAAATGTCTCAAATAAGGATTTAATTTAGGTTTAGTAAGGTTGTTGCATGTGAATGAAATAGCAATAGATTGCCAAGATTTCGTTTATTAAAGTCTAACAAGTGTGTAATAAGATACATATCTACTATAAAATGGTTAGACATAAGTACATATGTTTGGAGTAATTAGTTATAAATCATGTGATTTTTTTGACAAATATGAAAATATTCTTAAAAATTAATTGAGAGGGGCAGCTAGGTGGTGCAGTGGATAGAGCACCGGCCCTGGATTCAGGAGGACCTGAGTTCAAATCTGGCCTCAGACACTTAACACTTACTAGCTGAGCAAGTCACTTAACCCCAATTGCCTCACCAAAAAAAAAAAAATTAATTGAAAAAGACTAGAACTCTTGACAAACTCGACAAGAAAGTTCAACAATATTGGAAAACTATATCAACATTGATCAGTTTTATCTAAATGTTCTACCACCAGCCTGCATTTTTGGACATCTGCAACTGAATGTTCCTTAGGCATCTTGGACTCAACATCTCCAAAATGGAACTTGGTATCTTCATCCCCAGGTCTTCCTTCTTCCTTATCTTCCTATTATTCCCAAGGGTCCGACCACCCTCCAAATTATCCAGACTCCCAAACTTGATGTCATCCTTGAATCTCATTCTCATTCAAAACTTTTAATCTGTTTCGAAACTGTGTAATTTCTACCTTCACAAAATCTCTCAAGATTATTTACACACACAGGGACAACCATGGTTCAGGTCTTTATCATCTCTTACTGATACTATTATAATAGCCTACAACTGGTCTCCCTGCTTCAAGACTCCTCCTACTCAGCCTTGACTCAAAAGCTTTTCACAACTTGGCCCCTTCTTACCTTTCTAGTTCTAAACCTTCTTCCCTTCTGCACACTCCATAATCCAGTGACACTGATCTACTTGCTCTTCCTTTCTTAGGACATTCCATCCCATTAGCTGTCCTCTATGCCTGGAATGCCTTCTTATCTATGTCTCTACCCCTGACTTTTTTCAAGATTCAGCTCAAATTCTACTTTGTGCAAGACACTTTTCCTAACCCCACTGCTCAACCTCAATTGTGATCATTTTCCATCTACTCTGAATATATCTTGTATGTATCTAATTGTTTACATGCTATGTTCCTTGGCCCATTAGAAATTGGGCTCCTTGAGGGTAGAGGATATTTTTGCTTTTCTTTATTTACTCAGTTCATAGCATAATGTCTGGCACATACAAAGTGCTTAATAAAGGCTTTTAGACTTACTAGACTGCCTGATATAAGGAGCTTTTTAGAAAAAAACCATGACTAGACTCTTTACTTCAACTATCTCACCTCACGTTCCTTTCTCCTTCACTTCCCATGGAAGATGCCTTCCATTTTCACCACTCAACTCGAACTATTCTCTCCAAGGTTAAGAATGCTTTTTATTGCTAAATCCAATGACCCTAATTTCTATCTTTCTAAGACTCTCTTCAGCATTTGATACTATGTATTCTCTTTCTCTATGGTTATTCTGTCCTCCCTGGATTTTCAGGCATCATTTTCTTAGGGTTCCCTGATCCTTCTTGATGTCCTTTACAGGAATATAATTCATGTACAATTCCTCATGCTAGAATAAATACTGGAATAAATCTTGTTATACAAATAGAAATGTTAGTTGTACCCTTGGCACTTGATAAAAAGAGCATGAGAGAATATATAGAGAGAAGACCCCCATTAAACTTTAAACTTCTTGAGGGCAAGGGCTAGATTTTGCCTTCTTTGTTTTTTTGTATCCTCAGTGCTTAGCACAGTGCCTGGCACATAGTAGGCATTTAATAAGTGTTAACTCATTGATTGATATATATATATATATGGCACTCATTTTCTCCTTAACTTAAATCCGGTATCTACATATGTGTTTCCCGAAGGCATCTAAAACTCAACATGATCAAACTATTTCCCCCTTAAACTACCTCTCCTCTTACTTCTACATTTTCTTTAAGGGGATCAGCATTCATCCAGACACCCAGAAGTAATTCTTGACTGTTCACTTTCCCTCAAACCTCATCTCTAATTAATTGTTAGGTCTTATTGATTCCACCTCTTCATTATCTCTAACATTTCTCCCCATTCTCTGTCTCCCCTCATAGCCATCCAAGCACACACTCTCATCACTTTCACTTGGACTATTATTATTAACTGGTCTCTCCCTTCTCCATTGTACCTTCTATTCAGCTGCCAAACCAATATTCTTTTTCAGTTATTTTATTATTTTATATTTAAGAATATACCTCATGGATATCTACTTTCTCCCAAAACTATCATCTTACTCTTTTCCTTTTTTTTTTTTTTTTGGTAGGGCAATGAGGGTTAAGTGACTTGCCCAGGGTCACATAGCTAGTAAGTGTCAAGTGTCTGAGGCCGGATTTGAACTCAGGAACTCCTGAATCCAGGGCCAGTGCTTTAGCCACTGCACCACCTAGCTGCTCCCATCAACATTTGTTTTTATAAGATTTCTAGTTTCAAATTTTTCTCCCTCCCTCCCCTCCCTTGCCTCCTCCCCAAGACAGCAAGTAATCTGATAAAGGTTATATATGTACAATCACATTAAAAATATTTCTGCATTAGTCATGTTATAAGAGAAGAATCAGAGCAAAAAGGAAAAACCTCAAAAAAGAAAAACAGCAAAAACCAAAAGAAATAGTATGGTTCTATCTGTATCCATATTCCAGAGTTCTTTTTTTTCTGGATGTAGAGAGCATTTTCCATCATGAGTACTTTGGAACTATCTTGGACCGTTGTATTCCTGAGAAAAATCAAGTCTATTACAGTTGAGTAACACATAATGTTGATGATACTGTGTACAATGTTCTCCTCAAACCAATATTCTTAAGGCATAAGTCAGATCATGTCACTGAAGCTCAGGAAGCTTCCTTCAGTGACTCTTTGCTGCTTCTTGGATCAAATGGCAACTCTGTAAAGCTTTTCACAATTTGACTTGTCAAGCTTTTTAAACTAAGTGCACATATGCTCTCTGTGATCTAGACCAGAAATGTCAAATACACCACCCAAAGGCCTTGTGTCATCCCTAATACTCCCAAGTCTGGCCTGAAATGTAATTGGAAAATATTTAACACACAAAATGGAAATATAATAAAACATAGATAAATGGATATGTTGTCTTCTAAGTATATATGTGTCTACAGGAATACATATGTATAGTTTAGTGTCCCCTTTCTATTTAAGTTTGATACTTTTGATATGGACAAACTGGCCTATAGGTTGGTCCCTTGATGATATATTCCATCCTCTTATCTATGCCTTTGCACAGCTTTTCTACCAGGTCTCTAATATGCTGTTTCTTCCCCTCCAATTCTAGCTTTTTTCAAAGCTCAACTCACATGCTTCCTCCTTCAAGAGGTATTTCCTGATCCCCCTAGTCATTAGTACCACTCTCACATAAAATCACTGTATTTACTTTGTATGTTGCCTTTATTTACTCATCTACCTCTGCGCTAGAATATAAGCCCCTTGAAGGCAGGGACTATCTCACTTTTCAAATTGTTAATTCCAACACCAAGAATAGTGCCTGGCGAATAATAGGTGCTTAATAAATTAATATTGATTGTTTGATTTCATATGAAGGTACCATCTGGAAAGGATGAGGTTTAGTATTTTTGGTTTACACTCACCTCACTCAAGGAAAAGGATGTGAAGTGTACTTGTGAGAAATCTCTATGGCATATGGTTTATGCCCTAAAAATCCCTTATACCGTAATCAATTTCAGTTATGCATCTGAATTTTCCATATTTGTTTCTGTAGTATTTATTTTTTATATTTTATCTTTATATACTTATTTATATGCTTTATAATTTGTTGTATTGATTTATTTTCCTAATTGTTGGTATAATGGAATCATCTAAATCAATTAACCCTTTTGGTCTCTTTAAATTAACTTCCTTAAACAAGTCAGAGAGAAAGAGACAGAGACAGAGACAGAGAGACAGGAACAGAGACAGATAGAGACAGAGGCAGAGAGACAAAAACAGAGAGACAAAAAGAGTGAGAGACACACACACAGAATAATGCAATGAAGCCTTTTTAAGTATTTATACAGAAGTCTTTTCTCTATATTTAATAGTTTATTTCCTTGATTTTTACATTTAATTCTCCTGTGATTTATTGCATTCTTTTTTTTTTTTTTTTTGCTAAGGCAATTGGTTAAGTGACTTGCCCAGAGTCACACAGCTAGTAAGTATTAAGTGTCTGAGGCCAGATTTGAACTCAGGTACTCCTGAATCCAGGGCCAGTGGTTTATACACTGCACCACCTAGCTACCCCGATTTATTGCATTCTTTTTCTTTCAGTCCTGGACATCCTAAGCCCAGTGTGGATCTTTTGTTTTTTAAAGGGTTCTAGATTAGATTCTGAAAGTTTTCTCAGTAATGTGTCCCATTACTTAACAACATTCATCATTATCAGGCACTGTCATATGACTCTTTATGTTTAGTCCTGTTTTTTTTTTCCATTTTTCAGGGAAGAACTGGACATTACTCTCAATATGACATATAAATGAACATGGACACATTGATGATACCATTGAGGATTACAATTAACCTAATACTTGTAGTCTCGGAGAACTACCTGAGATTAAAAAAGTTCCAGTGACTTGTCCATAATGACACTGCTAGTAAGTGGCAGGGGTGAAATTTGAATCTACATTTCTCCTAATTCTAAATCCAGCACTATAGCATGCTATCATATACCTGAATATTATTATTATTGATGTTATTAAATCATATTTTAGCATGTTATTAAGTCAAAATAAGTGTCCTGATAGGGAGTCAGTATGGTATAGCAGAAAAAAAAAAAAAAGGCTGGCTCTAGAGTTAGAGACCTAACTTCTCATCCCACCTCTTCCTAGCTGTGCAATCCCAGAAAAGTCCCTCAACCTCCATGTGTCTGTTTCTTTATCTGTAAAATAAGAGGATTAAACAAAAGGACCTTTGAGGCTCCTTTCTGCTTTGTATCTATGATTCTGTGATCTGTTAAATGCTGAGGAGGCTCTTCAAATTCTGCTTGAGACCCAGAGCTCTGGAAAAAGAAGAATATTAATAGCAAATTGTTCCAACTTCTTTGCACTTGTATTCGGGTTTTTAATTATAGCTAGCTGTGTATGTCTTGGGTCCCCCTCTAGAATGAAAGCCCTTTAATGACAAAGACTTTACCTTGCTTCATCCTTGTTAGTGTTTTGCATGTACTAGGATCTTAATAAATGTTGGTTAAATGTTGTTGAATTGAAGACAAATCCTAGTTAATTAAAATCGGCAATCACCTTGTTATTGCCATGTGTTGCACATTCCACTGTCTCAGGACCACCTGATTCCTGTTTATCTTGTAGTGTCTGAGGATGAGATGTTCTTTTTGTGTCCATTCTATACTGCATTCTCATTCCTAATAGACTGAGACTGGGGGCCACAAAATTACACACACACACATACACACACATACACACACACACACACACACACACACAAATACAGATGCACATGTTTTATGTCACACATAGCTATACAATTCAGAAGCTAAGGAACAGAATTCTAAAATAATGCATCAAATATTGGCACCTTTTCTTAGCTAGGAAAAACTGATTTGAGAAACGATGATGGGAATATATTTTAAAACCCATAAAACTAGGAGAAGGACACTGTATTCTAAGGGGCAGGATAATTAAAGCTCAGGAGATTACAATGCCGCTCAGAATGGTTATGTCACTCTTGTTTGTGCACAGAAATTGAAATAATGTGGCTCAAAATCCTATTGAAAATATGATTGCTAATATCAGAGCCAGCATAAATGAAGCTCAATTTTAATGAGCAAGGAAAATGGAATGACTCTCCAAGCCTGTTTAATTTGTTCAACCCGCAGCTAAAATATATTATCTAAAAATGTATAGAAATTGATATGCTCCTCATTCTCCAGTACTAAAATGTTAGAGGATTACCAGAAAAGGGTTCATTATTCCTGCTAACAAAGCATGGCCCTTGTGGCAAGAATGGAGAAGGTGGATGAAGTTTTCTTCATAAAAGGCTTGAGTTAATTTCGTGGATGGATTTCACACACGTTTGAACACTACAAGTTATACAAATTCATGATATTCTGGAAGTGCTTTCTGTATTTGTTGAATGTAATGAACAACTGAAGGTCAGAATTTCACCAGGATTAAAATCCAGTTAATCTGCTGGGAAATGTCCTGGACATGGTAACAATGGGCCACTTCTTACTTCTTTCTTTTTGAAATCCATGCCCGTGAATTTAATAATTAAACTACCGGGGCAAGGTGAAAAAGTTTGGTCCCTCCCTAGTGGAGTGGTTGGTGCCAGGCAAGGCTAATTTTATATAGAGAATGAATAGATAACTGCTTTCATCTTATGGATACTTCCCTAAATGCTTTCTGGAAAAAAAATCTGCCCCTCCCCATACCTGCTTGCTTGAAATGACTAAATAATTCCTAACAGGTCTTCTTAAAAAGCCCTTCACTTTAATTAAGTTAAAACATTAACCCAAGACATCATGGTGTAGTTGACAGAAGGCTATCCTGGAAATCAGTGAGACCTAGATTGAAGTCTTACCTTTAATATGTGCTATTTGATATTAGAGAAGTAATATAACCTCTCAAATACCCAGTCAACTCTTTTATACTCTAAGTTACAAAATAGTCACATACCTGCACTGATAGAGTTTCCTCATTGCACCAATATTATTAAATGTCTGTTTTTTAAAAAAAGACATTTTAAAACTGATATAGTTACAACATATGGGGATAGGAGATAAATACCTCCAAAGCAGCCACCACTGTTTCTCAGTAATTTTCAACTACCTTGGTGGGGTGGGGGGCTGGAAAGGAATTCCTATCCTAACAAGTGAACTCCTGGTAATAATGGTCCTTTCCCCATAGGACAAGACTGTTCTATGTTGATAAAAGGCTCTTTAGAGATCAACTAGTCCAACCTCTCATTTTACATATATGGCAACTGAGACCCAGAGACAGGAAATAACTTGCCCAAAGTCAAGGTTTGGTCCAGGTTTTGACTCAGATAGTCTGACTCAAATCTATTTCTCTTACATGTCATCTCATCTATGCCTTTGCTTCCTCCTGTATCAGAAAACATTGGATCAGTTATTTTAAAGAATACAGCTATTTTTTTAGCTATACCATGATGGATGGATAGCCTGCAGGCTTTATAGAAACTAGGTAAATTAGGGCCTTGTTTCATTGGAGTTATTCTGGTATCAATCTTCACTTAAAATTTCATTCCTGATGTGAATCTTTTTAAGATGACTTTTTAGATGATTCCTTCCATTGTAGAAACCTTTGAATCATTGTCCTTTCTTGCTAAGTCACAATTACTTTTCACCCTCCAGATCAAGGTCAAGTTTATTCCTTTATTTTCTACCATTTAAACCAGAAAGAGCCAGTTCCCTTTGTATATGGGCTCCAAGTACACCCTTTAGCTTCAAGTTGAATGTTCTCCTTTAAGCTATCAAAACTTTGACGTTATCAATGCACTCTTTATTCTGTTCATAGAAAATCCCTCACCAGCCTCTCTGTTCTTTACACCTGAAAACAGAGTGTGAGGGCTCAGGTCCCCTTCTGGACTAGACTTTGATTTTAACTGTGAGGGAACTTATAGTGAGAAAACTCCATTCACTGAAGCAGATCATCCACTTGCCTGTAACTTGTAGCTTAGAGAGTTGTTTGGGGCATGAGAGTGTTGAAGAATTCATTAAGTACTTGTCATTTTCCTGGCTTAGCTAAGGCATTTTTATTATTTCTTCATATAAATGAAGCATGAGATCATGGACATGGAAACACATCTCAGAGTCATGTTCTCCTGCCAAGTAGAGTATGGCTAACCAATGGTTAACATCTGGGATAAGAAGACAAAGGTAAATTTGATAACGACTACCTGATGCACTAGTTTGTCAGAGACAGAACTTGAACCAAGATCTTTCAATTCCAAGGCTAGCCCTCTATCCACAATGCCATGTATTCCCTAAACATTGATTACGTGTTTATTATGTACTGTTCTAAGCACTGGCAATGTGAAGAAAAAGGAAGTTAGATGGGAATGGAAATAATGATATGATAAATCAGAGGACATAATATAAATACCGAATAAGTGAAAGGTCACTTCAAAGGTGATGGTACCAGCATCTGGGGGCTGGGGGTGGGGTGAGGGACCAAGAAAGGCCTCTTAGAGAAGGTGTCATTTGTTAAGAGTCTTAATGGAAGGCAGGGACTCCACGAGTCTGAGGTTCAAAATAATATTTCAGGCATGGATAGGAGACAGGACAAAGACATAGAAATGGGATATGGAATGTCTTGCCAAAAATATCAAGTTGGTTACTATGGTTAAGTCAAAGAGTGAATGGAGGGGTGTAGAATATAAGAAGTTCGGAATGAGAGAATGACAGAACTAAGAAATCACAGGATTAGAGAATCTCAGAGTTGGAAGACACCTCAGAAACTTAGTCCAAACTGTATTTTCTATGACATTAATGATACGTGTTCAACCAACTTTAATTGATGACACCCAGTAAAGCTATGTCCATTCCTTAATAAAGCAGCCTATTCTATTTGGATGGCTCTAGCTGTAAGGGGGAAGATGGAAGTCTTCCCTTGTACCAAGACTAAATAATAATAATAACTAAGATTTATAGGACACTTTCATATGTACTCTGCCTCTTTGCCTCTTCCACCAACTGTCTACTAACCTCTGCTGAGTCATCCCTCTCAATTCTTCTCTCCTAGTTCTTTCAATTGTTCTTTGGATAACATAGTCTCAGGTTCTCACACCATCCTATCTACCCTTTTCTAGAAATACTCCAGCTTGGCAATAATCCTTTCCAAATATAATGACCAGGACAGACATGGTCTTTTGAAAGCTGAGTAAAGGTGGCCATTAGCTACCTGGTTCTGGATATTGCCTTTTTATTGTTTGTTTATTTATTGCAGGACAATGAGGGTTAAGTGACTTGCCCAGGGTGACACAGCTGGTAAGTGTCAAGTGTCTGAGGCTGGATTTGAACTGAGGTCCTCCTGAATCCAGGGCCAGTGCTTTATCCACTGCAACATCTAGCTGCCTCCTGAATATTGCCTTTTAAAAAAGAGCCTAACATAACCTTAGCACTTTTGACTGCCATGTCACACTTTGACTAATATTAAATGCAGTTCCCTTAATAGCCCCCAACCAAATCTTTTCCCACCTGAACAGTTGACCTATCCATTTTTTTTTCTGAGAGGCTACCTTCTCTCATCTCTGCATTTTCTTCCTTGCTTTTACCACCAGATCTATGTGAATGACTTCCAAATGTTTAATTTCAGCCTGAACATCTCTCCTAAACTTTCCCCCTTCTGATCTGCTTATAAGACCTCTCTCTCTGAGTGTCTCACAAGTCTAAAAATGAACTAATAATTTCCCCCAACACTGACTCCCCAACACCTCATCCTCCCTAGGCCCACTTCCCTAATCCTAAACTGGCTTCTTTTCTTTCTTTCATTAATACTCCCATTCTTTTACAAGGGCTTTGAATCTCTGATTCTCCTTTGAGTCCTGGGTCTCTACATGTAATCAGTCAAGTTATATTGATTATTTTTTTTTCCTGCAGGGTCTCCTCAATCAATCAAAATGTATTCAATAGATACCTACCATATACCAGGTACTGTGCTAGGTTCTGGAGATGCAAAGGCAAAAGCAAAACAGTTCCTCTCCCTAAGGAGCTTATGCCCTCTTGAGGAAACCATATACATGTAAAGGTGTTTATATGAGACATATGAACCAAATATGAGGTAACATTTCAGGAGAAGGAATTAATAGCTGGAAGGGATGAGGAAAGGTTTACCATAGTTGGTGTCTTATGAGATGAATTTTGAAGTAAACCAGGGAATCTAGGAGGTGGAGGTAAGATGAGGGAACATACCAGGAATGGGAGATTGCCAATACAAAGGCAAAGAGATGGACCATGGGCCACCATATTCAAGGAAGCATAAAGTAGTCCAGTATGATTGTATCATAATACAGAGCTCAATGAGGAGAAATGTCTAAGCACAATGGGAATGTAGAAAGAGGAACAAAGAGCTTAAACTGGCCAATGCTGCTACTATTCTAGTTCAAGTCCCTCTAATTTATCATCCAGATTATAGGAATAGCTGCTTAATAGGTCTTCTCTCTAATCCAAACTCCCCTGGGGGGAAAAATGAAAACAAAAGAAAAAACTCTTCCAGATTAATCTTAGAACATAACTCACTGATATTTAGCAGTTAATATAACAGGAAGACAACTAGATGCAGTTTCAGAGGACCTAGGTTTGAATCAATCAAACCTTTAGACTTTGTTTTCTTTATTTGTACAATGAAGTTGGTCGAGAGATGCTTTCAAAGGGTTTTTACACCTCTAATGCGTGATGACAACATTCATTATCTATAGCCTAGCCTCCTAAACAGTGGGTTGCACAGTGTAAGCCCTGGTCTATAGAATAAAGTAAATATTTCTTTTTTTGTTTGTTTGTTTGGTTTTTTTTTTTTGCAGGGCAATGAGGGTTAAGTGACTTGCCCAGGGTCACACAGCTATTTAAGTATCAAGTGTCTGAGGCCGGATTTGAACTCAGGGAGTCCTGAATCCAGGGCTGGTGCTTTATCCACTGCACCACTTAGCTGCCCCTAAAAGTAAATATTTCTTAACCTCTAAACAATACTACAAAATCTAGCTCCTGCCACCCCCTAACATTCTCAATCACGGGGCAGCTAGGTAACACAGTGGATGGAGCTTAAAGTTGGGAAGACATACGTTCACATTTGACCTTAGGCACTTACTGGCTACGTGACCCAAAGGAAATCACTTAGCCTCTATTTGCCTCACTTTCCCTATCTATAAAATGGGGATAATACTAACACCTACCTCCCAACATTGCTGTGAATATCAAATAGGATAATAGTGCCTGGCACATAGTAAGTGTTGTATAAATGTTTATTATTACTACTATTACTCTTGGAAAAGGAAATAGATTGTCCTGTGACAATAACATGGGAGTCTCTCTCTCTCTGTCTCTCTGTCTCTCTCTCTCCACCAGCCAGCCTTGAACAATCCACACACGGAACCATTATGTTATAGCAAATGAAAAAATATTGAATTCTGTGGAAAAGTTCATTTACCTTCAACATGAAATTGACTCACATATTGTGAAAACTAGCTAAATTTTGGGGAGGCTCAATTTTTGTTTTTGTTTTTGTTTTGGGGGCTCCAAAAAAAGTTTGGGAGAGAAGAGATATTAGGCTAAATACCAAACTGAAGGAGTATAGAGACATTATGCTTACCTCATTGTTGTATGTCTGTGACACCTATACAGTATACCACCACCATGCCAGGAAACTGAATCTCTTCCATTTGAATTATCTTAGGAAGGTAACGAAGATCATCTGGCAAGATAAAGTATCAGACATTGAAGTCCTTTTTCAAGCTAAACTACAAACATTCAGACCCTACTGTAAAGATGAACTGATCAACATTATTCAAAGGCCAAACATACATTTGCCCAAAACATTATTGTACAGAGAATTCACAGAAGGCAAATGCTCACATGGAGGTCCGAAGAAGTAATACAAGTATACTTTCAAGGTCTCTCTGAAGAACTTTGGAATGCATTATATCTCATGAAAGACACTGGCAAAGAACCACCAATTGGAGAAGATTCTGGGAAGATGGCAGAGTAGGTCAGAAAACTTTGGGCTCTCCAAATTTCCTCCATAACAAAAACCAAACTATCTCCTCAAAGGGAAGGTAGAGCAGTGGAAATAAACAAAAGTTAGAGTAAAGCAGTTCTTCTCCCATGACCCCAGAAAAGGCTTGACCTCTAATGGTGGAAGTTCAAGATTCAGCCTGAGTGAAGTGCAAACATCTCCAGGGCAACTCAGAATTAAGAAACAACAAGTCATGGAGAGGTGACTGATATTGGAAGGCAGCCTCAACCTTAGAAACTTTCATTTCACAGATAGTGTGAGGGCCTTATGGCTGAGTAGGAGAAGATTGAAGAACTTTACACTGTGGAGGGACACCAAGCACAACTGTGCCCAGACATTTTCTGGCTGATGGTTTTTGGGGAAAAGGAGCTAGCACACATGGTGAGTGCAGCAGCAGAAGGGTGGAGACTCTAAAACTTGTGGGAACTTGCAGGAGAATAGATTCCCTGGTTTCAGTTCCAGGGAAGAGAGGACAGCTGTAGTTTGCAGTCACCACTTATAGAAAGCAAGGTCATTTGCTGAACTGTATGGCTGGAGCCCCTAACCATGGCTTAGGAGTATAGAGGAAAGTCCAAGATTGAAACCTGGAGACCTTAGAAAATAAAAGTAAGAAGGACCTGAGGCTTGAGGCATCATTCCCCATACCTTGGGACTAGAACTTGATTACACTAATAGCTGCTAAAAACAAAAACAAAAATGAGTAAGAAATGGAGAAAGTACCCAACCATTGATAGCTACTATGGGGATAGAAAAGATTTGGGTTCATATTCAGAGGAAGATAATCGAGCTAAAAAAAAAAGCCACTCCTTTTTCAATAAGAAATGTGAAATGGCCCCAAGCTTAAAGAGTTCTTGAAAGAATTTTAAAAATCAAATAAAAGAAATAAAGGAAAAATTAGAATGTTTAATCTGGAAAGGTGGGGGAGGGGTGTGCTGGGAAGGGTACAGGAGGTATATATGTATTTATACACACACATATATTGTGCATTTATGAGTTATTTAGGTATTATTTGTATAGTAATTATATTTAAACAAATTTGTCATATAAATTGATGTGTATTTGTTATTTAAGGAATTAAAATGCTAAGTTATATGTATTAGAATATATCTAGGTATATATAAATGTAATAATGTAGAAAATTTACATTATATATGTCATATATGTGTCTTTGTTTATATTATATCTATGTTTGATATATGTATAAATAAAATTATATATCACAAATAAAATTTTAAAAATTAAAAAATTAAGTGCAATCCAAGAAAATCAAGAAAATTATGAAAAGAAAGTCAACCAACTTGAAAAAGAGAATCAAAAACTTAAAGAAGAAAATAATTCCTTGCCAACTAGTTGCTAATGAACAAGAAATAATAAAACAAAATCAAAAGGATGAAAAAAATAGAAGAGAATATGAAACATCTCATCAGTAAAACAACTGATCTGTAGAACAGATTGAGGAGAAATAATACAAAAATAGTCAGACTACCTGAAAATTATGATTTAAAAAATCTTGCTATATTATAAGAAATTATTGAGAAAAATTGCCCTGAATTTCTAGAACAAGAAAGCAAAGCAGAAATAGAAAAACAAAATCCACCAGTCATAACCTGAAAGAGATCCTAGGAGGAAAACTTAAAAAACTTACAAAAACTTACAAAAATATCATAGCCAAGTATCAAAGCTCTCAGGTTAAGGTGAAAATATTGGAAGCAACAAGAAAAAAATTAAATATCATGGAGCTACAATAAGAATTACTCAAGACTTAGCAGCTACTACATTGAAGGACTAAAGCCCTGGGGTTATGACAAAGGATAACTTACCCAGCAAAGTTAAGTATAATCCTAAATGGGGGGAAGGGGGAAGGACATTTAATGAACTGAAAGAATTTCAGGTATTTGCAACAAAAACAGCAGAACTTAAAAAAATTTTGACATATAACATGCAGGAGAAATATTAGGTAAACATTAAAGAACAATTATAAGATACTCAATAAGATTAAATTGCTTACTTCTTATATGGGAAAATATCAGTACTTTGATAACTATCATCATTATTTGGGTAGTTTATAAGAAAGACTTGAACTGAACTGAGTACAATGTGGTGATTCAACAAAAAATAAAACTGTAACAAGAGACAAAAGTAAGTAATTATCTCATACAAATTAATCATAAAAGTAAAAATTGATGCCAAAAAAGCTGGTGGTGGGGAGGGTAGGCAGTGCTAGAATGTTACCTTCATCGGGAATGGAATAAAGAGGGAATGACAGAAAGACATACACACACATATATGCACACATATGTATGTATGTGTATATGTATGTGTATGTGTGTATATGTGTATGTATAAGAGAGCAAGGGGATAGGGTGGGGAAGAGGATAAGGGAGGGATTCTTGGAGGGGTGGGTAGGTTAAGGAATAGGAGGGTAAGGTCTGTGAGGAGGGATAGGAACACAGTGAGAGAGATAATGAGGAAAAAAATAGAAAGGTGGAAAATATACAAGTAATTATAACTTAGAATGTGAATATGATGAATTTACCCATAAAATGGAAACTGATCAGATTTAAAATGTGAATTCAACAATGTGTTACTTTTAGGAAATGCCATAGAAATGAGAGATACACACAAAGATTTTTTTAAAAGGTCAGGTATAGAACTTATGATTTTTTTTAAAAAAGTAGGTCTTGTAACTATGGTCTCAGACAAAGTTAAAGCTAAATTTTAAAATATTAAAATAGATTTAATTGGGGCAGCTAGATGGCGCAGTGGATAGAGCACTGGCCCTGGAGTCAGGAGTACCTGAGTTCAAATCTGGCCTCAGACACTTAACACTTACGAGCTGTGTGACCCTGGGCAAGTCACTTAACCCCAATTGTCTCACTAAAAAAAAAATTAAAATAGATTTAATCAAAAGAGAAAAATAGGCAAATTACACTATGTGTCAACAATATTATTCAATATTGTTTTAGACCATTTAAAATAGTTAGGCAGTATAAAATACCTGGTAGTCTACCTGGCAAAACAGACAGAGGAACTATATGAACACAAACAAAAAACACTTTTTTATACAACTAAAGTCAGATCTAAAGAATTGAAATAATATGTATTATTCATGGGTATGTAAAGCCAATATACTAAAAAAATGACAATTTTACCTAATATTTATTTATTTAACAAAGGCAATGGGGGTTAAGTGACAAGTGGAAATAAGCATAGTATGGTGTTTTATATATACATAAATACACAAACATACATATATGTGTGTAACTATGTATGTGTATTTACATGCATATGTGTTTACAAATATCTATGTATATGTATACATATGTATACATATGTACACATGCATGCATATATGTGTGCATATATATTCATGTTTAATTGTAGCCTTCTTTAGGTGGGAAGGGAGGGGAAAATTATAAAGTAAAGAGTGCCCTGTAGAGAACAAAAGAAAACCTAAAAGAAAAGAAGAGGTAGGCAGCTTTGAAAACAAAGTGTAGTACTTATTATACAGGCTTTCTTGAAATGGAAATGTATTATTTTATATTGAATCCTCTCTCATAGTCTGCTGTGTACATGGTAATTGTTTTTTTGTTTTTGTTTTTGTTTTTTTTTTTTGCTTTCTCATTTTGTGTTTAAGTTTAAAATAAATTTATTTTTTTTAAAAAAGAACTACCCATCATGGCATGCCCATATAAAAGAAGGCCCTGTGTTTTATGAGCAAAGCAGAATTTCAGTAGCTCAAATGTACAAGTTTGGAGACATCTCCATTCCAAATGTTCTTATGGACTATTTGTGCCCAACCTTTGATAGAGCCTTTTGAGTTTGTATTGGCCTAATCAGTCACATTGGGACACACTATACATTGACCCTGACATAGTGATATCATTCCAGCCCCTTTCAATTATAAAAGGACAACAACTGCTACTCCTCTCACATACTTTCTAGTATAAAAATACTTGTGGTTCCTTGAATGTGCAATGCTTTTTTCTGTCTCCTTGCCTTTATTCATTCTGTTCCCTTCTCAAGGAACTCACTCTTCCAAAGTGTATCATGAAATCTTACCTATAATCTCAGTATATGCTCCATAAAATCCTCCTTGAGGCACCAACTAGATAGCATCTCCTTGTATATTTTTTCTTATTTTGCTACTTAATATTTAAGTTTGATGGGGGCAGGATAATTATATTTATTTTTGTATGACACAATACCCAATGCAGTGTTTTGACCTTATAAATTACTGAATATCTGTTGAGTAAAGCAAACTTGAGCTAACCTTAAATTTTGACTAGTTTCCTTGCTATTCATTCCTTTCAAAAAAACCTCTTAGTTCTTTAAAACAGCCTAATTTTCTTGTTAAGTTCACCTTCAGCACAATCCACCTGTTTCTACAAGGGACATTAGCATGATAAAAACCTTCATTTCAGCCACTCCTTTTTCTCTACTATAGCAATTTCTTTACAACACGTTAGTGTATTTAGAACTCTGCATTTACATTTATTTCATTCAATTCAAAAACTATTTGTTAAGAACTGATTATATTTAAGACCTTATACTTAAGGCTTTATTATATCTGCCACCCCAAGTCTGAAGTCCTCACAGAGTTTTAAATAGTCTGGGATGACCAGGTCTTTGCCTCAGGACACTGAATTTAGAGGATGCTTAAATCACCCTCTCTTAGGTAATTTAGAAATAATAGAGTTTGGCATTGTTAGGGAGAAGTATTATTAATCAAAATAGGGAGCTTCCTGGTGTTCTATTTTCTCTGAACTCCCTCCCTGTACTCCATACTATGCGGGGGTGATCCATCCCTTCCCTTTGCAGCATCCCTCCTCCATTTTTCAGCATTGTAGTGTCTTCAAGTGCCTACTCACAGGGGACAGTACACACACTATTGTGTACATGTATACATGTGTGTGTATGTATACACGTGTGTTTGTGCATGTAGATTTCTGTATGTGTCTATGTATATTCTTCTTGTTTATTATTAAGTTTTGATGCAGGAAAAAGAAAGACTCTATAGCATAGACAATAATTGTAACAAGGAGCCACAAGGTGCTAAAGTGCATATATTGATAAATACCAGGTTGTCTGCCTAAGCAGAAAATTAAAGAGGGGAAAGGGAAGGGTCTATGCAAGAAGAAGCCTATAAAAACCAAACAACAATATGTGTATATGTGTTTATATACATATACATACATATATGGGAGGATCGATTTGTATGTGCATATGTGTATCTGTATGTGCACATATGCACAATACGTACATGTATGTGTGTGTGTGTATATATCTGTGTGTATAAAATGTGTGTGTATGTGTATATGTTTGTGTTCCACTTTGCTCCTCTTCCTAGTTTCAACTCCACACCGGATTCCCTTCCCAGGATAAGCTTATCACTTCTGAATTCATCACCATGTTGCCAACTCAAGCCTTGATTGACATCACTGCCTTCCACCTCCCCTCCCCTCAGAGTAGAGGGCTGAAGGCAGAATACTAAACTCCTCCCAATGCCTTTCTTTAGAGGGCAGAAATTGTACTCTCAGCTCATTCTATTTTGTGTCTGCTGATCTACCTGGTGTCAACTCCACAGTACCAGATATTCCCTGGTGTCCCTTCCTCCCAACCCTGACTCATCTCTTGTGTTGTCTTCCCTTTAAATTATAAGTTCTTGGAGGGTAGAGATTAGCTTTCTTTTTATTAATTGGTTCCACAGAGTTTAGCACAGTGCCCAGCAAGTTATAGGCACTTAATTAATGTTTATTAGGTGGTTAATTAGATAGATAGATAGATGATAGACATATATATATATACATACATACATACATATATACATAAATGTGTATATGTATATAATGTATATTATTATTTCATTAACTTAGTCATGACAGAAAATGAACCATAATACCTAACAAAAAAAGTAAGAATATTTATAGTTCTAAGTTACTATTGGTATATAATAATTTATAGTGTCTTATTTGTAGAGTGCTATTACATTAACTAGGTGATACATTAGAAAATTGATTTGACTAATGCTTTACTTCCCACAAACATGTATGTAGCAAAGGGTAGAACACTGAAGATATTGGACCAAAGACAATTAAGTTTTGATGCAGGACAAAGAAAGACTGTAACAGAGGATAATTGTAACAAAGACCACAGAATGCTAAATTATACATACTGGTATGTCTGCAAAGGCAGTAAATTGTAGAAGGAAGGGGAAGAATATATTGAAAAAACAAGCCTACAAGGTCAACAAAGGAGAATTCTACTCCACAGTTTCACTTGGGCACAACTCTACTGTTGGGCAAGTCTAGTATTACTATTGAAGGCCCTCAGACCTTCTATATTTCTACACATTGGTTATTAGTTCCTGTAAAATGGATACATTTTTATAATTTCAAAAATGTTACTAATCCTCATCATGCCCTATTTGGCACGTAGACATTTGATCTTTAGATGGTAAATACCAAAAGTAATATATTTTGGCACATTTTGAACTTTTGATTTACAAATTGCCTCACAAGTCAAGGCTCACACATATATTGAATTTTTAAAAATGGATGGTGTCACTTATTAGGCACACACACACACACACACACACACAACATAAGGAAAGGATGCTAAGGGCTCCCTTACTTTCTACTGGGTCCACTGATTGGCTAAGGTGTAAATTAGCATCTTGTCAGACAATGACAGATAAAATTGTTTGTTATGTAAATAAGGTCTGGCCTGATAATGCTTGCATTCAACTAAGGCCAAATGAATCCTGGAATGTACTTAACATATCATCCTCCATTCCATTTCTTCCACTGATTGAACATAAGACAATCACTGTGGTAGCCTGTGCATGCAGAATACTCACTACTTCTCTAGAAACACCAGAAGAACAATGAATACTATGGATTCATTAGGCTGCTGCTTCATGTCAGTGTCTTGAATGGGGACACACAATACAGGCCCCTCAAATGGGGTAATCTCTCTCAATTTCGCATCGGGATAAAGCATATATGATCATTTTTCTTATTCAATGGAGTTTAGTTCAGTCCCATATCATGCATTAGTTAACACTATGACTTTTACCTTTCTTACCAAATTCCTTATTTCTCATGAAAAAGAAGGTATTGAAAACCATTATTTGTGCTCATGAATTACTGTTCATGTAGTTTCATTCTCTATCCCCAAATGACACATTTCAGGCAGATGCTGCTATGTCAGGATCTAGCATATTGGGTCTGGTTTGGGGTACTATATTTGAGAAAGGACATCAGCAAGCTAGTTTATGTCCAGAGGAGTGTGATAATAATAGTGCAGAGATTGAAAATAATATTATTTAAGAATTGGTTGAAATAACTTAAGGGTGTTTAGCCCAGAGAAGAGAAGATAAGGGGAACACAATCGCTTTCAAAGGAATGTCCTATGGAAGACACATGAGGTTTGTTGTATGTCCTAGCCCCAGAGAACAGATTAGGAACAATGATTGAAAATTTCAGAGTGGTTGTCTTCATATACAAAAACAACAACCACGAAAATAACTTTATATCTTTTGGAGCTGACCAGAGGTGGAATGGGTTGACCCCATCAGTAGTGATTTCATCTTCAATGGAAATCTTCAAGAAGAAATGTGGTGACTGTTATGGATGGGAAAAAAAGGGACCTATTCAAGTACTGAATTGTGGAACTTATAAAGAATTCAGAGGACAAATCAAGGCTTTTTGTTGTTGTTTGTCCTTTGATCTTGAAGAAAACCATGACATTAGGGTGATTTCATGACTTGTAGTAAATTGGATTTTTTTTTTTTGGTGGGGCAATGGGGGTTAAGTGACTTGCCCAGGGTCACACAGCTAGTAAGTGTCAAGTGTCTGAGGCCGGATTTGAACTCGGGTACTCCTGAATCCAAGGCTGGTGCTTTATACACTGCGCCACCTAGCTGCCCCGTGAATTGGATTTTAAGTGAGGCAGGACTGTGCAAGGTCAGCAACCTCACTATCTCCTTTGGACCAGTGGCACGAGATATACATACATGCATGCACATACTCATACATATATACACAAACATATATGTATATGTGTATAGATGTGTGTACAATACATATATATGACACACATACATATATAACATTAACACATATCTATCTATCCATCTATCTATCTATCTGTCCCCAGATGGTTAAGGCAATTGGAGTTAAGTGACTTGCCCAGGGTTAGACAGCTATTAAGTGTCTGAGGTGAGATTTGAACTCAGGTCCTCCCAATTTCAGGGCCAGTGCTTTATTTACTGCACCACCTAGCAACAGACTTATTAAGCAACTATTGTGAACTAGGAACTGTGCTAAACACTGAGCATACAAAAATAAAAGATAGTCCCAGATCTCAAGGAATTCACAGTCTAATGAAGTCATCTCATTCATCTTGTAGTGGAAAACTGGAAAGTTCAGAAAGCTTTTTCTCCCCAAACTCTGTAATAAGTTGGTGATATTATTCTCCATATTTAACAGGTGAAGAAACTAAAACTCAAATACATTAAGTGATGCACCCAAAGTCACATGGCTTCCAAGTGCCAGAATGAAAGAATAAACAATCACAAGGTCCGCAGTCTAGCCCTTTCCATACTACACCTCACAGCCTCTCCTGAGACAATTCCCACACTACTGTATCCCACCTTATCTTTTTTCATCAATGCCCTTGTTCCCAGCTGTTGTATCTGCTGTTTAAAGGTTTAAGTTAGCCAAAGAGTTCCTTTGAATCCACACTGGTCTCTTTACCATTCCCATTAATCGCTCATTTTTGTACTGTCAGAATTCTGTTTCAGAGAGTTATTCATTGATCTTCTTGCTGATTTTATTCTTTGTAGAATCATAGGTCATAGGAGCCCACCTACCCTTTCACTTTGAAATCTGCTTGCCTGAAATCAAAAGTGATTATCTGATTTTGCCTGATTTGGAGCTAAATGTCCTCAGAGTTCTCTTCCCATTATATGATTGCATGATTACATAAGGTTTCTAGTTAGAAGCAAAGAGCAAGCCAAACTTTACTTTCTTGTGACCTACCAGCTACAGAATCTTTGACTTAATAGAACTGTGAGTGTGTGGGGCGAGGGAGGGAATGGGAGGTGGGAAGGAAGAGATTAAAAAACAAACAAAACAAAAACCTCAGACAAATGTAGATATGATGCCCAAACAATTGGTCCACAGTGAAAATAGCACTAGTCAAATTGATGATCTGACTTCATGCATACTGACTTTCATGTTTCCTCCTTCCCCTCCCCCAGTTGTTTGAATAAAATTTTCACTTTTCCACTCATTGTGTCGGCACCGTCTAGACACAGCCTCAGAGCCTTTCTTTGTTTATAAGGACATTTGCAAAATTGCACTGGATAAAAAGCCCAGACAGCTATTATTTGAAAACTTTTCTGGGATTTCTTCATGTACCATTTCGTTAGAAAATGTGCTGGGGAGATCAAGAAGAAAAGGAAAAAGTATGCTGGATGCCATCAGCCTTGCTTTCAGAAAGGGCTTAAGCCAGAAGCAAGCAAGGGTCTGGTGGTTTATGCTTTTTCCCATTCTTGTGACGATCATTGTCTCAGGAATGAATTCATATTCTGTATCATTTTCGGTTACCTTTATAGTCTTTCTTACAAGAATGAGGAATGAAAATTTTAATGCCTCATATATTCTGTGAATTACTGTAGATGACTATGCTGGACTACTTTGATCTTTCCTATATTCTGTGGTTTGATTGGATCGTGATGTGAATGGAAAGCAGCACAAAACAAATCAGTTTCAGGGAGAATGACTTTAACAAGAAAAGGGGGAAAAAGTACCTCTGCCCACTTCAGAATATTACATAGATGACGGAGTGAGTCCAGAAAACCACTACTACATGCAACTAAAAATGATCACAGTCTTTCAGGTTAACATACACTGATTGGCAGCAAAACTTTGGGGTGGATATTCATTACTAAATATGGTTATCAAGGATTGGACCAAATACCCTTTTATTTGCATGGAGCAGCACTATTCTACAATGAATGGAGGAAGATGCAGGCAGCTGATAAGGGAATCAGAGTAATAATAGCTTACATTTTTATAGAGATTTACAGTTTACAAAGCACTTTCCTGAAAATAGCACCATAAGCTAGGCAGTATGGAATATATGTATATATAGAGAGAATCAAAGGGGATTTAGTAGTCTAGGTCTTTCCATAAGCACTATTTAATGTTTTCAATTTGCAAAGATTACTATTCTCAAGGAGATAGAAAGATCATATAAAACATGATATACCTGTCCTCATGTTGCTTAAAATCTATCTGGGGAGGAGAGAGTGAGTATAGAAAGCAGACACAAATAACTGCGATAAAATAGCTGTGCATATGGGGCAGCTAGGTGGTGCAGTGGATAAAGCACCGGCCCTGGATTCAGGAGTTCCTGAGTTCAAATCCGGCCTCAGACACTTGACACTTACTAGCTGTGGGACTCTGGGCAAGTCACAACCCCCATTGCCCCGCAAAAAAAAATAAATAAATAAATTTAAAAAAAAATAGCTGTGCATATAGGAAAGTGCTACTTGAGGTCTAATGGTAGAAAGGTGATTCCCAAATGGAAGGATCCATGGAGGAGCCAACATATAGGTTGGGACTTAAGAGCAGATAGGATTTCAATAGGTAAAGATGGGGGAGTTTAATTTAAAACTAAAGGAATAGCACAAGTCAAAACATGCAGGTAAGAAAATCTGGGGAGCAATTGAGGAATTCAGTTGGAGGAAACATAGTCAAAACATGCAGGAAAATAGTCTGAGATAAAGCTGCAAAAGAAAGAAGGAAATAGAATGGTTTTTATCTGGTCTTGAATACCTGCTAAAGAGATCTGTAATAGGGGCAGCTAGGTGGAAAGAGCCTTGGCCCTGGATTCATGAGGCCCTGAGTTCAAATCTGACCTCAGACACATAATCAGTGTGGCTCTGGGCAAGTCACTTAATTGAGAATACTCCTGCCCCCCCCCCCAAAAAAAGAGAGAAAATAAAGTCTGTAATGTGTGCTAAAGGCAAATGGACCTGTTGGTGGATTTTGAAAAAAGAGGTGATATGGTCAGATGATTCATGAGAGATGATTCTGGAAAGCATGTGAAAGCCAAGGTTCTTAACTTTTTTTGTGTGTTTTGGTCCACTTTGGCAATCTGATGAAGTCTTTGGATCCCTTTTCAAAATGGTTTCAAAAGAATAAAATAAAATACATAATATTGCAAAGAAAACAATTATATTGAAATAGACTTTAATTCTACCCCCCCCCCGATCTAAGTTCACAGACCCCATGAAATCTATTCATGGATACCGGGCTAATAATCCTGATATAAAAGATGGAGTGGAAAAAGAGATGGGTGGGCAGGGATGCCAATTAAAACATGATTATCAAAATCCAGGTGAATAGCAACAACGACCTATATTTAGTTGGAGGCAACACTTACTTAGCAAGGCCAAATCTTTGAACCTTAGAACATGAAAAGTTCTTAGAAATTATCTAGCCTTACGGTTCATTTCATCAAAGAGGAAACTGGGGTCCCAAGCACTTCAGTGACTTTTCCCAGGATATATAGTTAGTAGTGAAGATGGACAAAGAAGCCAGGTCTTTTCATTTTCAATTTAATTTTATTTCCAGTACACCAGGCTCCCTCCTGGAAGACCCGAGTTAAAAGTTTCATGGTTCCTATAATATGCTCTATCAGCTTCACAGCCTTTTTACATTTTATCTTTCCCATTTATAAAACAAGAAGCTTGTCAACAGTTGTATCATGATTACAAAAATTTTTTCTCTATATAATTTTGATTAGCTATTGAAAGTTAGGTATTTAGTGGTAGGTAGATGGTGCAGTGCATAGAGAATTGACCCTTGAAGGAAGCAACTAGGTGGCACAGTGGATAAAGCATCGGCCCTGGATTCAGGAGGACCTGAGTTCAAATCTGGCCTCAGACACTTGACACTTACTAGCTGTGTGACCTTGGGCAAGTCACTTAACCCCATTGCCCTGGAAAAAAAAAAGAAGAAAGAAAGAAAGGAGAATTGACCCTTGAGTCAGGAAAACCTTAGTTCAAATCTGGCCTCAGACATTTATTAGCTGTTGGAACCTGGGTAAATCACTTAACCTCTGTCTACCTCAGTTTCCTTATCTGGCAAATGGGGGAAATAATAGCATATACCTCACAGGGGTGTTATAAAGATCAAAATGATATAGAACATGAAAAGCATTTTGCAAAACAACAGAATATGTATTTATTTTTATTTATAGGCATGAATATTTATCAATATCTACTCAGATATTTTCAAATATAGATATTATAGGTCTCTGTAAATAAAGAAATAAATTAGTGAGTAAATAAATGAATGAATGAATGGATGGGTGAATAAATTAATTAATTAATGGATGAATAAATAAATAATTGTATGTATCATACTTGGTCCTGCCAGTTGCTTTTTATGTTGTTCATGTTCAGTCATATCCTATTCTTCATGACCCTATTTGGGGTTTTTTGGCAATGATACTGAAATGGTTTCTCATTTTTTTTCTCCAGCTTATTTTATAGATGAAGAACTGAGGCAAATAGGGTTAAGTGATTTGCCCAGGGTCACACAGCGAGTAAGTGTTTGAGACCAGATTTGAACTTGGGAGGATGTCTTCCTTTTTTTTTAAATCATAAAAGTATTTTATTACTTTCAAGTTACATGTAAAGATAGTTTTCAACATTTGTTTTCATAAGATTTTTAGTTCCAAATTTTTCTCACTCCCTCCCTTCTCTCCCCCCTCCCCAAGATAGCAAGCAATCTGAATAGGTTATATATGTACAACCACATTAAACATATTTCTACATTACTCATGTTGTGAAAGAAGGATCAGAACACAAGGGAAAACCTTGAAAAAGAAAAAAAAACAACAACGACCATAAAGTAGAAACAGTATATTTCAATCTGTATTCAGAATCCACAGTTCCTTTTTTTTTCTGGATTTGGAGAATATTTTCCATCATGAGTTCTTTGGAATTGTCTTGGATAATGATCTGCACTGCTGTGCAGAGCCGAGTTTATCACAGTTGATTATCGCACTATGTTGCTGTTACTTTGTATGATGTTCTCCTAGTTCTGCTCACTTCACTCAGCATTAGTCCACTAAAGTCTTTCCAGGTTTTTCTGAAATCTGCCTGCTCATCATTTCTTACAGAACAATAATATTCCATTACATTCACATACCACAACTTGTTCAGCCATTCCCCAGTTGATGGGCATTCCCTTGATTTCCAATACTTTGTCAACACAAAGAGAGCTGCTATAAATATTTTTGTACATTTGGGTCCTTTTCCCTTTTCTGTGATCTCTTTGAGATACAGACCTGGTAGTGGTATTACTGGGTCAAAGGGTATACACAGTCCCATAGCCCTTTGGGCATAGTTCCAAATTGCTCTCCAGAAGGGTTGGATCAGTTCACAACTCCACCAACAATGCAGTAGTTTTCCAATTTTTCCACAGCTTCTCCAACATTTATTATTTTCCTTTTTTGTCATATTGGACAATCTGATAAGTGTGAGGTGGTAACTCAGAGTTTTTTAATTTGCATTTCTCTAATAAATATTGATTTTGAGCATTTTTTCATATACCAATAGGTAGCTTTGATTTCTAGAACGAATCTTCCTTACTTCAGGTCCACCATTTTATCCACCACAACACCTAGCTGCCCTTTTATGTTGTTACTCAACTCAAACTCAGTAATTCCAGTCCTATCTTCCCATTGGCCATCCTAATCATAAACACAAAATGTTAATATATAAATACTGGCATCTTTAAGGTTTTGATTGTTATACTAGTTGGAGAAATCTGGGCTGAGAGGTGGGAAGCATGAAGGCTACATTAGAGTTGGGAAGAAGAACTCCCTGGCTCAGAGGAAATCATGACCATTTTCTTCCTACCTGAGCATAGATAGGGATCACTTAAATGGAGTCAGGAAGGAGCCTTAGAGGAAAAATTGTGTTGCCACTACAAGTACCTGGCAGAATGTTTAGTGAGATTGGAGTAGCAAATATAAATAAAATGAAAAATATTGGATGTTAGAGGGGATGCGGGAAAACTGGAACATTAATCCACTGTTGGTGGAGCTGTGAAAAGATCCAACTATTATGGAGAGCAATTTGGAACTATGCCCAAAGGCCTATAGAACAGTGAAGACCCTTTGATCCAGCAATGCCACTGCTAGGTTTACATGCCCCAAAGGTATCCCCCAAAAGAGAAAAAAGACCTATTTCTACAAAAATATTTATAGCAGCTCCTTTTGTGGTGGCTAAGAATTGGAAATCAAAGGAATGTCCATCAATTGGGGAATGGCTAAACAAGCTGTGGTACATGATGGTGATGGAATGTTACTGTGCTATAAGCAATGAAAAGCAGGATGATTTAAGAAAGGCCTGGAAGGACTTTGTATGAACTGATGCATAGTGAAGTAAGCAGAACCAAGGGAACGTTGAGCACGGAGACAGCAATATTGTTTGATGAAGAATTGTGAGTGACAACTATTGTCAAAAATACAATGATCCATGACAATCCTAAAGGACTATTGATGAAACATATTATCCAACTCCAAAAGAGACTGAAGCATACTATTTTTCACTTTCATTTGTTTTCTTTTATTAAAGTTTTTTTGGTACAAAATGACTAATATGATAATGTTTTACATAATCACACATATATAAACCATATTTGCTTGCCATCTCAGGGAGGGGCAATCAATAGTGATTTAGAGAGAAGGAAGGGAAGGAGGGATAAAAGTTGGAACTCAAAACTATAAATAAAAATGTTTATTACTTTTTAAAAATTGCTTGAAGTGCCAATTCATAACATGTACCCTGCAAGGTGCCCAACCCTAGGCTAAAGGAATTAATTCCTTAACTGTAGAAAGGAGCTCTCTACACTCTTAGGTCTCATATTTATTTAGATTAATTTTCTTAAAATACAATCCTGAAAACTATTACTTGAAGCTTTGTGTTCCTAACACTTGTCCTAGCAAACATACTGCTTATTCAAGTGATAAATCATATGTTGTAATAATAGTAGTAGTAGAAACAATAATAGTGGTTGTAGCTAGCATTTCTTTAAGGTTTATAAAGTGCCTCACATGTTCTTTCATTGGAGCCTCACAACAACCCTCTAAAGTAGGTGTTATACCAGTTTTATAGATGATAAAATCAGGGCTC
Source organism: Dromiciops gliroides (assembly GCF_019393635.1). Lineage (NCBI taxonomy): Eukaryota > Metazoa > Chordata > Mammalia > Microbiotheria > Microbiotheriidae > Dromiciops > Dromiciops gliroides. Next base: position 269,438,022 of record NC_057861.1, on the reverse strand, counting down.
AGAGAAGCTAATTGACTTGCCCACAATCACACAGCTAGAGTCTTAGGCAGAATTTCAGCTCTGGTTTTCCTGTTTCTGAGTCTAGTACTCTACCTACAATGTCACCTTAGCCATAGTGAAGATGGCACTGAATTTAGAATCAGAAGATGTGGTATTACATTCTAGCTGTGCTATTAACTACCTCTGGGATTATGGGCAAGGCCTTTAATCACTCTAAATCTTACCTTCTTTATCTATAATATGAGGGAGTTATTCTAGGTGATTTCTACAATCCCTTTCAGTTCTACTGCAAAATGGTACCCAGTATGTTTGTCTATTTATATGTACACTTCCAACTCATGGGTGTTGGTGTATAGCCCATTAGCTGCTTGATGGTTTTTCCAAAGGCTTTTGAAAATCATTTACTATTGGATCTTTTGTACTAAAAGAAGCAGAAATCTATAAAAAATATCCATACAGAAGCGTAAAAGACATGGTCTACTAGGTACTTCAGATTCTTTCAAGCGATATTTACAAGGACAAGTACCTCCATTATTTATTACTTGCAGACAGCTACAGGACAGAGGAAAGACCTTTGTGATGGTGGCCTAGAAGATCTAGGCTTGGATCCTGACTCTCTTCTTTACAACCAGTGACATTAGCCATATTCATTTCCCTGTGGCTCAGTTTTCTTATCTAGAATAGCTTCCTTAAAGGGTTGCTGTGATGCTCAAATGAGATTATTTATGTACAGATGTTTATAAAGTGAAATCAAAATGTTAACAGAGCTATAACTAGAGGAGGGAGTCCAGACCTTTGCTTATGGTTGTTTATATCTGTCTGAATGTTTTCTCCCTCCAATGGTCCCATGATTTATGGCCTTACACCATCCATGTACTGGGTTACATCACCCCAAGACTCCTTTCACTCTCCCATGGCTCACCTTCCTCTACCACCACTACTACCCTTTGCCTGTTATATCTTCTCTACTATATTTCCTTCTGGGAGTTAGCATGTTAGGGATTAATCATACCCAAGGAGCTAAGGCCAGATTCTCAGGGAAGAAAATTTCCTTCTCTCCCAGTTTGATGAAATCTGACTTGGGCAGATTTTCTGAAGAATCACTAACTTCACTTAAACAAAATTTATTCTTAACACCAACTTAATTCCTGGGTATAACTCTCCAATCTTTTTATTACCATAATAATTATTATATCATTCTCATCTCTTTTGGTGTTGTCCATATAAATATTGCTAAAACAAGTAATTATCCTGAAACTATTATTTTGAAAAAATTTTTGAAACTATTATTTTTTAATCTTTAAAAATCTACAAGTGATTTCAAGGTGGACAGAATCAATTTTTATTGTTGACAAAAGAAATTAGGATTAATATCATCCTCTCAAGCCTCACTAAAGGCAACCTTGGTAAAATTACTTCTATCATCATCATAATCTTTTTTATAATCATGGGTTGAGAACAGAACTGACATTTTATTGATAAGATAATTCTGAAATGAGGAAATTCCTTTTAAAAATGATCCATATTCTATAACAACCAAAAGTGTAAGTAAAATTATTTGTTTTAGGTTAGATGAGATCATGACCCAGAGCCAAAGCAACAAATTGGAAATCCATCTGTGGCTCTTCAGATATAGGCCCTGTGCTCCCAGATAAAAATTAACTCTCAACCCTGGTTTACTTGCTTGTTTAAAAAGAAAAACAAAAAACAGCAGAAGAATGAGTGAATGGCATAGTCATCAAAGGGACTAAATAAATTTACATACATGATCAAAATGTTATAAAGACAAAAAGACAGTAGTGGGCTTCTAATAGCCAGCTATATGCTTTAGTTACCAGCCAATGCATTCTCTCTAAGAACAATGACACTTAGTTGATTTGGGATGCTAAACACCAGGGACACTTTTGACAAATACAATTTTAAGAATTGGAAACCTCTCCTCCATTAGAGAGGGAAATATAAAGTTCTCTGTTTCCCTCTCTTGTGACATTCAACTCTTAAAGGCAAGAATTCTATTTTATTGGCTTCTTGTAATCAAGATGATGTGACCTTTACAGGATTAATATCTCATTCTTTTGCTAACTAATTTACTCTAATAACACAGGAAGATGCTTTATGGTATGAAAAACACCCTGGGGGACTGGGATTGGCTATAATAGTGAGAATAAAGCCATTAGAGTTGGATATATAGTGGAGGTAAAATCTTAAATATAAATTTGTAACCATAGTATATGGAAAATTTCTTTTCTTTAATGCTGTAGTTTTTTCTTTTATTGGTTCTTTGTTTAAAAAAAAAAGAGCTGCTGTAGTTTTGCAGTAAATTTTCAGTAGGCCTCAGAAGCTACTTCTCCTTTTTCTTATTATTTTCTCTTGCATTAGAGGGAGTTTTGTGATTTTCCCTTTTACTTGAGAGGCAATTTGGGGGTGGGGAGGCTGGTCTGATCTGTTCCCCTAGCACTTCCCTGTTTCTAGTATTAAGAAAGGATTAGATGTTTCCAAATCTTTTTTTATTCTCTTTTTACACTACCCAGCTCATATGCGTGTTATAGAGGAAAGTACTTTTGAAATCCTGAAGTGCTATAGAAATGTGAGATGTGGTTGTTGTTATTATTATTATTAACAACCAACATTTCCTATCTAGACCTAGCCTGGGCTGAACAAAAGTATAGTAATATCCTCCTACCTAATATGTTTGCCTCTGTTATCTCCCCTGTCGATCGATACAAGTGCCTTGCTTCTCTGGCTCCCCATTCCCTACATAATTCCTTCTAGACTACTTAGCCTAACTGTCAATGTTTTTCATAAACTGGCCTCAATTTACCTATCTAAATTTGCTTTCAACTTCAAATACAAATTCATATTTAGAGACCTTATAAACAATATATTCCATCATACTCATTTTAAAGATGAGAAAATGAGGCCTAAGAGACTGGCCTGAAGTTATTCAGATGGTAAATAACATACAGCACAACTGGATTTCAGAACTTGGTTCTCTGGCTCCAAATCCTCTGCTCTTTCCACTGTACAACCTTGCTTCTCATGTACTTCCCTCTAGCCATCCTGATCTCCCTAAATTTTGCCTTTCTTCTTGTATGCAAGCAGATGCTTGTGAAGTCTGAAAGATGTATGGACCATCTGCTACTATATTACTTACCTCTCTCCACTTCAACCCCCATTCTTCAAGCATTAATGAGAGCACCCTAAGAGTTGATATATTTGAAATTTATGTTAATAAAATTAATCTGTCTGTAGTTATTGAAACTTTTTGTATACACTTAAGAGTTCACAAGAATGAAATGCCCTATTAACTAATAAGAATAAGGAATTAATTGACTTCATATAATCTTACCATAACACATATTATCAGAGTCTACAAGGGGTTAAGTGATTTGCTGTGGTTATTTAGTTAGTAAATGTCACAAGAACAACTTGAATACAATCTTCCTGATTTCAAGTCCCATATTCTATCCACTGTGTCATATTGTCTTCATGTCAATGAATTTGTACAAATCCAAATACACATAACAAAAATGAGGTACAATAATGATGATGATGTACATTTATATAGGACTTTAAAGCTTGCAAAGCACTATATATGCATACAAATATGTGTATATGCATTAAAGGTTTGTATATTGTATATACACAAATATAATCTCATGTGGTCTACCCAAAAAACAATCCAAACAAATAAATCACCACCTGGCCATGGCCACCTTGCCTTCATTTCCCAATGCATTAGCTTCACTCTGACTACACCTGAAATCCATGGTCAGTCACTTCAGTGTAACCATTGTTAATACTGGAGACCAGGGCTTAAACTTTTTTCACTCCTGACCTTTTTTCACCTGAGAAATTTTTACATGACCCCAGGTATATAGGTATATAAAATAGGTACACAGGTCGAACATTTACTTCCAAATTTTTTGTGACTATTACATTGTTATGTGACCCCCATATGGGGTCAAGACCCACAATTTAATAAGCTTTGATCTGCAGGCAGCTACATGGTGTGGTGAATAAAGCACTAGCCCTGGATTCAGGAGGATCTGAGTTTAAATGTGGCTTCAGACACTTAACACTTACTAGCTGTGTGACCCTGGGCAAGTCATTTAACCCTGATTGCCCCCCCCCCAAAAAAGAAGCTTTGTTCTAGACTATTTTTCCCTCCTTAATCTTCTACTGCATTCACTGTGTCAATAGTAAATCACTTTCCCCTATCTATTTCTTTTGTTCTTAAAGGAGGAAGGATATTTTATTAATGCTAGAGAAAAATAATATGAGTGATAATTATATATTCATTTAGCACTCTTGGGTTTGCAAAGTGTTTTTCTCATAACAGCCTGATGGTTTGAAAATATATAGTATCATTTCCTGAGTCTCTTAGAAGTTAAATGACTTTTCTGCAATGAAATAGTCTTTTCAAGGGACAAAAAATTGGTTTGTATTGCTTGGGCAATGGATAAACCCTATGTTGAAATACTCCAAGATAAGTATGGTAATGGGCCATTTCTATATTCAAGTTCTATTTGGTAGCAAAACTTTGTGCTTCTATTAGCATGAACAAATTAGTATTCACACATTTACATGTCCTTTTTTCTCCTACTTTTACTGAGTCCCATGAAGGTACATACTCCACAGTTGGCTGTTTCCTAGTAAGATTGTGATATGACTGACCTTTGCTCCTGATATGTGTGAGTGCATGAGTTCATTTCTCTGTCCTGTTCACGATTATATATTAATATGATGGTAAAAACCAAGTACACATTAATCTATTTTGCCTTATCTATTATTTTATATAAAGTTCCTGAAAAGTTAGGTAATTACTCTGAATCTTGTTACTTCAGGAAAACCAAGTCCACATTAATTTAATTGGCTTTATTTATTATTCCATGTTCCTTTCTAATGTAATATCTCTGAATCTTCTTACTTCTTGTTACTTTTCTTTGTATTTTCTGGTGTTTTAATTGGTGGAGAGATGAGATGCTACCCTCCTTCTTCCCCCTTCCCCTGAAACTCCACTTTGTAATTTTCTACCGTAGAGCTCATCATGGCCTTGCCCATAGCATGGCATTGGCAAAAACTTCTCATCTTATGTAGCATTTTCTTTCAGGAATATGTCAAGAAACTTGACAAGTAAGGCAAAGCTTTACAGGTGTATTTCACCAACACATATTTAGTGATAATAGAGGTTAAGGAAGTGTATCTTCCAAATATGGATTTTACTTTCCTTAAATTATAGGGGAGAATTAGTTATATATACAAGCAAATATTTAGGGAATATTAAAGAGGGTTTCTTGAATAAAGATACTAACCTGTATTTATAAAGGTGAGTTACTCAGTCTTTCTATAGCTCAGTGATGGCTCTAACACACACAGTATTAGAACAGGGATGAAAAGTCACTTAAATATGCATATTTGGCCAATACAAATTCATGTTATCTAATTTCCATCACAGGTACATAGGGATCCTTCTTAATACATTTCCCCAAATCTCTATCCTTCTTGAGCCCCATCTCTCATATTCAATAAATGATCTCATCTTACTTTACTTGGGGAAAAATGAGACTATCAGGCTCTTTGTGTGTCAAAAATAAGAACTTGGAAAATTTTTGAGACTGAATCCCTTTTATTGTCAGTGCTTTTTTTTCATTTTTATGTCATACTGCCAACAGAGACCTGCAGCATGATTCTGGGATAGAAGGAGAAGTTGGGGTATCCAAATTCAGATGTTTCTTAGAAGAGTCAGGGAACAATGGGAATACTTCTCAATCCATGGAAATTTGGGCTGAAGGATCTCAAGATAAAAGAGAAGCTAGAATAAGAAATATAATTGGAATAGGCTCTTCTGGTACAGGGTATGTTGTAAGTCAATTCTCTCATCATTTTTCCTCTACTTTGCTTCAAAGAATGGGAAGTCATGGGGGAACTAAACAAAGAAATTTTGCCGAATAAAGCAAATGTCACAAAGATGAATACAATATAATAGCAAACATTAGTATATATCTAACTATGTTATCCAAAGTAAAATAACATTTTTTCATAAAAGTATTTTATTATTTTCTAGTTACATGTAGAGATAGTTCTCAAAATTTGTTTTTATAAGACTTCTAGTTTCAAATTTTTCTCCCTCACCTCCCTCCCCCCTCTCCAAGACAGCAAGCAATCTGATACAGGTTATATATGTACAATCACAATAAACATAAATCTGCATTAGTCATACTGTGAAAGAAGAATTTGAACAAAAAGGAAAAAAACCTCAAAAAAGAAAAACAAACAAAAGAAATAATGAGTTCAATCTGAATCTAGACTCCATAGTTGTTTTTTTCTAGATTTGGAGAGCATTTTCCATCACAAGTCCTTTGGAACTATCTTAGACCATTGTGTTGCTGAGAAGAGTCAAGTCTATCATAGTTGATCAACACACTATGTTGTTGATACTGTGTACAATGTTCTCTTGGTTCTGCTCATCTCACTCAGCATCAGTTCATGTAAGTCCTTCCAGGTTTCTCTGAAATCTACCTGCTTATCATTTCTTACACTACAATAGTATTACATTACATTCATATACCACAAGTTGTTCAGCCCTTCCCCAAATGATAGGCATCCCCTCAATTTCCAATTCTTTGCCACCACAAAAAGAGCAGCTAAAAATATTTTTGTACACATGGGTCCTTTTCCCTTATTTATGATCTCTTTGGGAAAAAGACCTAATAGTGGTATTTCTGGGTCAAAGGGTATGCAGAGCTTTATAGCCCTTTGGGCATAGTTCCAAATTGCTCCTCAGAATGGTTGAATTTCTTTACAACTCCACCAACAATGCATTAGTGTTCCAATTTTTTCCACAGCTTCTCCAACATTTATTATTTTCTTTTTTTTTATCATATTAGCCAATCTGATAGGTATGAGGTGGTACCTCAGAGTTTGCTTAATTTGCATTTCTGTAATCAATAGTGATTTAGAGCATTTTTTCATATGGCAATAGATAGCTTTGATTTCTTCATCTGAAAAGGCCTGTTCATATCCTTTGACCATTTCTTAATTGGGGAATGACTTGGATTCTTACAAATTTGATTTAGTTCCCAATATATTTTAGAAATGAGGCCTTTATCAGAAATATTGGCTATAAAAATTGTTTCCCAGCTTTCTGCCTCCCTTCTAATTTTGGATGGTAAAATAATATTTTTTAAACTTTATGGTTAAAAAGTACTATAAGGGTTCAGAAGAGGGAAAAATCATAGTGTAGTATAATGGATTTGGAATCAGAAAACATGGGTTCAAATACTAGTTATTTTACTTATTACATGTGACCTTGGAGAAAACATTTCCCATCTCTGGAACCAAATTTCTTTAGTTGGCCCATGGTAGATGCCAATGGAAATCCTTACTCTTATTATTATAGCATTACTCTTATTATTCCTTACAGAACTGGTTATTCAGATGAGGAAACTGAGTTGCATTGGCTTTTGTAAGGTCACACAGATAATAATTTTCAGAGATGGGAACCATAGGTTCATTATAGCATCATCTGATTTGGAAGTAGAAAGAACCATATAGAGCTACTTCAGTGCCTTTTTTTAATAGATCAATCCAATAACCAATAAGCATTTATTAAGCATCTAAACCTTGTATGAACTGGGAGCTCTCAAATTTGGCTATAATATTCTAAGGGGTTTTCATTTTGGAATCTCTTTCATGTGGTTTCTTTCAATTTCTATTTTACCCTCAGGATCTAAAATATTGGGGCAGTTTTCCTTGTCAAGTTTTTGGCATGTGATGTCTAGGTTTTTTTCTTTGGGTAAGCCAATAATTCTCAAATTATCTCTCCTTGATCTATTTTCCACTTCATTTGTTTTTCCAATGAGATATTTCACATTTTCTTCTATTTTTTTCAGTTTTTGACTTTGTTCTACTGCTTCTTAATGTCTGTTGGAAAATAGTTATTAATAATGAGCTTTCGTGGGGGGACCCAGATCAGTTTTAGCTCCCCCTGACCCCCCACTTCAGAAAGTCCAGTTCTTGAGAAAGTTATAATCTCTTTCCTGCCTCAAGGCAAGCCCAAAGGTAAAATAGAAATGTAGAGATTGACGCTTTCATTTCTTTTTTTAAGTGAGGCAATTGGGGTTAAGTGACTTGTCCAGGGTCACACAGCTAGTAAGTGTTAAGTGTCTGAGGCCGGATTTGAACTCAGGTACTCCTAACTCCAGGGCTAGTGCTCTATCCACTGTGCCACCTAGCCACCCCTTGACTCTTTCATTTTAACTAAATTGACCTGATGGGATTAAGCTACACCTAGATAATGGACTTTGCCTTGAGCACCTCTTGGGAGTGTTTTTGCACAATTCCCCCTCCCCCCCATGTCATCAGTAGATCTTATTTTAATATGGATCACCCTCAGGCCATGTCAGCCAATAATTCTGATCAGAGTGTGATGGCCCACCTCTATCAAAAGAGAATAAAACCAAGACCATGAGGCTGGCACCATGTTAGGCTCATGCTCTTGACCTGGACCTGTTATCTCTTGGTGCTCACTCTCCTCTTAGGACAGAGTAGGTAATGTAGGGCTTCTGAATTCTGCTTGAGGCCATGTGATCTCTGAAAGATAATATGGCACTGGGGCTTTTCAGTTTTCCTCCTGTTTGTGTTAAATGCAGCTCCATGAATACTGTTCTAATATTTAATATACTTTAATAATAAATACTGCAATAATGGGTACAATAGCCATTATTATATATAAGAAGAAATATTTTAGAAAACCCAGCCTAGTCCCCCAGTAATTTAGCAAACATAATTTGTTGACCACACACAAACAAAACAAAACAAAAACAACAAAAACAAACCAACCCGTGTCTCATGGAGTAATTAGTTTCCAGTTGTCCAATTCTAATTTCTTTCTTTCTTTCTTCTTTTTTTTTTTGGTATGGCAATTGGGGTTAAGTGACTTGCCCAGGGTCATACAGCTAGTCAGTGTTAAGTGTCTGAGGTCGGATTTGAACTCAGGTCCTCCTGAATCCAGGGCCAGTGCTCTATCCAATGTGCCACCTAGCTGCCCCTCAATTTAATTTCTAAGGAATTATTTTCTTCAGTGAGATTTTGTATCTCTTCTTGTCCAATTCATACATACAGTCTTTAATTTAGAAAGGAGAGTTAAGGAGTTATTTTAATGAACAATTTTTTTACCTCTTTTTCTATTTGGCCAGTTCTGTTTTCTAAGGTAATATTTCCTTCAGTATTTTTTGTGCCTCTTTTACAAAGTTATTGTCTTTTCATAATTTTCTTACCTTGTTACTATTTATTTATCTACCTTTCATCTACCACTCTCATTTTACTTTGAATTCATATCTTATACAGATACAGATAAACATACATACACATGTGTATATATACATATATACACATACATACACACACACACATATATATTACAGCTATACTTATTGGGATTGTATTTAATTCACATTTTTTTTTTGAGGCTTTGCTTGTACCTCTTTTGACTTCATTGTGGTGTTTTTTTGTTTTGTTCTGAGTTTGTGTGTTGATCATCTCTATCACCATAGTAGATTTTTGTTTCATTTTTGTTGTTGTTGTTTGCTCATTTCCCCAGTTTTGAATGTTATGTTAAAATTGGGTGCTATTTCTGGCATAGGAAGGAGAAAGGGTACTGTCTCTAACTTTAGGCTTTTTGCGCTGCTATTTCAGAGCTAGTTCTGTAATTTTTGAAGTTTTAGAAATTTTTGGTGCTTTGGTGGTGTGATCTGAGGAGAGTTGTGGTCATTGCTCTCTGGGTCTACACTTTGATCATTACTCAGGAAGGGCTCCTAATCCCTTGGGATTATAATCATTACTTTTCCCTTGGGACCAGAAAGAATACTTCTCCTCAGGGCCTCTGGGTCCTTGTAACCAGAAATGATATTACTCCTCAGGAACCTTGCTTCCTTGGTACTGAAAATGATTATGTTCCTCAGGTTCCCTGATCCTTTGTGACCAAAAGCAATTATGTCCTCCAGGGCTTTTGTTCCACCTTGATTGAAAATGCTCTTCTCTGAACTGTGACCCAGAAGTGGGAAAAGGCAATGGATTTGCCAAACAGTACCTATTCCTGCATCCAGTGCTAGAACAGGGGTTCCCTATAATCTCTTTCTGACCAGTTGCCAGGTTCCCTTACTATCTCTGTCTTGAGAGCTCCCAAAGTTGCTGTTCCATCTGTCACCACCACTTAGTCCCACCACTGGTTTTTAATTCACATGGGTTCTAAGCCAGGCTCCACCCCCATGTCACCAATCTCTCATTCTTACTTCCTAAATTGTCTTGGGCTAGAAGAATGTCTTATTCTGACCTTTTGTTGGTTCTGCCACTCCAGAATTTGATTTTGGGTATTATTTTAGAGTTGTTTGGAAGGAATTATAGGAAAGCTCAGCTTTGTCTACTCCACCATTTTGCCTTAACCCCCAGAAGTCTCCTTGCTTCCTTAATGTATTAATCACTGATGGTATATGCTAAAAATGCAACTAGAGAAGGATGGATAGAAAAATTCCACCTAGTTCTGAAAGTCTCCCTATTGCCCATGGAGGTCAGTACACAGGTGATAGCACTGTTCATGTTCTTTATTTAGAGTAGATAGAAGCATTTCATTTTCCCTATCATCTTAACAATACTGGGCAAGTGCTATTTGTCACAACAGAATGGACTACCTGGCCAGTGGCCATGCTTTCATTCTTTGCCCAGTGGTTAATGGGTGAGGACATCACTCAAGAATAATGTGCAGGCTGCTGTTAGAAGGTAGAATAATGCATCATGGCAAGCAAGTAATAGGTTACATGCAAAGTAGTACAAATTTTTTACTGCATATCAATTTACTATGCATGATCACTATATTTTGTATTTATAATATTATGTATAATATACTACATATAATTTATATGCATCTTAAAGCTGTCCATGATCTGTCTCCAACTCAACTTTTCATATTGAATTCAAATTACTTCTCAATCAATCATTTTTTCCAGGCTAACTTGCCTATTCCTTCCTCTCTGTATATGGTATTCCCTCTTCTACTTCTGTCCCTTTGACATACTGACCACCCACCCCCACCCTCTCACCCAGAATTCATTCCTTTTTCACTTCTATTTAGGATTTCTAGGTTCCGTCAAGGCTTGGTTCAGTTCAAGTGCCCCCTAAAGATCTTTGTCAGGCTCTTTCCTACCCAGCTATTAATGTCCTTCACCACTCTCTAAATGACTCTGCATGTGTTTTATATTGCTTTTGGACTTTTATATTGTTTTCTCCATGTAAAGTAAGCTCCCTGAGGACAGGGACAGTTTAATTTTTATTTTTGTATCTTAAGAGCCTTGCATGATACTTGACCCATAATAAATGATTAAGAAAGATTTGTCTAATGAATAAATGAGCAAATGAATGAATGAATCTTAGAGATACATATATCATGAAAGAAGGACAACTCAAAACCTTGAAATAGCCACAAAATGGCAGAGTTTCTTAAAAACATCCTTTTGTCCCCAGACAGGTACAGGCTCCTCGGGTCTGTAATTACAAGGCAGCAATGAAGGTCCCAGGGAAGTTGCAGAACAATAATTGAATCAAAGGACATAGACTAAGGGCTTCCCTATGACCCAGCAGTGCTCAAGGATGGGCAGGATGAAGCTAGGAAAGGCCCAGTGAAGGGTTTCACTGCAGCCATAACAGTTCCCCACTTGAGGGCACCAAAATGATACCTCACTTTTCAGTTATGTGTTTCAGGGCAAGTCATATTTGATCCTAGGCATGATAAGAAGAATTCTGATCCATTTATTTTCATTGCAGGTAGAATTGGTAAACTTTTCTGCTTGCTATCAGTAGGTCACGTTATGTTTTTTAATGCCTGCAATTAGGGGAAAACTGTCTAGTTTCATGAGCCAGCAGTCTGCAATTTGTGAATAAAGGAGTACTCCTGAAGCCAAGAGACCTGGACAATAGTTCCACTTAAACCAATTGGTTTGTTGTATGACTGGACAAAAAACTTAACTAAAGTGGTATATAATTAGAGTGGGAAGGGACTTTCAAGAACATCTAATCCAATTTTCACCTTTTAACAAGGTGGGGAATGTGATGCATTGGAAAGAGCAATAAATTTGGAGTCAAGGGATCTGGGTTCAGATTTTAACTGTGTCTCTCGCTATTTATATAACCTTAGGAAAGGTACTTAGCATCTCTTTTACATCTGTAAAATGAGAGGGTTGTATTACATGTCCTGTTAAGTTCTTCCTTGCTTGAAAACCTTATAAAACTAAAACTCAGCAAAGGGACTAGTCCAAGATCACACAAGTAGAAAAGTTGGAACCACTTGAATATGGCTCTCCTTAATCTTTCTACTAGTTTATTGTAATATGTATTGTTTTTGTTGTTGCCATTTTGTGTGTGTGTGTGTGTGTGTGATATTTTCATTGTGTTCCAAGGGAATAATGACCAGTGACTTCTAAGATGTTGAAAGAATGCAGCAGAAAGTCTGAAGGGATAGTATCTTTGTCTTTGAATGCTAAAGAAAACAAAAATTAGATTCATAAATTTGAAGATTACTATTCTTTTTTATTAATGAAGATCACCCAGTGGTAGTTGAGTTTTACCTCTATCCAGTTAGTCACTTAGTCAGTCAATAAGCATTTTAAATACTTACTATGTTCCAGGCACTGTGGTAAATGTTGGGGATACAAAGAAAGGCAAAAACAGCCCTTGCCATCATGATATATACAGTAAAATAGGAAATAATCTTTGAAGATAGACACTATCACTGGGGGAGGAGAAGAAGAGGAAAGACCCCTTGAAGAAGGTAGAATTTGAGCTGAGTCTTAAAGGAAGTCAGGCCAGGAGGCAGGGGTAAGGATAGAGAGCATTCCAGGCACAGGGGATGGCCAGGGAAGAATCAGTGTTAAGAAATCAATTCAAACTGTGGGTCTGAATTTTATATTATCCTTATAAATTAATGATTCCTTGAGTATTACTTTCAGAAATCATATTCTTATTTGAATTAGACATAATTATTCACTGCCACCTCTGCAATAGAAGTACATGATAAATCTAGGCCAATCTAATAAAATATGATGACTTGATTTCTTTTGCTAGATTTAACTCTAAGAAATAAGTAACCTTTAAAAAAAAAACCTCCTTCACAAACTGCTACTTCCAGCTGTACTTAGACAGCTTGATAACTTCCAGCTAAATCACACTTTGCTCCTGGGTGCTCAGAAAACACATGATCTATCAGGGTTTTCCTTGTAAGATTTTTAAAATGTCTTTTGATAATGTATATCCAAGTTGTTGTTGTTTTCTTGTTATTGTTTTTGCAGTGAGTATGCCTGCATGTTTATTTCATGTGAGTTTGCCTAGGACAGTCAACACTTAGACTAAAAACAGATTCATGCCAACTTGAAGTGTGAAAATGTCTACTTCCAAAGATAACTTAGTCTACTCTCCTCCAGATTGTAGCTCATTTCTCCTTTCTAAATTAAAGACTGTGTATATGAATCTTGGATTCCAAATGGCATATATTAAAAAGATTAGTCATCATTATTGTAAATATACCAAAATTGAGATGCTTTTATTTAGTTTCTAGCTAACTTCCTTTTTCTCTATTTTGTTCCTTCCTTCTTCTTCCCTTCCTTTCTTCTTTCCTCCTTCCTTCCTTCCTTCCCTCCATCCTTCCTCCCTCTCTGTCTTTCTTCATTTCTCTCTCTCTCTGCTTAACAACAACAATAATATTTGACATTTATAAAAGCATCTAAGGTTTGTGAAAACATTCCATTTGATCCTTACAACAATCCTATGAATGAGGTGTTATTATTATCTCTGTTTTATTGATAAAGAAACTGAGACTATAATGGTGAAATGATTTATCTAGGGTCACACAGAGACTAAGGGGGCATGACTCAAGATTTCCTAATTCCCAGTCATATACTCTATCCATGTTGCTTCTTATAACCCACATCAACAAACATTTGTTTGTTATCCACTCTGTGTGAGTTTCTTTATGTTCTTTTCTCATTTTCCCCTTCCTTTATTTTACCTCTGCTGGTAACAGGAGAATATCCCTATAATCTAGCCATTCCTATGCTCTCCTATGTCCTGCCTACAGAAATTGTTTTAGGCAAAGGACTAGGAAAGAGATGAAACCTATTCTAATGTTGGAATTTCCCTGCCACTTAACAAAGTCTATCTAGCTTTATTTACCTGAGACTATCTGACATTCCACATGGGAACCCATTTTCTTTTTTGTTTGTTTGTTTGTGGGGCAATGAAGGGTTAAGTGACTTGCCCAGGGTCACACAGCTAATAAGTGTCAAGTGTCCGAGGTCAGATTTGAACTCAGGAACTCCTGAATCCACGGCTGGTGCTTTATCCACTGTGCCACCGAGCTGCCCCGGGAACCCATTTTCTTAACGTTGTTACCATTACTGCCATGAACCATCTTCAAGAAACTTATATACCCTCTATTGGTAAAAGCTCTGGGATGCCACATGAGTGTGTCAATATCAGAAATTATATTGGGGGCAGCTAGGTGGCACAGTGGATAAAGCACCAGCCCTGGATTCAGGAGGACCTGAATTCAAATCTGGCCTCAGACACTTGACACTTACTAGCTGTGTGACCCTGGGAAAATCATTTAACTCTCATTGCCCTGCAAAGAAAAAGAAAAAAAGAAATGATATGTAGTAGTGCATCAATGTTAGCACCGGTTAATTAGAGTATCATTACTGGTATAGAAGGATATGATAGACACTATCTTTATTAAAATTATTTATTTATTTGCTTTTTGGTGGGGCAATGAGGGTTAAGTGACTTGCACAGTGTCACACAGCTAGTAAATGTCAAGTGTCTGAGACCAGATTTGAACTCAGGTCCTTCTGAATCCAGGGCCACTGTGCCACCTAGATGCCCTGACACTATCTTTTATATGCCATCTTGTTTCACTCAGAGCAAAAAGTTATCCTTACCTTTGGTCAGTTTGCTTTTGGTATACATAAAGGACAAGAGAAAAGGGTGTGGAGAACAAAGCACAAACTCATCAGCTTTAGTAGATAATACTGGTCTCAATCATACTATATTCCTCACCAGTAAGGGGTCTGTTGTGGCACAATGGTATGTAAGAATGACACATATAAATCCGTTGTGATTGTCTATTGACCTACAACCAACTGGTAGTTTGTAGGTCCAAGGATTGTTGATTGAAGTCAAGTCAATTTGCATTTATTAAGCACCTACTAAATACCATGCATTTGTGCTAAAGATACAAAGAAAAGCAAAAATAAAATAATCTTGCTTTAAAGGATCTCACAATCTAATCAGTGAGACAATATCCAAAACATAATACACAGACAAATGATATCCATGATAAATTACAGTGAATCGATAGAAAGAAAGCACTGGAATTAAGAGGAATGAAGAAAGACTGTTTTTAACTAGAGCTTTACCTAGGATGGAAACCAGGGAAGGCAAGAGAAAGTTAGGGAGGAAGAGAATTCCAAGCATGGAGGACAGTTGGTGAAAATGCCTTGAGTGAAGAGATAGAGTTTTTTGTACGAGGAACAGTAAGGAGGATGGACCATGGGAGGGTGGGGAATTAAGGTATAAGAAGGGGTAATGTTATTAATGGATTTAAAAGACAAACATAGCATTTTATATTTGCTCCTTGAGGTAAGAGGGAGATATTAGAGATTATGGAATGATGGGTGACATTGTCATACCTATGCTTTAGGAGCATCAATTTGGCAGCTGAATGGATGATAGACTAAAATGGGGAAAGACTTGAGCCAGGAAGAGAAATCTACAGTCTATTGCAATATACCAGGTATAAAATAATACCACTGCCCAGATGATGGCAGAGTCAGAGGAGAGAAGAGGGCATATAAATGATGTGTTGTAAAGGGAGAATCTATAGAACTTGACCACAGATTGGATATAAGTGAGAGCAAGTGAGGAGAGGCATCTAAAATAACATCTAAGTCATGAGCCCAAGTACCTGAGAGACAGTGGTACCCTAAAAAATGATGTGGAAGTTAAGAAGTGGGGAAGGCTTCAGGGATGGGAAATAATGTCTCCAGTTTTTGACAAATTGAGTTTAAGATGTTTATGGAATATTCAGTTTGAGATATCCAATAGGTTGTACAGCTCTCTACAAATTTGCACTTAAATCTATGTGTGGTCATAGAAAAGTCAAAGGCACTATGGTATAGTGAAAAGAGTGGGGGGATTGGAGATAGAAACCCCAGTCACCCTCCCTCCTCCTACACACATCTTCTCACCTTATAGCACAATGTGGAGGATATACTGGGATTATTTGTGTGATGCAAGCATATATATGTGGGGTGTGTGTGTGTGTGTGTGTGTGTGTGTGTGTGTGTTATAAAAGGAGTAGGGGAGAAGACATCATGAAGAGGATGTGCCACTGTAATGATTTCTAGTCTAGTTCCAAAAGAGGGCACAAGAAACCTGCCTCTAACCCACAGGGCAGCTGCAATGTGAAGAAAGGAACCTGTCTCATAACCTGAATTTATATCCAGCCTGGAAAAGAGTTCTTTAACACAAAAGCAGAAAAGCTGTAAGTAAGAAGGAATTTAAATGATCAGTTAATGGAAATCAAGCCCATGCAGCCATTACATGACTTTGTGTTACACTAAATATAGTCATCTACCATCCTTTGACCCTATGGTTTGGGCCATAAAGTCTCTCTTCACTGAGGGATTTTTATGCCAGGTAGTCTTTTTAGAAAATGTACTTGAGCAAGCTGACTTTCAAGGAACCCCTCCGTACAGTGTCCAAAGTCACATGCAGTTCAGCTTGCCCTATGAAAACCTAGACAGGCAAGGAGCCAAACCAACCGATGAACAAATTGCCTCACACTAAGGATGCAGCCAACCTCTCTCATAGCAACAGAGGTATTCACTGAGTTTTGTTTTGCTGTAGACATGAGGTTGTACAATAAAACCTATCCCACCCACCCCGTATGTTCTCATCAATCATTTTGGGAACTATTGGGTTGTTTCATTTTCTATTGTTAGAAACTGTAGTCATATTCTCTGTCTTGCATTTTATTATTAGGGTACTTTTTTCCTGTTTGTTTTGTTTTTGTTTTTTGTTTTGAGGGACAATTGGTATGTTTTCTTTAAACAAACAAAAAACAATAAAAACCTCCTCTATCCTTTTCTAAAGTCTATAAACAGCTCAGCTAATGGTAAGGGGTAAAAAAGAACTAACTTCTGAACTTTAGCAGAAACTTCTAAGTCTGAATAAAGAAAATTCTTCAGAGGAGCTCTTTGATAATTTTTTCCACTATGAAAAAGTACAGCCCTGATTGTCGGCACATCTGTATTTTCCCTTCATCTTATAAACTGACTAGGCCAGAGCTGCAAAGGAACATTACAATATTGACAATGTTGCTGGTGAGCCTTAGAAGGAATTCAGTTTTGCTGTACTGTGGATCATACACAGTAAAATTGGCTCCACTGGGAGAAAAAGTATCTATTTAACCCCTTTTTTGCTTCTACATCTTGATGTTGACTTAACCCTTTCAATAAAGCCCTGATGAAAGACATTTGAGGCAAAGAAAGAAAGCAGTACTATTGACCACACTGAGGATTTATATCTTGGCATATCTAGGCTGCGTACATCTCTGAGGCTTCAGTAGAGACTTTGACAATTTCTGTACTACAGGCTTTTGAATGGATGTTCATATTAAACTACTGTCAAAATTACAATTAAAGCCTTGTTGCACTCTTAAAGTTAGCCAAAACATTTTGGCGAGAGGGCAACCAGGAAAATTCAAGAGTTACCAGTTTTCCTTTTGATTATGATTAGGGTTCATTTTCAGACAATGTTTTATTGTTAGAGTGTGTTAAGGCTAAAATTCTAGCTAGTCTGTCTAAAATATCTAATGAGTGGTCGCCAATAAATTATAAGCTTTAGCAAGAGTTACACTTTTAAGCATTTATTAAGGAGAATAAGAATTTGGTAAAGAGAGAGAGAAAGTCCTACATTCATCTATCTATTAAAGGGAGAGCACATTTCTAGCTCCCCTCTCCACCAGAGACCACAAGAAAGCGCGAGTCAGAGCGCCCGGCTCCCCATTCCTCCCACAAGCAAATGTCACTTCCTGATGCCAAAGAAAAGACACATGTTCTTGCCCTCAGAATCCTTCACCTCATGGTGCAGCTTTTCTACAGTGTCTCCAGCAGGTGGCATCATTCCAATTGTTACAAGTGTAAGCTTCTATTGCCTATGGACTGTATCTTGTTCTTGTATTTTCCTTAGTATAGACCTCAATGAATATCGCACAAATATTAGAATGTTCGTTGAATTAAATTACTGGGAATATTATAATATATAGGTGTGGCATGAACATAGGGAACACATAATAGGATGTATGCATGGGAGTGTGACTCAGAACTCCAACATTGCTGACTACCAATGTCTAATGTTGGCACCATAACACTGCTCTATGAAAGTTGGCTTCCTGCTGAGTATTAATTTGTTCTGGACTTGCAGTTTCTGTTCCACAAGTGGGTGTCGTATTTGTGATGCTTTCATCTCTCTTAATCTCCTATGCTTCTTTGCTTTCTTCTGGGGTCATTACTCCCCTGGTCTCATGATCATTGCTGGGCATTGCCCCCTGTTACCAACTGCCGGGTTTCATCAATTCAGAGCCATCTAACTATCATGGAAGTGATAGGCTATTAAGACTGGAACATCTTTTTTTTGGGGGGGGGGTGAGGCAATTGGAGTTAAGTGACTTGCCCAGGGTCACACAGCTAATAAGTGTCAAGTGTCTGAGGTTGGATTTGAACTCAGGTCCTCCTGAATCCAAGGACGGGGCTGTATCCACTGTACCACCTAGCTGCCCCATGGAACATCTTTTTATAACAAACATTATATTATTTAGAGCAACAAGGGACCTTGGAGGCCACTTAGTCTATCCCTTTCAGTTTATAGATGAGGAAGCTAAGACCCATAGATGTTCAGTCACTTGCTTAATAGAGCAGGATTTTTCTCACTATATCATGTAGCCTCTCTGTCATGTGTCCTCTCTAATGGCAGGCTGACAGCCTTTTAGTCCTAGCTACAGGTTCTGAACTGCCAGGAAAACACAGGTAGAGTGTCCATGAGTCTAAGATTGTTTTCTATTTTAATTTCCATGTTTGGCTATGAGATCACCATCCTTTTGCTCAGAAAACTCTCTGACTTCTGGTTAGAAATTTCTGGGATTTTTTTTCTTCAGACTTTGCATATGAGTGAAGTTAAGCCAGAACAAAAATTAAGTGGAAACAAGGTTATTGTTCTTTATCCACCTCACTTGAACTTCTGGATTTATCATGTGCATTTATCATCAGCATTCTATGTCCCTCCCCAGGTCTGGTACTGCAATTTTAAAAACTGATAGATTTTGTTTTTACCTTACATTAATTTCAGTGTCTAGAACATAAGTGCTTATTAAATACTTGATTGATTTCCAAATTGGTAACATTTTATAATAATAATTCATTCATTTTAAGCCTAGGGAGACATATAAAAGTCCCTGAGGTACACTTGCTTCTTCTTTTTTTGGCTTTAGGGAGTTTATTTTATATGAAAAGTTCTGAATTTCATCACAATCGCTCTGAGCCACCAGTTAGCAAATTCCTGACTCCTAGACAGAGGTGTTGTGTTTTTTTCCCCTGCTTTCCTTTATATTCATATCTATCTTTGTTTAACCCCTGACCTTTTTGTGGTTGTGGCAAAATTCAGTTTATTAGAAACAGTTGCTTAAGAAAAAAAGTAAATTTGTTATAATGTCTATAGCTAGGCATCAGGAGGGAAAGTTGGAGAAAGAACACTTTTTTCTTGTGACTTCTTTCAGCCTGAATCCTCCATTCCAAGATTCTTATAAAGCTAATATCTTTCCTCAATATCATTTTTCTCTGCCATAGCTCAGTCCTCCCTTTGTTCTTCAAAGGTTTTTTGCAAATGTCACACTTTTTTAACTTTCTCTGATCTGGACCCTCTGAATCTCTCCCTTCAGTTTTTTTTTTTTTAAGCAGTCAGTTATTCAGTCAACATTCATTCATTCATTCATTCATTTATTCATTCATTTATTTGTTTTTTGTGGGGTAATGAGGGTTAAATGACTAGTGACTAGCCCAGGGTCACACAGTACCTTCAGGGTTTTTTTTGGGTTTTTTTGGTTTTTTTGCAGGGCAGTGGGGATTAAGTGACTTGCCCAAGGTCACACAGCTAGTAAGTATCAAGTGTCTGATGCCGGATTTGAATTCAGGAACTCCTGAATCCAGGGCCGGTGCTTTATCCACTGTGCCACCTAGCCACCCCCAGTACCTTCAGTTTTAAAGTAGCTTCTGCTCCTCCTCTTATTCTTCCTCCTCCTCCTCCTTACTACTTAGGACATGAGTCATTCTATCACATTATGGCTTTGATTGATTCAAGGAGATATATGCACCCTGTTTATACTTAACTTTGTTTCAGTCAAAAATAGTCCTTACTTATTTAAGGTGCTGAGCTAAATTGGGGTGATTTCAACCCAACCCTTACAAATATATTCCTTATCCATACCCATAATCTTCCCTTTTAACATGAAATTTTAAAAGAAAAATGCTATCCAAGGGGACATGTAACTTTCTACATCTAAAGTGCTCTGTATCTCTGCTGAAGGGATATGTACCTTCTCTTCTCTTGTCTTGTCTTCTCTTGGCCAAATATGGGTGATATATGTGTTTGGCCATCATTAGGGAGAAATGGCTAGTCCTGTCACATAGTTAAGAACTTTGGTGTCCTTATATTCCAGTTGCTGTTTTTGCTATAACAAGTCTCTATCTCCTTAATCCTAGCCCATTGTTCAGCCTCACCTGGTTCTTTCCATACCAAAGATTGACTGTTGTAATATGTACTATATAGTTCTTTGAGGAAGGCTGTTTTGGTACATGGAGGCTTGAAGTGTAAGACAGACTAAGGGAGAAATGGTGTCAAAAGTGATTCCTAAATTCCAACTCTCTATAGGGCACTTTCCTAAGTTTCTGAGTTGTGTGATTATAAAGCCAAGTATATTGTTTTAGCTTTGAAGTCCAATGCCTAATTAGCAAAGATGATTTTAATTGGATTCATGAGTATTTATTGAATTTTTCATCTCAAACCTGAATTTCTAATTTAGGATTAACCGCCAATACTTGGTCATTATATTTACACAAAACTCAGTTTCTAGTACTATATTTTGGTCAGAAAAATAGCACTATGTTCCTATAGAAGGCATAGCTTTACTAGGGCCCTCCCACACTTTTGCATGCCCTATTCATTGTCTGGATTTCTTAAGTAGAAGGCCTTGATTATCAGGAAAGGAATTGTTCATATGAGGAAAAAACAACATGTACAACCTTTCTTGTTGGAGTTATATCACTGCAAGTTTTGATTCTGACTCCATTATTTAAGAAGAACTTCACATTGAAGAAGCAATAATGCTTTTTCAATAACTATATAAAAAGCATAAAAGTCTAGGGGGCCAGGGCAGCTGGATGGCTCAGTGGTTAAAGCACCGGCCCTGGATTCAGGAGTAACTGAGTTCAAATCTGGCCTCAGACACTTGACATTTACTAGCTGTGTGACCCTGGGCAAGTCACTTAACCCCCATTGCCTAAAAAAAAAAAAGTCTAGGGGGGCCATTTTAAACCCCAAATTGTTGATTTTCCATGAATAATTGGTAGCCATTATAGTTTCCATATTAAGTTATATTAGTGTTAAGGGCTAAAATTCTAGCTAGTCTGTCTAAAATATCTAATGAGTGGTCACCAATAAATTATAAGCTTTAGCAAGAGTTAGACTTTTAAGCATTTATTAAGGAGAATAAGAGTTTGGTAAAGAGAGAAGAAAAGGCCTAGATTCCTATCTGTTAAAGGGAGAGCACATTTCTAGCTCCGCTTTCCACCAGAGTCCAAAGGAAAGAGAGAGAGAATCAGAGTGCCAGCTCCCCCTTCCTCCTCCCACCAGCAAACTTTACTTCCTCACGCCAAAGAAAAGATGCATGTTCTTGCCCTCAAAGACCTTCCTTTCATGGTGGAACTGTTCTACAGTAAGTCTCCAGCAGGTGGCGTCATTCCAATCATTACATTAGAAATGATAACAATTGAACTTACTAATTACTAGGCTATAATATTTAGAAAGAAATTAAAAGTAGACAAATTCTCAGCATCTGTCTGAGTCCTATCAAAAACAGTGGAAAATAGACCTTCATATATATCCCTACATCCCTGCCACAAACTGTCAATGTACAGAATCTACAATCCCAAATAATTTGTCCTAGGAATAATTCAATGGTTTTCTAAGTCAATGGAAACATTTCTGTGGATGTACCTATCTTCCTAAAACAATTTTTTATCTTCCCTGTTCCAGCCACATTTTTCACTTACAGATTTTCCCTGCCAGAAATTATAGTCTCAAGTCCCTAGCACTTCAGTTTGAGATCCCTTCAGACAGGTTAATTTCCTTTTTTGTACTTCAAACCACTAATTTCCTAATTTCCTCCAGTTTTAAGCGATTAATGTTCATTTAAATTGCCCTGGGAAATCTGGAGAGGGTGATTTGTCGAATACCATGGAGTTAGTGCTGCTCTTTGAGCTTTGTCACATTGCCCTTTTGAGGATTCCTAAATTGTGGTTTCTATATATCAAATACTCGAAGTAGAGAAAACATCTACTAATGGGCTGTTCTCTACTTGATCTATTTTATGCTGTTAAATTTTATTCACTTAAGTAAATTAAATCAGCTGGGGGTTGGGGAAGGAGTGTAAACTCATTCAGAAAAGTGAGCTGTATTATCCTAAAAGAAACTTCATTTCCACAACATTAGAGATGAGAAAATGAAAAGCATAATACATCTTCATACATTATCTACATTCCAAAAATTCCTTTATGTTGGGGAAAAAATGGAACTCTGAACTGACTCAAGGGGACCCTTTTGTGTGCTTTGTAGTTATTTGACTATTGCCTGTGAATTAGGAGGCTAGCTCATTCATTCCCACTTTTTTTTTAAAAGCATGTCAACCAGAACTACAATCAGAACCCTAACATAGCCTAAGTAACCTGATTTTTATGCATTTTTTTGTTTGTTTTGTTTTTGTTTTTGTTTTTTACTAATCACTAATAATTGTTCAGGATTTAATCTCCTTGTCATTGATATGAATGCCCAAACTACAACTTAACCATTCCCAAAGGAGAAACAGAGTCCTATCCATAAGAAGAATCTAAATTCCTTGATGACATTTGGATAGATTGGCTGCCCTAAAAGCTATGATTCATAAGTTAGGTTATATTCTTGAGTGACGAGTCTACCACAAGTTTGGCTATTTTATATATGTAGTTTACATAATGACTAAGAATAGCTGCCTCAGATGGCCATTGGGATTATTCTTCCCACTTGGTTCCTTCTGCCTGTACTGTTCTCCTCTCCATCATTCATTCTTACTTCAATGGACTGGTCTAAAGTGTGGTCAGAGGTAGTGTGACTGTTGGTGGTGGTAAGGAATGTGGAAATTATTCACACAAGTCTTTTTGTTGTTGTTCAGTCATTTTAGTCATGTGTGATACTTTGTTTTCTTGGCAAACATAATGGAATGGCTTGCTATTTCCTTTTGCAATTCATTTTATGGGTGAGGAACTAAGGCAAACTGGGTTAAGTGACTTGACCAGAGTCACACAGCTAATAAGTGTCTGAGGCCAGGTTTGAACTCAGGAAGATGAGTCTTCCTGACTCCAGGCCTGACACTCTATCCAATGTGCCACCTTGTTTTCCTCTAAAGATGAATCTTATTCCAGTTCTCTGTACATCCAAAGACCCCATTATCCTCTAGTGGACCTTTCCTTACATAGCATAAATGAATCAAAGGAAAAGTATGTACAGAAGAGATATAGAAGTGCACACTGTAAATGGAAAGAAAACTGAGTAAACTAATCATTGGAACCTGAAGAAGTAAGGGGAAAGGAGTAAACAGGAAGCTAGTCAAGTTTAGACAAGTATCCCTTGGAATTTAAAACATATGAAATCCAAGTCTTTATATCTTATACCATTCCTGTGCCCCCCATGTCTAGGGTCCCAATCTTATCTTTCAATCTATAATCTTCTCTAATAGAATTTTTGCATTCTTGGTCTTTCATAGCTCAGGTAAATTATGAATTAGTGACTTCAGGGTAATATGGTACCTGTCTATAAGTGTGTAAATGGCTAGAAGGATTGGAGGGAGGATTTGACTTATTTTGTTTGTCTTCAGATTGTAGAACTACTTGTGATAGGTGGAAGTTGCAGAAATGTAAATGTGTGAGATAGTGGGTTTCCCCTAACTGGAAGTCTTTAAGTAAAGGGCAGATTACCACTTGCCAGCAGTATTGTAGTGGGTTATAATTTTGGTTAGGAACAAATTGGGCTAGGACTCTGAGGTTCCTTCTCACTCTGAGATTCTTTCATGCTATTACCAGGTTTTTCTGTGGGCTAGTCTGAACTGTCACATATAACATTCTTTTTATGAGGAAGTGGAGATAACCAACTTACTTGAGAATTCAGTACAACTTGGATAAACAATTGGAAAATTCCTTCTGAAATTCATTCACTTCTATTATGTTACACTAAGGTCTTCCCTTTGTGTAATTTAAGATTCTAAATGTGGATTCTAATCTGTTCCCCCAGTTTTGGGGGAAACTGACTAATATCACTGATAAAACAAGTTTAGGCTTTTAAGGGTTTATTGAAAAATAGAAAGAAAAAGATTGAGAACAGAATTCCAACAGCCTGGCATTCCTATCTTTCCTCAAATTTCCTTTGAAGTCCTCTGCCACCACCACCACCATCGTCAGGAACCCAAAAGAGAGAGAGCTC
The DNA here is from genome assembly GCF_019393635.1 of Dromiciops gliroides. Lineage (NCBI taxonomy): Eukaryota > Metazoa > Chordata > Mammalia > Microbiotheria > Microbiotheriidae > Dromiciops > Dromiciops gliroides. The sequence goes on along the minus strand of NC_057861.1, from coordinate 269,413,134 downwards.
TCCGCGCAGGCCCTCTTTCCTCCTTCCTGTCTCCTCCCAGAAAATAGGAGGCTCTTCAAGTTGATTGGCTGGTAGCCTTGATAAACAGCACCCATGAGCAAACGTCACTTCCTGATGCCAAGGAAAAGCCACATGGCCTTGCCCTCTGAGGCATTTTCCTCATGGTGGAGCTTTCCTATAGTAAGTCTCCAGTAGGTGGCACCATTCCAATCATTACACCTTGTTATACAATCATTTGAGTTACCTCTGTAGGCCAAAAGTTATGTTATGTTTAAGGAAGTCATCAACTGAATAGATCATTTTTTGAAGGCTCTGAGACACTATTCAAATATCATGCTAACAGGTCTCCTTCCAAGATTTTGTTGGTAATCTTAGTGTTCAGGAAATGTTAGGTATGACTGCCAAGGGTAATGAAATTTTCTTTCTTTTTCTTCCTTCTTCTTCTTCTTCTTCTTCTTCTTCTTCTTCTTCTTCTTCTTCTTCTTCTTCTTCTTCTTCTTCTTCTTCTTCTGGTGGGGCAATGGGGGTTAAGTGACTTGCCCAAGGTCACACAGCTAGTAAGTGTCAAGCATCTGAGTCTGGATTTGAACTCAGGTCTTCTGGGAATCCAGGGCCGGTGCTTTATCCACTGCACCACCTAGCTGTCTCCAAGGGTAATGAAATTCTAATGAAAAGATTTGATTTTAGATAGTAAATAGTTGTTTTCATAGACTGAACACGTGAGAACTTTAAAGTCAGATTCAATGTGACTTGACAATAAAGTTTGAAGTGAAAATACAGCAGAATGATATAATTTATTTATTTTAAATCTCACAAAGCATATTAATTTCAGAAGTGTGAATTGGGCAAAATAGAAAATAATTGAATATGACCTTACTATTCTCCTAATAGAAACCTCTTGATGTTTTTTAATGTTTTATTAGATCAATGGAAGGAGGAGATCTGGAAGTCAGTTGCTTGAGACAAAAACATCATAAATTTAGAGATGGAAGAGAACTTAGATATCTTCTAATCCAATTCCATAATGTAAAATGAAGAAATGAAGGTCTAGATAGATTAAAAGACTTGGCCAGTCACAGCTACAGTAAAAAGCATCAGAAAGAATCTTCAAAGCTGGCTCAGTAAGCTCCTTACTCTTCGAAAATCAAGTCAAGTGCTCTTTCCACTATGCCATGATGCTTTTTGCTCTGGGAGTGAAAAATTCTTGATTTGGGAAAGAAGCAAATAAAGAAAATGAAAGGAAAAAGGAAAACTAAAAGATAAACAAAATAATGTCTACAGATTTGACATTTTTGCTCAGGTTGTTGCCGAATGGAAGTTCTGGAATCAGTTTTAAAAAAGAACTGAGATCTTATATACCATCTTTATGTATCATGTTTTGTCTTCTCCACAGTGGATAGCATTTTTCTTGATAATTAATAAAGAAGGGGGCAGCTAGGTGACACAGTAGATAAAGCACTGGCCCTGGATTCAGAAGGACCTGAGTTCAAATCTGGCCTCAGACACTTGACACTTACTAGCTGTGTGACCCTGGGCAAGTCACTTAACCCTCATTGCCTCCCCCCAAAAAATAATTAGTAAAGAAATTGTTCCAAGGACACATTTGTGAGTGAAGAACCTCAGGAAATAATACATTTTGAGCACATACCTGAGACACAAAATAATAGATATAGAATTGGAAGAGACCTTAGGTGCCATCTAGCCCAATCCTTTTACTTTACAGATGAAGAAACTGAGGCACAAAGAGATTATATTTCTGCATAGTTAACAAGTTTTTGTAGGAAGAATGAATACTTATAGAGATTATGGATTTAGAGTTGGAAGGAGCCTTAGAGGCTCTCTCTCCCCAACTCTCACATTTCAAAGGTGAGCAACCTGATGTAGAGAGAGGTTAAGTAGCAAGTCCAGCATCACATAATTAATATATAATATATATAATAAAAATTGTCCAGAGAGAATGAATTCCAAGAGAGCCAAGAGCCAAGAGCCAAGAGAGGTTCTTCCAAAGAAAGAACAGAGACTTCACATAAAGTATGGTCCTTATTATACATAATATACTAGGATTCCTAACCCCCTATATATCTCTGTTTGGGTCTCCAATAAAAGAAAAAAAAATATTCTAGGAAAAATTAAAAAGGTTTTCAAAATCAATAAAAAATAAAGAGGAAATAAGTGTCTTTAGTACATAAATACATGTAATAGACTTTTCTGTGCTGACAGCTGTAAACTCTGCATCAGCCTATGGGATTCTGTGTTCACAGATGGGGGCACAGAGAGAGGGTGGTTTCCAGGCTGTGTGTGTGTTCTACCTGTGGTGTCTGCTCCTCATACAGCAGCTGTAGCAGCTGCTCTTCAGGTGGCAGCCATGGAAGCCATTCCTCCTGCTTTTACCACCACCATTTCTGACAGCTGCTGGGGTCCCAGGAAATTATGTTTCTTACTCATCTAATGAAATATCAATTTGAAACAATAAAAGAAGTTAAAAGTCACTGAATGGATGCAGATTGTGCTGGGCTTCTCCAGTGGTGAATGATTGGACTCAGTGGCTTTTTTGTTTTTGTTTTTTACTTTTTTAACATCATTGGACTATTAATTTTCATAGTGTCTTGACCATATTATTGCTTGTTTTGTGCTTAAGAGGTAGAGAATTTTCAATGGAAAGCAGCTTGGAGTAGAGGGGAGAAATGCGAAAAAATAACCTTTCAGAATTCTTGAATTTTCAAGTTGGGCTTTAGGTTAGGTTTGTTTGTTTTTCTTGAGTTACTGCTTAATTTATTTTTTGTTTATCATTTTTTTTTTTTGTGGGGCAGGCAGGGTGGAGTGGCTTATGTCTTGGGCCAGATTTGGGTTCAGGGCCTCCTGGGTCCAGGGCTGGTGCTTTGTCCACTGTGTCACCTAGCTGACCCATGATGATATCTTTAAAATAAAGTTAAGGGGCAAGAGGGATGCACTGGAAGAAAGAGAAAGGGTAAGGTGGAATATGGTAAAGTAGCTCATGTAAAAGAAACAAGAAAAAGCTTATGGGGTGGAGGGGAAGATGGGGAAGGAGCCTTACTCTCATCAAATTGGATCAAAGAGGAAATAACATACACACTCAAGTGGGTATAGTGATATATTTTGCCCTGAGGGAAAGTGGGAGGGGAAGAAGATAAGGGGGGGGGGGGAGAGGAAAAGGAAGGGAGGGAAGATTGTGGGGGCAGTAAAAAGCAAAATACTTTTGAGGAGTGATAGAGTGAAAGAAGATAGAAAACAGAGTAAATATCAAGGGGAGGGAATAGGATAGAGGGTAATACAGTTAGCAATAGTAATTGTGAAAGAAATTATGATCAATATGATATCAGAAGGACATGTGAAAAGTGCAAACCATCAACAGAGAAAGAACTGATGGTATCTGAATACAGATTGAAGTATAATTTTATTTGTTAGTTCCTCTCTCTAAAATTATTTTGCCTGTCTTTTTTTTCACAACCTGAGTAATATGAAGAAATTTAATGTGAAGATGACTAATATGAAGAGGGAGGGAGGAAGGAAATTTGGTACACAAAGTTTAAAAAAAATCAATGTGAAAAAAATGTGGGTTTTTTTTACATGTAACTTGGGGAAAATTCTAAATAAAAAAATATTTTTTAAAAAGAGTTACTGCTTAGAGGAAACCTTAATATGGCCTTTTTGAGAACATTTTTTCTCTTTCTTATAGGGGAGGCCCTTTGGTTTGTGAGAATTGAAATGACACCCCATGCTGTGAGGGACAATGTGAGCTCTGGCCTTAAAAGAAACCATATGACTTTAGCCTCTGAAAGTAACCTTTTCTGGGGTTTTGAAGGTCAGATCGGTGTCAGGAAATGATGTTTGCCACCCATGGGTCCTATCAGTGCTACCATCCAATAAGCTTGGAGCTATGTGTGTGGACAGCCTTGTTTCCTGTTTCACAGGAGGCTTCTGGGAGGAGCGAGGCCTTTCGTGTCAGGACTGTGGCTTGGTGGGAAGACACATGCTGGGCTCTCTTAAATAGTTAGATGAAGTTTGCTTTGTACCTTTCTCTCTCTTTTCACTAATTTCTGATGCACTTAAATAAATACTTAAAAGTCTAAACTCTTGCTAAAGCTTCTAATTTAAGGTGACCACTCATTAGATTTTAGACATCATAGCTAGAATTTTAAGCCCTTATAGGTTCATATTTTAAGCTAATACTCCTCTATGTCTAATGATAGGCATGCTGAACATATTTAAAGTACCTTATGAATATTAGTGAATTGTTCATTGGTTGCATATGGTTCATTCTTACTGAATATCCATTAACATGATCTAATACTATTTATCCTTGACTGACTTTGAATTTTTATCAAGAATTCTACTCACTCATAAGACACACTAAAGGCGGAGAGGAAAACATGCTTGTTTGTGTGGCTATCACCCCAATATGTGCTTAGTGGATTTTTTTTTAATCGAATCTGCCTTTGAGCCAATTTAAGCCACATTGGGTTCCTATTTTTCTAGTGACCCTGAGATAAGAATCCAAGGGGTGTAAGTTTCTTTTTCCCTCTCCTCTGAACTACACAGTGCTGGAGCCAATATTTGTCATGTTCCTATTTATTAATTTGAATAAGCCACTAGTGCTCTCCTTACTACACCCTGCCATTTACCTTCTATATTTTGGTATATATTGTACATGCTTATTATATATATGCTTTTATCATTATTAGAATATAAATTCCTTGAGAACAAAGACTGTTTTATTTTTGTCCTGTCTACCTAGCACCCGGACATGGAACATGGAACATAATGGGTGATAAATAACTTGGTAATGAATTGATTGATTGAAAGTCCTCTGCATTTGGAGTCAGGAGATAGGTTCAAATCCTGGTGCTTATGCTTACTGCTTGTATAAAATGGGAACAAAAATACCTAATACTGTCTCCCTCACAGTATTATTGTGAGTTAAGTGTTTGTAAACATTGAAAATGTTATATAAATGTTAAAATGAATCATTGAGGTTTGGGTGAGTTCTATTAACATTTCATTTTGTGAGTCATAAACAGAACTGAAATTTCATTCATATGTATGTGGTAGTCCTTAGATCAGTCCAAAGACTCAGATCTTGATATAGAAAGAAGTATATCATGCTGTACTGACACATAGATTTGAGTGCTAATTCTGATAATTTGCAAAATGGGGGAAACATTCTTAGATTTTTTTTTAAAGAAATTATACAGCACCTACTATGTGGCAGGCATTGTGCTAAGTGCCTTTTACAAATATTATCTCATTTGATCCTCATAACAACCCTGGGAGATAGGTGCTATCATTATCCCAACTTTACAGTTGAGGAAAATGGGGGAAAAAGAGATTAAGTAACTTGCTCAGGTTCACACAGCTAGCGAATGTCTGAGGCCCAGTTTGAACTCAGGTCTTCTTGACTCCAAGTACAGTGCTCTAGACGCCCTACCACCAGCAGATACTTATTCCTAAAAGCCCCTAAAAATTCTATAATTTTATTCTCAAAGTCTCTTGATTCTCTGTATCCCAAACAATTCTATTTTATGGAATTTTAATTTGGGTTGTATACTTTTTTTGCAATCCATTTTTATGGAATTCTTTTTTACAGAATGCTATGAAATAATGGTGAGAATGAAAGACTTGAAAGGAAAATCTAGGTCATATAATGTCATATAACCCTGAGTGAATCACCTAAGCCCTCTTATTATAATTTTCTTCATTTGTACCATGGGTTAATGATACCTCTGGCACTTAACTTTTAGGATTATTATAAGGATCCAATGTGGTAACAGTTTGAAAACATTTTGCAGATTTTAAGATACTAACTAAATGTCACTTATTGCTATTTAGTGACCTTATGAGGCAGCTAGGTAGCAGAATGGATAGGGCACTAGATCATGAGTTAGGAAGACCTGATTTCAAATTCAATCTCAAGTATATGATTCTGAACAAATCATGCAGCTTTTATTTGGTTCAGTTTCCCCAACTGCAAAATGAGGACAGTAATACTACCTATCTCTCAGGGCCATTGAGAGGATCAAGTGAAATAACATTTTAAAAATGCTAACACAGTGCCTGACAAATAGTAGGTGCTTAATAAATGCTTATTTCCTTCCTTCCTTCCAATGCATGATATGACAGATATTTAACAAAACATTCTGAGACTGATAAGGGAATCAATTTGGCTTAGTGAGTCCTTGGTATTTTGTAGATTAAATGAATGTTAATGATTGGCCTCAATACCCAAATGAGGAAGGTATTCTGCAAATGGAAAAGAAATAAATGAATTAAACATTTAATGGTACTTTAAGATTTAATGAGAGGAAATTGATTTGTGAATTTTCTTAATCAACTATTATTTCTCACTTTTATAAACTAGTTTCACGAATTATGCTTTTCATAAATTTCTCAAACCTTTTCAGTTAAAATGTGATGTTAAAAAACAGTTTCTCCTAGCTATCCTGAGATGGATATTTTGTTAAACTTCTGACCTAATACTTACAAACCATATTTTGTAAACTCTCAAATGACATTTCAATTGTTGAAACTCATCAACCAATTAGGAATGTTTGCTGAAAGTAGTGTTTGTCACAGAAAGAATCAGAGTGATAGCTGGACCTACTTCTATCTTACAGAAATAGGATGGATTTTATATCGTTGCTTCTCATTTTGTACAAAATTACAACATTGGTGGTGTTCTGAAATGAAAATCAGTCCCTGTGCCTACACATTATGATACAGACAATGCAGAAACAAAACAACATACGTATATTATATTGTACCACATATACCATGCACAAGTCTTTCACTCCTCTTTTGGACAGTGAAAGGAGAGATGGTAACTAGGAAACTGAGCCCAAGGTCAGAACTACAACTGAAACAACACCATTCCCTCCAACCTTGATGACTTTTGTCTATGAGAATATTCCTGATTGCAAGCTTAATCTTTGAAATGTCATTTTGTCAGAGATTTCTGGCCTGGTATTTTGTCAGAGATTTCTGGCCTGGTGAAAGGGTAAAGTTGCTGGAGTCATGCATGACAAAAGTGATAACATGGTTAGTTTCTGGTGGTTGGCTGTGGTCATACATTCTTGCCTTTGAGTGCTTCTTATTTAAAAGTTATTTTCCTAGTGATGAAATTCCTTCACTGTGTGATAATATAGGTGTACAACCACCACATAGTTGAATGTTTCTTTTACTTATTTTCCTCTGATTGTTTAAAATAATACAGGTGGTTTAGGGGATTGCTAGTCACTTTTGAAAAGGCACTCCTCACATTTATTTTTTACATTGCTCCTATAATGATTTATAGAATTAAGAATAAAAAAGATGACATGCTTAGATAATTTAAATCACTTTTAAATCTCTATCATCATCTAAGGATTTTTCATTGTTCTGAAGAGAGACCTTTGTGAGACCTCTGTGAAACTCATTGTCTGATTCTCCAGTCTATTGGAGGAAGATAAGATTGTCATTAATCTATGTAGGAAAGCCTTGAGTATATTAAGAGTTATGGGGAATTTAAGGGGTTTGAGTTGTGATTGTCTCAGAACCCACAATATATTTTTAAACATGGCTTGAGACACCATTTGAGGTGTAAAGGAGAAAGCAACTATCACAATGGATCTAGAGTCAGGAAGACCTGAATTCAAATCCAGCCTCAGTCACTTACTAGCTATGTGACCCTGAACAAATTATTTGACTTGTCTGCTTTAGTATCCTTATCTGTAAAATGGGGATAATAATAGCATTTATCTCTGAGGACTGTTCTGAGGTTTGAATGAAATATTTGTAAAACGCTACAAACTTTAAAGTGTTTTATAAATGATAGTGAGTGAGTTAGTCCCAGTAGCAGTCCCAGTAGTAGTAGTGGTAGTAGGAGTAGGAGTAGTTGTTGTTGTTGTAGTATAAATTTGAAAAGTAGTTTTACCTCTTTTGTCATCAGGTTTTTAAATGAGGTGGTTGGGCAAGATTTTCTAAGACTCCTATTTCTGATTTTCTTTGATTCTGTATCAACATTGGTCTGATAGATCAAAGGAATTCCATAGATATAGTAAACCTACATATTTCAAAACTTTTTTATTCATTCTCTTAAAAAATACTACATTCATTTAAAGATCTGTCCCCATTCCACAGAGTTCTCTTTTATAAAAAAAAAAAGACTATTAAGCAAAACTGACACACCAACTATATCTGACAGTGTATATAACATTCCACATCTGCAGTTGCCCATATTTATACTAAAAGGAGGGAATATTGTGGCTCTAATAATAATAGAGTGTATGAATTCACATTTAAGTTGTCCCATTGGATCTACAGAACAGTGATCTAGAGTGGACTGAATTCAATCTGGTTAGACATTACTAGTAAAGTGCTACTAAGATTTGTCATTAGCTTTATCCCATAGTGTGAGGGTCTCAGAATGCATAGAGTGAGTGTGGGTTTTGGTGGATTAATTAGGTACATTATTTATATTTCTATGTATAACAGTTACATTATACTGTTTTATTAAATAATATTAATAAATGGTTCAATATCCCTATGCTTTGAAGAATTTCTGCATAAATGAACACCATAGTTTTTCAAAGACTTTATCACATATTTACTTTTTAACATTTTTAATCACGACTCAAATGGAGGCATTGAAAGCTTGCTTATCAAATTTTCAGCTGGTACAGATCTAGGCAAGATAGCTAAAATGGTGGAAAATAGACTCAGGACCTAAAGATGCCTTGACAAGATGAAACCTTGAGCTAATTCCAATAACATAATAAGAATTCATGGAAAATCTTATGCATGGCTTCAAAAAAATGACTATATGATTTTGATGATTCTCTGTGGTTTTCTAAGCAAACCATTATGTTGTTAGGAAATAGGAAAAATAAATTTTCTGTGCCAATATAATGTCCTTAATTTGTTTCTCATATTCTACATATTGCTAGCATTTTCTAAGACTACTACATGTTAAATAATGGCAGAAAAAAGATATATTCTTGCTTTAATTTTATATTTGTTGAGAAAGATTCTCTATTGCAAATAATGCTAGTTTTTGGTTTCAAACATGATTTTTATCATTTAAACCCATATTATCCAGCAAATGGCCACAGTTGTGGGGGAGGGGGAGTTTGATTTGTATTTATAATTGTAATATATTTTATTATTTATTGATAAATATTCCATTTCTAAATATTATTGACAGAAAATTAGCTCTATAGTTTTCCAAAGGTTATTTAATATATCATATAATCAAACAGCTTGGGATATTTTCCTCTTAATATGATTATGTTTATTATGTTCCTATCTTTGAACCATCCTTGCATCCCAACTATAAACTACTATATTATTTTAAATAAATAGCAGTAGTAATAAATGCAAATGACAAATCTTTGTCCTCTGGTGCCAGGGGAAGTAATTTTCATTCCTGATTGGCATGAGGGCCCTTCAAATACCTGAATATAGTTATTCTGTCCCCTCCCCTGATTCTTCTCTTCTTTAGCATAAACAATTCCTTTCTTTAATTGATACTTTTTAATAAATTATCTCCAGTTTTCTTGGCATTATGTTCATTTGCACATATTCTAGTTTACCAATATTATAAAACTTGTCAAAAAGAACTGGAAATGATATTTAAGATGTACTCTAACAAGGGATTAGATTACTCCTGTGCTGACCGCTTCTGTGCTCTCTGCTGCCTCCTGTTCTGTCTGTCTGTCTGCTCCGTCAGTCTGCCCTCTGCTGCCTTTGCCGCCCTTCTAATCTTGTCAGCCTCCTTTAATCTTGTCCACTGGCCTCCATCCCTTCTTGCTCTTATCTTTTTCTCCTTCCCCTGTCTCTTGGTGCTCCAGCCTTTCTGCTCCCCCCGCACACCGAGTCTAACTCCCGGGTCTCTCTCTCTCTCTCTCTTTCTCTCTTTCTCTCTCTCTCTCTCTCTCTCTCTCTCTCTCTCTCTCTATATATATATATATATATATATATTTTTTTTTTTCCTTTTCTCCACTCAAATCTCAGGGCTTTTTTTTTTTTTTGCACCCCCGCAGACCAAGCTAATCCACCAACCTGAGCTGGGGCTGGGGGGACGCTCTAGCATCATGTGCCTCAGCACAGGCTACACCAGAGCCCGGCCTGAACAAGCCCAGGATCTCTGGGATAGGTCTGCTCAGGTTGGAGGGAGCTGGGGGCTTTCTCCCCTCAGTTATCTGACCTGGCATCTCATATAGCCCACTGGACTTTTTGGCTCAGCTGAAGCAGAGGGGGATGAGCACCAGCCCCTCCCACACAGAAGAGACCCTGAGGGCCTAAGGCTTTCTAATCTCAGCCCAAAGGGAGGGGCCCCAAATCAAAATAAATTTCCACAGTATGCAATGAGCCTATGTATGTGGGTAAATACACATGCACAAATGTCTATCTATCTATCTATTTGCATTTTTCTAATAAAATTTTAGAGTTCTTGAAAACAGAGGCCTACCTATCCTACTTTCAACTTTTTATCCCTAGGACCTAGTACCTAACTGGTGCCTTATAAATTCTTATCAATTGATTTTCCTAATTTAATCAATTCTTCTGGTGCTCTAGGATATAGTTTTCCATCACTTGATCTCACGTACATGCATATGATGTGTATACATAGGAATAATCCACACACATACATATATGTGTATACATGCAGACATATGTTTATATGTATTTTATGTGTGTGCATAAAACAAAGGTGTATATAGGCACATTAAATGAGCGCAAGTCATGAAGGATTGCCTTCAGGAAATTGCAAAGATTTTTCAATGATCCGAAGCTTCACATAGAAACAAAGGCCCATCTTTTGAATAACAACATTCTACTCAGGTTTCTATATGGCAATGAGATGTCATACATCTATATCAGAAGCGTTGAAAATGAATATTACACACAGAAAAAAATTTCCTAATAAAAGAGAGCAGGAGACAACATATAATCAGTGAGAAACTATGAAGAATAGGAGTAAAAGATGCCATCTTGGAAATATATAAGAAGAGAAGATGAGTTGATTACATGACAAGGGTGAGGGATGGCATATGGATAGTCTTAGTATTTCACTGGTAGGTACTCAGCCTATGTCAGGGGAAACTGAGGAAGGCCTTAAGCATGTTAGATGGACCTCTTGTGGTGAACTTATTAGAGGACATAGATCAGAGTTTCACAAGTTGGGCAGGCATGGCTGAGTTGTGATCCAAATTGTTAGGAACTCTCAAATTGATGCATTCACAAATCCATTTATTACATCCTAACTTATCTGCTCAGGTCCTACCCATCACAGGTTAAAGATTTTGGTGGCTCTCCATCATCCATGATCATTATATTATCTAACATGTGTAGGAGTACTGTTTCTGAATTGATTTTTATCTTGTCTTCCATGTAGGCAAAGAAACCTTGTATGTTTTATTTATCAATAGCTTTAGCTTATTCTGAGCTTTAGTCACTTAACATTATTCTTACTGGACTATGTAACTCTTTGTTGTTGTTGTTGTTCATCATCCATTATCTGCCCTTGCATTTTTCTTCTAAATTCTTTGAAAATTCAGATATTTTGCTTCTTCTTCTTCTTCTTTTTTTTTTGTATCCCCAATGTGTAGTACATTGCCTGGAGCACAGTAGTTATTTAATAAAAGCTTATTGATTGCTTAATTGATGAGTTTTTAAAATGTGAACTTCTGAATAAGTTCTCTGTATTGACCATTGATATCTTTGTTCATGTTTTTCTTTCTCATTAATGTTATCTGTCTTTTCAGAATTTTGTTCTTGAGACCATCCCATTGTTTCTGGGCCAATTTTCCCTAAAGAAGATCTTGTGATAATTTTGAAATCTGATCTTCTTAAATTAAAAAAAAATAATGCATAATCCTAAACCTGGTTTCACCTTTTAAAAAATTATTAACTATTTGATGGAGGACCACAAAAACCAGTTTAGCATCATCAAGAATAACTCATTTCAAATTGATCTCCTTTCCTTTTTTGCAGGATTAATAAACTAGTAGATAAAGGAAATGTTGTGGACATAAGTTCCCTTGATTTAGAAAAGCATTTTTGTTTCTTTTTTCTATGTTTGTTTTTCTTTGTTGTTTTTTGTTTTTTTGTGGGGCAATGAGGGTTAAGTAACTTGCCCAGAGTCACATAGCTAAGAAGTGTCAAGTGTCTGAGGCTGGATTTGAACTCAGGTCCTCCTGGATCCAGAGCTGGTGCTTTATCCACTGTGCTAATTAGCTGCCATAGAAAAGCTTTAATAAAGTGTCTCATACTTTTTTTGTGTGGAAAAAATATAGAGATATGGATTTGATCAATGATGTAAAACTCAAATACTAATGGATCCCTATAGCTGCATATTGACTTAGGAAACCACAAATTAACTTTATCTATGTTGTATTTTTTTTTTTGTTAAACATTTTCCAATTGTATTTTACTCTTGTTCTGGCAAGACTCTGGAGTTTTGCCAGCCACTTTCAGCCAGGAGACCAAAATTTGATCCTCTGAGGTTGATAATAATGTAATCAGATGGATTTAGAACTAGATGGATGGCTGGGCTCAAAGTGTAGTTGTTAATAGTTTATGATCCTTGTGGTAGGAAGTATCTGTAGTGAAGTGCATCAAAGAATTGGTACTTATCCCTGTGCCAGTTAATATTTTTGTCAATGAATTGGATCTAGGCATAGATGGTTTGCTAATCAAATTTGAAGATGACACAAAGCTAGGAGGGATAGTTTATACATTGCAAGACAGAGTTGTGATCCAAAAGGATCTTAACAGCCTAGAACATTGGGCTGAATCTGATAAGATGAAATTCAATAGGGATAGATGTAAAGTGTTGCACTTGTGTTAAAAAAAAACACCTCTACAAATAGAAGATATGAGAAGGATGATTAGATAGCAATTCTTCTGGAAAGGATGGGAGAGGGCAGTGGGGGTGGTAAACTCAAGACGAGTCAGCAATCTAATGTGGCAGTCAAAAAAGCTAATGCAATCTTGGGCTGCATTAGGAGGGGCATAGTTTCCAGGAATAGGGAGGTGATAGTCCCACTGTACTCTGCCCTTGTCAGACCTCATCTAGAATATGTTCAGTTCTGAGAAACATGGTTTAAGAAGGATATTGATAAGTTGGAGTTTCCCAAGGAAGATAACCAGGATGAAGGGCCTTGAGCCCATGACATATAAGAGTTGGTTGAAGAAATTGGGCACTTTTACCCTTGGGGGTAGGGGTGGGAGTGGGCATACTATGTAGGGACATAGATGAATTCAAGTATTTAACTGACTACAATGTAGGGAGCCAATAGACTTGAGCATTCTGTCAAAATTGCAGAGGCCAATTAAGGTTTATTATCAGGGAAAACAAACAAACAAAATCAAAACTAAAATAACTTTCCCTAAATTAAAGCTGTCTACAAGTGGAATGCATGACCTTAAGATGTGGTGTGTTCCCTTTCTTGGAGGTCTTGAAGCTGAGGCTAGAGGACTACTTTTAGATATGATATAGTGGGAGTTTCTTCATTTCTACATTGGTTTCTGAGTAACCTTCCAACTCTTGAATTTTGGGGTCCTGAGATGCTCCCCAGGCTCTTGTAAGCAATAAATTCCCTGTCAACAGCTCACTTGCTCTATTATCCCCAAAATTCTGCTCATTGAGCTTTAGCCTCTTGGCCTTACACCCCTTCATTAGGGGAGCTTTTTGATAATAATATTTAAGGAAATTGATTTTTCTCTTCTTCTCTTTACATTCCTTGGACAATTCTGTCCCTTACTGAATTTGTTACCTCATATTACTGGGCTAGCGTTGGGATCTATTCTACCTATACTCCCTTCACCCTACACACCTCAAATCATATTATGAAACCACCATGTTCTTACCCTCAGCTGTTCAGAACTTCAGCTCCAACTCCTAGCAACTTCGAGTGCTTTTCTAAAATATCCTCTCTCCTAAAAGTTTTCCCCATTCGGAGCTGAGTTGATCTATAGGATTATGCTAATTAACAAGACCTCAAGCACTTTTACTTTGTACTTTCCTTCACTGCACCTCCATTTCTTCTGAGTCAAGTTATTGTATCCCTCCCTTTAGGAAAAGCTGTCTTAGCATACATTTGGATAACAATTTTTAAATGCATTGATTGGACATATAGCTATCGTATCAACATGCCTATCTCCCTACCATACCTCCCAACAAAAGGACAGAGTCTGGAACCACTTATGTGTAACACATTTTCTCCTCACCCACAAAAATGTGCCTCATATGTAGGGAAAAAATGAAATGTATGAAATAGGAAACTATCTATTTAGGTGACAACAGAAACATTCCTCGCAGGAATAAACACATCAAGTAAAAACATGTTCCCCTTATCTGCATTCAATCAGCTCAAGGGGTACATTAGAACATGTTAATTACATTGTGAAGCAATTGTTTTAAGATGACTGATATCATGAAAAAAATATACACCTAAAGCCTGACATCTGTATTAGATCTTAATTTTGTTTATAAGGAAGAGAGAGATTGTTATTGTCTGACCTGTTCTTTTTCAATGTAGAGCAAACTGTGTGTTCTCAGCCAGAAGTTATAAAATAGACTAATGATGGATTATAGGAACAAATGGTAAGTAATAAAATGACATACATTTCAGCACTGAAATGGGGGGGCAGCAATGGTTACAAAAACACATTGGCATCGAGTATTAACAACTAGGTTTATTGAAAAACTACTAACCTTTATGACATGCCATGAAGGATTATCACATCAAAGGACTGTGAATGTTAAAAACAAAAAGAAAAAAAGAAAAAATAAACAAAAATCAAGAATTATCTAATGCTTGGAAGTTGGGGGAGAAAAAAATAAACAACTATTAAGATATGATAATTCAACTTCTTAGGCCAGGATTAGATTTTCCTGTTACCTAGATGCTAGATTCAAATTTATTTACTATCTATAGACAAAAGCTGCCATGAACCCCAAGAAATTCTTCATTTCTACTGTGGGTACAGGCTGTCCTTCTTGTCCCAAAAGCCCTCCACCAATCCTCATCTTTGCCTCTTTGAATCCTTAGGTTTCTTCAAGGTTCAGGTCAAACGTCTTATAAGTTACCTTTCCTGATTTACCTAATTATTATCACTATCTCTCTCCTCCAATTATCTTACATATACTTACCTGAGCATGTGTTGTATTTCTCAATGGAATGCAAGGTAATGGAATGCTAAGACTCTTTTTTGTTAGTGTTTCTATTCCCAGTCATCTCCTCCTACATGAAGCTTATCTAGATTACCCCTTCACTAATTTCTAGCTTACTCCTTTTTTGTATTTAGTTTTTACTTTTCTGTTACTTATCATTTCTCTCCAGTAGAACACAAATTCCTCAAGGACAAGGGCATTCATTTTTGTCCTTATAGCCAGCACCTATTACACTCACTACCTGTCACATCATTGATGCTTAGTAAGTGAAGGAGAGCAAATGAAGGAGGGTAGGGACTGTTTTTATTTGGTTTGGGGTTTGTTTTTGCCTTTTATCCCCAGTGGCTTATATGGGGCCTTGTACACAGCAAATTCTTAATAAATATTTGTATATTTTTGTTTCTTCTCTCCCAAATCATTCTAGGGATCTCCCTATTCCACTATCTCCTACCACCAAAAAATTAGGACAGATACCACCTTGCTTATCAATATCACCACACATTGATCCCCTAGCAGTTCAGAAGTACCTTCTGATCCCTCTAAGACAGAAGTTCCTAATCTTTCTTGTATCATAGATACCTTCACCAGTCTGGTGAAAAGCTATGGTCTCTTCTCAGAATCATATTTTTGAATAGCTGAAAAAATGTGAATGTCATTTATAGGTGAGTGAAAATGAACTTGTATTTTCTTCCCATCCAAGTTCACAGACCTACTAAAACCATACAATGAAACTTGGGTTAGAAACCTCTACTCTAAGAGTATGTGGTCATGGTAAGGACAGTTGATAATGTACATGCTGATCTGAGTGTTAACTGTATGCTATATAAGTTCTGGTACCAGAGAAAACACAGTTTCTGTCTAAATCCTAAGCTATAACAAACTACATGAAGCAAATGGGCAAAGAAAAAATTTCAACATATTTAGTGCAATTTGACAGTATGCATGGATGTCCATTCATTTACTATTAAAAAAGAAAAGAGGGGCAGCTAGGTGGCACAGTGGATAGAGCACCAGCCCTGGAGTCAGGAATACCTGAGTTCAAATCCGGCCTCAGACACTTAACACTTACTAGCTGTGTGACCCTGGGCAAGTCACTTAGCCCCAATTGCCTCACTAAAAAAAAAAGAAAAAAGAAAAGAAAATCATTATCAAAAATTTGATCTCTGGGGAAAAAGTACCTTAGACATGAGCCTACTGAGTTATACTATTAATTCAATTTAAATGCAGTCCTGTATATTTATTTCAGAAAAGTCAATACATTTACTTTTTCACATTGATTAACAAGAACTAGGAAAAAAATAAAGAAAGGCCAGAATAAGGTTGGCTGGGAAAGTATTGAGTTGGTGGGATGTGTGTGAATAGCTAATATAGTACCATGGATAACACTTATGCTGTTTCACAGAGTGACATACTTCAGAATGACATAAAAAATAAGCAGCTTGTTAATTAAAATCACAAGTCATATTTCAGTTGGAAGATTCTTCAAACCCTGGGGAGGACAAAGAATTGACATACAGATACATTCTTGTTAGAAATTTGAATGTATTCGTTTAAGAGAAGAAAGCCTAGTTCATTTTGTAGAAAAATCCCATCATTTCTTCAAGGTAACACTATTCTGGAGCAAAGATAGCTTAGGAGAGGGAGATAGCCAAGAAAAAAAAATATGACTTCAAGGTCATATGGATAGCTGCTTCTATATAATAAGAATTTGAAATTGGATACTTCAGTAAAGAAGCTGGTGGGTCTGTGGGTTGTATTTATCATTGGCCTTCAAAAAGGGGACTGAGTGCATCTATACACAGAAACTGGCTTGGCTGAATTTGATTGCAAAAGTTAAAATCAATCAAATAACTGAGAATGGAGAGCAGTGACTAGAGGAAGAAGGGAAAGTCTACTAGACTATGTAGCTCAAAGCAAATTTTTCATTAGTCATTAGTTGTTTTAGTATCATGTAAACACAGACAGTTGGCATTATGACTACAGCAGGCAATTTGTTTTACAACTGCATGTGCTTCGATCTATTAAAAGTGGGAGGGTGTTTTAATATGGAGGGGAAAAAATCCCGACTTAAAGAAAATAAGACTGGTTATACTTTCTGCCCTGTGTATCCAGGGCTTTTTGAACAGTTTTCAATTCAACAAGTCAGTTAAAAAAATTAATCTAACTCTTTAATCAAATATTTCAGATCATATATGTAATTTCCAGTTTTATATAGCTATTACATGTAAGAAGAAGAGAAGCTTCTACAAGCTTCTCTCTCATCAAAATGCAATTTAATTTGGTTAAAAGGAGATAGGAATGTAAAAAAGTGGTTAAAGATTTTCTTCTTTTGATAGACAATGATTTTTTTTCCCAGTTGGCTTTGTGGACTCTTACCTAGAGATTTTCTTGGGGTACAAACTGGACCTCATCTATGTTAATGGATCCATAGCTGATGTTACAAGATAAGCACTGGTACATTTCTTGTCTGCATATTGGAAAGCAAAATCAGGTTCTCCAAAGGTGAACTAATGGGAGAGATTTCCAGGATAAGGTATTTTCAGTAGTATTAAAAGGAACTTATTTGTCATCCTGCTTGTCATTTCATATAGCACAATAATATTCCATCACCATCATATACCACTGTTTGTTTAGTCATTCTCCAATTGATGGGCATTCCTTTGATTTCCAATTCTTAGCCACCATAAAAAGGGCTGCTATAAATATTTTTGCACAAATAGGTCTTTTTCTCTTTTGGGGGATGTCTTTGTGATATAAAATTAGCAGTGGTATTGCTGTATCAAAGGGTATGCACAGTTCTAAAGCAATATTGTTTGATGAAGAACTGTGAATGAACACTATTCACAACAATACAATGATCCAAGACAATCCCAAGGGACTATTAATGAAACATGCTATCCACCTCCAAAGACAGAACTGATATTGATGGAAAATACTGAAGCATCCTATTTTTTACTTTCTTTCCTTTTTTTTTAAATTAAGTTTTCTTGTACAAAATGAGAAATATGGTAATATTTTGCATAATCATACATGTTTAACCCATATCTGATTGCTTGCCAACTCAGGGAGAGGGGAGAGGAGTGAGGGAAAGAAGGATAAAAATTGGAACCCCAAACTATAAATAAAAATTCTTATGATTAAAAATTAAAAAAAAAAAATCCAACTCGGGGCAGCTAGGTGGTGCAGTGGATAGAGCACTGGCCCTGGATTCAGGAGTACCTGAGTTCAAATCCGGCCTCAGACACTTAACAATTACTAGCTGTGTGACCTTGGGCAAGTCACTTAACCCCCATTGCCCTACCAAAAAAAAAAATGAAAAAAACAAAACAAAACAATCCAACTCATCCAAACACCGAAAAGCTCTTTGTGATAGGAAAAGAGGCCCCAAATCCAGACCTGAGACACAGACGAGAAGAGAGGAAAAGCTGCATAGTTTAAGAAGTGGGTAAGGTTTTGTTTTTGTTTTTTCTTTTTTTGAGTATTTTCCCTTTTGTTCTGATTCTTCTTTTACAACATGACTAATGCAGAAGTATGTTTAATGTGATTATACATATATAAAACCTATATCAGATTTGCTTTCTGTCTTGGGGAGCGGGGAGGAAAGGGAGGGCGGAAGAAAAATTTGGAACTAGAAATCTTATGAAAACAAAGATTGAGAACTATCTTTACATATAACTTGAAAATAATAAAATACTGTTATTATTTTTAAAATAATAATTTTTTCAATATCTTTGTTTTAACATTGCCTAAAATTTCCCTGTTATCTCTACTCTTCCTTTTTGTGTTCCCCAACACAGGGAACACATTTGTTATAAGAACAACTTTTTTTTTTTTAGATAAAGGAAAAGATATAGAGGAGAGGAAACTAATTCAGCAAAACCAATAAATGCATTTTAAAAAACTGAAAAAAATTTTAAATAAATACAAGGAATTTACAGTCATTTAATCAAAGGGACCAACACAACTTTAGGTCCACTCTAAAAAGGCATAGTGTTATCTGAGACATCATAGAATAAAATAATACATTACTATGTAGTAAAATAATTTCCATAGTTTTGGTAAATATATGCATATATACATATGTATATATACACATACACATGTATATATCATGTTATACATTATTTTCATAAAACAATATTATGTAGATGGTCAAATAGGAATATAAGTCATGAGTCATTTATATTCTCTCAGTCAGGTGAGTGTGTGTGTGTGTGTGTGTGTATGTATTTAATGATAAGGTCTGGGATTTCTTTTCCTTACTTTTGTTATTTTTCATGATTTAAGATACTTTGAAAATTGGTACCACAATGGTCTCAAAATTGGGTCACTTCCTGGGGCAGCTAGATGGCACAGTGGATAAAGCACCAGCCCTGGAGTCAGGAGTACCTGAGTTCAAATCCGGCCTCAGACACTTAACACTTACTAGCTGTGTGACCCTGGGCAAGTCACTTAACCCCAATTGCCTCAGTAAAAAAAAAAAAAAATGGGTCACTTCCAGCATGGATGTTGTACAAACAATATAGTTCACGTTTTTATCCCATTCTTTTTTAAACAGTTTTTATGGAATTGTTTTTACCTCTTCGTAGTGTCCCCCAGCATTATGCTCCTTTTCAGATAGTCATCACATATAACAAATAGTATTTTTGAAGATGAAAAAAAAGGAAAGGAAAAGAAAAACAAACTGTATAATTGAAAACTTTAAAAATCTAACAATGTGTTCAATGTGTAATACCTGCAGATTTCCCACCTTTACAAGGGAATAGGTGGAGAGTGTCTTCTCATATCTCTTCTTCTGAGGTGTGATGAAATAATGGGATTTAGCAGATACTCAAAGACCCACCTGGAGAGTAATCTATACTGATTGAATCAAGTGAGAGTGATTAACTGCTGATTAGCCTACCCTCTATTATATAAAGGAGGAAATGTAATGGAATGTATTAAATTTGATCAATGACAAAGCTATGCTAAGGTTTAGTAAAAAATCCAGCAATTCAAACAGTTAAAGAAGAAGAATCCAGCTTTCTAGACCAGAATCCAGCTTTCTCCTGATGACATCTTACCACTCCAAGAAGACAAGAGAAGTGAGAAAAGACTTCCAAAGACTTAATTTTTTTTTTTTACTGTTTCATCAAGGAACACCTGTTCCTAGAAGAAACAAAGGGGGAAATGTGATGAAATAATGGGATTTAGCAGATACTCAAAGACCCACCTGGAGAGTAATCTAGACTGATTGAATCAAGTGAGAGTGATTGACTGCTGATTAAGCCTACTTCAAGTTAATTGGATTGTAATCACACCTGGCTATCCCTTAAGAAGGTATTGTTCTCAGAAGCTAGACTGTGAACTCAACTTGAGAAAAAATTCAAAACCAATGGATTTGGATGACGCCAACCAATCAGCTTGAAGCAGTGTGTAAGGACCGCCTCTGTTCCAGATCTATAAAAAGCTTCCACAATCAGCTTGCTGGAGAGTTTGTGATTGAAGCAGGCTTGTGGCAGAGAACTTGAGGAAGAACCAGACCAGGCTGGAACTCCAGGCTAAATAGTCTTTTTTCTTAACTTTCTGAACTCCATGGGAATATCTGTATGCTTTAATAAATGTTTAATGCCCAAGGACTGGTGCTAAAGCTTCTAATTTAGGGAGACCACAATTTAGATTTTAAACATCACAGAGGCATACTTATTATTTATAATTTTGCATAATTTGCTTTTCTGTAGTGGTTCTTCCCATTTACCTTATTGTAGTCATTGTGTATGACTAGGCAATGCAGGTTTATCCATTAAAATAAATGCAAGGATTTGGGGGTTTTATGAATGTGTTTTTAGACTCTTTTTGGTCTTTCAGCTATGGCAAATGACTTACACAGAATGGGATTCTGCAGAAAATTGTGATAGTATCAATGTCCTTAGCCCCATCCACTTACCATTTTCTGGTTTCAATAATTGACTTAGTTAGTTTTAAATATATGGTATCATTTTCTCATTTTTATTCTTCTTCCTAGCATAACAACAAGAACAAGAATAATAACTCATACTTATATGATACCCTAAGGTTTGCAAAACAATGTAAATATTTTCTCATTTGATGTTCACACTATCACTGAAAGTTAGGTGTTATTATTACCCCCATTTTTCAGATGAGGAAACTAGGATAAATAGTGGTTAAGTGACTTGCCCAGGGTCACACAACTAGTAAGTGTCTAAGCCAAGATTTGAACTCAAATCTTCCTGACTCCAAGCCTAGTACTCTATCCACTGTACCATCTATCTTTGTAAATTTTTATCTTTGCTCTAACAAGTCAATGCTTCAATGGTTCAGAGAAAACTGATTTTGAGATGAATCCCACATCAATAAAGAGTTTTTTCCATTTTGTTAAAATATAATTGATTTCCTTTCCTGAGATAATATTATTTGGTGTTCCATATATAGTGGCTTTAGTTTCTTTACTTGAGGAAAGTATTTGTGATATGCATCATGTATAGCCAGGCATCTTTTGTATTGCCTGAAAACCTTTGACCTCTATCATTCCTTACATCTGAACCATATTTTGAAATCTATTTTTCTCTATAATTACCTATATCCATTTTCACATTAAAATAACTAAAATTAGAGTTTGTGTTGATTTCACCTGAAAGATATTATCAGGTTCTTTATGGAATGTTTTCACCTTTTTATTCTTTTAAAATAGATGTTGGTATATAAACTACAATTATTTTCCTGGCAATCTTTTTGCAAAAGCTTATTGGAAGATGAAGAAATACTTTATGAAATAGTTTTATTGCCTTTATGTGATGAAACCAATGCCACCAGCTCCTTTATTAGCCCTGTTAAAGGAGAATCTGTGGGCCATACTTTCATTTAGTTAAAGGTACCTTTTGTCTACTGGTTTGGAGAATAATAGAAAAATCATATGAATTACTTTGAAAAGCACTGCAGATGTTGGTCTTTTGACAAAAAATGTATGTGAATGTTTATCAACAATCTAAACTTATTGCTTCACAGCACACTTTACTCCTCTTTCCATCATTCTATAAGTTTCACTGGCTCAGTGGAGAGTCCTGGGCCTGGAGTCAGAAAGACCTGAGTTCAGATCTGGGCTCAGATACTTGCTAGCTTCTGTGACTCTGGGAAAATCACTTAACCTCTATTTCCCTTAATCCAATGGAGAAGGAAATAGAAAACCACTCTAGTATCCTTGCCAATAAAACCCCATGGACAGTATGATCCACAGCATCATGAAAATTTGGCCATGACTAAACAACTGAACAATAACATCATTCTCACTGCAGAAATGGAAGGAGGAGATATAGGATTGATAATCATATTTTTTCTTTATTTTATGAGTTACCATGACCAAAGAATTTACATTCAAATAGTCAGCTTATTTGTAATACGCCTATGTTTATTTAGGTTCATCCTTTGAAAGCAGACACAATCTGATACAGAGAACATATTAAGAAACTTGATGAGATAGGATAACCTATCAGAGATTGCATTTCCTTGCTAAGCTTTTGAGAATTCAGGGTCATTTTTCATGCAGGATAAAGCATCAAAATAGGTCAACAAGGAAGCAAACACATAATTGGATGAATGAATGCATGAAAATTTGGATCAAATTTAGCTTTATAGTCTTTCTTGGTTTACATTGTTGTTGTTTTTTCAATTAAAAAGTATGGAATATGATTCTTTTCTACTTGGGGACTTCTTTTTCTTTATTGATCTATCCTTTATTTTCCTTTCATGAGAAAGAGATTTTTCTAAAGCCAAAATTTGGAAGCATAAAAACATAAATGAGTTTCTCAGGCTTTTACTGTTGCAGCCTCATAGTTTAAATAAGCAAACATTTAAGTGACAAATAGACATTAAGACATAGTATATAGTTGGAAGGAATGTGGGAAAATTGAGGCATTAATTCACTGTTTGTGTAACTGTGAACTAATCCAACCATTTTGAAGAGCAATTGGGAATTATGCCCAAAGTGATATTAAACTGCCTATACCCTTTGACCCAGAAATACAACTACTAGGGCTATTTCCCAATATGATTAGGGAAAAAGGAAAAGAAGCTATATATTCTAAAATGTTTATAGTAGCTCTCTTTATGGTTACAAAGAACTGGAAATTGCAGGGATGCCTACCAGTTGATGAATGGCTGAACAAGTTGTGGCATATGGTTGTGATGGAATACCACTAAAGTAGAAGTAATGATGAGATCAATGATCTTAGAATAACATGGATAGAATTGCATGAAATAATGAACAGTGAAATGAGCAGAACTAAGAGAATATTATATATAATAACAACAATATTGTTTTCAGAATAATTTTGAGTGACTGAATCATTTAGACTATTAAAAATACCCAAATCAATTACAAAGAACATATGAAGGAAGATACACACATAGTTTTGTCTCACGGTAGTCATCTGTAGGGTGGGGGTGAAGGGAAGAAAAAGGAAAGGGAAAAAGGTTGAACAATAGCTTTATTATATATTTAAAAGGAATAGCAAGTAGTACATAATAGATTTGCAGTTTCATGTACAATCATCTTTTTCTATTCTACTCTGTTACGTAAACACTTGTTTTGTTTCTTAAATTCAGAATAAAATAAATTAAAAAATTTAAAATAATGTATACATTATTATTTTACATGATCACAACCGAAACATCCTTTCCTTATAAAAATAAAACAAATTAAAAGAATAAAAGTGAACATTAACATACTCTATTTAAATATTATATAATTTCAGGCAAGATTAAAAGAAATACAAACACTTGTAAATATGTATATACATACATACATATATATATATATAATATATATATATATAATTGGTGCTTTGTAGAGGTGAAAAATAGTTGGTTCAGACTACGTTTACACAGAAGAGACATGATCTACTATAGATAGCAAGCTTTTGAGGGTCTTGATGGATCAAATAATATAAATGACTGGAGTAGGCAGAAGTGTCACAGATAATGATGTTCTCAATAGTATTTTAAATCAAAAAGACAAATAATTTCTTAATATGCCTCTTTTATCCCTACCAAAACTTGATATCATAATCTACGCATGCATTATAGGCTTTTGACTTAAATAAATAACAATAACAGGAAATTGGTAAATAACTCTAAACAGTGAAGTATAAATAGCAATATTCTACAACAAATTATAGTATCATAGTCATTGAGAATGCAGTAATTCCAGTGTTTCTTTCTCTGTGTTAAAT
Source organism: Dromiciops gliroides (assembly GCF_019393635.1). NCBI lineage: Eukaryota > Metazoa > Chordata > Mammalia > Microbiotheria > Microbiotheriidae > Dromiciops > Dromiciops gliroides. The sequence goes on along the minus strand of NC_057861.1, from coordinate 269,388,735 downwards.
AAAAAGATATGATTTTATACTACAGCATTTAGTTTTAGAAGTGCTCCTCCAATAGAGTTTTTTTTAATGGATATACAGTTATCCTTTCAATATCGCAGAGGTTAGGGTCATGGTTCCCCCACCCTGCAATCTGGAAAGTCCCCATAAAGTTTTTTTGGCACTCCATGCCAGAGGTATTAAAAGATATAATATGTTGATACCATATAGTACTATACACATATTTTGTGTATTTCTGAGTTTATAAACTTTTTCTGTGTGGTATGCTAACCTTTGTGTGTCACCTGCAGCTTCTGCAAAGCTTCCCATAAATTCCCATTTAGTTTCTTATGACAACCTGCAATATAGTGAAACTGTGATGGGGAAAGTTGCAAAGAGGAAGAAATACCTGTAGTGTATTAAGATAATATGTGACTCCTTGGCAAACACAATAGCAAAGATGTGATCCACAAATCTACTGCTCATTAATGACAATCAAGGCATAAAACAGGGAGACATAAGCTTACCAATGGTGCTTTCCTTGATAATGTAGTAGGTCTAAATCAGGATCCAAATAGAAGTTCAATTCCCCATAGACAGTGAGGTACTCCTGATGCTCCTGTTTGTGGACAAATGCTACAGATGGACAATGAGCAGTAACTAGAATTAAACAGGTTAAAGAGAATATGTACAATGCTTTCTGTGATTCTAATCTCCGGTGATACCAACCTTTTGCCTGGTACAGACACCCTTCCCCATAATCTCTGTTTAACATCATTTTTCCCCCAGATCAAGAGTATAGAATAATAAACAGTACAGTGACATCAGAATCAGGAAGTGCTGAGATATAATAACTATGTGACCATGAATTAGTGAATTAATTTTCTTTTCTTTCCTTCCTTCTTTCTTGAAAGCATTCTTTAGGATTTATTTTCTAGATTGGGACTTTGTGTTAGGACCAGACCCTGTACACTTCTGGAAGGAATGTAATGGCCTTATATGGTGCATAGAATGCCAAGTCTGGAGTCAGGAAAATCTGAATTAAAATCCAGTATTAGACACTTACTGGCTGTGTGACCCTGGGCAAATCACTTGAGCTCTGTTTGCCTTACTTTCCTCATCTCTAAAGTGGAAATAATAAAAGCACCTATCTCCCAGGGTTGTTTTGAGGATCAAAGGAGATAATAATTTTAAAACATTTAGCACAATGGCTGCCATATACTAAGTGCTATGTAAATGTTAGCTACTATCTTATTAATATTGTTGTTTTATAGTTTTATCATTGTCACAGTTTGCATTATCTCTAGTCCTACCACTAAAGTCTCTGGATATTGAGAGCTGTGTTCTTCAGAAATCACAGGGAAGGCTCAGTCCAGGAAGCTGCAAAATTTCAGCAGACTCTATGCAGTCACATTTAAGCTCTCCTCAAATTTCCAGGCTTCAGTGCCACTGGATCACAGAGGGGAGGGAACAGTGTTAATCTATAAAATAAATTACAAAGATAAATTTATACCTTTATTGCCATTTAGGAAGTATGAAGATATGTTTTCCTGATGGAAAGGAAGCTACCCTATTGGCAATTTGTCTTTGGATCTGTCCCATTTCCAGTGTTTGCCAACCCTAAAATCAGTCAAAGGAAGAGGGTTTTGTGGAGTTTGGCTCCTGGAAATCTAGAGGAGAATCAGCTAGGAAGGAATACATCAGCTCTTGAGAGGAAATCACTTACTGCATTTCTCTTTGCCCTTCTACTAGAGGGCAACAAACTAGGGGAGGTGATTTATCTTCTTACCTTCACCATTGGCCGTGTACTTTGAAGTAGGGCTACTCACTCCATAGTTAGTACATTTAGTTGGTAATAGACCCAAGGAGTCAAGAAGATAGTTGGTAGAAACAGCTTGAGGAGAGTGACTCTTGGCAGCAGGGAAGAGAGTTAGGTATGCATTCAATAGAGCATTAGCCTTTTCAATCAATAGTCAAAGCTGGGAGAGGAATAGGTCCAAGTAAGTGACAGGTCCAACAAAGCTGCTGAGCTAAGGAGTGAACAATGTGAGGATAGCATAAGAAAAGAAAGAGAATTGGTCCCTGCATTGCCAGAGGTATGAGTTGCCTTGGTTAGTTGCCTAGTGTTCTTCACTACCTGTATAACAGAAATGTGCATTAGTCTTTCTTTGGACACTTTGCATATTTTGTGGAAGAGTATACTTCAGCTTTATAGAAAAGCTGTTTCATAGCTAATTGTTGTTATCATGCCTTCATTTTGAGTTAATTGTGCTTACTGGTTCATTATTAAAAGTAAACACTCCATTGCAACATCATGAATTCTACTTTTAGGAATGTGGACCGAAAAGAGTGCATGCAGACCTGAAGTAGTAGACTCCCTGGACACCCAGCCTACATGTGTAAATGCAAGTGTGAATCAAGGGAGTAGTACCCAGAGCAGGCCCCAAGGTATGTTTCTATTGCTACCTGTTATATAGTTTCATAAAGAGTGACTTCTTACTTCCAGTGAACTGTCCACATTTATAATTTCATCAATCTGTCTTTTCTTGTTGTGAAGGTTTATTCTCATGCATCTGCTCCTGGGCTACTAGGCATAGTGCACCTATTTTAAAATGTGTTATTCTCTTTTTGTGATTTCCCAACTGTTGGAAATCAACTGTTTTATTCAGGAGAGAAAGGAAAAAGCCCAAATGAACTCACTTCTTAGAGAGCTGCCTGAAGGTTATATAATATACAATGTACATCTCTGGGACCTTGTTTTCCCAGGGTTCTTTATGCTGTTAAGACTTTTCTCCTGGGCAATGATACTAGCCTTTTACTAATAGTGCCTTTAATAAAGACTTAGTTGATCTATGACTTAGGAGCTGCAACCAATTGTTTAAAATTTGCTAGCAGTTTTCTTTCTTTCTTTCTTTTTTGGCTGGGCAATGAGGGTTAAGTGACTTGCCCAGTGTCACACAGCTAGTAAGTATCAAGTGTCTGAGGCCAGATTTGAACTCAGGTCCTCCTGAATCCAGGGCTGGTGCTTTATCCACTGCACCAACTAGATGCTCCCTGCTAGCAATTTTTTTAAGCAGTACCAAAGAAGCTACCTCAGGTCTCATCTTCCTTGATCATTCCCTCTGAAGAACCAGCAAGTGTTGTACTATATAGGAATAACAAAAGTTTCCAAGCAATCACCATATTATAACTCAATTTTTTGGGATTTAAGCCTCATTGGCTATTTCGCTATGCTGCTATGAGGTCCTTTCAGCAACCAGGAGGTCTCATTTGGCACAGTGATCTACAATGCCATATCTGAGTAAAAAAGGATGACCCTAATATGGAAGGAAGAGCCTTGGAACAAATACCCCACACCTTCCCCACTGCACAACCAGAATGGAAATCAATACAAGTTTTGGAGATTCCCCAGGGTTGGGTGATGGGCAAATAGTGGTGGTATTGAATGTATCTCTATCACCCAGCCTTGAACAGATTTTGCTAACTGTTTGAATAGCAATTGAGAGGAAATCGCTTTCTTTTTACATGAATTCACTATATAATTTAACCACTCAAACATACTTTCTTATTAAAAGAGTCATTTTAACATAGTTCAACTTAAGAAGCTACATCTGTATCCTCAGAAGAGAAATACATATATAGATTGGTTGCCTCTTAATATGTGCCAGAGGTTGTGTGTGTGTGTTTTTTAAGGAATGATTCACCTTTTGTGATTTGTGATTTAAAATTTTGCAAACATGTGGTTTGCATTTCAGTTAATCTACTCATCCATCCGCCCTTGAGAATGGATACATTTTATAGTCAAGTTCCTGATTTTTACTTGGAAAGGTATTTTTATCCTGAAGCATCTCTAGCCAAAAGGCATCAGAAAGTGTTCCACCATTAGTCGGAAGAAATTCAGCTAAAAAACCAAAATGAACAAACTATCAGACAGTACCTGTTAAAAGCTAACTTGCAGCTCCGCTTATCCTAGGCTTCTGTGTCCTCAAATTGGCTGCTACCTGACACCATTACTAGGGGAAATACTCATGAAACTAACTGGTTTGACAGCAGAAAGATAAAGATTAGAAATTATGATCACCAATGTATTCAGGACCCTGTGCTAACTCTACCAATCAAATTGATATGATCCTTTTTTCTCAAAAGGTTCAAATTCAGGTTCAGATCCTGAAATCTAGAGTGGCAGAGACTAGCTGGTATAGATATGTATAAACATACGTAGGACATGTATGTATTTAAAAATGTACATGTATGATACACACATATATCACATACATAGTATCACCTATATTCTATAAGTCATTTATCACATTTCTAATAAAAGCATTAATCATATCTGTGTGAAAAATCATTCATTACACTAGTGTTATTGTTACACATATATAACATATTATTTGTTATACATTGCATAAAAGATACACAGTTTTATGTAACAATTTATTTATTATGTATATGCAATAAATGGTACATAGAAATGTGTAATGTCATTCAACACATGATATTTTGCCATATGTCATGATATATGTGCTGTTTATACGATGTGTTATATAGGTGTATAATATAGTGGTTATATTAACATAAACCATCATTTTAACATATCACATGATATTGAAATAATAATATCACACATTGATAATATAGAATATTGCTCTATGATATTGCAACTTCCAGTTTTTCTCCCTACCACTATCACTCAGTATTACTTCTTCTTTGAGTTCTGTACAACTCATACCTTAATAGCCATTATTTACAGACCTCCAAACAATCCATATATAGAACTCAATCAAAATCCTAGTAGCTGTTCTTAACTTGCCTATAGCCATACTTGAATGAATGACTGGGTACTCACCTAGTACTCATGTTGGCTTCACCATACTTCCCATTCCATCAAGCTGTCCATCCTGGAGGCTTCCCATCTGCCCTGTTATATCCATTTACCTACTTTCCAATTTCTGACCAGGATATGATGAATCAAAATAGTCATTGCTTCTGGAAATGACATATAAAGTGGTTATTCTATAGATTAATTTACTGTTCTTATGAGTTCTCATCAAAACTTTCTAAAGTAAGATCTTTGAAAGTAGAGCCCTTCTCACTTTTGCATTTGTATTCCCTGATATCATTAGAGTTTTTAATAAGTACTTTCTTTCATTCATCTGAATGTAAATGGCAAGATATAAATCCAGGTGTTCTTGGTTCTAGGTTTGGCATTCCATCTATTATGCTATGCTACCTCTTACGTCAAGTTTCTGGGATTTACTTGGTATAAATATTTCTTCTACCAGATTCTACCAGCACTTATTTCCTTGCCTCTCTCCTCAGCATTCTTTGACTTAGTATATGGTCTTTAGGAGTTACTGGAGCCAAATGCACATTGACCTATAGTCAAACTTCTTGATGATTTTCTATGAAGTGAACAGGCTGGTTATGTGGAAAAAGAGTTCATCATTGGTGCTGGACTCAAAATTTCTGCAACTAATTGGATCTACAAAGAACTTATGATCCACAGTCTTTAAAAGCCCAAGATTCCCCCCAAACACCAAGGAAGCATCAATGTAGACCTCCAGTGGAGGAATAAGTGGCTTTAGAATTTCAAAGTGTCTTTGATAAGTTCCCATACCAAGAAGAATCACCATGGATACCATGTAAGGGATACAATTTTAATTTGCCAGAAAGAATCAAAGGACAAGGAAAAAAGGAAAATTATCCTGAAGGTGAAAAATATATACACTGAAAATTCAACATTTCAAAAAAGTAACCTAGGGGGCAGCTAGGTGGCACAGTGGATAAAGCATAGGCCCTGGATTCAGGAAGACATGAGTTCAAATCTGGCCTCAGACACTTGACATTTACTAGCTGCATGACCCTGGGCAAGTCACTTAACCCCCATTGCCCTGCCAAAAAAAAAAAAAAGTAACCTAGAAGAGGTAGTGCACAGTGGAAATTCCAAGGTTTGCAAGTGGTGTTCTTCTTTGTTCTGTAGTAAAATATTGTTAAAATAGTGAAGGGGTTATGCACAAAGCATCTGTAATTGCATTTTGATTGTAGGAACTGGATACTCAACCTGTGACTTAGGGCTGTTGATATGTCCTAACAAGGCACCTGAGGTGCAGAGTCACTAAAGGAGTATGACTCTGGGGTCATACTAATAGCAAGTATCAAAGGCCGGATATAAAAACAGCTCTTTCCCTGTTTAAACTTAACTCTCCCTCCACTACATAAAACTATCTTTCAAGTGGTACAACTAATTTCATTCCCTTCAATAGCCATTTACTAAGTAGCTACTAGATGCAAGACATCATGTCATATACTGGGGATACAAACCCACAAAAAGAAAATAATGGGGCAGTTAGGTGGTGCAGTGGATAAAGCACTGGGCCTGGATTCAGGAGGACCTGAGTTCAAGTCTAGCCTCAGACACTTGACACATAACTAGCTGTGTGACCCTGGGCAAGTCACTTAACTCTCATTGCTTCACAAAAAGAAAGTTAAAGGTATATCTCTAACCTTTTGTGATTATGAAAGTTGAGGATAGTTGTTATCTTGCTCATTGTCCCATATTAACACATTAAAAGACAGAACACAGGAAGTCATCAATTTCCCCCCAAATACCATGTCTTATGGGCTTGTAGGCAGTGTTATGTAGTGGAAATCACATTGAACTAGGAATCAGATGACTAGTGTTCATTTCTTACCTAACTGCATGTACTATATTTGGATTTCTCTGGCTGACTTCTTCAAGACCCAGGAAGCTCACTATTGGGATTATCTCATCATCCTTCAAGATCTCATAAGCCTTAGTACTCTACCTTATCACTACCCACTATCTTTCTGATTAAAGGGTGGAGCCAGAAACTCCAAGCAACCCACCCCCCTTATAACACTATATGTTTCAAAAATTGAAAATTAATCCAAATAAAAATCTATGAAATCATGAAGTGCTCCCATTATCCACTGTTCTAAGATGATACAAAAATAATAACCATCATAACATAGTCTTAAAAAGAGCCCCTGGGACTAGGGGTGTTCAAGGTTGGAAGCTCATTGGCATACATTTTAGGCTAGTTGAATCAAGAGACATGTTTAAATACCACTCTATGAAAAAGTAAGATTTAATTTAAAATGTACATATATTTGTAACAATAAAAATCCCTTTACTTTCCATGTCAAGTATTTATTTTGGGATGTTTTCATCTGTGTTACAGTGAAGCCCCAAAATGTTCACTCCATGGTAATACACAGAGGAGCAGGATGGGAGGGAAAGGCATACTTTAAAATTCTTACCTACGAATCCCATGTCATAGCAGTAGCTGTCAGTCTTGTGAGACACCAAAAACACATTGCTTACACTCTGCTGCTGCTATACTTTGGACTTTCATAACAATTGGAAAGTACTTGGGGGGTGGGGTTTGAAGAGGGCATTTGAAAAATTTTAGAGCACCTTGGACTTCTAAGGTCACTTCAAGATCTAGATTTATGATATGAGCTTTCTCTATCCCTGAAAACTCACATACCCTCACATTCCCACTGGTTTCAGGAGATAAATATCTTTTTTTTTCCCTTTCATTTGTCATAAAATGAAGGAGTCCAATAAGTCTATTTTTTAGAGCCTGGCTTCAGTAACTTAGGAGAAAGCACCACCCATAGCTCTAATATCCTTTTGATATAAGCAAACTCATTCCATGTTATTGTATGAAATTCAAAAAAATTATCATTAAGTGAAACATTGTGTGTGTATGTGTGCATGTGTGAGTGTGACTGTGTGTGTGTGTGTTTGCTTGAGACAGAATTTGTGAGATGAATTGGCAACTTTTCCTTAGTAGTGGAATACTGGAAATTCATGGATCAATTTTGAGATAATCTAGCATACTTTCAGACAGCTAAGTGGTACAATGAATAGATCACTGGCCTAGAATCAGGAAGACCTGAATACAAATCCAGTCTCAGATATTTATTAATTATGTGACCCTCTACAAGTCACTTAACCCTTCTTTGCCAGACTTTCCTCATATGTAAAATAAGCTAGAGAAGGAAATGGCAAATGATTCCACTATCTTTGCCAGGAAAGCACCAAATGAGTTAGGAAAAGGCAGATACAATTGCAAAGACTGAACAGGAATGATATTTTCATTCTATGTCTACATGAATTGATCAACATTTGAAGCCAGGCATTATCTAGTCATTTTTAGATTGACCATTAGCTAAGACATCTTCTTTATTTTATTTGACCTTCCTCTCTTGTTTTCATGATGTTTTCTTTTAACAGTGAAAACACATACTAAAAATAGAGAGATTTCTATCAAGATTTCTGAGATCACTCTACAAGAATAGGCTTAAAGGCCCTAAAACTGATTGTTCACACACTTGTAATGATGATGACTCATGCCTTTTAATGGTGCTTTGAAAATCCACAGATCTTTCTGTACTTAAAAAATTTAAATGACTTTTTTGCCCATGGGGAGATTAATAAATTCACTAAGGTGAAGAAAAATGAATTTCTTTTCCCCCAGTAAGAAAATTGTTCAAAGATTAATTTAGCCTGTTTAATTTAGCTCTCAAATGTTTCTCAAAGCTCTAAAATATTTTTCCACCTTTGATGCACCTGGGGCACCAATTTGATTACTTTTACTCATGATCTTAATTCCTCTTTTTTCTTCAATATCAAGTTATTTTAATTTTCATTTACTTTATTTGCTCCCTAGTGATTTTCTTTTGTAAAGAAAATTATTGTAAATCTAACCTTTACTGATTTTCTCCTTTTGCCCTAGTTTAGGCTCAAGGCTCATGCCATCCTAGCACAAATCCAGTGTCACATCTTCCCATTCTTCCTTTTGCCCTCTCATTTTTACAGATTTACAGAATTTAAGAGTTGATAGGGACTTTATAAGGACCTCAATAAACACCTAGGAAAACAAAGCTGAGAAAGGATTCTATCTCCAAGGTCCTTGATAAGTGGTCATCCAGCTTATGCTAACAGACCACCTCTACATACAAATACACACACACACACACACACACACACACACACACACACACACACACATGCCACAGAAATGCATCAAGACTTTGACTAATTTGGTAAATTTTTGACACTCTTTATTCTGAAAGATAATCTAACATTCCAACCAAAAATTGTTAATGATTTAAATAACAAAGATTTATTAAGAGCCTGGCACTCTTCTAGGGGGCTGAAAATATAAAGACCATAAAAAAGGAAAGAAAGAAAAAGGAGGGAAGGAACAAGGAATAAAAGAAGGAAGGAAGGAAGAATGGAAGGAAAGAAGCAAGGGATGAAGAACAAAGAAAGGAGGAAGGATAGATGGAAGGAAGGGAAGAGAAAGGAAGGGAGGAAGGGATGAAAAACCAAGGAAGAAAAGGAAGTGAGAGAGGGAGGGGAGAAGAAAGAAAGGAAGGAAAAACAGAAAGAATGAAGGGAAGGAGGAAGGGATGGAGGAAGGGAGGAAAGAAATGACATGGGGCTTAGGACAACCAGATAACAGGACAGACATATGAAGGAGTCGAAGAACTATTAAAGTTTAAACTGGCCAACTAGGTTTCAGGACAGACATACCTAATAAGAGGAGATACAATTTTATAGCAGTGTGAGAAAATAATTATTAATAATGTTTTTTTTGGGGGGAACCTTTCTCTTCCCCTGACTCCACACTTTAGAGAGGTAAATTTTTAGGAGGGAGTTCTAATCCTGTGCAGGCCCTGCAGGGTGTATAATAGGGGTGGGGAATAGACTCTGACTAGCTCACTGAACTGATGGGATTAAATCTCACCTATTTTGTGCCTTTGCCCCTCAGGGAGTCTCCCATTAAACCCTGATGTCATCATGTTAGAGCTCATTTTATTATGGATCACCCTCAAGTCATGTCAACCAATGGAATTGAGTGATTCTAGCCAATTAGCTTTTATCAGTGTGTAAGGAGCCACCTCTAGCAAAAAGAGGAAGAAGCCTGACCATGAGGCCCACACCATTCTCCTCTTGCACTGTAGACTAGGTGCTGTCCTGTTGGTGAGTGCTCTACTCTTAGGGTAATATAGGTAGTGTAGAAATATGGCACTGGGAGTTTTTCTGCTTGTGTTAAATACCACATGGTCAATACTTTAATAATATGTAATGTTAATTAATAATAAATGCTTACTGCCAAAGTAGGTAAAATAGCCATTAATTTATAAGTAGCAATATTTTAGAAAACCCAGTCTGGCCCCCCTAATAATTTAATTAAAACAGCAGGAAAGTCAGGCATGGCTGATACCTGACAGGAGCCAGGAGACAGAACTCTAGAGGCCAGGACCATCATTCCTAAAAAATACCACTCCCCCACCCCCCCACACTCCCCCCACCAGACTCTCAGGAATGACAAGCATCCAAGTTTTCCCCACCCCACCCTCAAAAGGAACTTTCCATTTTCAAGTGGTCACCCCATCTATCCTCCAAAAAAGCTTTTTCCTTCCTTCTGTTTGGAGAGGAAGATATTTCTTAGCCATCTCCTCCCCAGGGGTGGAGTCTTTGACTTACCCCTTGGTTACTTTCTCTAGTGCCAAATAAAAGACCATTTTAATCCTAATTGGACTGTGTGAGAGAGTGTAATTTTTTTTTTTAGTGAGGCCATTGGGGTTAAGTGACTTGCCCAGGGTCACACAGCTAGTAAGTGTTATGTATCTGAGGCTGGATTTGTACTCAGGTACTCCTGAATCCAGGGCCGGTGCTCTATCTACTGTGCCACCTAGCTGCCCCAGAGAGTGTAATTCTTTACAGAAGCATACCTAAGGACCGCTACCACCCCTTTCTCCCATGACAGAAGGAACATTCCCTGATGAAATGACACTCCTCTGGAAAAAAATACCAAACCTGAGACAGTACAGTGGTGTTGTAGGGGCCAAATTTTAATTGGGGAGTGTTAGTTAGGTGGCTTACCTCAATATTGGGGCAAGGAAGGAGATTAACAGCCTTTTTCAAAAACAGAACAGGGTTTATTAACAAGAACAAATTTAAAAACACAAGTAAGATTACTAGAATTAAGGGAAAGAAAAGAAAAAAAGGAATGGGGGAAGGAAAACAATACAACCTGAATCACACCACCACCTGTGTCCTGTCTCTTTCTGGCTCCAAGCCAGAATGGCTAAACTCCTCCCTTCTCCTTACCAGCAACCACCGGGCTCCAGGAAACATGGTGGACAGACACATAGCCCCAAGCTAATTGGCCCTGATTGACAGAATTAACAAGCCACTCTACAGCTGCCAGTCCCCCTTCAGCTTCCAGATGTTGGAGGTCACCTAACTGCCCTCACCAGGCCTCCAGTCATGGTGGGGCTACCCTCATTATAATTTGACCAGGCCCATGCAGGCGCATGGATGCATGCTGGACTGAGGTCAGGGCATAGGGAGTTTCTAATTTTAGGCAAAGATGAGGTCATAGAAACATCAAATCACAATTAATTCCTTAGAGTGTGTTAAGATTCCTAGAGGAAAAATCTTTTTTGCCATGAGCACAAAGTCCCCAAACATACTTCATAGGTAATAAACACCTATAGATGTTCCAAAATGTGCAAATAAGAGGAAAGTTTCTAGAAATCATTGTGATAGAATGTTCACTCTCCTTCCTTTTCACTGTTCCCCCTCTGTCTCCCCCCACTCCCACTGTCATCATTTAAAACTGATACAATGAGCATATCAGGGCGTTATCTGATTAAGATTACAAAATGCAGAGTTGGAAGAGATCTCAAGAAACATAATTTTCAACTATTTAATTTTACAGGTTAGATGATTTAGCCAGAATCACAAAGCTCTTATGGAATTGAACCAGAAATCAAACCCATGTTCTCTAATTCCAAATACCACCCTCCTCTTCATCCCCCTCCTTAGACTCATGAAGCTAAGGGAGGATTTTGGACATACAATTGCCCTTCAATTCTGGGTAACCAACTTCATTTTTAAGATATCAAGGAATTTTCCATGAGGCAAAGGTTGTCACCCCACAAATCTAGCCCAGTCTCAAACTGGTTATTTATATTACCAGAAAACATTACCCATGACTATAAGACCCTTCTTTACTTCCTCTTCTAACCAGACTTCAGCGTTGCTATGCAGCTGTTATTGCATGGTTACTGTATTTCACCTCAGAGGTCACAGCTGGATGATTTATTTCTAATATAACCATCTCCACACTACAAAATGCAATGGGCTATATAAATGTAAGATGATACTGATATTATTTATTACTCTCTCTGTCCTTTTCCTGATATTACTCTGACCAGATTTTCTTATAAAATATACCAAATTTCATAGTATACTTTATACTTTCCTGTCCCAATTCATTTCCTTTCTTTATGTCTTTCTTTATTACACTTATGCTTTATAAATTATGAATAATTCAATTTAAAAATAATTCCATTTTTTTTTAAACAGAAAGAATGAGGCCTTTTTCCTGCTTATATGGAATGAGTCTAATGAAAGCTGTACATTTTGCAGAGGGTTATGTTGCAAAGAACCTTTTTGATTAAGAAAAGGGGCAGAGTGACAGAGTGAAAGAAATATTGATTGGGCTTGGTGTCAGAAGGCCTAGCTTTGATCAACAACTCTGTCGCTCAGTAGCTATGTGACTTTAGGCAAGCCACTTCATCTCTGTGGATGCCTCAGTTTCCTCACCCTGAAAATAGGGATAACAATGTCTAATGTAGCTACTTTATAGGGCTATCATCAAGATAATTCCATATTTTGATGGTTCAGTGACCTTTTACATAGAAGCTTTCCCTGGCAGTGCATAACACAACCAACTCATGTCTTCTGAGCTGGCATGACTCTTGTTCTTGTCTTTCCACAGATTTTTTTTTCTTAGAAAATCTAAGTAATTTTCTGGAATCTTCATCTAGTTCTTTAGCTATGGCATAGATTCCATTGTAGAACTCAGCTAATGTCCTTTAATTTTGTTATACACCCTTTGAATCTGATCACAAATATCTATAAGGATGTCTTTAATGATCCTCAGGATAAAATGTTTAAAAGAAACCTTAGAGATCATTTAGTATAACCCCTTCATTTTAAAAAGCTGGAAACTGAGGCTCAGAGAGGTTAATTAACTTGCCCCAGGTCACAAAGCTAGTAAATAGTAGCATTTTGGTGTAAAACCTGGTCTTCTGAATACAAGACTAAAATCTATGCTCTTTCTATTGTGCCCTTCTGTTTCTTTTCTTAATAGAATCCATATAGTACTGTCAAGATTCAAACTCAGGTTCCCAGACTCTAAACAAGAGAATCTTGTCACTACAACTACCTATTCAGTGCCACAATCAGTTTGTTTAATGTGCTATAATCTACTTGGCATTTGTCATTTGTCAGTTTACTGCCTGTGGATTATCTGTAATTCATTCCATGATTTTTCAGCAATATCACATCAGGAAATATTGGCATTAAAAGTGGTCTTTTGGGACAGGGAGCTCCTTGAGAACTTGGAAAATGCTGTATAATTTGCCAGTTGCAATCCCTTCCTGCTTTTTATTTATTAAATAGGCTCCATGATACATAAAATGAAGTAAAGTATGAAGGAGTTCTTTGTAAGCTACAAAACTTTATTTGAATACAGTTTATAAAGTTTCCTAAAATATCACTATTTTATTTTCACCCACAGTGTCTAGGTTGTTTTTTTTTTTAAATTAAAATAATCCTATCTTGGATGGTTTTAAATAATTGATTAAAAAAATCAAACCCAGGCTATTTGAGGTTAAAAATGTTTTAGTTTTTGCATCTCTGACTCTCTACTGAGAATCCCACCCATTAAAATACATCCAATCAGACATTTAGAATCAGATCTGTGGGCTTGTCAAACATGTTGTCACAAAGATACTGACCAAGCTATAGTCTAGAGGAAACATTGCCTCGAGTTGTTGTTGCTGTTCTGCTTATTACATGCTTTATCAACTCCTTGGGTGTGGGGGATGGGGAATGGAATCAATGATGATTATGATGGGCCATGGAAGCGAGGCATGGTAGATGGTGTCTTCACCTCTTCTAATTGGTATATGACTGTTGCTTTGGTTCCATTCCCTAATTATTAGAGGTGATTGCTCAAAGAAGTCAGTGTTGATGACAGGTCTTTAAGCCAGGTGCTGCCACTTATCAGGCACAAGATCTGCTTTTGCTTCTCCTAATGAAAAATGAATTCAAACAGCAAGAAGATACAGTTTCAATAAGGCTGGGGAAAAGATGTAACCTATAAGCTGTCTACAGACTCAGGAATAAGTGAAATGTTATGACAGGGGAAAATATGTGTTGGCAACACTGCTTGACTCATATTTCAAGAGTAAAATTGAAACCATACTTTGAGACGGTACAGATACTGACAACTGGAAAGATGTTCTGAAATGCCTACTATTTCAGAGGATGCCATCCAGTTCCCCTTATTCCCAATTTCTTTCATGTGTGGGACAAATATAACCTAAGGGGAGTTTGGGGGTGAAAGTAGAGCTATGAATGGGGAAAAAGGTTTGGAGGGAAGGAGAATGTTGAAATGCAAAAACCTAAAAACAAAAACACAACCCAGATTCTGTATTATTATAAACATTTCAGAAGACAGGCTAGAAAAAAAATGTAAAATCTCCTTTATATAGCCAAAGTTAATTATTCCAATGAAAATAAAAGGATTGTGAAGATCCTGACATCAACCGACAAGGCATGGCTGTTATTTTTCATTTTGATTTTAAATCTCAAAGTAACTTTTAAAAAAACACTTTACAAACTTCATTATTTTTCTTTTTTGGAGTGTTGCTTATTATTTCCCCCAATTACATGTAAAAACAATTTTTAAACATTCATTTTTAAAAAATTGAGTTCTCTGTTCTCTTACTTCCTCCCTCCCCACCCAAAGTAACTTTATAAAAGGAACATATAATATAAAATTACATTTTAAAAGCTTCAATTTGAAATATGTAGCTTTTAAAGCTACCTGGTTTATAGTAGCTTTTTTAAAAAAGCCAAATCATTTTTATGATTCAATCCTACAATTGAACCTTAACTTTCATCTGAAATGAGGTTCCATCCAAAGTTTTGTCTAGGTTGTTTGGGTTGTTTTATTTTTTTTTCACTTTTAGATTCATCTTGTCATTTCTTATTTTTGTTAGAATAAGAAAAAGTGGTACTGATGGGCAATGAGAATCATTTTTAGAGCCAAATAGTTTCATCTAAATGGTTGCCATTTTTGATAACCTAGTCTGCAAGACAAGAACTTTAGGATAAATATATATCTATGTACTTAGGTAATGAGCGAACTTCAGGAAGCTCAAGAATCCTATTCATATTATCACCCCTGAATTTGATGTTTATTCTGGGTGGGGGTTAACAGCATCAAAAATTTTTTTTTTTGGAAAGGAATGTTAGGGATCTTCTGTTGTGTCAGATAAATCAGAGAATCTTAATAAATGCTTTGTTCTGAGTCAGTGAGGCTATGGGCCAAGGGCTAAAGAATCTATTTCAAATCTAAATCTAAAATTGGGAATATACACACAAATAATATTTAGAGTTACCATCATGACTTGGTTATATAATATAATGTCTTTATTTTTGCTTCCCTCCATGTCATTAGCACAATTCATTTGCATTAGTTAGCTGCTTAAGGAACTTTAAAGCAATCAACAGGCATTTATTAAACAACTATGTTTCTGGCACTATACTAGGGTCTGGGAACATAAAGGGGGAAAAAAGTAGAAGAAAAACTTCTGTGAATCAATAAACAGTGAATCCAGTATAGCACTGGTAACTTATTTCTGATACTTTGTGACTAAAAAAAAATTCAGTGTTAAGATTTTTTTTTAGAGGGGGAATTATAGGGGAGTGATGGTAAAATTGGGTGATAGATTTTAATTTTACTTTCCATCTTTAGTGATTGTTTTCATGAAACTTTGTCCTTTGCTTTAGGTTTCAAATCATGTGAAGCTTACCCCAATCTGAGCTGTGTAAGTTTCATTATGAAACCAGAGCAATATCTGCTCATATGAAAACCTCAGTTTAAAACTCAGTGGTTTCAGAGAATCATTTCATTGAAATGTCAGTTTTTGAATTTTTGGAATTCAGTGACAGTCAGAAGTTTTAGCAGAAGATTGGGATAAAACTCACTTAACCTGGAGGAATCAGTACTCAGCACAATTGAGTGATAGAACAAGCCCAAATTCATGGGTCTAAAAATAAATTATTTTATGCTAGCTTCTATTTGAGATATATAACTATGATTATAGTGATATCTTCCATGTATATGAGGGAGCTGACCAAATTCCAAGGAAAGGAGGAAATAAGTATTCATTAAGTGCCTACTTTGTGCCAAGTACTGTGCAAAGCACTTTATATATATTATCTCATTTGATCCTAGCAACAATCCTGACAGATAGGTGCTATCATTTTTGCTATTTTCAGTTGAGCAAACTTGAGTAGACAGAGGTTAAGTGACTTACCCAGGGTCACACAGCTAGTAACTGTGCGAGACTAGATTTGACCTTGTCTTCCTGACTTTAGATCCAGTCCTCTAGCCACTTTCCCACCTAACTTCCTCAAGAGCCAACTCCTTAAATCTCCTGTAGTCTTGATGCCAAATCCATGCAACATTCACTTTCTTTCCTTTAGGTTCAAATTCTTAAAATTTCTTCCTCTTAAATGGAAACTGACATGAAATGATTTGAATTTTATTTGTCACAAATCTCAAATCTAGCCCACTGTGCTTAGCAGTTACTTTAAAATAGCAAGAAGTAATAAGAAATATCAAGAAAGCTAGAGGATTAATGCTTCAGAAGAATGGAATGATCACCCAGTCCTATATTTAGAACTGGAGGGGATCTTGGAGATTCTCTAGCCCAACATGAGGCATCATTTTACAACTGAAGAAACTGAGGCCCATAGAGATTAAGTAACTTGCCCAAGTGCACACAAGCAGCAAGTGACAGAGAGAGGATTTAAACTCAGGTCTTGTGGCTCCTAACCATAGCTTTTTTTCCCCACTGTACCATGGTGCCCTTCAGGGTAATGAATAATAGAAAGATAGTTATGCTACATAGTTCCTGTTTTAGTTCCATTTTCTCTTTGAAAAAAGAATGATTTTTTATGGATGAGGAAACCAAGGCAGAGTTAAGTGACTTGCCTAAAGTCACATAGTAGATATCTGAGGTTGGATTTGAGCTTAGGTCTTATTTTCAGGACTGGAGCAAAATCTAATGTTCCATCCAGCTACCCCTAATATGTTGACTTCACAACGTCCTAAAAACAGTTAAAGGTACTGAAAGGATTTGAAGAAATAACTCCTGTGTAACTGTTGGTAATCCTTGAAAAACAGTTAAAAATGGGAGCAGTAATTTAGTTCTACTTTGATATCAGGGAAGAATATGGTTTCTTTCAACTCCTTATAAAAATGGCAGTTTTATTTGACTTTTATTTTCTAGAATGCATTGGTGGGGTAAGTACTTGATTTGTCAACTTTTAAAAAGTGGCTATCAATGTGAGACAGCATGGGTTCATCAAGTGGAAGGCATGCTAGGCTCTCCTTATTTCCTTTTCTTCCAGGATTATATAGTAGGTAGATCAAAGAAGACATAGGCACCCCTGACTTTAAGAAAGGCATCTGCCAAAGTTTGTCATTGTAATGAGTGTTGAGGAACTTGGGACTCTAAGAAACTTTCCCAAGAGAAAAACAAATTGGGCCTCTCACCTCAGGAATGCAGGTATAGCAGGAGCACAAAAAACCCTGGGCTGCAAGGAACAAAGATGATATACAGGATATGGATGGATGCTGATTGCCCATTATTCAAACTTTAGGAATCTCCTCCCAGTTGCTTTGCATCCCCTGTTAGTCCCCTGTTAGTTGTTTTGATAGCTTTGTTTGTAAACATATAAAGGGACTCTTTTCTTACTCAGCAAGACAGTCTCCATAGTGACTCTGTCTCTGGGCCATATATATGTCTCTCCTAATAAATCTTTTTTTTTTTTTAATTTTACAAGATTCACTATAAACCTCCAATGCTTTGGGTGAGTTAGCCCTCCGGGAGGCAGGTCAGAAGTTCTTCCCATATTATGCCAGGTTGGAAGTCCTTCCTACAACATTATGATGTCTTTGTGGACAAGATAGATGTGAGGAAATGGGGATTGGTCTCCTCTCAAGAATATAATAGTCACCATTCAAATTACACTCCTCTGGACCTGTTTGAGGAAAAAGGTCTCCTTCTGCCCTTGCCCCACACCCCCCAACCTCCTCGCGCAAACAAAATCATATGATTCAGGGAAACCCTGGGCTGATCGAAATTAGGCCTGCTCCTGAGCTGTGTCCATATAAGGGAGGAATGGAAGAATTTGCCCTGTATCACCTCTCTCAATGGCTAAGAAATACTGCATTATGATTAGCTAGTTTGGGGAGAGTAGATTGTAACTCTTGAGTAATAGAAATAATGGTGAAAAAGTGGAGGGGCCATTTCATGTTAGGGATGAAGGGATGTAAATATTGGCCTGCAAGCTTCCATTTTTGGTCACCCACCAGATGGATAAGGGGTGGCCCATTCTTGCGAGAATGACAATAAATGAGCCTCTGACACATCACCAGCTCTGAGTTCCAGAAGTTATTGGAGTGATATTTCTCACATTACATAAGTGCAGGTTGGCTACAGAAAGGATTGGCTGATTGGGATCAAAGAGACATTACTCTTGTTCCACATGGTTCTAGAAAGCAGAGGATGTGTTGGAATTTTAGGTTTAGCTTTTTTATTCCCTAAAAGATCACCAGATTTGGAATTTAAAAACCTGAGTTTGAGTCCTGTATGGGCTACTTATTCACCAGGTGACTTTAGACAAATTCCTTAACATCTCTTAGACTCAATTCTCTCATTTATAAACTAGAACATCTCTAATTACTGAAACCAGTTCCAACCAACAGATGAGCCTATTGTTAAATTTTTATTGTGAGCATTTGTACCTCTGAAATTAGGAATGCTACAAATCTTGGATTGATTTTGTTGGTTATTGATTATTTAGACTAAATAAAGTAATGGAGGAAATGCTCAATGCAGATGAAATTAAAAAATGTGTTCTGGCAGCTGTATTGTTTTCTTTTGGAGAGCTGATTGTTAAACATCTACCAGTGTCAACTTGAAAATTAATGAAACAATTAGGATAACAGAAGGTTATTAAGGTCTTTAATAGGAGCAGAGGAGTTATAACTTGAAGTATCACAAAGCAGATTGCTAGGCATACCCAAAGATGGGCACTGGGGTTTATATGGTGTAACAGAACAAAGAGAGCTATGAGACTGCCCTTCAGAAGAGTAAGTTTCTCATAGTTTCACAAGGTAAGTTGTTTTACATAACAGGAAAAAGGATATATGGAAAACTTGGGAATCTCTGGAAGGGAGAGTTTTAGGAGATCTTCAAAATAATAAGCTAGAATTGATAAAATCTAGTCAGCCCCAGGCAATTCATTGGCCTGGAAATGGAAAATAGGTGAGGACCAGTCACTTCTTAGTAAATTGTGTATGCCACCAGTATCACTCTGCTCCTACCAGTTCTAAATTATGTGGTTCAATGACCTAGGACTTATGGGTATAAATTGCAGCCAGAAAGATTTTGGTTCTATATAAGAAAAACCCCAAAACAAAACACAATCCCTTTCTAGCAATTAGAGTTGTCCCCAAAGTGGAGTGGATTTCCTAAGGATGGATATAGTGAGCTTTGCCTCATTAAAGAACTTCAAGTATCAGTAAAGCCAGTCAGTAAGTAAATATTTATTAAACATCTACTGTATATCAGGCACTGTGTTAAGCACTGACAATGCAAAAAGAGGCAAAAGACAGCCCCTGCCTTCAAGGAACTGACCTGTATATCACTTATGTGGAGATATTGCAGTTTTCCTTCAGTTTGGAGATGACCAATGAGATCCTTCTGACACTGGGACTCTACAAGCTTATATTTGCTGGGTGAATGAATGAATAAATTAATGAGCCTCTTGGCAGCTCACATTTTCTCTTCTGTTCAGCTGAAGGGAAAGAGTTTACAGTGCCTAAGGGGGGCCATTTTGGGGGGATTACTTTGTAAAGTGCATTGACTATGCAATGTAATCTATAAATGCTAAACACAATGTCTCTATTTTATTCAAAACCGAAGCCCCAGAGGATTTCGATACCCCCTTTTTTTCTTTCATTGTGATCTTTTTATATGAAGTTCTTTAAGATCTATCATTAGAAAATGTCTGTACATCTTATATTACTTGCGAAGTGTCTGTTACCAGAAGTCATTAATTACCATTCAAGTGAAAAGACTTAAATGAAATTAATTTTCTCTTTTTGAGTGGTTCCAGCATATTCTATCATTTTGTTTCTTGTGCACCCCCCTTATCCTGTGGCAAGAGTGTACTATTTAATTTAAGGTCAATTTCCTCCAGGGGTATGTTCTACAATCTTTTTGTAACATTAGCTGTTCTCATTTATTAACTTCCTGCCAACACCTGAAGCAGTGTTTGTAAGGCAGTTAACAGAAGAACGAAGATGAAATCTGAATGCTTTGAAAGAATTATTTAGTAAGGTGTACATACACATCCAAGCTTGAATGAGGCCATAAGAATTAAGAGGAGCCAAGAAGTGAAAAATCAACTAAACTGGATTAAGAAAGGAAAAATACTTTCATTGAAAGACACTTTTATGGAGCTAAACTGTATTCTCTGGTGAACAACTTTTCACAAGGGATGTGGGTGCTGGCCAAACCAACCAGACCCACCAAAGATCAAGGTCATGTCTATGGCTTTTTATATATGTGGCAATGCATGGATTTGTATTCGTAGAATAAATTCACATTATATATAATGTAAATTATATATCTCTGTATCTTTGATTATATATTATATGTGTTATGGTTAATAGCTGCAGCTGCAAAGAATAATTAGTAAATCCATGAATCAGAATTCTGTTTAGACTTCTATTATGAAGTATAATCATGTGTCAGCTTAAATAAGAGCCCATGCCCTGATTACAGGTGTCACTATGTAAAAGTATTGATTGAATCTGAGTTTCTACTTGGGAATGCAAGGTGCATGAAATCCAAACATAATCACTTATTGACAAGCACTAATGACCTTAATTGAGGCAGAAGATCTTGGTTAAAATGAAGAAACCATTGGATTTGGCAATAAAAGTTTAATTCTTCCTTGCTCTGGACTTGGGCTATATATTCAATCCTTACTTATTTTGTATTTTATGATCTGGATTTGTATTTTATGATGTGTATTTTATATTTGACACCCATGGATGTGTGAAATTGATTACTTGGGGGAGCAAGTGGATGTGGCTGAATTAAAAACTGTGATTTCTTTCCTGTAGGCAGCTCCCAGTTTTTCTTTCATTAATGTGATAGGCAACTCATTTGCATTTTGTACTTTTGGAGAAGAGCTTGGAGCCACTGAGAGACTAAAAGATGTGCCCCTCACCATAGAACTTGAAGCCAAGTCTTCCAGACTTCAAGATCTGGTCACTATGCCCTTTACCACACTACATCTTTATTGTTAATGTCATGGGGCCCAGAGTACCCCAGAAGTTCTCTTGGGTACATCAAGGAATCTTCTCCTTGAGAAACTAAACCAGAGGACAGATATGCCTAGAGAGATCAGACTTAGCTAGCTTCGGGACCTTCACCCTTCATTTTGGTCTCCCTTAACCCTGGGGAGATAAAATTAAGTGTGGCTGCTTCTTTTGTGAGATGGCTTGAGAGATAGGCAGCCACCCCTCACCCAACTCGTCTAGCCCTAGCTAATACCAGTGGGGGATGTTCCTCCCTTACTAAAGGAACTTTCTGCAGGCAGATGGTCACTCCCATCAGTCCCCTATAAAAGTACCTACCAGCCTCCTGCTTGAGGAGATTGGTACCTCAGAGCCACGTGCTTTGTTCCATACCTCTCTCCCCATGTGAAGTCCAAGACTTTCATGGTTTTCCCTTCCCCACCCCCACTCCCTTCCCTTGCCCCTAAATAAACTACCATCTTATTCTAACTGCTTTTGTGTGCAAGAGGGTGTAATTCTTTTTTTTTTGGTGGGGCAATGAGGGTTAAGTGACTTGCCCAGGGTCACACAGCTAGTAAGTATCAAGTGTCTGAGGCTGGATTTGAACTCAGGTACTCCTGAATCCAGGGCCGGTGCTTTAACTACTGCACTACCTAGCTGCCCCAGAGGATGTAATTCTTTAAAGAGGAATTCCTAAGAAGCCCAACCCCTACCCAAACCCCGTACCCCATTTTCACCCCATAACATTAGTATTATAAATTATGTGGAGTTTTTATAATAAAGCTCCTACTTTCTGTGATGTCTTGATTTAGGGTAGGAAAGCATTAACCATGAGAGAGTCACCGAATGTCTCTAAGCCTCAATATACTTGCCTGTAAAACTCCATTGTTTCATTCATTGTATTTCTATCTTTAGTACTTTGAGCAATGTCCAGTACATAGTAAGCACTGTCATGGGGAAAATGGGGTAGGGGGTTAGGGGTTTGGGATAGGGGTAGGGGTTTGGGGTCCTTAGGAATTCCTCTTTAAAGAATTACACCCGGGGGCAGCTAGGTGGTGCAGTGGATAGAGCATTGGCCCTGGATTCAGAAGGACCTGAGTTCAAATCCAGACTCGGACACTTGACACTGACTAGTTGTGTGACCCTGAGCAAGTCACTTAACCCTCATTGCTCTGCCCCCCCCACAATAAAAATAAATAGACTTTCAAAAAAAAAAAAGAAATACACCCTCTTGCACACAAAAGCAGTTAGAATAAGAGAGTAGGTTATTTAGAGGAAGGGGAAGGGAAGGGAAGGGAAACCATGAAAGAAATCTTTGGACTTCTCATGGGGAGAAGGCATGGCACAGAGCGTGGCTCTGAGACACCAATCTTCTCGAGCAGGAGACAGACAGGTACTTTTATAGAGGACCATGGGTGTGATCATCTGACTGCAGAAAGTTCCCTTAGTGAGAGAGGATCATCCCCCACTGGTGGTGGCTGGAGGAGTTGGGTGAGGGGTGGCTGCAGATCTCTCAAGCCATCTCCTCAGGACATGAAAGCAGCAGCCACACCCAAATTTATCTCCCCAGGGCTAAGGGTGACTATAATGAAGGGTGGAGGTCCCAAAGCTAACTCAGTCTGATCTGGTTCCATTTATCTCTTTAGGTGTTTCTATCCTTTGGTTTAGCTTCTCAAGGAGAAGGTTCCTTGATGTACCCCAGAGAATTTCTGGGGTGCTCTGGGCCTATTGCTTAGTGATTAATTGCTCAGATTGAATAACTACTGAGGACCCCCCAAAAAATTAATGTATATAGAACAATTTTTTTAAAGCACTGGAAATATAAAGAATTACTATTTGACAAATGGCATAGTCTAGTATAAAGAGTATTTAGATTTGGCTCAGGAAGCTTGTCTTTGAATATTGACTTTGCTACTTATTAGCTGTGTAACCTTGGGCAAGTCAGTTAAACTCCAGGAGCACCAATTTTCTCCTCTGTAACGGGGAATGATAATCCCTGCTCTTTCCACTCCACAGGATTATTGTACCCACCACATTAGGTAATTTATTTTAAAAGACATGAAAATCTATTTTAGAAAAACATATAGCGATTTGCTAGGAGGAGGAGTAGGCTAAGGCCTAAGAGAATGAGAAAGAGGAAAGGAGGAGGTAGATTAGATATTAACCAAGATTAAAGCAATAAAACTGAGGCCAACCTCTCTTAAATGAAATTTAGATCTCTCATTCCCCAAAACCCGAAGATCAGAGAATGCAAAGGCCAGGTCTCCAGAGAATGCAAAGGCCACTTCTTTTTTTTTTTTTTTGCAAGACAGTGGGGGTTAAATGACTTGCCCAGGGTCACACAGCTAGTAAGTGTCAAGTGTCTGAGGCCCAATTTGAACTCAGGTACTCCTGAATCCAGGGCTGGTGCTTTATTCACTGCGCCAACTAGCTGCCCCCTGCAAGGGCCCCTGCAAGGGCCACTTCTTGAGATTTAAATCCCCTTCTCCCAAAAAGAGAAGTATTGGGGGGACTTGTGACCTGTATCAGGGACTAGCTCACCCAAAGAATTGGAGGCTCATCTTGAATCTTGTAAAATAAAAGGAGATTTATTAAAACAGAGGAATATATGGCCTGGAGAGGGGGGCAGAACAGAAGCACAGTGGTGACTCTCCTGCTAGAGTCAGAGAAGACTTGGTTTTTTGTATGTTTACAAATCAAAGAAAGGGGAGTGAATTACAAAGCAAGAGGAAATGCAAAAACTGGGAAGGGCAAGATGACTGGGAGGGGATCTTTGAATAATGGCATATCTGTAGGATATGCAGTGTCCATCCATATCCTGCATGACATATTGCAGACCTTGGTATTGCTTATCAGCATACCAGCATCCAAATCTTCAGCACCCATTCCTGAAGTAGGGGACAAAGCTTTTCCCTTGGGAAAGTTTAAGGATTCCTTGGGGGTTGGGATCTTTAGGTTTCTTGGGGTCTCACAATATTCCCACAACAGAAGGAAGATCAAAAAGACAATGCCTGTAAAATTAAAGAAAGGTTTTTTAGTAAGCAGGGAAGAAAAATTTAATATGCTGCGTGGGTACAATTTAGCCTTCACTGAATAGGATACCATGTAGTAGATTGTGTGGGTGTGTATATATTTTAAACAAGGAAAGAAAAGTGCACTTAGTACATTCCATTCTCAAGGGGAGGAATAAGTGAGGAATTCCAGTGATCAAGAAGGTGGTCCTTTATGCACAAATCAGAAAGCATCCTTGGTGGTAAGCAGTTCACAGTTCAAGGATTGATTAGGAGACGTCTGGATAAGAACTCTCAAAAAACAGGATAATTCTGTAAGTCTCATAACTGGAGTTGGGGGAAAGCTAGAGAGAATAAGAGCATAAACAAGGTATGTTCATAATCTCATAACTTGCAGTCAGGTAAGATAGGAGTGTCTCTTGAAGGTCCTTAAGCTACCATCACCAAATAGTTCAGAATCTGTTTCAATTGTGGTATGAGCTTACCTACCTTTTTAGAGTTACTAATTTTCCAGATAGGTTGCAAAGAATTGTTGGTGTGTTAAGCCAATGCAGTCACTCTTCATAAGTTGTTCTTGTCATGGGGTGCAGAGCACCCCAGAATTTCTCTGGGGCACATCAAAGAATCTTCTCCTTGAGAAACTAAATCAGAGGACTGATACCCTAGAGAGATAAGAGGAACCAGTTTGGACTGAGCTAGATTTGGGACCTCCCACCCTCCATTCTGGTCTCCCTTATCCCTGGGGAGATAAATTTGGGTGTGGCTGCGGCCTTTGTGTCTTGTAGAGGAATCCGTAACCACCCCTCACCCAATTCCTCTAGTCACTACAAGTGGGGTATAGTCCTCCATGCCTCACCCAGTTCCTTCTTCTACCACCAGTGGGAGATGGTCCTCCCTCACTAAAGGAACTTTCCACAGTCAAATGGTGACCCCTCCCCCCATCAGTCTTCTATAAAAGTACCTACCAGTCTCCCCAGAGATTGGTACCTCTGAGCCAAGTGCTTTGTGCTTATCTCCCCATGAGAAGTCCAAGGATTATTTTCATGGCCCCCCCCCCTTCCCTTCCCTTGCCCCTGAATAAACTACCACCTTATTCTAAGCATACTTTTGTGTGCAAGAGGGTGTAATTCTTTAAAGAGGAATTCCTAAAAACCCAAACCTGTACTCCATTCCCCATTACATTTTGGTTTGTGTGCAAGAGGGTGTAATTCTTTAAAGAGGAATTCCTAAGAACCCCAACCCCAACCCCTAACCCAAACCCGTACCCCATTTCCCCCATTACATTTTGATTACCTAGATAGTGGGGGACTCAAGCAAAACAAGGTATCTAACTTCACAAAGCTGACAGTCATTTTTGGTTTTTGTTGCTAAAAAAATCCTACTCTTTGTAAAACCTCATGCCAGGGCTTCACAAGTACAGGCACCCACAGGAGGCACCAAACTACAGGAATGACTGTGGAATACTAATATTAGTATTATATCACAGAAGCTCCTGCATACTAATGGCAGTAGCAACTGCAGAAGAATCTAGGATATAAAATTAATTTTAAAGACAAAGTTTTAAAAACAAACTTAATGAAAATAACAATTGGCCTCCAGATTTAGTATAAAAATAAGATCCTGGTAGACATTCATGCACACAGTTGATCCATAATAAGCTTATAGCACCATGCTATGCATACAGTATATACTTAATAAATGTTCATTGAAAAGAATGAGAAAAATTAAAACAGAAGGAGTGAGGAGTGTAAATTATAGAATAGAAAGAGAAGAGAAAATGCAGCAAGTCACAATGATCCAAATGATGAGAAAAACAAGAAGAGGAAGAGTT
This sequence comes from Dromiciops gliroides, assembly GCF_019393635.1. NCBI lineage: Eukaryota > Metazoa > Chordata > Mammalia > Microbiotheria > Microbiotheriidae > Dromiciops > Dromiciops gliroides. The sequence continues at coordinate 269,362,402 of NC_057861.1, read as the reverse complement.
TTGTAATCTTTTGATTTTCAAAAGGTCACTTTTTTCCCTTATAGGGTTTTTTTTTCCCAACACTTACCCCAGTGAAGTTTTTAACTTAAAATTTTTTTCTTGTAAGTGGAAAGAAAAATGGAAATCCCTTCTTATAAAATTTGTAAAATGAAAGAAAAAATAGAGTGAAAAAGCACTGACCTCAAAATTCTAAAACATCTTTGTCACCCATCTTTCCATGAAAAGCTATCATGGAGTTAGACATGTGAAGTGGAAAAACTTTGACTTTCTTTCCATCCCTCTATGGGTACAACATTCAAAGACTTAATACCATATTGAAAATCATTTCTGGTTCTCTGTGCATTATTGAAGAATATTTCCTGAGGCCAAATAAAGAAAAGTATATTTATAGGCTCTGAGAAGTCTACACTTGGTCCTGAATATCTTGCATTTTTATCACGGTCAAAAGAAATGGATTTAGAACATTATTGCTTTATTGTTAAAAGGCTTCCTAATTAATAAGGTCTTCTCTGTTCATTGTAGTTAATCCTTACTGGGACTCAGAAACATGTATTATTCAATGCACCAAGAAGTCCCTATTGAGTATCCAAGGTCCACGCCCAAATAATATTGTCCCAACCAACACAGTTTGCAATAATGAAACTAATGCATTATAACCTAATGTCATAGACTCTGCTTTCACATGAAATATCAATGTATTAATATAACATATAAGGTAGAATTTAATAAGGATAAATACAAAAAATTTTAGAACTGGGTTAAAAAAATTACCTTCCCAAGGTCAAGATTGGTGAGGAATGGTTCATTAGGCAGCAATTTTTGTGAAAATTATAGCTGCCATATAAGATGTCAAGGTTTGCAAAGAGTCTTATAAATTATTTCATTTTGTTTTTACAGCAACCATGGGATGTAGGTGCTAATTATCTCCATTTGACAGATGAGGAAACTGAAGAAAAAGGTCAAATGACTTGCTCAGGTTCACACAGCTAAGACCAGATTTGAATTTTTGTTTTGTTTTGTTTTGGTTTTGCAGGGCAATGAGGGTTAAGTGACTTGCCCAAGGTCACACAGGTAGTAAGTGTCAAGTGTCTGAGGCTGGATTTGAACTCAGCTCCTCCTGAATACAGGGCTGATACTCTATCCACTGCACCACCTAGCTGCCCCCTTAGACCAGATTTGAACTCTGACTATAAGACCAGTACTCTTTCTGCTATGCCACCTATCTACCTAAAGTACCAGGCTCTTTTAGTAGAATTCAAGTTTGATATGGGTCACCAATATGTTATGGCAGACAAAAAAGCTAATGCTCTCTGAGGCTAATTAAGAGGGAATAGCTTCCAGCAATAAGGAAGTGATTATCCCACATTAGTTTGTTGTTGTTCAGTGTTTTCAGTCATGTCTGACTCCTTTTGACATCTTTTCAGGTTTTCTTGGCAAGGATACTGAAGTGGGTTGTCATTTCCTTCTCCAGCTCATTTTATAAATGAGGAAGTGGAACAAACAGGGTTAAGTGACTTGCCCAGGGTCACAGAGTTAGTAAATATCTGAGACCAGATTTGAACCCTTGAAGATGAGTTGTTCTGTCCACTGTAGCATCACACTTTGCTGTAGTTAAATAATTATGCTATTTTGTTCAGTTTTGGGTGCCACAGTTTAGAAAGACAATAATGATATTTAAGAGTTTTTCATTTATGCCCCATGAAAATTACTGATTACATATTTACTCCCCTTCTCACACTTTCAATTCCAATCAAACTTTTCATTTTGTTACTCCTCCTATGTGACATTTGAACTGCCTTTGTACATGCTGAGAATACATTTCTTCCTCAGTTTTACTTCCCTTAAAGCTTAATTCCTGTGCTACCTCCTACAAGATATCTTTCCTAATTACGGTTCTTGATATTGTTTCTCCTTCAAAGTTATTTTGTCTTTATTTTGAAAATATTTTACATTTTGTGAGAAATAATTATAACCAATATCTTGGGAGGACCTAGTGAGTCTCCCCTTCTTTCTTAGGTTTTTTTTTTTCCTCCCTACCTCCCACCCCCCACTCCAAGGTCCAGTTTTCCTTGAAAGTTGGATTCAACTGGGTGGAAGAGGAGTCTTGGGTGGAGACAGATCCATTTAGCTAGATGACTTGAAGTACTTTGTTATTGGGATTTAGCCTGTACCAAACCACTGCTAAGTGGAAACCATTTTGCCCCCATCAACTTGAGTGGAGTCTGAATTCTTTCTCTGATATCTTCTTTTTCTTTTTATCAATATTTGAGGGACCTAAGTCACATATCCCAGACTTATTTTAATATAATACACCTCCAATCATGTCAACAAATTAGATTTGATTTCTATATGATGGACCTCCTACAGTTAGACAAATATTTAAACTATGACCCCATCACCAGTAGGGGTCTTTGGTCTGAGAGAGATGGCCATAGACCATCCTTCTATTAATAATTTTCTGGCCTATTAATAAAATGATTAGGGGGCAGCTAGGTGGCACAGTGGATAAATCACTGGCCCTGGATTCAGGAGTACCTGAGTTCAAATCCGGTCTCAGACACTTGACACTTACTAGCTGTGTGACCCTGGGCAAGTCACTTAACCCTCATTGCCCCACAAAAAAATTAAAATAAAATAAAATAAAATAATTAAATTACCCAGGAACTTGTTAATATGAATATATAGATCACCTGGATTTGATGGAGGTACCTTATTTTTCAAAGTTTTTTTTGAGACCCTGGATTAATAGGAGCAAAATGCCCTTTGTCCAAAGACTTCAAAGTGAACCAGACAGTCCCTATTTACTTTCCCCAAGAGAATAAATAAACTCAAATGCCCCTTTGAAATTACCATTCACTATCTTCTTTCTCCAGGAAGTAAAGAGAGACCTCCTTGTCTATGATAATACCTCTCCTGTTTCCACCCAACTATCCATAGCATCTGCTTTAAGTTGAACTGTTAAACTGTTTTATATTGTTTAACTGATTTATATTTGTAATGGGTTGATCTGTATCATGCCAATGAAGTTATTCTGTAACTTGTGAGCTAAGAAACCTTAAAAACCCTTAGAAAGAAGGGGCCTTTGAGCTTCCCTCTAAGGAGGGGAGTTTCTATATCATCATGTGTTATATTTCTTCTTGGGACAAAATATTAAATTGATAGTATGTTTTTTTTCTGTCTGTTCTCTGATATGGTTTGTCTTGTAAGAGATTAAATTCTCTGATCTGGTTCTTAACCATGTTCTCTGATCTGTTTATTAATTTTATAAGAGAGATTAAAGATTATTTCTCTGATTTGCTTGTAGGAGATAGGCAGATACAAAAGCTATATCTTAATATTCAACAAACTATATCTCTCATATATTTAATTATCACATTTGTTTATCTGCATATATGTTATCTACCCCACATTCCTCAGTAAAATTCTTGAGGGCAGAGACTATTTCATGTTTGTCTTTATATACCTATTATTTAACCCCGTTCCTGGAACAGAGTAAACTATTAACAAATGACTGTTGATTTAACTTGACTGGAATGGGATGGTTACCTAAAGCATATGTTGTAGTGGGGATTCTATTTTCAGGTTTAGATTGGTGCCCCTTTAGTAATTCCATATCTGGATCAGTGACTCAGATGCTCAGGTTCAAAAAAGTAAGGCCTTTAATAAGAAATATATACCAACTTCTTAAGTAAAAAACTCCATCAAAGTGGTAAAAAGCAGTTCAGGAAAGTAAAGACAAATGAAAGTTGCAAGCAAGTAATTTTTTAAAAAGTAAGTCAATTTCTTGAGGTCTCAGATAATCTTTTGATAAAATCTTATAATTGTACATCCTCATTGCCCAAAGGGCCCCACAACTGGGGCCAACATAGCACAAAGTGAATTCAGACTACCTGATATCTTTCCCACAGTATTTTGGATCAAAATAGTTCCATTTGGTGTTATAGGAGTATGGGTATCACCTCACACCTCTCCACTCCCACCAGGGTCTTGTTGCCAAGGTGTCTGCTGGGGTCCTTTCCAACTCTGACATTCTGTGACTCTATTAAGGAGTAAGAGAACCTGAGGAGATATGAAAGGTGACATGTCCCAGCAAACCGAATTGTCACTGCCATTTTAATCACTACCTCTCCTCATACCCTGCTGGCCCAGAATCATGAATCCAAGATCCTTAGGAATTGCAATGCTCCCCCCAATCCCCAGATAACTAGGCTTGTTTCCAGGCTGAGCTCCACAACCATTACTGAGGAAAGCAGTCACTATGGAAAAGGAGGCCCACCTTCTTGACCATCATCAATAAAACTGCTGACCAACTTCCATCAACTTGAAGGTAAACAGTTCAAGAGGCTAGTGAGTGCTTACACTCCTCCCCTTCAGTGGTTATGCTTCTACTCTAGACCATCATCCAGGGAAACAACCCCTATAGAGATATGTTGTGGCAACTGCCTTTGTAGGTGCTTCAGCCACTGCTGCTGAAGACCCAGAAAAGAAAATTCTTGATACCAAAGTCCTTGGCACTGTCAAATAGTTCAACATCAGAAATTGATATGATTTTTCAGTAGAAATGAAGCTAAAAAAGATGCATTACCATACTCTTTGTTGCTGAACCCTAAAGACCATGAGACCTCTATCAGATTTGAAGCTGATAAATTCTGTATGTGTTGTCTCCTCCAGTACTATGGGAGCTCCCTGAGAGCAGGGGCCATATTATTTTTCTATTTGTATCCTCAGTGCTTAGCACAGTGATCTTTGCATATATAAGCATTTAAAGGCTTTTAAAAATTATTCAGGGGCAGCTAGATAGTGCAGTGGATAGAGCACCGGCCATCGAGTCAGGAGTACCTGAGTTCAAATCCGGCCTCAGACACTTAACACTTGCTAGCTGTGTGACCCTGGGCAAGTCACTTGGCCCCAATTGCCTCACTAAAAAAACAAAAAACAAAACAAAAAAAATTATTCATTCATTTATTAAGTAGATCACTCAAGAAACAAATTTGATGATCAATCTGCCTCCCTACTACATGTAACATTAGTTCATTGTTTTCATATCACCAATTAATGTCACTTAGTGGAATATGCTCATTATTTGCAACCTACATTATTCCGGGTATTGTGGGAAATACAAAAGAAATAAATGACAATCAAGGAGCTTCAAAAATTGAGACAATTCAAAACAATTAGGGGATAAATTATGTGATTTTGACAGTATGCTCTGTAGTAAAGAGAAGGAAGCTGTCAGTGTATGCTAGAGCAGTCCAAGGAAGTTTCATAAAAGATTTGGGTTCAGAAGGATAGGCACGTAGGTCTAAAATGTTAAGGAGGGCAAAGGGCATCCCAGAAGCAAAAGTATGGAAGCAGGAATGAACATAACATTTTAATATAACATAAAAAGATACCTTCTTGACTAGAATAAAGTTTGTATGCCATGCTTAAGAAAGAAACGTAATTTTGAGGATTTGTATTGATTTGTGTTATAAAATAGCCTCAAAATCAAAGCAGAGAAGTTCAAATTTGAAACAACAGTCAATGAAACAAGATAACATGGTAGATAGTGCACTATGAGGAAGACTGGTTCAAATTTTGCATCAAGCACTTAATAGCTCTGTGACACAATCGACATAACTTCCATGAGACTCAGACAACTACCTTAGATTCAGATAACAAGCTATAGCAGTATATTGATATGTTCTTATATACCCAGTTGGTAAAAGGAGATCCCTCAATGATAAAGACCTTTGTTCTTAGAGACATTCATCTATGATAGCTAATAGAGAACTACTATTTTTTGAGTATTAGTGTCTCAGTTTCCTTCCAGCTTTAAAGCCTTGGAGGGCAGGGATTCACCCTTGCAATGGTAGGCAAGATAGCCTGGGAGCAGAGAAACTAGAGAAAGGCAAACCAGATAAAGAAGTCTTTGCAGTAATCCAGCTGTGAGATGATGAGCACATAAATTGGAATGGTATCTATGGGAATAAACAGGAAAGACAAATCTAAAATACATTGAAGAGGAGGAAACTAAAGAATGTGGTTACAGATTGGTTACAAAGAATGAAAGAGATAAAAGAATCAAAGATGACTACATTTTATAAGACCATATTACCAGTACTATTGTAAATCATAGTATTTTAGAGCTAGAAGAGATTTTAGAGTGTAGGAGGCAGAAGATTTAGGTTCAAATTCTGATTCTTCTATTCATTACCCATATTAATTTGTATATTTAACCTGGTAGATTTCAATTTCTTCAAATGTAAAATTAGAGAATTAAACTAAATTATTTTTAATGTCCTCATTTATTATATATATGTATATATACTTGTATGTATATATATATATATTTATTTTATTTTTAATTTGTGAAACAAACCAAGCATTTCCACAACATAGTAGAATTTCTTTTAAAAGATCTCATGTGAAACTGCCAGTCTATTATGTACTGCTGACCATTTCTTTTAAGTATATAATGAATTTATCATATAACTTTTTTCTTTTTTTCTTTTTTCCCTCCTCACCCCTGAACATAGCTACCATTAAATAAACACAAATAAATTTGTGTAAACATGTATGGATGTGTGTATAATCATCCTATACATACTTTTATTTATCAATTCTTTCTCTAAATAAAGATAGTGTATTCCTTCATAGGTCCTTTGTAGTTAATTTGTATATTTATAATAGTGAAAATGACTTAGTCACCCAAAATTATTCTTAAAACAATTTTGCTGTTATTGTATACAATGTTCTCTTGGTTATGCTCATTTTGCTCTTCATTATTCCATGCAAGTCTATGCATGTTTTTCTAAGATCATTAAATTTATCCTTTCTACTATTACAGTAATATTTCATCACAACCATATACCACAACTTGTTCAGCCATTCCCCAATTGATGAACATCCCCATAATTTTCAGTTCTTTGCCACCACAAAGAGAGCTGCTATGAACATTTTAGAACATGTAGCTTCTTTTTCTTTTTCCATAATCATCTTGGGAAACAGACACAGTATTGGTATTTCTAGGTCAAAGGATACAGGAAATATAATAACTTTGGGCATAATTCCATATTGCTCTCCAAAATGGTTGGAACAATTTACTGTGCGAACAACAGTGAATTACTGTCCCAATTTTTCCACATCCCCTCCAAAACTTGTCACTTTCCCTTTCAATCATTGTAGCCAATCTGATAGGTATGTTTTAATTTGCATTCTCTAATTAATATCAATTTAGAGCATTTTATATGACTATAAATCTTTTTGATTTCTTTATCAGATAACAGACTATTCATATGCTTTGACCATTTATCAATTGGGGAATAACACATATTCTTACAGATATGACAAAGTTCTTCATATTTTTGAGACATGAGACATTTATCTGAGAGACTGTCTATAAAAATGTTTTTCCCAATTTTCTGCTTTCCTTCTGATCTTGGCTATGTTTGTTTGCACAAAACCTTTTTTTAATATTTAATGTTGGGGCAGCTAGGTGGTGCAGTGGATAGAGCACCTGCCCTGGAGTCAGGAGTACCTGAGTTCAAATCCGGGCCTCAGACACTTAACACTTACTAGCTGTGTGACCCTGGGCAAGTCACTTAACCCCAATTGCCTCACTAAAAAAAAAAAATATTTAATGTCATCAAAATTATTCATTTGACACCTCATACTGTTCTCTATCTTTTGTTTATTCATAAATTGCTCATCTCTTTATAAGTCTGATAGCTAATATGTTCCATATTCTTCAAATTTTCTTTTTAATCTCTCTCTCTGTGTCACACAGAGACATTCATTTTGATTGGTCTGTGCCCAATTTCTGCCAGATCTTTTTTCAATTTTCCCCAAAATTTCTATCAAACAATAAATTCTTTCCCCCAAAAAAACTTGTCTCTGTAAATTGTATGTCTACTCTGTTCCACTGATCTACTTTTCTATTTTTAAGCCAGTACCACATAGTTTTCATAATTATTGTCTTGTAATAGTTTAAGATGTGGCATGATAAACCTCCTTTATTTACATTTTTTACTAGTTCCTTTGATATTTTTGACTTTTCTTTTTCCAAATGTATTTTGTTATTATCTTTACTAATTCAGTACATTTTTTTGGTGATTATTTGGGATGACATTGAATGTATACATTAGTTTAGGTAAAATTGTTATTTTTATTATATTGGTCCTGCTTATCCATGAAAGATTAATATTTCTCCAGTTATTTAAATCAGATTTTATTAGTATAAAATTTTTAAAATAATTTTTGATATACTTTCTGGATTTGTTTGGGCAGCTGTACTCCCTGGCATTTTATACTGTGAAGGGTTATTTTTTTTTTAATTAAAAAAATTTTTTTTTTTAGTGAGGCAATTGGGGTTAAGTGACTTGCCCAGGGTCACACAGCTAGTAAGTCTTAAATGTCTGAGGCCGGATTTAAACTCAGGTACTCCTGAATCCAGGGCCAGTGTTCTATCCACTGTGCTACCTAGCTGCCCCGAGTGTAGGGTTATTTTAAATGAGGTATCTCTTACTATCTCTTCTTATAGGCCTTTACTTTTGATAAATAGAAATGTTGATGATTTGTGAAGATTTACTTTATATCCTGCTACTTTGATAAAATCATTGATTTTTTTCAACTAACTTTTTGGTTGAGTCTTTGGGATTTTCCAAGTATATCACCATATCTGTAAAAAAAAAAATATTACCTCATTCCCTATTCTGATTCCTTCTATTTGTTTTTCTTCTTTTATTGCCATTGACAGGGTTTCCAATATAATATTGAATAATATTGGTGACAGTGGGCATCCTTGTTTCACACCTAATATTACTGGAAGGGCTTCTAACTTATCCCCATTATAAATAATGCCAGCTGATGGTTTTAGGTAAATACTTTTTATCAATGTAAGGGAAAAGCCATTAATATCTGTCCTTTTAAGTGTTTTTTTTAATAGCACCCTCATTTTATTTTATTTTATTTTATTTATTTTATTTTATTTGCGGGGTAATGAGGGTTAAGTGACTTGTCCAGGATCACACAGCTAGTCTGAGGTCAGATTTCAACTTTGTTCCTCCTGAATCCAGGACCAGTGCTTTATCCACTGTGCCACCTAGCTTAGTTCCAGAAAGAATAAATGACTTGTTCAGGTCACAAAAATAATCAATTGCAGAGCTGGAACCACAACTCAGATAGCATAGATACAAATTCAGTGCTCTTTTCATGACCCCAAACCAGCTTCCTGGGGCACTTAGGTAGCACAGTGGATAGAGCACTGGCTCTGGAGTCAGCAGAACCTGAGTTCAAATCTCACTTCAGACATTTACTACTTGTGTAACACTGGGCAAATCACTTAACCCCAATTGCCTTAAATATCCTGGGTCATCTCCAGTCATCCTGATATATATCTTGCCACTGGGAGTGAGGTTGTTGACTTTGCACAGTCCTCCCTTACTTAAATCCAATTCAGTGCAAGTCATGACATCACCCCAATGTTAAGGTCCTTTTCAAAAAAGGACAAACAACAAACAAAAGTGAACTGTTCCTTACTTTCTCTATGCTTAGGAGACATATATGACCATCTGTCTACTATGATAGGTGATAGTTCACAGTAACTAAATATATAATAAAGTCAACTCACATTCCTTCCATTTTTGCAAATTATAAGGATGTTGATATATATATATATATACATACATATATACATATTCAAATATACCTACATGTGTGTGTGTGTATATATATATATATATATATATATATATATATATATATATATATATATATATATATATATATATATATATATATATATATATATATAATCTTTTATGGTATTTATTGTAGTTTCCCATCAGGTAGGTATGAGAATCTTGAGAATCAAATTCTAAGGATAGTCGGTGATGGTGTTAAGCTGAAGAGTATGGTCTTAGGCTAAGTGTCTTACATTTTTATCACTGATCTGTTTGATGGGAAAAGGGTTAACTAAAAGTGTTTGATCTTGCTTTGCTTAATTAGAAAAAAAAGTTAGAAATTAATAGGATAGAGTAAACTAATAGGCACAGTAAGCTGCACCATGTAAACATGTTTGGGGAGAAAAAATTTCAGACATAAGATGGCTGTGTACCAAATATAGTAAAAGAATATTTACTACATTCTCCAGAGATGTTTATTGTGTATCTTATTGTTAAAGGGGATGCTTTTGAACATTTTTCAAAAGTGGTATGACAAGTTGGTGATGGAATGGACTGACTCTGGAAAGCCAGTTAGGAGAATGGGAGGAACAGTGGGGTGTTTGGTTTGTTTGGGGGTTTTTTGGTTTTGTTTTTTGTTTGTTTGTTTTCTTTTTTTACTTCCTTTTTGGGTTTGGAAAATATTCTTTGGGAAAAAAAAAAGATTTGATTCTTCAAGTTACGTAGAAAAGACTTTCTGAATAGTAGAAAGGTAGTTTTATGTTTAGCTTTGTAGCTCTAGTATCTATCACATAGTAGGTACTTCATAAATATCTCTTGAATTGAAATAGGGAACATGATAATGAGGGAAAAAGGTATAGGTGGCAATAAAGAGCTAAACAAAAGTTAGCTTGAGATAAATATATGAATTAGTGCTCTAAACATCATTTATTTGTTCCTTCACTGAGTCAATATTGATTTAATGCCTATTATGTGCAAAAAGAGACTAGAATGAAACAAAGATAACTAAGACACAAATCCTGCTCCCAAGGACTTTACATTTTAGAGAGAGGTAAGGCACTGATACAATTAATTGTTAAAGGCATTGGAGAAGTCCAAACAAAGTGTTGAGGATAAAGTAATAAAGTGAACAACCATCTTTTTACAAAATTTCATTTGACAATGCACTTTGCCTTAATTTTGGGCACCCTGCTTGTAGAACATTAAGATAACCTTGGAGAAAGAAATGACTCAAAGAATGGAAAATGCAATCAATCCTCAATATTTGTGGTTAACTTTCAGGATTTGAAGCATTCCTGTGATTTCATTAGTACCTCATTTTCACTTTCACATTGGCAGCCTCATACATTCCTGGTTATGCACAATAGAAAATAATGAAAGGTCCAATGTACACAATTTGGTAGTGTGGCTGGTATCCTACTACCAGGCTCTTCACTGGTTTTATTCATTGTACCATGGAAATAGCTCCCTGTACATTCATTCAATAGTTTCATTGTTTGCTTTTAAAACTCAAGCTTTGTGTTACAATTATGACTGCAAACCTTAGTGCAAATCCTTTGGGCTCTAAGCCCAAGTGTGCAAATCAGTGATGTGGTTCAGTTAGAAAATAAAGGTATTAGATAAACTATGTGCCAAAATATCTAAAGTTGCTGTCCTCCAGGAGACACTTAAAGATCCCAAATGGCTCTGAAAGCTGCCCTTCTAACAGTGTGTCCTTCACAATCTCTAACACCATCCAACAGGCATCTAGGACAGAATGTCAAGCACAGAATGTCTGAGGTGATGATGAGAGCTAGTCTTGGTAGCTTTTGAAATTAATGACTAAAGTCACACCAACCTCTCCCTTAGTTTTCAGAGGGTACCCAAGGTAGAGAGGTTTACAGTCATTATAGCATACAGTACGACATCCTCAGACCACTTAGACTGCCATCTGATACAGTGGAGGGTAAGATTCAAGTTAAAAAATGTTTTCATTTTAAGAATTATATTTGTTGTACAGTATTTTTGGTACTGTATATTTCATGTATTATGAAAAGTGAATATTATTGGAAATAATTTTTTAATCAAGATAGCAAAAAATATCACAGAATTCTAGAGAATTACTAGCAGGAAAATGTTTTGTATGTTACCAGTTTTATTTTGTGTAATGCATGTTATGAATTATTTCATGGTTAGTGTGTTAGGAAAAGTGTATGTTATTAGCATTAATATGGTGTTATGGAGTATTATATGTATAAAAGAGTATTTTCATCAACCTCTAGTTAAAGATTGTAGTTTTTGTGGTTGCAGGAATCTGATTAAGGAAAATAACTTTGGCAGCAATATGGAGAATATATGTTTGTGTGTGTATAAAATATTAAACATACACACATATACAAAGATAAGGATTTCTGTATATATGTATGCATGCATATATATCTAAGTATATGTATATGTCCATATACAAATATATCTACACATAAACATAGATATGTACATACACATAGGATATGTATATATGCATGCACAAATATATAGGCCATATAAACATGTGCTACAAATATAACACATATGTATGTTGTTCATCCTTTGTTTTTGAAGAGGACCAATGACATCATAGGGTGATGTCTTGACTTGCATATGAATTTGGTTCCAATGAGGAAGAGTTACACAAAGTCATCAGTTTCTTCCTCATTTGATGTCTGACCAAGCTCTAAGCACCCCATATCATCTGCTTCAGCCACCTTCATGGACACAAATTGTTCTTATCTGCCCATTCTGCCAGTGGAAGTCTTCCCATGCTTAGGGTAGATATTCCTCTCTCTGACCAATGGATTCAAGTACTGTTGGTTGCCCTCAATATGGTATGATCCATTTACAGAGATGGCTTTTCAGGGGTGTGGTCTCTGAACATGCTACAGCTTCTTGGAGCCACCGGTGAGAATAAAGTGAAGGTGGACACCACAAGTGAATAAGCAGGCCTGAAAAGAGTTTAGCAAACCCTTATTCCAGAGGTGCCAGTCCTCCCTGAACACCCTATACTATTTTAGTTAACAAATTGCTGTTCTACTTTTCATAGCTGAATTTAACATACTTTATGTGGAAGGCAATATCTATTACTATGGATTTCTTAGAGAGGCCATATGATGCAGTTGATAGAAGAACTTAGGTAGTCTTTGGTTCCAATCTTGCCTCTGAAATATGTTATCTATGGCAATTGGCAAGTCACAAAATGTCTCTATGCTTGAAACAATTCTCTAAGACTATGAATCAGAAGAAGTTGCCCAGTTATGTCAGTGAATTGAGTTTCCTACATGGATAAAATCATATGTTCAAATCAATAGCAAAACAAAAATATTTTAGTAGATGAAATTGCAGGTCTGATCTCTTGCCCTATTCCTTCTCTCCCCCCCCCCCACCAAGATAGTAGCTACAGTGGGAAATGGGAAAACATGCCTAATAATTGCACAATAATGATTGTGTAGGTGGCTTGAAAGCAGCATTAGAGGATGGGGGTCTCTATCTTGGTGAAAGCAAAGATCCAACAAATACTGAAGTAAAAATCCTCATGTAACATATGCTAAATTCTTAGTCACTTATTAATTGACAGATTAATTAAATTAATCAAATTTTGACAAAGGTAAGTTGCAAATCACTTTGTAGAATAAAGCATTATTGGCTCATAAAATTATAGCTCTATGGCTACAAAGGATGTCATAGCCTATCTATCTAGTCCAAGGTCACACAAATAGCAAATGTCAGAGGTAGGATTTGAACTTAAATCCTCTTTGTAAAAAGTTGGTACTCTTTCTATCTTATGACACTTTTCTTTTTTAACACCACATAAGATTTCAAAATCATTTAAGACTGAGAATTAATCCAGGATTGCAGCTCCATTTTCCTTGCTATTAAAACCTTACATCATTTTCAAACTGTATAACTAAAAGATTAAAACTGAATTTATAATTTTTAATAATTATACTTGTATGTGTTTGTTGTAAAATGACTCTACACAATTATTAAGGAAATGGGAGATGGATGAGGATATGTTATGTGATTCATTTTTGAAAGGCTGTTTTTTAATTTGATAACAGTATTAGCCTAGTGGCTTAAGTCATGACTGGACACCTTGAGAAGAGAAAAGAAGGGCCTTGAGAAAATCATCAGTTTTCATTGGCATTAGGCAACGAATTCTTAACCTTTTTTTTGTATTTATTGACTCCTTTGGTCATCTAGTGAATCCTTTTCAAAATAATATTCCTTAAAAATGAAGGAAATGCTAAATTACAGTTAGAGACTAGTGAAAATAAAAATAACTTTCTTATAACCAAGTTCAAGTATCCCAATCTATGTAAGCACCCATAAAAACCCCTGCCCTAAATTTTATCTGCCATTCCAATTTGTCCAATGCCTCACCACAGAATAGTTTCAACTCCATAGTAGAAAAGAGTCCTAAAAGGAGCCCAGCCTAAGGATAGAATGAAGGGGAAAGACTTAAAGAATGGTGAGGAAGGCTATGTTTTGGTAACCAGAAGATAGGAGAATTACATTATAGACCCTCTCCTCAAAGAGCTTACTTACAGACTATCTTGCATTGAAATACCATTCCACATTTTCTATCTTCCTCCTTTTCCTTTTCTTCCTTCTCCTTCTCTTTTTATTTATTAGGTAGAGAGGGATTTTGATCAGTGCTGATCCAGAGAATACCCCCACTATTAAAAGTGTAGAGGATTCTTTGAAGTAATTCAAAATTGTTTTATTTTTCCTTCTGACAGTTTTGTTAGGTAGATAAGTGTATTATTATTTACTTTGTAAATGTGGGAAAACCTAAGTTTGTGATAGTTATTTAGCCTATATAACTAATTAGTTATCCTGCTATAATTCCTAGGCCACTGTTCTTTATACTAGGTCACAAGATATTTCCAACTAAAGGATGTTAATGTAAATTCCTTTTTTCCCAGGAAATAACTTTGAAATGTTACCAAAACATATTATCTTTCCTGATAGTTATTGAACTTCTGTTTCTTGGTTTTCCAGAACTCATCTTACAAGTCAACCAAGCACAAGGCTAGACAAATTTGACCTACTCTAGATTAAAGCTGACTGCTTTATACCTATGTCTGTCCTAGATCCCTATCTCCCCAAGGATGATTAAGAAATTGAACAATATTTTGGAGTTGGTGGGAGATGGTAATGTGCATCTGTCTAAATGTAATTTCCACAATGATACACCTTACCTGGTTTTGTACATAGTGATTCATCTTGGATTTTTGCGTAGATGACTGGCTTGGTTTGAAATTATCTGCAATTATCCAATTTTATTGTTAGATGGGAAAAATGGAGTAATCAATACTCAAATATATGCAGGGGGATCTACTGAATCTTAAAGTTCTTTAACAAAATTAAAGCAAAAATAATCCTATTTGATGAGTTCTTCTTGTTGTTCAGTTGTGTGACTCTTCATGACCCCATTTGGGGTTTTCTTGGCAAAGATACTGGAGTGCTATGTCATTTCCTTCTCCATATCATTTTACAGATGAAATAATTTGTTCAGGGTCACATCGCTACTAAGAGTTTGCGGCCAGAATTGAACTCAGAAATATGTTTTCCTGACTCCAGGCCTGGCACTCTAACCACTGTGCTACCTAACTGTCCCATATGTTCAAGAGTCCATATTTAAAGTTATGGGAAAAACACATACACTTATGTTAAAAATTATGATTTTGCTGTATTTAATATTGTTTGTATGAGGGGAATAATTCTAAAACAGATGTATTTACCAAATGTCACTTCTACACAGCAAAAATGTTGGCCATAACTATGTGTTGTTTTTGAAGAATGTTTCCAATTTAATTGTCCTCTAAATTTTGTAATTTGTGACCTGGCTAGGTTCAGAAGAAATTCTATAGTAAGTCTATTCATTGGTCATACCAATGATGAATACTATTAGCAATATGTTGCTCCAAGTATGGTGAAGGACACTAAGAAGAATGAGAATTTACACTGTTATGAACTAGAATCACCCTATGTGACCTACTTATCTTAAGTGTTCACACTGGTTTACATCTTTTTAAAAATTTCTTAAACTTTCTGTTACATTTTTGTTCATATTTTTTGCTTAGTGTTTTTGTGCATGCTTCAGGTTAAGGGTCATGAATCAATGAGCTGTTGCCTTTTGTTCTTGAAGAGGACCAAAATGATATCACTTTGTTGGGATCAAAGTACAGTATATCAGACTGTGACTAATCGTACCAATACAAACTCTGAAGACCCTATCCCATGTCAGGCACAAATGGTTCCTGTTAGTATTTGGAATGTAGTTGTCTCTAAATTTGCACTTCTTTTGAATGAATCATTGAATGAATTTGAGGGGGAAAAAGTCCTTATTAAGTTCTTACTATGTGCCAAGCAATGTGCTAAACCCAGAATACAAATACAAAAGTGGTTACAGTTTCTGTGCTTAAGGAACTTACATTCTAATGGGGGTAGGAAGGGTGGGGAACAGCACATTTAAGGGAATGGTGGCTAGGGAGAGATATTTTGATTTGAAAAGTTGCAGAGTAGTGAGTAGTAGTGCAGTCAGGGTTTGAGTATATCTTTAGAATTGGAGTAGGAGTCTTTTTTTTCCTTTTCAAAGTTCACTTAAGGGCTGCTTCTTGTTACCCAATTTGCCTCATACCACATACCCATTCCTGATGAAAACCCTCAAAAGCTTTCTGTGGCCTGAGTCAGATCAGATGGCTATGATGCCTCTGCTGACAACCAATATGATGCTTTCCCCCAACTAGCCACCTTCACCTTTTTCTACATTTTCCCATATTAGATTAACACAAGTATTTACTTATAGCAAATACATCTAAAACTACAAATTCCCCTAGTAATAGAGACAGATACAGTGAGAGATAGAGAGAGAAAGAAGAGACCAAGTTAGGGGAGGGAGGGAGGGAGGAAAAAAGGAGGGAGGGAGGGAGGGAGGGAGGGAGGGAGGGAGAGAGAGAGAGAGAGAGAGAGAGAGAGAGAGAGAGAGAGAGAGAGAGAGAGAGAGAGAGAGAGAATATAAAGGAGAATGAAATACTTTAAATTTCTCATTAGTTTTGAATCTCATTATACTTATACTTTCCTGGACTTATTTTAGTGCCCTGGGGACATGGGCTAATGCAAAAAACTACAGCTTCCTTAAAGTCATGTTCCTAAGAGTCCCTTCTTTCCTATTTTCTAAAGGAAAGATAACCTGGAGAACAAATATTTGAACCTTGGAGAAATTTCCTAAAATGTTCAAAGAATCAGTTAACTTATTCCTGTGCTTGGACTGGTTGCTTAGATATTCTCCCTGATATTACTTTTTTTTTTTTAATCACAGTCTCTCAGCAATAGCAAATTTTTATTCATGCCCATGATGACTGTGATTTTCTAGATAGAGTTTTGTGCCTTGGAACTTGAATTGAAATGCAATTATCTTTTCTTTTTTCCCCTTTCTTTCCAGGGAGATAACCCTACAAATTTTGATTTTCCATATATAACCTAGTCTTCTTTGAATTGCAAATTTTCTTTTCCTCTCTTTTTTTGGGGGCAAGATTTCTATTTGTCAAAATTTATGATTTACTGATATAAAGCATATATTCAGATACATACTACCATATGTTCAAAACACACTGTGTTTAATATTATTAACTTAAAGACACATTTAATGTACAGTAATTAATATGTTCCCAAACAGAACTCCCCCCCCAAAAAACAACAAAAACCAAAAACTAGAGTATTGTGTTCAGTTCTTGGCATCACATTTTAGCAAGGATAAGAACATCCAAAGGAGGGTGACCAAGGTGAATGGCCCTGAGCACAATGGCTATGTTTAAGAACCTGAAAACCTGGTACAGGGAGGAGGGATTAGACTTGTTCTTTTTGGGAGAGGTAGCTGTGGCATAGTGTATAGAAATTTGTCCTTGGAAACAGGACAACCTGAGTCCAAATCCTTCCTCTGACATATGCTGAGGATATCACTCTGAAAAAGTCATTTGACCTCTTAGTGCTCCAGGCAACTTTCTTCAAATATCCTAGGAAGTCAATGCAAGTTGAAATGAATTCTAAGTTTCGAAAGGTGTCAACCTGTACTGGTAGAGGAAATGTCATCATCTGGGATTTCTCTTTGTCAGTGCAACACATTTCCAATCCCTAAGCTGTTTGGCTTCAGAGGGAAGTACTAAGACAAAATGAACAGGAGATATTCCACAGAGGAAAATCTAAAACTCGATGTCAGGAAAGGGGAAAAAAACACAACTTCCCAACAATTAGAACTATTGATAAACAGAATGAGTTGCCTTAATATGCTTTCTCATCCAAGGTCTTTAAGAGCAAGCTTTATGCTTACTTGTGTATATGGTAGAGGGGAGTTCTTTCTTTTCAGCTCTGAATTGGACTCTGAAGCCTCTGAAGTTCATTTCCACTCAGAAATTTGGTTATTTGGGCAAAATTGTAGTTACTTCCTTCTCTTTGTCCCCCATTCTTTGTGAAATGTGATCAATTATGATTTTTTGCAATCAGGAAATCAAACATGCCCACACTTCTTGTTAATCACATCTAGGTTTCTAGTTTATATTGAGACTTAAATGTGTCAGTTCCACTGACAAATACTGAAATATAGCCTTCTGATGAACACTAGCTGAAAATACATAACTGTAGAATTTTTGCCTTACAAGTGACTTTTGATGGCTAGCTTATTTCCCCTCCCTCTAATTATGGAATATGTTCTAACGCAGATAGTCATCCAGATTACTTTTGAACATTTCTATTGATGTGTAGTACTTTGTGAGGAATACTATTTCATTATAGAACACCTCTGATTCTTAGACAGTAAAAAAATCTACATCCCACTGATTTCAACTTGGCCCTGTTTCTGTCCTCTGGAACAAAGAGAATGAATCTAATACTTCCATTTATCAGTTTTCCAAATACTTTAAGTCAGTGATAAAGTAATTCAAATTAATTAAACATAAAGTATCAAAAGAAAGAAAATTCCTTTGAAATTTCAATAACCTGACTTCATCTTCCCTACATAGTACAATCAATGAAATTAGTATTAAACTGGATAAGTATCTGTCAGGTTTATTTTAAGGGAATTCTTGTTCAGGTATATGTTGAATTCTATAAGGTCTCTGAAGTTTCAACTCTGAGCTTTTGTGATTTTATAAAATCAATAGTTATAACATTGTCTTCTTGTCTAGGAAGATACTCTCATATTCTTCTAGAGAGATGCATCACAGGGAAATATTATACAGAGACCATCTGTGGTGATATGTAGGTGACCCTACCCAAATCTTAGAGTAAACAAGAATATATTGAAACCTGTAGGCCAACAAAAATTTTTCTTTCAAGATTTTAAATATATACACCATTTGGAACTCACTGAGACCAATTACTGACCACTCCAAATGAGTTATGGATGATGAGGTTACACTTGAAAAAAATAAAATTTGTAATATTATCTCCCTGGGAAGGCAAGGGGGGGGGGGTTGATAATTGCATTCCAATTCACCTTCCAAAATTTGATCTAGAACATTACAGTAGGTGTATGTCTATTTTAAACAAGAAAAATGGTCCAATTTCTAGTGGTTTTAGGATATCTCTCAATATTACAAGGATAGGTGCACATGGAGGGAAAGTTCAAAAATGGAATTTAAATGTTTGGTATAAGGTACCATGTGGTTGATGCTGTTAAGGGCTAAAATTCTAGCTAAACTGTCTAAAATATCTAATGAGTAGTCACCAATAAATTATAAGCTTTAGCAAGAGTTAGACTTTTAAGCATTTATTAAGGAGAATAAGAGTTTGGTGAAGAGAGAAGAAAAGGCCTAGATTCCTATCTATTAAAGGGAGAGCACATTTCTAGCTCCCCTCTCCACCAGCATCCTTAGGAAAGAGCACGAGACTGATCGCCAGTCTCTTCCTTCCTCCTCCCACTAGCCCGCGTTACTTCCTGACGCCAAAGAAAAGACTCCTGGTCTTGCCCTCAAAGACCTTCGCTTCATGGGAGGAACTCTTCTACAGTAAGTCTCCAGAAGGTGGCGTCATTCCAATCGTTACAGTTCCCTGCTTTGTTTCCTCAAGAAACGGTACGTTTCCTTGATGAAACAGTCAAAAAGAATATAATAACTATTGCTAACTAATAATATGTGAACAACAATATAGAAAAGGAAGAGATGAAAGTTTTGTCCAGAGGGGCGATTTTTTTTTTGTCCTCATGAACCGACTCTTTGACATTAGTCTTGCAAAGGGAGGGCCTCTGCAGAGAATACATGTTACAAATGGTGTATATTATAACAGAAAGAGAAAAAAAACAACAACAAATCAAAACTGTTCATTTAAAGTCTCTGAAAGTCTTTTCTCAGATGTCCTCTAGGTGTAGTCGTGGAATGGAAGTCTTTTCAGGGGTTGATGTGTGGATGCTGGTAATCAGCCAGGAAAATTTCCTACAAAATTGAGCTTAACACAACTTTAAAATAGCTTTATCAATAATCAAATCAAACAATGAAAGTTCTCAAAAACATGTCTAAGGGAATCCAGAATCTTGGTTGTTACACATGAAACATATAATAAAACAAAAATTGAAACATTCTTTAAAATTATAATATTACTATAGTCCCCCCTTATGGAGGGTAATTGAGAAAACAATTGCTGCAATATTAATTATTAAAAATAATTTTTATCTGTTTCATCACTTTTTGCATCATCTGCCTAATTATCCTCATGCCATTATGAGAAATTAAAAAATCTAATATAATTGGTAACAGGTGTCAAGGCCAAATTCAACACTGTTATTTATCATGACACCTGAGATAATTATGGGGGTTACCATAAAAGAACAGAGAAATGATGGGATATGAGCATTCCCACACTTGAGCAATATATACTGCCCATGCAGTATGCCAGGCTTAAAATAGGTGGATGGAATATATGTCCATGCCACCGAACATATTGGAGGAAACTGAGTCAGACTTAATCAGATGCATGGGATTGAGATGTGTGTATAGGAGGGAGCATAGAAGCCAGGTGTAGAAGTGAGATGGGTGGGATCAATACTTCCAGCCATCCGTACAATATTGTGGGGAAAAAGAAAAGAAAATATTAAACCAAGAGAATCCAACCTCAACATTTGTCAAAAGCCATTCCCTCGGCCATACCTTGACTTCATGCATGTCTCCCCTCATATGACAGTTCAGTGTCTGCTCTTGCATGTATTCCTCTTGTGATTGGATGGCATCTTGGCCAACTGGCATCTGATAACTCAGAATAAAGGCAATTAATGTCTTAAATGATAAATTCCCATAATCCAAGTCTCATATGGATTTAAAAATTGAGGATAATAAATGATTGCAAAAAATGTGAATACATCTTGACTCAGAATATAATATATAATTATGTAACAATTTCAAATAATACCCCTTTTTTTTACTTAGTATACAATTACTTTTTTTTTTTTTTTGGTGAGGCAGTTGGGGTTAAGTGACTTGCCCAGGGTCACACAGCTAGTAAGTGTTAAGTGTCTGAGGCCGGATTTGAACTCAGGTACTCCTGAATCCAGGGCCGGTGCCTTATCCACTGCACCATCTAGCTGCCCCTACAATTACTTTTGTGAAAAATCGAAACATTTAAATACAAGTTAAAGCACAACAGAATCTCAAAGAAAACTTTTTTTTTGAAACAAGAAAACTTTTACAAACGTTCCCCTCTTTTTTTTTTTTGAATATGCTTATCAAAAATAATACTTCTAGAATCAATTTACACTTGCCATGGCAACCAATTTGCCAAGGAAATGCTTTAAAGAGTTTGATCAAATAATCAGTTGAGAAAAAATAACAAAAACAAACAACTCAGAATATGGGAGCACAATACTCCTAGAATTAACATTGTATTATGAAATCAAAACCATCTTGCAATGTTTCAAAATTAGATAGACAAATGAATAGAAGAAAATACACATGGAACAATAAAAGACAATGAAATTCAAACTAAGGAAATCTAAATTAATATGAACTTAATATTAATAAGAGTATTAGAAAATATAAACTTGATCACATGACTATAAAAAGCTTTTACAAATATTCCCCTTGTTTTAGAAACTAAGTATAAGACACAATCTCAAAAGCATTAAAATCTCTATGAAAATAAACCCATACCATTAATTTCAAAATGCATATGTAATAGCATAGAAATCCTATGTAACCTCTGAACTGATACTATTACTCTGAGTGAATTCAGAACACTTTTGATTCTGATATCTAAAATCCCCAATACTCATATCAATACCTTGCTGTTTACTGCTACATTTCTGTGAAATATATACCCTTCCATGGCAAAAGAAGCGGAGTCTTGAACTATGGTGATGATTGTCATTCTTATTCAGCTTAAGTTTTTCTTCTTTAACCCCTCTATATTGTCTGTCAGTCTTTTCACCATACAAATGCTTTATAAGATTACTAATTAAAGACAAAAGCAGGTTAGCAAAATTATGAACAAAACGAGCATATCTGGAATTTAAAGGGTTTTCTAAGGTTGTCTCAGAAGCACAGCCAGGCTGGGGAAGGGCTGAGCCTGAAGCTGCAAATGTAGTTAGACAAAGTTGAGCATGCGCATCAGATCTCTGGACTTCCCAGGCAGGGGAAGCAATGGGCTTGGCCATGGGAGGAGTAGAGGGTGGGGTCTGGAGAGGAGGGGAGGGACCAGGGCAATTTGAATCAGACTTGATTTTGAACTCAGGCCTGGATTCCTCTTCCCCCACTTTGCCTCCAGGTGCTAGGGGATTAAAAGCTTCTAGAGGGTGGGTCATTGCCTCCAGGCATGCAAAATTAGAGCAACAATTAGTGTTAGAACTGGGAAAAGCTGCAGGAATCTCTTCAGGTTTCTCTGAAAAAGCATGGTTGGGAGAGGGAAAGATATTTCTTTGTGTGAGTAAGTTGCTGGCTCTTTTAACAAAAATAAAAAGAAAAATAGAAAATCCACAAAAACAAAGCATTAACATGATCTTATCTCCCATTTGTCTGGTTAAACAGACTAAAATCAAAAATAGGGTAATTAGGGAGTTAAAAAGGTCCATTTGAAAAAATTTAAAGGAAAACACAGCCAGTACGCCAGTACTTAGCAGTTAAAGGGAGAGGGTAGAGAAAATTTCTTACCCAACCAGAAGATCAGAAGAAGACTGAGGTTTAGCTTTCCTCTTCGTGGTCAGCCATCTGTTCAGGGGTTTTTCAGCCATATCAACTAAAGAAGCACAGTCATGCAACAGTTCCCCCGAGAATGGTAAATTAGGGAGTAGTGTTGCTGGATTAAGAACTGTGCAGCATTTTAAAGTGATATTCTCATTACCTAACAGGGTTATTTCATACTTAGCCAGCCTTTGATCTGAAAAGGCTTGTGTCCTGTGACGTAGTAAGAGAGCCTCCACTTCGTGAGGGCATTGCACAGTTAGAGGGTTACCTAGGACCAAATCAGAGGCTTTTTCTACCAAAAGGGCTGTGGCCGCCACTGCTCTACGGCAAGGTGGTGCTCCAGCCGCTACAGGGTCCAGCTGAATTGAATAGTAGGCTATAGGGCTTTGGTTAGGCCCCAGTGACTGAGTCAGAACTCCAGAAGCCACCCCCCTTTGTTCATGCACAAAGAGAGTGAAAGGCTTACTACAATCTGGTAGTCCTAGGGCAGGTGCTGATAACAAGGTCCGTTTTAATTCTTTTATGGCTGAGAGATGCTGGGGATCCAACTGTAAAATGTCTGGAACAGAAATTTTTGTAAGAGCTATGAGAGGTTTAGTAATTTCACCAAAAGAGGGTATCCATTGTCTACAGTACCTAGCTGCTCCCAGAATGGCTCTTAATTGCTTCTTAGTAGAGGGGGCAGAAAGTTGTTGAATGGCCTGGATTCGCTTAGAAGAGACAGAGCGAGTTCCAGCAGCCAGAATAAATCCTAAATATTCCACCTGGGGCAAACACCATTGTACCTTTGACTTGGACACTTTGTGGCCTCTCTTGTGCAGCTCTAGTAGTAAGTGACGGCTATCTTCTTGACAAATTTCAGCATTAGGGGAGGCTAAGAGTAAGTCATCAACATATTGTACACTTAGTGTGGAGCCTTTAAAGGTAATGGAGGCCAGATCCTGTTGTAAAATTTGGGAAAATAATGTAGGACTGTCTACAAATCCCTGTGGGAGTCTAGTCCAGGTCCACTGTCTATTTTTCCCAGGTAAAAGCAAATAAATATTGAAAGTCCTCATGTACTGGTATGGAGAAAAAGGCAGAGCAGAGGTCTACCACTGTGAAACATGTAGATTCATAGGGAATGGAAGAAATTATGGTAGAAGGGGAAGGCACTATAGCATGTCTAGGGATAACATAATTATTAATTGCTCTAAGATCTTGCACAAAACGATAAACAGGTTTACCATCTGGCCCAGGCTTGGGTTTTTTAACTGGCAAAATGGGAGTATTGCATGGAGAGTGATGACATGGAATAATAACACCCTGGTTTTTCAAAGCCTCAATTATAGGTGTGATCCCTTCTATTGCTTCCCTAGACAATGGATACTGTGGAATGGAGGGGGGTGGTCCCCCCTTAACTTTAAAGGTAACAGGTATGGCAGACTTAAGGAGCCCCACCTCATTAGGGGATGAGGCCCATAAAGACTCAGGAATGTCAGAGGGGATTTCAGATACCTCCCCTGCTGTTCCTTGAGCTTCTGTAAGTAAAATTGGTAATAAATGAACAGTCTCCAGAAGGTGGCGTCATTCCAATCGTTATAATGCCTACCTTAATTATCAGAGGCTGAAATGTATTAAAGGATCTACCATAGAAAATTTGCTTTTAGAGATCAGATAGAGGAGGGAATACTGGGAAAGACAAAAGAGAGACTATGGTTCTAAAGGCACAAAAGAATGAAGAATGAGGTGGTGACATACTGACCCCAGGATGTAGGGTTCCCAGTAGAAAAGTACACTTCCTTGATTGGGATTTGTGGAAGAAGGCAGTAAGAGGTAATAATTATTCAGGTCCTAACTAAGATATCAAAATGATAGAGAGTAAGAAAAGATTATGTGGAAACTCTGGACATATGACATAAGTGATTCTGGTTTAGGAAACTTGTGATGTTCTAAGATGATTGATTAAACTTGAAAGGGATCCAAAAATGATTCATTCATGGAGAAGAAAATGATATGAGTAGGAAGCATATGTGTAGGTCTAAATAGGAAAGCCAAAATCTAAAATCATGACTTTCTTCCTACTTTGAGTATTGCAGGTCATAAGAATCTTAGAAAGTTCAGAAGTGGGAAGAGTTTGGGAGAAAAGAACAATAAATTCTGTCCTGTACATTTTGAGTTAGAGGTGTCTAAGCAGTATCCCATTCAAAATGTCCTAAAGGTGATGGAGAACAGAACCTCAGAAAAATGATTAAGAAAGATATACACTTTTTTTTTTGACTTTTAGCTGCAGCTACTGCTCTTAATTTTTAAAATAAAAATTTGTTGTTATTTTTTGTTTTCGATGTTGTCAGAATTTCCCCTAATATTCTTTCCCCTTCTCCTTCCTAGAGAGGTATCCCATATAACAAATAATTTTTTTTTTTTTGCTGGGCAATTGGGGTTAAGTGACTAAAGTTGATAAATAGATAGATATCAATATTTTATATACATGTGTTTCTACATATATATGTACCCACGTGTGTTATTATATGTACATGTATGTATTTTCTTCTTGTCAACCTCTTTGACTTTATTCCTAGATGTGGAAACTCTGGGTCAAAGACTATGAACATTTTAATCACTTCATTTTCATAATTGAGGCATCTAGGTGGCAAGGTGAATAGAGCACTAGCCCTGAAGTTGGAAGGATCTGAGTTACTTAACCCCAATTTTCTTAAACATGCAGAGCTATCTCCAGTAGTCCCGGTATATATCTTGCCGCTGGACCCAGATGACTCTGGAGGAGTGAGTAAGGTTGGTGACTTTGCACAATTCTCTCTCATTTAAATCCAATTTAGTTCAAGTCATGACATTATCCCAGTCCTCTTCCAGAATGAAGGACAAACAACAACAACATTTCATAATTCCAAATTGCTTATCACAATTTTTGAATTCCATTTTTTTTTTGTCATTGTAGCATAATCCCCCATAAAATTTAGCTAATGGAGAGGTGCGAACATAATGTTGGCTTCATACCCTCTGCTGATGGGGTATATATTGTCATCTAGATTATCAGACTGTTCACCCTGCCTTTACCACTATCAGCATTGGTTTTTCTTTTTCCTTTTAGATTAAATGCAATTCATCTGAGAGAGGAAAATGTTTTTCACGTGGTATGAAGTGAATTTTCACTTGAGATATACAGAGAAACTAAATCAGTGATTATGGTTTGGGAATTAAAACCTCCATTGTACTCTAATTTGCATGATAAACAACAACCTTTGTGAATTCTCTCTGAGAAGGTAATCACAAACTGTATTTAAATACATGAATCTTTAGCTTAATTTAACTTAAAAAAAGAAACATTTATGGTCTCTTTAAACTCCTGTACTGCAATTTTATTTCATTAATGTAAGGTTCCTTTCTTTAATGCACACATACTGACCCTGCTACTAATTACCTTAATTTAAAAAAATCTACAGTCACAGTTCCATCATTAAGAAAGGAATCAGAATTTTAGTCCATTAGCAGTTGTTTATAATAGCACATCTCAATTGATTAAACTGCAGATTTTTTTATAGGTCTTGTTTTATAAATTGAGTCTAGTCAAGTAAACATAACATTTGGTAATAGTCTTCATAGCAACTGTCAAAATGACTTATTGTTTTTCCAGGCCTGCATTCTTTCAGAATTAATAATACCTTTGTGCCCTTTATAACACTTATTATTGATGCCATAAAAGTTCTCTAGGTTTAATGAGTAGATGTTTCATTATATTATATAGTCCTGTTGACAGATAGAAAATTTTTCTAATCTGTTTCTTTTTTCCTCTTGATTGAAGGATTGTAAATATGCAATTAGCAGCTGAAGGAGAAGTAAAAGAAGAAAAAATGTCAACTGTCAAGTATCTCTGTTGAAAGACATGTGATGCTTCAACCTAAGAACAGCAAGACAAAAAGCATCCTTTCTAATAAGCCTTAAAAGAAGTTGCATAACAGCTGTTTAAACATTTGGTTAATTTCTCTGGAGGAAAAATGATTTCTATTACCTTCAAAAATTTGTAAGTCCAAGCAAATAGATATTTCCATAAATTTTTCTAAGGCAAGGGTATTCATGTACTATCAATGAATGATACTCTGTCTGTGAGGTATATGAAGTTGTCTGTGGTTTATTCCATAGCACGATTATTCAATGTTGATGGGATCATTTACTTTCTAGAATAGAAATGCTACTACTACAATTGCTATAATCCTTGCAAAGCTCCACCACAATGTGACACAGTAGTGGGTAATACCAATCTCTGTGATATGTCATCTCCTAGTTAGGTGCCTCTGTTTCATCCTCACCTTGACTTCTAGAAATCTCCTGTATCTTTCAAGACACAGCTTAAATGTTATCTTCTACATAACGCTTTTTGTGATCTCCCATCACTCATTCAAGTAATTTACTTTGTTTTCACTTTGTATTTGTTTTTATTTAATAATAATTGCTAACATTTAAGAAAATTTTAAGGTTTTGCAAAGTGCTTTACAAAAATTATCTGATTATTTATAATCATGTTGCCTTCCCCATTAGAACTTAAGTTCCTTGAAAACAAGGCTGATTTTATTCCTAAGTGCCTAGTCTATAGTAGACTTATTGAGACGAACCTCCTTTCTTCGTATTATGAACCTCCTTTCTTTGTATTATGAGCAGTAAATTTTCATGAGAAAGTCAGTCTCTTTATTTTTGAATCTAGTATATAAAAGACTGAATGCCATTAAAGGAGACTTCTACTTCCTAATTACATATCATGGTTTACAATGTGACCTTGGACCAGACTGATGAGACAATGAGCTCTTGGTGAATATGACAGGACTGCTATTGGTTTTATTTCCCCATTTTTTTCATAAGATATGCCCCCTTCTCTCCATTCACACAGCCTCCACCCTGGTTGCTGACCTCATTATCTTTTATCTGTATAACAAACAGGCATCCTATCTGGTTTCCTTGGTTCCAGTCTTTTCTTTCTCTTCTGTATATTACACAAAGCTATAAAGTTGAAGCACAAGTCCACACTCCTCCCGTGACCCCATCTTCAAAAAGATCCAATAACTCCCTACTGCCACTAGTATAAAATATAACATGTCTGTTTTTTAAAGCTCTTCAAAATCTGGTCTTTTGATATTTTTCCAGCCTGCTTAATAATTACTCTCATTCTACTCTATACTGGTACTGGCCTTCTTGCTGGTCCTCCCACATGATTCTTCATTCGCCCAGTCCTTTGCCTTCTCGAACTCCTGGTTTTCTTCAAGACTTGGCTCAAATTCCACCTGCTATAGGAAAATTTTTTCTTTTTTTTCCAGCTGCTAGACCCATCCCCATCAAGGTTCTTTTGTACTTGATTTATATATGTACTGCATGTACCCATGTATAAGTAGTCTCACCCATTAGAATATAAGTTCTTTGATAGGGAGTGTTGTATTTGTGCCATACATATATCCCTAGTATATAACACAGTGCCTGACATAGCAATTCTTTAACAATCACTGTTGTTGACCCATTGATTATCTTTAAAGCATCATTTAATATTTTGTATCTCAGATAAACTTCCTCAATTTACCACTATCATTTGAGGGATTCATTTTCTTTTCTCAGATACCTCTCTTTCCCTCTGTAGTGGTTCCATTTCCTCAACAGACAAGCAGGATTAGGGGGTGAGGGGTGGGAATGTCACATTACTGAAACAACTCATTGTAAAGTTGTCTCTAGGTAATTCGCACCTCCTCCCAACCCCAGGTCATTGTAAAGGCATTTGTTCAAAAACAACATGGATTCTTTAAAGAGCCTCACTTTAAAAAAAAATGATCCCTTTGCTAAGTGAATATCTGTTGTTTCCCAAACCAGATATTTCTCCCAGATTAATTTACAATTAACAATCTGGCTTGCCAGTTTGTGGCATCACAGACCACCTGTTTGTTTAGGTTAGACAAACCCAGCATTGAAAGCAATAGCTTAGTGATATAAAACAAAACTAGGGGACTGAATAGTCCTGGGAATTAGGAACCTGAATAGGATACAGACTGTTTACTTCCATGGCATTTATTGGAATGAAACTAGTATCCAGTAACTGAAAGTTATGACCATCTGGCAGCTATTCACTGGCCTACTAGAGAGTACATACAAAATGGCTTGATGATATAGCTGTTTTTTTTTTTTTTAACAGACAGGTGCCAGTCTACACAGCACAATCAGCCCCTTTGTTAGTGAAGCTGAAGAAGGCTCTGCTCTTACCTCTAGGGGCTCTCCACTCAGGTTAGCCCTGAGGCCCACAGGCTAGAGGGGAAGAAAAAGCCCTTTATCATTTTTTTCCCTTTGATTGTGAAAAATCAGACAGTGATTCCTAATAATGTTTAGGCTTTTTTAAAAGATGAAGTGATTAGGCAAAGGAGAAAGGGACTAGGAAAAATGCATGTGTCTGTTCTGCTGTGTTCTGGAGAAGAAACCCAGCTGGCCATGGGGAGAGGGAAAGAAGATGGATATGAAGTGGAGGGAGCCTCTTATGTTTGAGCTCATATTAAAAAAAGAATAAGAAAAGAGTGCAAGATGTAAAGCACAGGGGGAAGGAAGAAGGCTAGGGACAAAAGAGCTTTTATTTTAAAAGTTCTATTCAAATACATAGTCCAGGCAGGCCCTAAGCAAGAAGTCTGTCCCTCCACCCCTCTAACTTCTTTATCCAAGTGCTCACATTGTCATTTAAGAATATACAAATTTTAATGGGGCATCCTTATTTTTTTATCTTACCAGACCTTTATTTTTTTTTCAAATGACATGTAAAGATAGTTTTCAACATTCAGTTTTGTAAGGTTTAGAATTCCAATTTGTTCTCCCACCTTCTTCCCCCTCCCCTCCCCCCGAGCAGCTAGCAATAGGATACAGGTTATACATTACCATCATATTAAACATATTTCCATATTAGTTATGTAAGAGAAGAGTCAGAACAAAAGGGGGACAATCCCACAAGAAGAAAAAAAAAGTGAATACAGTATGCTTCAATCTGCATTCAGACTCCATAGTGTTTTTTGTTTTTTTTCTCTGTGGAAAGCATGTTACTTAAGAAGTCTTTTGGCATTTTCTTGGATCATTGTATTGCTGAGAAAAACTAAGTCTATCACAATTGATAATCACACAATGCTGTTGATGCTGTGGACAATGTTCTCTTGGTTCTGCTCATTTCACTCAGCACCAATTCATTTAAGTCTTTCCAGGTTTTTCTGAAATCCACTTGCTTATCATTTCTTACTGCACAGTAAAATTCCATTACCTTCATATATGACATCCTTATTTATTTTTTATTTTTTTATGTTTTTTGTGGGGCAATGGGGGTTAAGTGACTTGCCCAGGGTCACACAGCTAGTAAGTGTCAAGTGTCTGAGGCTGGATTTGAACTCAGGTCCTCCTGAATCCAGGGTTATTGCTTTATCCACTGTGCCACCTAGTTGCCCAGGACATTTTTCTTTTTTTCTTTTTCTTTTATTTTTTTTTGATAGGGCAATGGGGGTTAAGTGACTTGCCCAGGGTCACACAGCTAGTAAGTGTTAAGTGTCTGAGGCCAGATTTGAACTCAGGTACTCCTGAATCCAGAGCCAGTGCTTTATCCACTGCACCGTCTAGTTGCCCCTGACATCTTTATTTTTAATAACACTGTGAAAAAAGAAAAGGAGGAGTGGAGGATGAGGAGAAAAGAACACAAAGTAAAATTTTGTTATCTTGCAAAGGTTAACAGTTTCTTATTCACCTAAGCCAGTGGTCCCTAGATCCAGCTATTCATTTTTTTAAAAAATCTTTTCTCATTCCATCTTTTTCATTGATCATGTGATATAATGCCTTTAAAGTGATTTAAAAACCACAAAACATATATAAACATAAGTTATTATTACTAGTAGTAATAGTAATGGTAGTAGTAGTAGCAGTGGTGTCAATAGTGGTGGTAGTAGTGGTGGTGGTGGTGGTAGTAGTAGTAGTAAGTAATTTATTATTTATCCACATGGAATAATGGAAATTTACACATAACTTATAAGCCTTAGTGAATTGTCTGGGCTTCCAAGAAGTTACATGATATTTCTAGAGTTACAAAGGTCATTCATTTCAGAAGCAAGTCCCAAGTCTCCTGACTTCAATACTTTCTCAATAACTCCATATTCTCTTTAACTGTTAACCCTCTTATTTCATCATTTTGTTTCTAGCATTAAATTTTCACTTTTTAAAGTTAGTAACCTCATTTGCTTATGTATTTTCCCTCTTAATATATTGACTAATGTATAACTCCCTCTCTCTCTGGCTGTGATCAGACTAATATCTACCAGTGTTAACACCCAACATGTGATAAACCTATCCTGTTTCTCCAACACTCCTACAGCATAGATTAACTTTCCATAAAAGGAAACAAAATGATCCCAGGACCTGATGGGCACCTGCTTTTTAGACCTAGCTTTCTGGTCACCTAAGGGCATAAAAGTCCCAATCATATGAAGTTGGCACCCCTCTGACTTGGTGAATTTCTGAATCACCACATCCTTCTCCATATCTTACCCTGATGACCAGATGCAATTCCATGTAGAAAAAAGGGTGGCCATATCCAGAGAAGCTCTATCTTTAAAAGTCAACATATCCTTATTGAATTCCTTGATGTATTAGGGCAAAGTAAACCTTTTTTTGTTGAATGATCAATGACTTGTAAGATCCTCATTTTATCTCATCATCAAACTTAAACTAAGAGCATTCTGGTGTTAGAGTTATGGCTGAATTATTTTTGGATATTCCAATGATTCCAGGCATATATTCAAGCATAGTTTTGACTATTTCACTTCCTTGCTCAGTAAGCTAGAATGGCATTCTCTCAAAGCCCAAATATAAGTCTTCTATTCCTTACCTGAATTTCTTCACCAACTGACATGAAGATACTTCTCTAGCTTTATTACAAATTATTCCCCTTTATGTATTTTTTAACCCAAATTGGTCTTTCTTTTTTTCACATATGATCTTCCATTTTGTCTGTGTATTAGAATCTACTCCCTCATCATTATTTCTGTTGCTTAGTGTCCCTAGTTTCTTTCAAAGTTCAGCCAAAGCACTACCTTGTATGTAAAGTATTTCCTGATACTGCCAGCTGTATCTCTTGTATATATCTGAACATATTCTGTATATGCTTGAATGAAAAATACAAGCAAATCAATGAACAAATTAACAAGTTAAACAAATGATTGGATTCATTAATTAATAATAGCATTTCAATTTACTCTATATAAAGCATTGTGTTAAGAATTGGGGGGGCAGCTAGATGGCTCAGTGGATAAAGAACTGATCTGGATTCAGGAGTACCTGAGTTCGAATCTGGCCTGAGACACTTGACACTTACTAGCTGTGTAACCCTGGGCAAGTCACTTAACCCCCATTGCCCCGCAAAAAAAAAAAAAATTGGGGCTCCGAAACAGTCCCTCTTCTTGAAGAGTTAACATTTTAATAGGGGAAGACAAAATGTACACATAGAAACATATATTGACCCTCCTTGTTAGACTTTTTCTATCTGTAAATGTTCACTTCCCTAATAGAATGCAAGATCTTTAAAAGCATAGACTGTTTCCTTTTTTCTTTGTATCTCCAATATCTACCAAAATATCTTCCTCATAGTGACACTAAATAAAAGCTCACTGATTGCTTATTTAATAAATAGTAAGAAGTAACAAAACAAGACAAGTATTTGTGACATCTCATCTATAAAGCATTGTCTACCCTCGGCTTAGTTTTTATTCTTTTACTTCTCTTACTTTTACACCGAAGATTTATTTTTCTTTTTTCTTGGCTGGCAATCATTAGTTACTACATATTTGTGGGTTAAGATAGAATAATGATTATCAATCAACAAATATTTATCAAGTGCTTACCATATACTATGCACTGTGTTGTCAGTTGGTAAGTAATTAAGGATTTGTTACCTGCTTAGTATGTGATGTGTTGGGGAGTACAGTGTTCTAAGTGCTGGGAATACAAAGAAAGGCAAAAAATGTCTCTGCTCTCAAAGGAGTTCATAGTCTAATGGTGGTAGATTAACAGACACACAATTATGTACAAACAAGATATATGCAAGGTAATTTGGAGATAATCAGAAGAGAAAAGGCACTAGCACTATGAACTGTTTGGGGGGAAATAGCTTCTTGTAGATAGTGAGACTTTATCTGGGACTTGAAGAAATCAAAGGAAGCTACAAGGCAGAGATGAGGGGAAAGGGCAGAAGGGATAGTCAGTGAAAATTCAGAGTGAGGAGATAAAGCGTTATGTGAGGAACAGTGAGGAAACCAGTGTCATCAGATCCCAGAGAACATGGAGGTGAATAACAAGTAAGAACCCTGGAAAGGTGAAAGGGAACCAAGTTATGAAAGATTTTAAAAGACAGATCAGTTTATATTTGATCCTAGAGATGACAGAAAGCCACTGAATTTTATTGAATGGGGAGGGGAATGAGAGGGCTGGTGACATCGTTAGACCTGGGCTTTGGGAAGATCAGTGTGACAGCTGAGATGTAGATGGAATGTAGTAGGCTGACTATTTGAAAGGCAGTTAGAATAGTCCAGGCCTGAGGTTATAAAGACCTGGACCAGGACAGAGTGAGTGTTGGAGAAAAGAATGGTCATATAGAAGAGACGTTCAATTATGTTATGGGTTTTGTTTTTGTTTTTTGCCAAATCTTGTCATTTTTACCTTTGCAACAAGTCACATTTATGTCCAATTCTTTGTACTCATATAGCCTTAATCTTAGTTCAACCTCTCATAATTTCTTAAATTCATGCTAAAATCACCTTCTAACATGTCCCTGCCTCCAAGTTTCTCCTCCATTCACCTGCTAAGGTAATTTTCCCAAAGCACATGTATGGCTATCTCACCCATCTACACAGGGAACTCTAGTGCTTCTACATTACCTCAGGGATCAAATATAAAATTCTTTTTGGCAACCAAAGCTCGCTCTTTCTTCTTCTTCTTCTTCTTCTTCTTCTTCTTCTTCTTCTTCTTCTTCTTCTTCTTCTTCTTCTTCTTCTTCTTCTTGTCCTCCTCCTCTTCCTTCTCTCTCTCTCTCTCTCTCTCTCTCTCTCTCTCTTTCTCATTACTAATACCACCCACTCATTCTCATCTAAAATTCTCACCTTCCTCCCCCATGAAAATTAAAGACTTCCCTTATGAGAAATAAACATTATAAAGTACAACAAACATGGGGCAGCTAGGTGGCGCAGTAGATAGAGCACCAGCCCAGGAGTCAGGAGTACCTGTGTTAAAATCTGACCTCAGACACTTAACATTTACTAGCTGTGTGACCCTGGGCCAGTCACTTAACCCCAATTGCCTCACTAAAAAAAAAAATAAAAATAAAGTACAACAAACACACATTGGCCATAACTAAAAATGTCTCATTCTACACCTTTTGAATCCTTGTCTTATCCTCTCAGAGCTATGCCTTTGTACCCAGACGTTTTATCTTTCAATTGGATTTCATACTAAGATATATAAACTGATCTTCTGAAGAATTCAAATATTCCCAGCAGTGTTCATTGCAGGATACTTATCCTCCCTATTGCCCCCACTCCCTCATTGCTTCTGTGGGATTCCCTTCATGCTTGTGTTAGATTATTCTTTTTTCTGCTGCCTATAGCCAAGTCCATTTCTTCCTTTGGATCTATCATTAGTCACCCACTACTCCAAACACTGGGGAAGAAATTGAAAGATCCTCTTCCAGCTCTCCTCTTGAGTACTGACCAAAAATTAAATGGACTCACCAACATCTTACCCTCTTTGTTCCCTGTTACATCTGGTAGAATTGTGTTTGGGGCCAACAATTTCAAAAATAATTTGGAATTATGTGAGAAGTCACTAAATCACTTACTCTTTTATCCACTTATATTACCAATGAGTTTATGATTCAAGGAGGTCAGAAACAAAGAAATGTCATCTCTACCTAAATACCTTGAGATATTTATAATTACAAAAAACTGGAAACAAATCATATATTCAAAGAGTGGGGGGATTGAACAAGGTGGGGATCAGTGTAGAACAATGGAAATAATATTGGCTTTGGAGTTAGAGGAAAAGAATTCAAATCCCACTTGTTTTGCTTACTACTTATTAGATCTTAGGCATACTAAATGACTTCCCTAGGATTCCATTGCCTCATCTGTGAAGTTTGGAGAAGAAGAACTCTGATGTTCTAAATCTAGATTTAGGATTCTGTGACCCTATAAATGTAGCAATGGTATTGTATGGTGTTATAAATGGCATTATGATATTAGGAACAATAAATATGAAAAATTAAAGAAAATAAGGGGAGTTCTTTGAACTGATTCAGATGGAAGAAATCATACCTAAAAAACAACACACACACACACACATATATACATAATATAATAATGTAAATGAAGATGATAGTAAAACATAAAGCCCATGTCAAGTATAATGTATGACAATAGGTCTGCATTAATAAAGTTAAAGGTACATCTTTCCTTTCTGCTAACATTTGGAAAATTATGGAGAAAATCTTTATTTTATAAAATACAAAAAAGAAATAGGACTATCATTCTCAATCACTATATTAGGCAGTTTTGCTTTACATTTTTACATGAAAGGTTTGTTTATTGGGAATTATGAAGTAATTGATATTTTAAAATATTAGATATTAATAAAAAGATAGTTGGAACAATTCTAAGATATCTAAGGATAGAGAAGAAATAAAGGGATTGGTTGTGGGTGAGGAGAAGGGAAAGGAATAATTATTTATATAGCACCTACTATATGCCATGCATTGTGTTAAGCACAGGAAGAAATAGATAGCCAGTTGAAGGAATAGGAAAAATGTAGAGAAGTGTCCCTAGTGCAAAAATGCATCAGAAGATTCTTCTTTTATTGTTTCTATCATTTATTCCTGAATTGCATTATTTAGTATTTTTGTTGCTGTTTTGTTATTTCAGTCATGCCCAACTCTTTGTGAACCCATTTAGAGTTTTCTTGGAAAAGATTCTGAATGTTTTGCCATTTTCTTCTTCAGCTTATTTTATAGATGAGGAAAGTGAGGCAAACAGGGTTAAGTGACTTGCCCAGGGTCACATAGCTAGAAAGTGTCTGAGACCAGATTTGAACTCACAAAGATGAGTTTTCCTGACTCCAGGGCTGCCACTCTATGCATCATAGCTGCCCTATTATTTAGAATATTGTTGCTTTTCTATTTAGTCTATATACTTTTTTTTTTTGGTATTTGCTTTTGTTCCCACTGTTTAATTAAGGTTAGGAAAATGTGTTTTTTTTCCTTTCTATTTTTATATTTTCTTTTTGGCCTAGATCATAACAAATTATTTTAAAAGTATCATGTGAAACTTAAAAATAAATACCAGTTTAACTACTCCCATTAAGTAATATTTAATAGGTCTAAGAAGTCTAGTTTTTCCAAAATTCTGTGCAGATTTTTTCTTTCATGTTTACTTTTCTAGTATATTTATCAAGTTCTTAAAGAAGAATGTTTATGTTACAATTATTGTTAGTTTTATCTTTTCACATTTTAGTTCTTCATTAAAAACTTTGATAATAGGGGGCAGAGCCAAGATGGTGGAGGAAAGACATTAATTGCACAGAGCTCCTGATACAATCACCTCCAAAACAACAATAAAAGAACCCCTGGAGCAGAAAAACACGCAAAAATATGTGCTGAGATTATTCTTCATCTATAGATAGATTTCAAGGAGCCATGCTGGACCACAAATAAAGTCTAACCCCGCAATCGAGCTGACAGACACCCCAGACACTACCAGAGGAATTTAGCCCAAAGCCTCTGAATTGGCTAGAGCACTGGCATCTTCTAGAGCTGACCATGCAGTCAGGTGAGAGGGCAGATTGGCTGGATGGGGGGTGGACAGAAACTGAAGGGATACCAGTGGGAAGGGGAAAGAATTCTGCTGTCCCACCCCAGAGGGGAACCAGGAAGAAATCCTGAGCGGTTGGAGGCTCAGGTGGGGGAGGTGCATAGGCTCATCCAAAGCTAAAAACCACACCACAGAAAGTTTTGTTAGTTGGTTGTTTAGTAAGTGGGCTTGAGGTTATCTCTGTGCCAGAGAACAGGCCAAGCAAGGGCAAAACCGTCCCTCCCTCAAACCAAAACACCTGGGAAACTCTGGAGCTTGGAACAGGAGTGGAGCCAAGAAGCAGCCCCCCCACACACACACACCCCTAGTGGAGAGTTTATTGTCAATTAAAAGATGAGCAAACAAAGAAAGTTAAAAACTATAGAAAGCTATTTCAATGACATGGAAAATCAAGGTACAGCCTCAGATGAGGAAAATAAATCACAGGGCCCCTACATCCAAAGCTTCCAAGAAAAATATGAACTGGTCTCAGGCCATGGAAGCTCTCAAAAGGGACTTTGAAGAAAAAAATAGGAGAGATAGAAGGAAGATATAGAGAGAGGGAAGAAAGAATAGAAAGAGAAATGAGAGCCATGCAGCAGTCATGAGAAAAAAGCCAATAGCTTGAAAAACCAAATGGAAAAGGGTATTAAAAAACTGACTGATGAAAATATTTGCTTAAGAATTAGGATTGAACAAATGGAAGCTAGTGACTTTATGAGAAACCCAGACACAGTAAATCAAATCCAATTGAATGAAAAAATAGAGGGAAATGTGAAATATCTCCTTGGAAAAACAGCTGACCTGGAAAATAAAGCCAGGAGACATAATTTGAAAAAAATTGGACTACCAGAAAAACATGACCAAAACAAAAGCTTAGACACCATCCTCCAAGAGATTGTGGGGGAAAATTGCCCTGATATTCTAGAAGCAGAAGCTAAAATAGAAATTGAAAGAATCCCCCGATCACCTCCTGAAAGAGATCCCAAAAGGAAAACTTCCAAGAATATCATAGCCAAATACCAGAACTCCCAGGCCAAGAAGAAAATATTGCAAGCAGCTAGAAAAAAGAAATTCAAATACTGTGGAGCTCCAATAAATATAAAGCAATATCTAGCAGCTTCTACATTAAAGGACTGGAGGGCATGGAATATGATATTCCAGAGGGCAAAGGAACTGGGACTACAGCCAAAAATAACATACACAGCAAAGCTGAATATAATTTTTCAGGGGAAAATATGGAATTTAAATGAAAAAGAAGACTTTTAGGCATTTGTGATGAAAAGACCTGAACTGAATAGAAAATTTGACTTTCAAATACAAGACCTTGGAGAATAATAAAAAGGTAAACAGGAAAAAGCAATTATGAGGGACATTAAAAGATTAAACTGTTTACAGTGATACATGAGAAAATAATACTTTAAACTCATAAGAACTTTTTCAGCAAGGAATACACAGAGGACACAGGTCTGAAATGAATATGAAGGGATGGTATTTGTAAAGCATTTATTTTTTTGTATATCCTTGTTCTTTTTGGAGCAAACAAGGTGGGTTATCTGGTGTCTGGGGCAGGATTTGGACTCTGGGCCTCCTGGGCCCAGGGCTGGTGCTTTGTCCACTGTGCCATCTAGCTAACCCATGATGACATCTTTAAAATAAGGGGGAGAAGTAGGAGAAATAGACTGGGGGAGGGGGGAGGGGAGAGGTGGAAATGGGAGAAGTAGCTCCTAGGAAGGGAACAAGAAAAAAGCCTATGGAGGGGAGGGGAAGAGGGGGAGTGAGTGAACTTCACTATCATCAGAATTGGCTCAAAGAGGGAACAACATACATACTCAAGTGGGTATAGTAATATATTTTTGCCCTGAGGAAAAGTGGGAGGAGAAGGAGATGGGGGGTGGAGAAGAGGGGAAGGAGGGAAGGGATGTTTGGGGGAGGGAGCTGTAAAAAGCAAAACACTTTAGAGGAAGGTGAAGATGTTCTGCATAACACATGTATGACATATATTGAATTACTTGATTTCATAGGGAGAGTTGAGGAGGGAGGGAGGAAGAAAAATTTAGAAAACAGAATTAGCTCAAAGGCCATAACCTCATCAAAGCAGGCTCAAGGAGGGAATAACACACACACCCAATACAGAAGAGTAATCTATTTAACCCTTCAGGAAAGTAGGAAAGGAAGAGGATAAGAAGGGAGGTGTGAATGAAGGGAGGGTAGAGTGGGGGAGGGCACAGTCAGTAGCAAAACACTTATGAGGAGGATTAGGGCAAAATAAGGTAGACAATGGAATAAATATCATTCAAAGGGAATGGGATGGAGGGACATAGTTATGTTGATTGACTACAAGGTCAAAATGTATGGTACCTACTCTGCTCAGCTATTATGAAGAAAATTCTCTGTCAAGTTCAAGGTACTATATAGAAATTGTGATGAACAGGATGTTATCAGAAAAACCTGGAAAGACCCACATGAACTGAAGCAGAGAGAAATGTTCTGTATACAAAATAACAGCATTAGTGTAAGGTGATCTGCTGGGAAGCATGTGGTTATTTTCAGCAAGGCAATGATCCAATATAACTCTGAAGAACCTAGGAAAATTGCAGTACATCTACAGAGGAAGAACTGATGGTATCTGAAGACAGACTGAAATACATTTTTGTTTTTTGGACAATTCCTTAATCTGAAGTTTTGTTTTTATCTGTTTCCACTCACAACCTAGATAAGGTAGAATTGTTTACCATGACTACTCTTGTATAATTTATGTTGAATTGTTTGAGTCCTTGGGGTGGGGATGAGAGGGAAGGGAGGAAGAGAAGTTGGAACACAAAGTTTTTTATTTTTTTAATTGATGTCAAAATTTGCTTTTATGTGTAATTTGGAAAATAAAAGTCTAAAATCAAAAATCAAAAAAAAAAGAAAGAAGAAAAACTTTCATAATAGCATTCTCATATGTGTGCTTATATACACATGCATATGTGTGTATATATATAATTATTATTTTTTATCTTGGATGCCTTATCAGGGCCTTAGTTCTCCATCCAGAAAATGAGGGAGTCAGGACAACCTATTTCCAATTTTCTTTACTTATGTTACATTCTTATCTTATTCCACCTCCTTACTCTGCCTTATTTAGGGTATTTCCAAATCATGCCTAATACAGTTCA
This sequence comes from Dromiciops gliroides, assembly GCF_019393635.1. NCBI lineage: Eukaryota > Metazoa > Chordata > Mammalia > Microbiotheria > Microbiotheriidae > Dromiciops > Dromiciops gliroides. Next base: position 269,322,524 of record NC_057861.1, on the reverse strand, counting down.
CCCATTAATGTATTTTCTTCTTTTAATTTCACTCAGAGTAGAAGAAATATCTAAATGATTCCATATCCTTGAAATTCAGTTTGCTCATCTATAGTATGACTGAGTTGGGTAAGAACTCTTAGGTATCTTCCAGTTTTAAATCTATCTTCCTAATTTGCTTTTTAAAGGAAGTAAATTCAGGGATCTTGCTTTCTAATCCAATGGGTCATTGGACAATAGCCTTGTCTCCTTCATCCAGTCTATAACTTAGGTCGAGGTTCCTTCCAAACCCCTTCCGGCTTACCATCCCTTTGTTCAAATGAATGTTACTTATGGTACACCATTCAAAGAAATATTAATTGGATTCTCTTTCTACTATCCCCTGACTTTGTCCCAAATTTGTATTTGATACATTTTCATGAGCTTTACTCATTAATGTCTTCTCAAGGATCTTCAAATAAGTTGAGATTTCTAAAAAGTCACCTCCTCCTTAAAGCACATAAATATAGATTTATGCTTATTTTTAAAGTTTCTTTTGCTCAATGAATTTGCATGTCAAATGTACAGTTTACCTCTAAATTCAAAGAATTCAAATTCTCTTTTCCTGAAAATCCATATTCTGGTTAAACTCAGATTTTCAGGATATGTTATTCTGAGGTGAAAATGGATTTTCTTTGATTTTCATAATGTCATATTATAGCCTGTTCTCTCATTTATCATGGACAAATGTGAAGCAATTATGATTTGTACTTTTTTCTTTGATATATGAGGGCTTCCACCTACTGCTTCCAAAACTGTTTCTTTAATATTGAAGCATTGTGAATTAGAGATAATTTCTATGGGTAATTAGAACTTGAGCGTCCTTTATGCCAACTTTGGATTCTGTTGATCTTTATTTTGCTCTCTGTGTCCAAAATTTCTGTGGAACTTTGTTTGATTTCATGAAATATGTTAATCAGGTTTTTCTTTCAGTATATTTTTTGGGAAACAATCATTTTTAGTTCACCTCAGTGCACCCTCTCTTCAAAGTCAATCACTTTGGCTTGTAGAGATCACAGTCTTCCAATTCTCCTGTCTTGCTTTTCCCCCCTTACAATTCTTTTTCTATCTCTATATTTTTAAGTTTCCAAATTTACTCATCTCTTTTTCATATGGTTCCCTGAGTGCTAGTTCCCACCATTTTCTTAAACAATTTTATTGTTAACATTTTTATATTTTCCTCCAAGAACTCTAACTTTTTCCTAAGTTTGATTGCATTCTTCCTAAAGCACAAGCATTTATTAGGCACTTATGTGCCAGTCACTATGCTAAGCACTGGGGTTACAAATCCAAGTAAAAATAATACAGTTCCTACCTCCAAGGTACTTATATTCTAATGGCAGAAGACAACACAGAAAAGGAGTTAAATAGCATTGTTAGCATATGGAGGGATTGAGGAATCCAGGAGGGGACATGGTAATGTGACACAGCTGTGCTCTTCCTCATACATGAAACTCCATCCCCCATGTCCACATGTTTCTAGTGACTGACTTCCATGCCCAGAATTCTCTTTCTCCTTTCCTCTATCTCCTGGATTCTCTGGATTTCGTCAAATCTCAGCTATAATACCACCTTCTTCAAAAAGGCTTTCCTGGTCTGTCTTGGATCCATGATTATCTCCTATTTGTCCTGTATATATCATGTTTGCATGCAGTCTCCCCATTACAATATGAGCTCATTGAGCCTTTTATCTCTTTGTATGCCCTGTACTTAGCACAGCAATTACTAAATGATTATTGACTTGATTTAAAAAAAACCAGTCATGGTATAATGGCATCAGCTGACCTGCTTGGTTTGTACTCCACAAACATAATTTCCCAAAAATCTTGTACCTGCAGCAGAACACCTTTTGGTAGCCACCATTCTACTACACTTTCTTTTGGATATTGTTTTCACCTGTTAGATTGCAAACTCTTTGAGGGCAGAAACCATCTTTCTTTTTCTTATTTATACCTCAGTGCTTAGCACAGTTCCTAGCCCATAGTGGGTGCTTAATAAATTTTTATTAATTGACTGATTAGAGAACTGATTTTGGAGTCAGGGAGATCCGCTTTCAATGCCTACTTCTGATATCTATTAGATTTGTGATCCTGGGAAGCTATCAAGCCTCTAAATGCCCCAGGAAACCTTCTGATCATATATGCTACATTAGGAGCCTATCTGCATCAATAGAGAGATATTACTTAAAGAAATTCATCATGTAGATGAAATATGAGAATCAGTCCAACTCTTTCTTTAATTCTACTATTACTCTTTAAGCCATTATTGAGGTGCTATGGTTGTTTCATTATCATTTTGGGAAGTGGAATATTTGTTTTTCTTTTGTTTTTACAGTATTATTTTATAGTATTATTACTGTATTAGTATTTTCACAGTATTTTTGTATTACAATATTATCCATCTCTTCTGGGAATTTTGTCTCACTTCTTTTTTTTTTTTTGCAGGGCATTGGGGGTTAAGTGACTTGCCCAGGGTCACACAGGTAGTAAGTATCAAGTGTCTGAGACTGGATTTGAACTCAGGTACTCCTGAATCCAGGGCTGGTGCTCTATCCACTGAACCACCTAGCTGCCCCTGTCTCACTTCTTTTAACCTCATAATATTAATTCATTATATTCAGGTTTCTTTTCTGTCTTTATTCATTTTTTTCAATCTTTTTTCTAGATATTTTCCTCTTAAGGTTTTTCTTATGATGAATTCTTTCTTCTCCTTTCTTTTTTTTTGGGGGGGGGAGGGTGTTGGTGTTGGCGGTGGCAGTTACTTTTCTTTATTTGGTGGATTTCTTGTTTTTTGTTTTGTTTTGTTTTGTTTAAGGTGATTAGTGGGGAACTTGGCTTACACACAAAGTTTCCCTCACTCATGTTTCAGTAAGTCCTCCCAGCCCACAATTCCTGCTTTACCTTGCTTTATTTTTTTCAGGAAAAGCTATCCTGAAAGCTATTGTCCAAGGATGATGCTTGCTGCCCCAACACTTCAACTGGGATGGCTTTCTTCACTGTAACACATGCAATTTGACTTATCAAAATAAATCTGTAGATGCTGTGGAACAAATGTGCTTCTTAATGGCAGAATTATCTTTGTTCTGTAAATGATTTCCTGAAAATATTTGCTTCAAACATTTGTGTTTTGGCACACAGGGGAAAGTTCCCCATCAAACCTATCCAAACCCCATATTTGAATTTGCCTCCTGATTGGTTTCCAATAGATCATATAAAAGTGATAAAGGGAGTGATAGAGTGTAAACAAAAGCTGTCAGCCACTGAGCCACACACCTACACCTCCACACCTGGTTTCAAAATGAGGAATCAAATACGTGTTATGAATTAGCACTGAAGATAGGACAATGTAAAAGCCTATACCTGGCTGCCAGTAAAGGCTTCTCTTCTACACCTGTTCCTATTATAGTTCGCTTTCATACCATTTCTGTGATTATGTATATGTATTTTCTATAATCAAGTACTAGGGAGAAAGAAAAAAAAGCTTCAGGCTAAATAATAGAGTATGATTGAAAAGGCTTGTCGTATGAAGAAATGGTTTAAATTAAATGTTTCTCTTGTCTGGAGTTATTCTAACAAAAATGATTGGGATGGAGCTGAGTGCTACAACCAAAGTTCAAATTAGGAATATAAGAAATACAAATCTCATGCCTGTGGTTAGTTTTCCTGTCACTGTATGTTATGAATTTCTAAAATTGAAACCATGGGACTTATACCATAAAAACTAGTGGCTAGAAATTTGACTCTAGGAAAATTGTTAACTGCTACAGTTGATGGTGTTTTCCCCAGAGGTGATACTTATGTCATAATGAAAATAAAGTGGAAGACCTGTAAATGTCATCAGAGGTAGATAAAAGTCATATATTTACACTGGTGAATGAGTTGTTTTGCTTCTCCTATATAACATTTCAAATAAATTCATTTTCAATCATGACCTACTATAAACTCAAAATGATTTTCCAAGCTAAATCTAATGAAAACATGAGTATTTTTTCTTGAGGTAATTATGTTAAAAACAAATGCTAACACATTACAGTTTTCTTTTGCTTATTCACCTGTGAATTATCGACTTTGTTGATTATTCATGGAAAATGTTCAATCCTTGGCTGACTTTTCTTGATACCTAGCAATATTTGGGGTCTCCTCTTCTGTTCTTCATATTTTATTTTACTTATTTTATTTTTGAATGCATTGTGTTGATCCTTTTGGCTTTTTATCACAGTCATTTCCAGGAAAAGAGTCTTCTACCACCTCTCTGAAGTGAACTCTTCTTTGCAACAAAGAAAAGCAATTATGCAAGAAGACCTGATATAGAGGATGAATCTGACAAAAGACCTGATATAGGGGATGAATCTGACAATATATACAACATTTTGCCCTATTAGTCCTCAGCCTCTCTGACATGAGGATAGAGGTATATTTTATTATTTGTCCTCTGAGACCATCATTGATTTTTCAATTACTGAGTTAGGTTTCCTTTTCATTTACATTGCTATAGTTAATGTTTGTGTATATGGGTATATAGATTCTGCATTTTCTCTCTGATCAGTACACATGCAATTTCCCCATGTTTCTCTGAATTCCTCATATTCATGGTTTAAGGGACAATAATGTTCTGTTACATTCATATGCCAGACTGTTCTCTCCGTTTATTTTGATGGGCATCTATCTTGTTTACAGATTTTATTACAGCAAAGGGGACTTCTGTGAATGATTTGGTATAGATTGAATGCTTTTGGTTTTGTCTTACTTCTTTGGTGGTAAGAGCACAATTACTGGGTTAAAATATATGGACAGTTTACTCTTCATTCCAGAATTATAGAAATATAAATACATATCCAGTGTAGTAAAACTGAATTCATAGCTCTAACAGCAGTATATTAGCATAGCTGCATCCCCATAGCATCTCTGGCATTTGACTATTCCTGTTTTCTTTTTTTAAAATTACTTCTGTCAGTTAGAAGGTTAACACAGCTAACATTCACAAATAAAAATTCAGTATTCTTTTAATTTGTATTTTTATCATTTCTGATTTGAAGCATGTTTTCAGTGAATATTTATAATTTGTAATTCTTCTTCTGAAAACTATTCATATCCTTTAGCCATTTTTCTTGTTATCTTCCTTAGAATTATGCATTTGTGCCAGTTTTTGGAATATATTGCATATTATAATTTTATTAGTGATATTTTGAAGGTGGCTAGGTGGCATAGCAGATAGAATACTGACCTCAGTCACAAAGACCTGACTTCAAATATGTACTCAGGTACTTACTAACTGTGAGACCCTAGGCACACCACTTAAGCTATATCAGCCTCACTTTTTCAATGATAGAATAGGAGATGATAATAGTACCTACCTCCCAGGATTGCTCTGAGGGTTAAAAGATAGTGTTTGTAAGGCAATGCATGGCATTTAGTAGGTGCTGATAAATGCTATTTCCTTACTTTGTTCAAATACTGTTTCCCATATAACAGTTTTCACTTAATTTTATCTTAATTTAATTTGTTCAAAAACTTTCTAATAGGCTGTATTGTCTCTTATAATAGTTTTTATCTCTTACTGAAGCATTTTATCCCATAGCCATAGTTGTAAAAAATACCCCTTCTCACTGTCTTTTAAATTTTTTGTGATGACTTTTTATATCCAGGTTTTATATGCATTTTGAGCTTATTAACCAAATTAATCAAATGTTATAATACAGGACATCTAGGAGGCATAGTAGATAGATTGCCAGGTTTGGAGTCAGGGAGACATGAATTCAAATCTGGCCTCAGATACTTACTAACACTGCAACTCTAGAAAAGCAATTTTACCCTGTTTACTTCAGTTTCTTCATCTCTAAAATTAACTGGAGAAGGAATGACAAACAACTCCAACATCTTTGCCAAGAAAATCCCAAATGGGGTCACAAATAGTTGAGGTAAAAAATGACTAAACAACAACATAACACAGGTAAAACATTTTTTAAACCTTAAAGCACTATATAAATGTTAGCTATCACTGCATTTCTTTACGACATTGGTTTAAACACAATTTTTGCTAAACTACATTTTAGTTTTCCCAGCATTTTCTGTCAAAGAGTAGTTTGTTTTTATATTGTTTTTTTTTTTTTTAACCAGCACATAACATCATTGGTGACTTCTAATCTATGTAATATAAGTTAAGGTTTGGTAATGGTGCATCCCCTTTAGTCATACTATTTTTATAATTTTCTTTGAGATTCTAGATATTTTGTTCCTTCAAATGGATTTATTATTCTTCATCTAGTTCTATAACTTTCCTGAAAATTGGGTATAAATGAAATCGATAAATTAATTTAGGTAATATTTTCATTCTTGTTATATTGTCATAGTCTAGTCAGCAGTAAAAAAGTTTCTTGTTTCAATCTTTTTTTGTTTCTGTAAAGCTGGTTTTAGAATTTTATTTTTATAAATCTTGGGTGTGTTTTACTAAGTTCCATATATTCATTTCTGTAATTATATTAATGGAATTTTTCTTTTCAATTCTTCCTATTTTCTTTTTTTTTTAAAGAAGAGTATAAGAATGCTGATGATTTTTGTAGATTTGTTTTATTTTTAGTGACTTTTCACTTGTATCCAACTCTTTATTTTCTTGGCAAAGATACTGGAAGACTTTGCCATTCCTTTTCCAGCTCATTTTATAAATGAAGAAACTGAGGCAATCAGGAGTAAGTTACTTGCCCAGTATAGCAAAACTAGTAAGTGTCTCAGGACAGATTTGAACTCAAGAAGATGAATCGTCCTGATTCCAAGCTCAGAATTCTACCCACTGAATCACATAGCTGCCCTAATTATTTTGTTGCTACACACTTTATCTAAACTATTTTCTTTGTTTTCCTATTTTTTATGCCCCACTTTCCTATAATAACAGTGACTCAGAAGATGCTAGTGAATTTAATTTTAGTCTAAGACAAATGTCTCACATGTATCAGTTGCTCAATACATTTGTTGCATGAATGAATGAAAAATTAAAATACCAAGTCAAATATAAACATTTCCAGATTCTTTGTATCACTATTCTCTTACAGAAGTATAAATAATTAAAAGAAGTCAAAACTATTTTTAAAAAGACCACCCGGTATTCCAGAATTATTACTTATCTTCCCCTATCCAAGGAACTATAGCATGTTTATTTTTAAGATAAATTCTGCTTTAGACTAGTGTTTTATATGTTTCTAAGATGTGATGTCTTTACAGAATAAATGGGGGTAGTGGTAAGGAATTCTGAACAAAGTTGTAAAATGTAAAAGCTAGAAAATTATTCATAGGATGGTTTCATTACTTTAATAGAAATGGGAATTCCCAAAATTTTAGGTGAACTTTAATTTCAACATATATTTAAATTTATATTTATGTTCTAGTCACTGTGGAAGGCCCTAGAGTTATAGGAAAATGGAAGTCTTTGATTTTATGAAGTTTATATTCTATTGTGGGTGACATCATCTACGTATATAAGTAAATGCAAAGAAAATACAAAATCTGTACAAAGTGTGTATGTGTGTGTGGGTGTAGGGGTGTGTGGGTGGTGGTAGTGGAGGATATCAGGAAAAGTCTCATGTAAGAAGAAACATTTTAGTTGAGTAGTGATGTAGGTTAGAGATTCTAAGTTGAAATGTAGACGGAGTGAATTCTAGCTAAAGGGATAGTACAGAGGCCCAAAGATGAGAGAAAGAAAATTATGTAAAAGGAACAAATAGGCCAGTGTGTTGGAATGCAGAATGTGGGAAGCAGAATAATGTGTAATAAGACTGAAGCAAGATTGTGAATAGCTTTATATTAAAAACAAGAGTTTGTATTTTATCTGAGAGAGAATGAGACAATAGAACTTTTTGAGCATAGGAATGATACAGTCAGAGTTGTGGTCTAGAAAAGTCACTTTAGTATTTGTGTGGAAGATGGATTATAGACGGAAGAGCGTTGAGATAGAGAAACCAATAAGAAAGTTATAGTAATGGTCCAGATGTAAGGTGAAAATGGTTTGAACTAACACAGTCAACTTGTGTGTGGAGAAAAGGGACACATTGAAGAAGTAGACTTGAATAGATTTGGCACCTGATTGGACATGAGGGAATAAGGAAGAGTGAATAATTGAGGATAACTCTAATGTTTAGAAGCTGGGTTCCCTAGAGAAGAAGGGAAATTAGTAAGACAGCTAGATGCATAGATTTGGAGCTAGGAAATCATGAGTTCTGCTTTGAGATATTTATGGGAAATCTCTAGTATCCTTTTTTAGCTTCTCCTGCTTGCCTGATGCACATAGAAGGCAGGAGAACTACATCTCAAATGTAAATGCATAAATGCATTGCAAAGACAAATTGAAGTATTTAAAAAATCTGTGACATTGTGCCTTCCATTAGTACAAGTGAACAAATGTTAACTATGAATAAGTTTATTCATCAAAGACACCATTTAACATTTAATTTATAGTCAAATTGCTATATTTTCATTGTTAGTTCTGGTGTATTTTCCATAATTTTAATGACTAATACCAGTTTTTGGATAATTTCTGCATCAGAGAAAACTAAATAAGAAATTCATTAATTAAGGTCTTGTTTGCACTTCTATTGTTATCAATAATCATTTGATCTAATATTTTTCTGTTAATTAAAAGTATTATTAGGGCAGACAAGATTGTGGAGGAAAGGCTGTGACTCTCCCTGCTCCCAACAAACCTGTCCACACACTCCAAAAAATAATGCCATAAGACAACACCTGGAGCAGCTCAACACACATAAAAACAGAGTGAGACTATTTTTCCAGTCAAAAAATGGCTTAATTAGGCAACTGGGATCACCTCCTGGTCAGCTGAGAGAGGAGGGCAGCATGCAGACAAGCACCAGCCTCGGGCAGGCGGTGCCTCTAGAATCTTGAAATCTTCAGCTGCTTCTTCTGAAGATTGGCTCATGGACCAGTGAGGGGGTCCAATGGGTGGGGGAATAGCCATGGTTTCTGCTGAAGCTGGGGCAGGATGCCCAGGTTCTGAATCAGCAAAGCAAACTTGAGCTATAGCCACCCAGTGGGAGAGGGGCACAGGCACTCCAACCTTCCAACCATAGATAATCAAAGTTCAATCAGACATCTGGTTCCAGGTCAAAGAGAAAGCAGTACATGGTTACTTACAGGCCAGGCAGGCTGAGAACAAGCCTAATTACCCCCTGGGTCATGTTGAAGCTCAGGACAATCCATCCTGGAAGCAGCGCTACAACTTAAGGAGTTAAAAGCCAAGAAATAGATGGTTGAGATGAGTAGACAGAGTAAACAGCAGATCATCAAAAGCTTCTTTGGGGGAAAGGTAGACTAGAATATACCCTCAGAAGAAGATAATAAAAAAGTTAAACCTCCTGCATCCAAAGATTCAAAGAAAAATATGAATTGGTCTCAGGCCATGGAAGCACTCAAAAAGGACTTTGAAGAGAAAGTAAGAGAGATAGAGCAAATATTTAGAGAGGTAGGGGAAAAATAGAAAGAAAAATGAGAGTGATGCAGGAAAGTCAGGAGAAAAAAAATCAACAGCTTGAAAAGCCAAATGGAAAAGGAGATACAAAAGCTCTCTGAAGAAAATAATGGCCTAAGAATTAGGATTCAACAAATGGAAGCTAGTGACTTTATGAGAAACCAAAATACAATAAAGCAAATCCAAATGATTTTTTTTAAAAAAAAGAGAGCAATATGAAATATCTCCTTGGAAAAACAGTTGACGTGGAAAATAGATCCAGGAGAGATCATTTGAAAATAATTGGACTGCCTGAAAACCACGATCAAAATAAGAGTTTAGAAATCACCTTCCAAGAGATTGTCAGGGAAAATTGTCTAGATATTCTAGAAACAGAAGGTAAAATAGAAATTGAAAGAATTCACTGATTATCTCCTGAAAGAGATCCCAAAAGAAAAACTTCCAAGAATCTTGTAGCCAAATTCCAGAAATCCCAGGTCAAGGAGAAAATATTTGAAGGAGCTAGAAAAAAGCAATTAAAATACTGTGGAGCTACAGTAAGGATAACACAAGATCTAGCAGCTTTTACATTAAAGGATCAGAGGGCATGGAATATGATATTCCAGAGGGCAAAGGAATTGGGATTATAGCCAAGAATCATGTACCTAGCAAAATTGTGTATAATATTTTAGAGGGGAAAATGGGACTTTAATGAAAAAGAGGACTTTTAGGTATTTGTGATGAATAGACCTGAACTGAATAGAAAATTTGACTCTTAAATACAAGATCCTAGAGAAACATAAAAAATGTAAACAGGAAAAAGAGATCATGATGGACATTAAAAGGTTAACCTGTTTACATTCCTACATGGGAAGATAATATTCTATCTCATAAGAAATTTCTAAGTATTAGGGCAGCTGAAAGGAATATGCTTAGATGGCACACGTGTGAACTGAATATGAAAGGATGATATATGTAAAGCACTTTTTTTTTTGTCTATCCTTGTTCTTTGTGTGTCAGGCAAGGTAGGGTGACTTATGTCTGGGGCTGGATTTGGGCTCAAGGCCTCCTGGGTCCAGACCTGTTGCTTTTTCCACTATGTCACCTTGATGACCCATGAGAACATCTTTAAAATAAAGTTAAGGGGTAAGAGGAATGCACTGAAAGAAAGGGAAAGGGAGAGGTGGAAGGAGATAAAGTATCTCACATAAAAGAAACAAGAAAAAGCTTATGGAGTGGAGGGGAACATGGGGAAGGAGTGGGGGAGTGAGTGAGCCTTATTTTCATCATAATTGGCTCAAAGAGGGAATAACATACACACTCAAGTGGGTATAGTAATATATATTTGCCCTGAGGGAAAGTGAGAGGGAATAGGGTAAAGGGGGGGGGGAGGTAAAGGAAGGGAGGGAAGATTGGGGGAGGGGGCAATAAAAAGCAAAACACTCCCGAGGAGGGATAGGGTGAAAGAAAATAGAAAATACACTAAATATCAAAGGAAAGGAATAGGATGGAGGGTAATACAGTTAGCAATAGTAACTGTGAAAGAAATGATGAGCCAGATGCTATCAGAAGGACGTATGAAAAATGCAAACCACCAACAGAGGAAGAACTGATGGTATTTGAATACAGATTGAAGTACAATTTTATTTGTTAGTTCCTCTTTCTAAAGTTATTTTGTCTATTTTCTTTCACAACTTGACTAACATGGAGATGCTGTATTACTGTACATGTATGACATATTGAATTGCTTGATTGCATAGGGAAAGTTGAGGAGGGAGGGAGGAAGAAAATTTAGAACACAAAGTTTAAAAATCAGTGTGAAAAATGTGTTTTGTTTTTGGTGAGGCAATTGAGGTTAAGTGACTTGCCCGGGGTCACACAGCTAGTAAGTGTTAAGTGTCTGAGGCTGGATTTGAACTCAGGTCCTCCTGACTCCAGGGCCAGTGCTCTATCCACTGTGCCACCTAGCTGCCCCTTTTGTTTTCTTTTCTTACATGTAATTTGGGGTAGAATTCTAAATAAAAATGAATGGATATCTTAAAAAAACAAACAAACAAAAATATGATCATATCTAAATATCTATAGTTTGCAAAACAGAATTACATGATGCTCACATTTTGATGTAGTCAATATTAATATTTTCATAATATGACTCTTCTTACTGAGTTATATGGTTTCACTTAGTGATTATCATTCATAAAATTATTTCATACAAAATTTTAAATCATTAATTCTATATGTCACTGGGAAAATTGGTGGTGGTGGTGGGATCCTTTGGTATTCCTCTTTAAAGTATTACACTCTCTCAAACACAAATTCAATTAGAATAAGATAATCTTTTATTTATGCACTAGAGAAAATGACCAAGAGAGAAGTCAAACTTCTCTCAAGGGGAGATGGTTCATAGAGATGTTTTCTGAGTTATCTATCTCCTCAAACCAGATCAAGGTCATAGCTTTTATTGATGGTAGATGGGGGTGATCACCTGAGGGTGGAATGTCCCTTATTGGGGTGGGTTTGGAGAAGTTGATTGATTTCTGGAGCTATCTCTGTCCACTTGTAGCTGCTCAGGCAGCAGCCAAGTTTAATGCGCTTATCTCCCTTAATTCTCAAGGTGTGTTCATCCTTCAGTTTAGCTAGCCAATTTAAATTAACCCCAATTCCCAACCTCATAACACCATACATTAACATATACTTTAATACCCAATGTCTTCAGTTTAAAACTAATCATAGAAGATAAAAATAAAACGTGCTTGAAAATATCTCAGGATTAACCAAGAAAAACATAAGACTTGTATGTTATATTGATGCCTCCCCCTTCTACCCCCACCCCTTTTAGAGAATTGTGCTAGAATTCCCTTTTACTTTCCTGTGTTTTTTTCTTCTGGTCTTTCTCACTGTCATGATGCATCCCAATATGTGAAGCATGATAATAAATACTGGATAAATTATTCTAGCTTGCTTTAAATTTTCAACCCTTTTGAGAGCAGCTGATGCCCTTATTCAATGTGACAAAAGGTAAACCCTGAGGGTCCTTACTTAAACTAATAAGAAAAGAAAACCTCTCTTAGCTCCTCCCAGATTATCTGCTCTTCTTCAAGTTTCATGATGATATAGTGGGAAATGGGGTACGGGTTGGGGTTGGGGTTCTTGGGAATTCCTCTTTAAAGAATTACACCCTCTTGCACACAAAACTTAGTTAGAACAAGGTGATAGTTTATTTAGGAGCAAGGGAAGGGAAGGGTGGGGGGAGGGAAACCATGAAAGAAATCCTTAGACTTTTCATGGGGAGATTTGGCATAAAGCACATGGCTCAGAGGTACCAAATCTCCTCGAACAGGAGACCGGAAGGTACTTTTATAGAGGACTGATGGGGGTGGACCATCTGCCCATGAAAAGTTCCTTTAGTGAGAGAGGACCATCCCCCACTGGTGGTAGCTGGGGGAATTGGGTGAGCAGTGGAGGACCATCCCCCACTGGTAGTGACTAAAGGAATTGGGTGAGGGGTGGCTACGGATCCCTCTTCAGGACACCAAGGCCGAAGCCACACCCAAACTTATCTCCCCAGGGTAAGGGAGACCAGAATGAAGGGTAGGAATCCCAAGCCAGCTCAGTCCGATTTGGTTCCTCTAGGCCTTATCGGTCCTCTGGTTTAGTTTCTCAAGGAGAAGATTCCTCGGTGTGCCCCAGAGAAATTCTGGGGTGCTCTGCGCCCCATGACATTCCCCACTTCTCTATATATAAGGAAAGGGGACGAAGATTCTTCTGAAACTGCTTCATGCTGACCGGGGGTCGAAGAAATCACGGCGCAAGGGAGGGGGAGGGGAGAGAAGTGGAGAAGGCCTGGAGTGCGTGGAGTTGTGTGGGGCCCAGAGAGTCCAGAGGCAACACATAGGCACAGTGTCACGAATCCTTGAGCCTAGACGGAACAGACTTAAACAAAAAATTAAAACTGACCAGAGCAAAAGGAAAAGGGACTTTATCAGATCAGGAGTCAAGTGGGACCTTTTTGCAGGACAGGGTGTGGCCTGCTTTACAGGAGGGAGTTCAAGCCTAATTCTGTGATAGGCAGTGTCTGTCTACATTAAGGGTCCTTTTATCCCATCCCCACTTTGTGCCTTGATTGTATGCTAGGACCTGAACCAGAGAGTAAGACAGAGGTCGCCCCAAAACCATTCCTAGGCTTGCCTCCTATATCCAGCTTGGCCATAGGCCTGACACGATGCTGGTCAGGAGAGCAAGCTGCAGAGCCCTGGATTTTTGCTAAGCCGATCTCTCGGGTGCTGCCCTGGGGACAAAGAGGTAGGAGAGCTGACCTCACCTTCGTGCGGCGTCCCCTACTTCTGTGTCCCGGTTTACTGCAGCTGCCAGAATCTCGGCCAGCCAGAGTTCTGCTGGTAGCAGATGTGGTGATGGCTGCTGCTATTATATGAGCTTGGTCTATGGAGCGGGCACGAGCCATCTTTTCTCTCTCTTTGGCTACTGCAAGGTCCCTGTTATTAAAAATCTTAAAAGCAATGTCAAGGAGTTGTGAGGATGGGATCTGGGGACTCCAGTCTAACTTCTGGAGCTCTCTCCTAATGTCAGGAGCAGACTGGCTGATAAAATGAATATTGAGGACAGTAATTCCTACATCTCTTTGGGGGTCTAGGTTAGTATATTTCTTCAGAGAGTCTGCTAAGCGGCTCATGAAGACAGCAGGATTTTCATCAGACCCCTGTGTTATCTCCCTCACCTTTCCATAATTGACTTGTTTCTTAACCCCCCTTCTCATTCCCTCAACTAGGCAGGTGACCATGTGATTTCTACGAGCCCTATCTTCCCTGTTATCATAGTTCCATCTCGGTTCTATGACCGGGACAGCTGTAAAACCAGGGACCCCAACCCAATTTCCAACCTGCGAGTGTTCATCCCCAACTTGTACCGCCAGGTCCCAAATCTGGTTTTTCTCATCAGGGGTACAACAGCTGGCAAGAATAATTTGCAAATCAGTCCAGGAAAGGTCAAACTCCAGTGTCACAGACTTAAAGCCATCTATGAACTTTGTGGGGTTCTCTGAGTAGCTCCCCAATTTCTCTTTAATCTGAGATAACCTGCTTATAGAAAAAGGGGCATGCCTTACTGTTGTGCCCTTCCCAATGGGAAATTCCCTTAATGGAAGCAGGGAAGTAGTGGGAGACGCTGGTAAGGACCTGGGTTGGGGAGATAGCTCAGGTGGAGACAGAGGATTGGGCGCAGGGCCCAGTGGGGGAGGGGTGACAGCCTTTGGCTGTGGAGTAGGTGGGGGAGGGGAAACAGTCTTTGGCTGCAGCATGGGTGGAGATGGGGAAAGGGAGATAGCCGTAGGTAACTGCAGATTAGGTAAAGCAGATGGGGTCGGCTGAATGGAAAAAACAGGAGAAATGGGAACATATTGGAGTTCCCCCCGATTGTAAATGGGGTAGAGCAGGATAGAGGGAGACTGATATCCACTCCCCGTGTGGCACAGGGAATTGGTTCTGAGATCAGCCGATGGGCAAGGAGAGGTCTCAGTCATAGAGTGATATGACTGTGGTTGACCCATAGGTACAGAAGCAGGCGGAGAAGGAGTGGAATGAGAAACAGGTAGGGAATGAGTTTGAGGAGGAGGGGAGGCTGAGGTCTCAGAGTAGGTGCCCGAAGAGTTAGCGAATTGCTTGGGCTTGTGGTGATTCTCAACCGGCAAGGGGACCTCATCCTTTCCCTTTGACTTCTGGCTCAAACTCATAAAAGCCGATACGTATGGAATCTCTGTCCATCTCCCTTCACGCTTGCAAAACTTGTCCAATTGCAAGATGGTATTATAATTAAGGGTGCCATGTACAGGCCAATTTCCTTCACTTCCTAGAGGATAATGTGGCCATAAATTGTTACAAAAATGTATCATACATCTCTTTCTTAGGTTTTTAAGTTCCAGTCTAGTCCAATCTCTTAGAATGCACCCCAGAGGTGAATTTTTCGGAACACTCCCTTTCTGTCCCATAACTACTGTCTAAGGAGAATAGTCTGAACCAAGAGCAGAGAGCTGGTAAGGGATAGACACATAAGCATAAATGTTCTTACCCAGAAACGTGTAGTCTGAGGGTCCTAGCGTGGTTCGGACATCTAGGAGTCCCAGGCTGCTCTCTGCTGTCGTGCAGACGCCGACCGTCTCTACCTCTCTGTGACTCAAACGGGTTGAGTCCGGTGGGAGAGGGAGAAGAGAAACCCAGAAGGTAGGGCCTTACCTCCAGGTTTTGTGCCAAGCGTGGTCCAGACGTCTGTTTGAGCTTTCAGCGAGGGAGGGAGACTCAGGCTGCCCTCCACTGTCGCATGCGAAAGCTGACCCTCTCTCTACCTCTCTGTGACTCAAATGGGAGGTTGAGTCAGGCGGGAGAGGGAGAAAGGAAACCCAGAAGGGAGGTTCCCACCCCCCAGTTTTGGGTGTTAAGAGGAAAGAGGAAAATCCCACGTCCCTACAACGTTCGGGCGCCAGATGATATAGTGGGAAATGGGGTACGGGTTGGGGTTGGGGTTCTTGGGAATTCCTCTTTAAAGAATTACACCCTCTTGCACACAAAACTTAGTTAGAACAAGGTGATAGTTTATTTAGGAGCAAGGGAAGGGAAGGGTGGGGGGAGGGAAACCATGAAAGAAATCCTTAGACTTTTCATGGGGAGATTTGGCATAAAGCACATGGCTCAGAGGTACCAAATCTCCTCGAACAGGAGACCGGAAGGTACTTTTATAGAGGACTGATGGGGGTGGACCATCTGCCCATGAAAAGTTCCTTTAGTGAGAGAGGACCATCCCCCACTGGTGGTAGCTGGGGGAATTGGGTGAGCAGTGGAGGACCATCCCCCACTGGTAGTGACTAAAGGAATTGGGTGAGGGGTGGCTACGGATCCCTCTTCAGGACACCAAGGCCGAAGCCACACCCAAACTTATCTCCCCAGGGTAAGGGAGACCAGAATGAAGGGTAGGAATCCCAAGCCAGCTCAGTCCGATTTGGTTCCTCTAGGCCTTATCGGTCCTCTGGTTTAGTTTCTCAAGGAGAAGATTCCTCGGTGTGCCCCAGAGAAATTCTGGGGTGCTCTGCGCCCCATGACAATACTATAGATTCCTCCTACCTTCTCACAAAATAAACTTCTCTTGCATTTGAAACACATATGATCTGGCACCACATTTTATTGACTTGTAGGGAACCAGAATATTGAATAGGAATTCTTGAAGCATAATTGAATAAATACCCCATGTGAACTCCATTAGGAAATCTTCCTGGAAAAGTTGTTTTTTCTTCTCCAGGGAATTACTTATTAAAGTTACCTTCTTAAAAGAAAAATAAAACATCAGTGAAAAGCAAGTGTTGTGCCTAATATTTTTTCTTATGCATTGTGCCCCCCTCCCAATTAACTTAACTATTGAAACATTTGAGTGAATGAACAAGTATTTCTAAGCCTTCTCTTTCACACATTGAATTCTCAATTGTCTTTCTCCTCTTTAACACAATCATTTGAGGGAAAGACTTTCAATTATCTCTCTCCCCTCTAACACAATACTTTGCTGGAGACCCTTTCAATTATTTTTCTCACCTCTAAGACAATAATTCTAGGGAGGGGCTCTCAAGTCTGTCACTACATACAAAAGGGACTGCTACATCATCTGAAAGTCCAAAGTGTTCCCTCTCATTAAGAATCAAACAGGAATACTTGTTGGCAAGTAAAAATGTATGCCTGCATTACCCTTACTTGTGTAAATCAGTATGGGTGCTTGTTCTTTCATTTGTTAAGGAGATCTCTTTGTTTCTCTGCTAGAAATAAGTCTATAGGATTCTTTGCTTAGAGATACATTTTACCAGAAGTCATTAAAGATAAATAGATTCCCTGCTAAGTATTGTACCAATTAATTTCTTATATGCCTCTTGTATGCTTGCAGTTGTAAGATTTGTATGACTTTATTCAGGAAATCATACATATTAGAATAAGTAAATACACATATGTTTATAGACATACATACACATATACATGGATTTATTTTTATTCTAGTTTTGTTGAAAGACCTTATTGTTCTCTTGTTATTCATTAACCTGGCACTCCAAAGGCCTACGGGTCTCACTGCCATCAATGCATACTAAAGCTGTGAATCCATAGATAATGCACCCATCTGAAAAATCCCCACTGGAATTCTGAGCCTTTGGGCAGTTGAATATCTCTTTATAAACCTAGGTCCAACAGCTGTGAAAGCAATTACAAAGCTAAATTTTAAGTTTGCCCTCTGGACCTATGGTTTCCATGTATTATACTTCACTTCCAGATATGCAATAAGAGGAAGTTGAAATGGAACTAAAGATGGAAAGAGAAGCTGGACAAGAAGAAGTATGTACAGGAAAAATGTATGCTGGAAGTGCTACAATTTTGAAAACATTGAGGGATCCATTCTCAAGGCACTGGAGAGAAGGAATAATCTTGAACACCTGGGATAAAAAGCCATAATACTACAAAAACAAGACTTTGGAGGGGGATATCTATACTAATGATTATATATGCCTTTTAAAAATCCCTAAATAGTCCCTGCAAGCATGATTTACACATATATGGAGGGAACTCCAAATCCCTCCTTAGACACTTACTTGATGTATAACTTTGGGCATGCCATTTAAACTCATTGTGCACCACATTCTTTATATGTAAAACTAGAGGATTGAACTCAGGGACTTTAAGGTATACAGCTCTAAAATATATATGATCCTTAAAAATTGAAAGGAAACAGGCAAGATTCCACAGCTCACAGTTTCTTTGTAGTCACACAATTGACTGAAAAGTATTGAGACTATAATATCTTTCTTTATTATTTATTAATTATAAAAGGCATTTGAATTGAAAGAACAAAATGCATCCCGAAGCCTCTCCTGAACAAAAATATCTTCTATACATATTTTAGTATCTTACAAAATTACTTGATGGATACGAGAGGAAAAAATTCTTCTATTTCTCTAATTATCAATGTCAAAAGAGGCATTACAAATTTTATAGTTGCTGAAGTACATCCTATGGACAGTCCTAATGGAAGTATTCTGCAGAAATAGTGAGGTTTTTCCTAGTGCTCTTATTTTCAGATGATACTATATTATTTGCATCAAGTCCCAGGATACCCACAATCCTCTTTGGGGTATAGGGTGTTCAGAAAAGACTAGTATCTCTGCTCTGAGGGCTACCAAACCCATTTCAGAACTGCTTTCCACCTTTGGTGTCAATCTGATTTATTCAATAATCACCTGTGGCTTTAAGAAGCTGTGCATGAGCAGCAGCCACACCCCAGTAAACTGTTTAGGCAGACAGGAAGTTAAACCAGTTTGACAGTAACCAGGGGGACACAAAACCCTGGGTGAATTAGTGTGGTGTCTACCACAAAATGTGAAGACTTTACTGGCTTAATAGGTGGATGATACCAATTTGTTCCAATAGACAATGAAGGCAGCAGTAGCAGGTCTTGTGTAATGTTTAGAGCTTGGTCAGACATCAAAAATGACAAGGTGATCCACTGCATTCTGAGCCATTGCCAGTCATCTTGAACTTTGTCTTTCCACTGGACTTTGATGACTGGAAAAGAGAATGAGGCCATTGGCTTTGTGAACCTTTGCGTCACATAAATCCAATTTATGTACAAGTCAAATGACACCACCCATACCATTTTACAGGTGTGAAGCAGCAGGTGCATATACATAAGGAGTTGTAGTCACAGCACTGCACACAGGCAGCCCAGACCAAGTCATAGAGTCATCTTGTCATTGGACTGAAGTAGACATGGGATTTGGCAAACCCTGGGGCATCTGAGCACTCTTTTAATAGCACCACACTGTTCACCTCCTGGTGTGAGGAAGGGCCTTAAAAAGTGCCCTAAAATTGCCTGCTTTACCCAACCTTGACCTGCATGCAGTAGCAGGTGGTAATCTCACCTTGTACTAAAAGAAGAAAAAAAAAAGTACAAAATCTTTTCTAAAGATAATTCCATTCACTATAGGTATATTGAATGTGTACATGCTTATGGAAAACAAGAAATTTAGTAGACCTGAAAAGACAAACAGCTTTTGTTGTGAGAGAATTCAGCAGACATTGCATCCAAATAGCAGCCTGGAAAGAAACAAGGCTGATAAAAGCCAACTTGCTGATGTCAGAGCTAGATACATTTCTGGGAACTAGAGTGATGGAGAGTGCTATGAAGCTAGAATAGAGTTTGAAATCTGGGGCAGCTAGGTGGCACCGTGGATAAAGCACTGGCCCTAGATTCAGGAGGACCTGAGTTCAACTCCGGCTTCAGACACTTGACACTAGCTGTGTAACCCTGGGCAAGTCACTTAACCTCACTGCCACTCAAAATAAATAAATAAACAAACAAATAAATGAATGAATAAATAAATAAAACTTTTAAAATCAAAACTAATCTAGTCAATAAGCTTGTATACTTCTCAAAAAAAGTGAATGACAGACAAATGACAATGCAATTGCTACTTGCAGGAAATCACTACACTAATATCATCAGTGTCTATGCTCCCACCAGAACAAAACTTGATGAAATCAAAGAAAAATTTTATGAAGACCTGCAGATCTTTATCAGCAATGTGCTGAAAGAGGGCAGGTTTATAATTCTGGGTGACTAATGCTAGAATAAGTATGGACTATCAGACATGGCAGGGAATCCTTGGGAAGAATGGAATCATTAATAGCAACATCAATGTTTACTTATTGCTGAAGATTTATGCATCTTATGATTGTCTCATAATCAACACTGTCTTCTATTAAATACAATAAAATTTTGTGGATGTACCCTAATAGCAAACATTGGCATTTAATAGACTATGCCATTACAAGGAGAAGAGACAAACAGGATGTAAGAGTGAAGGGGATATATGGTGCAGAGTGCTGAACTGATCATATACTTATCTGCTCCATCCTAAACATTTGAATTCAACAAAAGCATTCATTCCAAGGCAAGACAATCACCACAAAACAATGTCAACAAATTAGAGTGCTTCTCCTTGGATGAACAATTTGTTGCTAACTTGGGAGGGAAAGCTGAGCCAACACATGGTTGGGAACAGTGAAATAGAAAAGGAGTAGGAAGCCTTCAGAGATATTGTGTACAGCAACACATTTATTCATGTAGTCCAGAACGCTTCAAAATATCAATATTGGCTTTTTGAAAATGATTGGAGTATTCAGAAACTGCTAAATGAAAAACAAGAACTCAACAGGATTTGCCAACAGAATATCCCCTCCATCACTAGGAAGGCCATGTTTAACTCCATCAAAAATTAAGTGCAAGTGAAGCTTAGAGAGATGCAGGATTCTTGGCTTAATAAGAAGGTAGGCAAAATTCAATTTTATGCTTATAGTAACAACCCAAAGCAATTTATAATGCCTTGAAAACTATTTATAGGACAAAGACTGATTATGCATCTCAGCTTCTCAGTGCTGATGGAACCACATTCATTAGTGATAAGAACATAATCTTGGAGAGATGGGCTGAAAATTTCCATTTTGTTCTCAATAGACCATCATTAATCAATGCTTAAGCCATTGAGCATATACTCATGTTGAAGACAACACCTCTCTCCCCAAACTTCCAACTGAAGAAAAGGCTTTGGATGTCATTAGGCATCTTTTGTGTGGCAGAGCTGATTCTATTTCAGGTGAGATTTGAAAGGAAGGTGGTCTAGTGCTCATACAAATGCTGATGGAAATTTTCTAGGTTATATGGCAAGAAGAGGTTATCATCCAGAAGTTCAAGGTTCCCTTCATCATCTATTTATATAAAGGAAAAAGAAATAAGTTGTTCTTTGAAAATTGCATAGGACAAGCATTGGTGGCAAAATTGTTGGCAGAGTCCTCTTTAATAAGTTTAACCTTCACTTGGAAGAAAGGGCTGAAGAATAGTAAATATGGTGTTTGTTGCCTGAAAACTCCAGGAGAAATGCCAGGAGCAGAACAGAGGTCTGTATACAACATTCATTGATCTAACCAAATCCTTTGATTCTGTAAGTCATGAGGGATTGTGGAAAATTATGGCACAATTTGCTTGTCTGGAGAAGTTCATCAGTATCATACATTAGTTTCTTGACAGCATGGTTGCATGGGGTCTGGATATTTGGACAATGCTTTCATGCTTTCCAGTCACCAGTGGAGTGAAGCAGTGCTGTTTACTTGCTCCCATGCTTCTTAGCAAGTGCTCTCAGTGACGTTGTTGGATTCCTTCAATGAGGAAGAAAATGGTATCAATGTCAGCTACTGCACTAATGTTAAATTTAACTTTAAAAGTGTGTAAAAATTAACTTAACTATATCTAATCTGAAAAATTATGTAACTGGACTTATATGAGAAATTATAAGTATATGAAAAATTATAAGTTTAGAAAAAATATAATTTGAGCCATAAGTCCCATCTGGGTCGCCATTCAAATGTGGAAATATTTTAACTGATTCGCTAACTTGGGGGCCCTAATCTAACTGGAGGACTAATCTAGGGACTTTTGACTAGCTGGCTTTCTGACTGCTATTAATTTCCTAAACCAAACTCTTAGGGCCTTAAAAGGCCCTAAATTTTTAAAAAAAATTTCTCCACACTTCTCTGATCCAAATTGATAAGCAAACAATTAAGAAGCCTCTTAATTAAATAATCAAAGCAGAATTTATTTATAAAAATCAATGTAAACAGTAAGGGCTAAGAAATGCAAATTATACAACCTCTCTGCTTTTAATATAAGGGCCATTGCAGCCTCTTGCCTATGGGTGTGCAGGCTGCTACAGCCTCTCTTGCTTTCTCCCTCTCTCCCTTTCTCCAACCTCTTTGTACCGTCCCTCCTTGTCTCTTGTCAGCCCCATTTTTATTAATCTGCTTTCCCAGGTGAAACTTGGGGCTGGCCGACCCCCAGGCCAGCCAAGCCCTGTATTGTGTGAACCTCCAATTGTTGCTGGGCAAAGCAAACCCCAGTGTACCTGAGGGTTTTCATGGACCTTTCCACTCTGTGCACAGGCTGCACCGTGCCACACTCGTGGCTCAAGATTTTCGGTCCATGCAGTTTAGCTGGGCTCAGAGCCCACCCCCCCCTCCCCCTGCAGCTGAAGCAGAGGGGGAGGGGAAGTGACAGCTATGCTCAAGGAGCCTGGAGCCTGAGGCCAATTTCAAAGCCCACAAAAGGCCAGGAGCCAAGAATAAAGTAGAGGGAGAGAAAGTGTGCAACTTTTTGTTTGTGGATTATTGTGCATGAATACAACCTCTTAGGCTGAGATGAAACAATGTATAGATCGATACTTTGTTGTTTGTGTTACTCTTGGCTTAACAATTAACACCAAAAAAACCGCCAGAGGTTCTCCACCAGCCAGAACTACCCCATCTATATGTGGAACTATAAGTTACAGCAAATAGAGAAATATTGAAATTTGTAGATCAGTTCACTTACCTTGGTAGTATACTTTTCAGGGATGTACACATAGATGAGGAGGTTGCACATGCATTGCCAAAACTAGCTCAGTGTTTGGAAGGCTTTGAAGTAAAGTTTGTGAGAGAAGTATTAGATTGCCTAACAAACTAAAGGTTTACAGAGCTGTTTGCTGACTTCATTGGATGCCCATAAAACCTGGACAATATGTGTTGTCATGCGGGGGTGGGAGTGGGGATAAGCTCCCACTCTCTATAAAATGCTCCAATGGCATGTGTCTCAAATAGCCTCTGACAAACGAAGCCCAACTCCTGGCCTTCTCGTGGCAGAACTGTTTCCAATAACAGTAGAAGGGGCGAAGGCGAGTCACGGGTGCCTTAAAACCAGTCGCTTCAGGCAGGTGGGGCTCGTCAGCCTTGGCAGGCAACTTGCCTAAGGGAAGGAACCCTGATTTTAAACCTCCACTGCCTTGTGGTTATACCCATATATGGAAAAGGCTTCGGGAGTTAACCCAGAGGAAAAATCAGGAGTCAGAGTCCCTTAGGCAGTTGGATGTTGGACATCACATCCCTCTGGCAACTCCTGCGGCGGCACTGGTGCCAAACTGTATTGGCTCTGCCTCTCCTTTGGATCCACCAATGTCATAGAGAGGGAAAACCTGCTGCATGGGCAACAGCTTGTTTTCCATATTGATCCATCCAGGCCAGCGTCCTGGAGAGGATACTACACTGTGGCCTGTGGCTCTTCAAGGCGCTGATCCATGGTTGTCTGCGACTGGTGGAAGCCTATTACTACTATACCAGCACCATCCCAGGGAACTGAATTGCTTCCATTTGAATTAGCTTATGGAGATTCTGAAGATCATCTGGCAACATAAGGTACCAGACACTAAAATCCTTTCTTAACTTGAATAGCCAAGCATAAAACTCTAATCCAGAAAAAACAACTGCAATGGCTGGTGATGTTGTTCTTATGCCAAAAGTGCATTTGTCTAGAAGACTTTTAGTGAGAACTCACATGGAGGTCAGAAGTGATACAAGCGTACTCTCAAGGTCTCTGTGAAGAACTTCGGAATCAATTATGAGACATGGGAGACACTGGCACAGGACTACCCAGCATGGCATGTCTGAAGAAAAGAAGGCACTGTTCTATATGATGAAACAGAAATGTGAGATTTGAAGATTTAGAGACATCTCCACTTCAAATGTTCATATATACAATTTGTGCTTGATCCATCATAGAACCTTCTGAGCTTGTATTATTCTAATCAACCACAGTTGGACACACTGTTCCTTGATCCCAACATAGTGATGTCATTTTGATCACCTTTGAGAGTGAAGGACAACAACCAAATAACTCACAGTCCTCCTTAATGAGATTTATAAACACACAGATTTCATCTTAAAAAAAGCACAAAGAAGAAGCCAAATGGATGAAATCTTTAATATGCATTTGGACTAATATCCCCTTGAGTTATGCCATCAGTGAAATATACCTTGCACAGACCCTGAAGATGCATAGTGAGCTGGTCAAATAATTGAATAGGAAGAAGAGCATGAGGGTAGAGTGTATTTGGGAAATTGTGCACTATTTACACTATTCCCAAACACCTACTTGAGATATATAATCGTCTTTTAACACCATTACTTTTGTAGTTATGATGTCACATGGCTACAAATAATTTAATACCACAATCTCTTAAAAATATGGATCTAAAGAACAGCAGAGGAATGGTGGCCATTTTGATTTACACCCAAGAAATAACATTACATACAATGTTGCTGTTATTGTGTACAATGTTCTCCTAGATCTCCTCACCTCACTCAGCATCAGTCTTCTTAAGTCTTTCCAGGTTTTTCTGAATTCTGCTTGCTCATCCTTTCTTATAGCACATTAGTATTCCATTACATACATATATCACAACTTGTTCACCCATTCCCCAACTGGTGGGCATTCCCTCAATTTCCAATTCTTTGCTACCATAAAGAAAGCTGCTATAAATATTTTTGGACATGTGGGTCCTTTTCCCTTTTTTATGATCTCTTTGGGATACAGACCTAGTCCTCTTATTAGAGGGTCAAAAGTTATCCACAGCCCGATAGCTCTTTGGACATAGTTCCAAATTGCTCTCCGCAATGGTTGGATCAGTTCACAACTCCACCATCAATATATTAGTGTTTCAATTTTCCCAAAGGTTCAACATTTATCATTTTCTTTTTTTTGTCATATTGTCCAAACTGACAGGTATAGGGTGGTACCTCAGAGTTGTTTTAATTTGAATTTCTGTAATCAATGGTGATTTAGGGCATTTTTTCATATAGCAATACATAGCTTTGATTTATTTCTCTGAAAACAGCCTATTTTTATCCTTTGACCATTTCTCAATTGGCAAATGACTTGTATTCTTATTCATATGATTTATTTCTCTCTCTATATATATTTAGAAATGAGGCCTTTATCAGAAACACTGGCTATAAAAATTGTTTCCCAACTTTCTTCTAATGTTGGCTGCATTGCTTCTGTTTGCAAAACAAACAAACAAAAAGCCAAAAAAACCCCCAATTTTTAAATTTAATGTAATCAAAATAATTAATTTTGCATTTCTTCATATTCTCTATGTCTTGTTTGATCATAAATGTTTCTCCTTGGAAAGGAGACATGAGAGGTAAACTATTCCTTCCTCTCCTAATTTACCTATGGTATCACCCTTTATGTATACATCATATACCCATTTTGATCTTATTTTGATAAATGGTGTTAGATGTTGGTCTATGCCTAATTTCTGCTATACTATCTTCCAGTTTCCCCAGTAGTTTTTTCAAATAGAAAATTCTTATCCCAGAAGATGGAATCTTAGGGTTGATCAAACAGTAGATTACTATAGTCATATACTACTGTGCCTCCTGTGCCTAAACTATTACATTGATTCACCACTCTATTTCTTATCCAGTACCAAATAGTTTTGATGACTGCTGCTTTATTAGTATAGCTTCAGATTTGGTATGGCTAGCTTACCTTCCTGAGCATTTTTTTCATTAGTTATCTTGATATCTTGACTTTTTTTTCTTCCAGATGAATTTTGTTATTTTTTTTTCTAGCTCTATAAAATAATTTTAGGTTTGATTGGTATGGAACTGAATAAGCATATTAATTTAGGTAGAATTATCATTTTTATTATATTAGCTTGGCCTATCCATGAGCAATTGATATTTGTCCAATTATTTATACCTGATTTTATTTATGTGAAAAGTGTTTTGTAATTCATAGGGTTCCTGGGTTTGTCTTGGAAGTTAGACTCCCACATATTTTATATTGTCTACAGGTACTTTAAATGGAATTTCTCTTTCTAACTCTTGCTGCTGAGCTTTGTTGGTTATATATAGAAAAGCTAATGATTTATGTGAATTTATTTTATATCCTGCAACTTTGCTAAAGTTGATAAATATTTCAAGTAGTTTTTAGTTGATTCTTTAGAATTCTTTAAGTATACCATCATATCATCTGCAAAGAGTGATAGTTTTGTTTCCTCCTTGCCTATTAGAATTCCTTTGATTCATTTTTCTTCTATTATTGCTAAAGCTAACATTTCTCTTACAATCTTAAATAAT
This sequence comes from Dromiciops gliroides, assembly GCF_019393635.1. NCBI lineage: Eukaryota > Metazoa > Chordata > Mammalia > Microbiotheria > Microbiotheriidae > Dromiciops > Dromiciops gliroides. The sequence continues at coordinate 269,296,017 of NC_057861.1, read as the reverse complement.
AGAGGTTATAATGGGCATCCCTGTTTCATCCCTGATCTTATTGGGAATGATCTTGGCCTTTTTAAGCTAAAGTCTTTCCCAGGTTTCAGTTGGTCTGAAGCAATAGCCCATTCAGTGATTAAGGCTAGGTAAGAAATGAGGCAAAGAAAGATATCTTTTATCTAGTTGAAAAATAACCTATGATGGGAAGAACTTCAGGATTTCTTCTCAAAAAAGAAACAATTGCTACTTACACTTCCTCTGAGCCTTCATAACCCAAACAAAGACCAAAGGAGACTTGGATTGGAACATATTCTTGGCCAATCAATGAAAATCATAGATATTTGGGTTTAAGACATGGTCCTTAAAGAAGAAATCTCGCCTGTAAACCCAAATATATCTTGTGAGGATTCAGCAATCAAAATTTATATTCTTTTAGGCAAAGTATCCATTGCTAAGGGCATGATTCCCTATATGGAGAAAGAGAGAGGAGGAAATGAAGAGGGAAGGAGAGGAGGGAAGAGAGTGAGTGAAGGAGACAAGTTAGGAAGGGAAGAAAGATGGAAGGAGCTGCATTGTCCAACTGGAACTAGCCAGTCGGAGTCCCCAGTGGGTTAGCTACTACTATTACTACTACTCACATATTGATGATTGATGTTTATCTTCTATTCTTGAAGAGGAACATGATATTGGGAACATGATGCCATGCCAAACAGTTAAAGAACTAGTCATCCCAGAGTCACATAAACTGCTAAAAATGATGGGGGTGGGAGGGCAAGGGAGGTGAAAGACCCTACCAAATTACTTTGATGTTTTAACCATAATGTTAATATCTAAACAATGTGAAAAAAACAATAAACTAGATAAACCACTGGCTAATGTGATTTTTAAAAAAGAGAGACAAAAAACGAATCACTAATATTTAAAAATGCAAAGGGTTCAGACTTCTGAGGGTGAAGATGGAGGAGTAAATCACAAATCGCCATAGCTTTCCCATATTCATTTTTAAACAACCATAAACTATCTCCCCAAAACAAATCCTAGAACAACAGAATCAGTGAAAAGATGGTGTGAAATAAACTTTTAGCCCAAGAAAATGTGGGAAATCTGCAAGAAAGGACTCTTTCACTCAGGTAAAAGAAGAATGTCATCTGGAACAGGAAGCGTCTCAACAAGGCAGGAACAAGTGCCACCTCAGGAAAGCAGTAGGAGATCCTGACCCCCAGTGCAGTAGAGCACCTCAGACAGTGCCTGCTCCTCCCTGGAGGCAGAGCTCACATTTAAAAGAAAGGAAAAAAGGCAAAAAATGTGAGCAAAAAATAACAAAAGTATCTGACCATAGAAAGTTATGGTGACAGGGAAGATCAAGACAAAAACTCAGAAGAGAACAACAATGTCAAAACCCAAAGAAATATGGGAAGTGATCTCAAGACCAAAAAGAACTTGTGGAAGAGCTAAAAAAGAGGTTAAAATCATATAAGAGAGGTAAAGCAAAACTGGGAGAAGAAATTAAAGTGATGCAAGAGAATTATGAAAAAAAGATTAAAACAGCTTGGGGGAGGGGGGAAGTACCTTAAAAAGTTCAGCTGGCCAAATGGAAAAGGAAACATAAAATTTAAACTCAGGGAAACAACTCCTTAAAAATTATGATTGGGGGGGGGGCAGCTAGGTGGTGCAGTGGTAAAACACCGGCCCTGGACTCAGGAGTACCTGAGTTCAAATCTGGCCTCAGACACTTGACACTTACTAGCTGTGTGACCCTGGGCAAGTCACTTAACCCCCATTGCCCTGCAAAAAAAAAAAAATTATGATTCGGTAAGTGGAAACTAATGACTCTATGAGACATCAAGAATTAATCAAACAAATTCAAAAGAAGGAAAAAATAGAAAAAAATGGAAAATGCCTCATGGGAAAAACAACTGATCTGTACAGGAAAGACAGATCCAGGAAAGACAATGTGAAAATCATTAGACTCCCTGAAAGGAGGACCTGCAAAGTATCTAAGAAATTATCAAGGAAAACTACCCTGATATCCTAGAATGAGAGGGCAAAAATAGGTATTGAAAGAATCCACTGATTACCTGATGAAAGAGATCCCAAAAGAAAAACTCCAAGGGACATTATAGCCAAATATAAAATCATCAGGTCATGGAAAAACTACTGCAAGTGATAGGAAAGAAGCAATTCAAATATCAGGGAGCCACAATCAGTATTACACAAGACTTAGCAGCTGCAATATTAAAGGATCACAGGTCTTGGAACATGATATTCTATAAGGCAAAGAAACTAGAAAGACAGCCAAGAATCCCCTATGGGAGAAGGGGAACTTAAACATAATGCATCAATAGAAAAAATTCATTCAATAAAATAGAATAATTTCAAACTTTCATAAGAAGAACAAAATTGAACAAAAATTTTGACCTCCATTATCAAGACCCAAGAGCAACCTAAAAAGGGGAAAAGGGAAAATAAAATATAAGGGATTCAATGGAACTGAACTGTTTATATCACTATATGGGAAGATGATTCTTGTAATTCTTCTTCTTCTTTTTTTTTTTGCAGGGCAATGAGGGTTAAGTGACTTGCCCAGGGTCACACAGCTAGTTAAGTGTCAACTATCTGAGGCTGAATTTGAACTCAGGTCCTCCTGAATTCAAGGCCAGTGCTTTATCCACTGCACCACCTAGCTGCCTGATTCTTGTAATTCTTAAAAACTGTACTACCAATAGTACATCCAGAAGGAATATAGATAGAGGGTATGGGTATAAGATGAATTTGAGGGATGACATAAAAATAATTAAGGGGTAAGAAATAAAAGTTCACTTGGTGCAGAAAAAGGGAGAGGTAGAATGGGGTAAATTATTTTACATGAAGAGGCACTGCATTCCTATACGGGAATTCTCAGTAAAAAAAATATGCCCATCCTTGGCCTTCCACATCCCAAACCACATCCAGACAGCTATATCCTTAGAGGTGAATGGTCTCTGATGATGGGACCATGGGTGCTAGCACTGGTAAGCTGATGGATACTCCCATAGTGAAGTTTTTATTGGTCTTGGAAGAAGAGATGCTTCCCTTTCAAAGTGGGAAGATTAAGGATAGAGTACTAAGAGTATCTGAACAGCATTATAATGTAATAATATATTTTTTTCAAAGACCATGGCACTCTTAAGAAACTACCTTGTAAGGAAAAATTCAGAGAAGAATGGTAAAGAAGGGTAATGCAGCCTCAAAACAGCTTTTTCAGCTGTTGGCAATATTACACAAGGGTTTATTCTCCCTGACTATATATATATATATATTTTAGTTAAGTTACTTGCCCAGGGTCACATAGCTAGTAAGTGTTAAGTGTCTGAAGCCAGATTTGAACTCAGGTACTCCTGACTCCAGGGCTGGTGCTCTATCTACTGGGCCACCTAGCTGCCCCTTCCCTGACTGTATTTTGATTAGGAGATAAGGAGGAAATTCTTTAAGATGCATTCTTTCTCTCTGCCTTCAGAATACTGGTCAGGTTGGAGGTTTCAGCAATAAAGACAAACAGATAAGAAAGGAGAATTTTTTTTCTGGTTTGTGGAAATTTATGACATTATAAACTAGTGACAAAAAACATAACTGAAATTTAAAATCTTTGCTGTAAATTTGCAAATTATGGCAATATCTTTGTAGAGGTTTGCAGATTCTAGGAGACATTGACTGTTCCTACTAGATAATAAGCAAAACTGAAGCTTGTTTTAAACAATTAAACAGAATTTTTTTAGATAAACTAGAAGCAGAGTCCCCTAGATTAAATGGGGATAGACCATAGCTCTAAGGAACCCCCAAAGTAACAGTATTACAATTAATCAGGGTTGTGTAAAAAAGTGCTAATTTGCAAAAGAAAAATTCAGTAGAGTGAAAATACATTCTTTAGATAGTCTGGGATATAGTTGGGAAATAAAGACTAGAGGAATTAAGAAAATAAGGACAGTAAAGAGAAGTGAGAAATTGACAGTAAAATGAAATATTATTTTCAAACTTGGTAGACTTTAATCAAAGTCCACTGTAAGAATATAAAAAGAAGGGAAGAGAGAAGTTTTAAACAAGTAAGGATGAGAGGAGAATGTGTAGAAAAGCTAAAGAAAGTTGAAGTCTATTTGCCCTATCATTGTAAATGGAGGATTTGAAAGTAAAAGGTTTGGAGTTTTATAAAAAGATTTAAGAATGGTTTGATCCAATTGAGATAAAACATATGGACATTCTTCCAGTCCATCACCTTGGGCTTCCCTACGTTAAAATTGAAAACCCTCAGGGAAAGGTGAGGGATGCTGAAATGTGTACTTTATACATCCTCAAAAGATATGGGTGAAGTTTGGTTAAGAACACAAAAGAAATTAATTAGATGCTTACAGTGATTTTAAAGAACCAAAAAGGTATATGGGAAGATGAAGGTATTACCATGAAACTTTGAAAGTGAACTAACTGAAAGCTATTGGTGTTGAAATGTGAGGAGCTGGTAGCTAAATGGGTCTTGGAAAAATTGAGATTTTGAATGTTACCATCAATGATTATATACTCAAATTTAATTTGGTTGAAATTTTTCCTGAAGTCAAATCATAATGTAGTCTCATTTACAATGAGATGTGCTCTCCTATTAGGATAATTGTGATAAATCAGGAATTAATGCAAAATCTGGTTGTTATATGGAATTAAGGCAATATACTGGGAGTGTGCATGGATCAGGAAAACCTGAGTTTAAATCTCAGAAATTTGTTAGCTGTGTAAACTTAATTTACAGTTCGCTAATCTGTAAAAGGGATAATGGAGCACCCACTTCCTAGGGTTGTTTTGAGAATAAAATCTTGAATATGTTTTAGTAGTAAGCTCTCAGAATCAGATTGAGGATTTTACATATAAAGTTACATTGATAACCATAAAGAAAATGGTATTATTTTCCTACTTTGAAGTCTATGATAATTTTTTTTGGTGAGGCAATGAGGGTTAAGTGACTTGCCCAGGGTCACACAGATAGTAAGTGTCAATTGTCTGAGGCCAAATTTGAACTCAGGTCCTCCTGAATCCAGGACCGGTGCTTTGTCCACTGTACCACCTAACTGCCCCTCTGTCTGATAATATTAAGAGAAAGGAATACTCATTTTCTAAGTCAGGCCCTTATGGATCCTTTTTTTTTTCCCTATGATTCTTCCTTTAGTCTACTGACAGCATTGTTCACCTCAGATATAGGGTTCAGGTCAAGATAGATACAGCAAGTGATACATAAGAATTTAAATTCTCTAAAGAATCAGGTGAATTATATGCTACTAATTTGATTTTCTTCTTATCGCTTTGTTATTAATAGTAAAAGAACCATTATGAATTGAGCTAGTTTTCACCACGTGAACTAGTTACTTGAAAATCAAATTTAGGAGGTTGTACTATATTGTATTGTCATGTTACTGGAAGATTTTAGCAGAATTATCTAGGAACCTCTGCAGGTGACTTAGAACCAGGAAAGCAGATCTATCAAAAATTGTTTCCTTCAGAGGTACCCTGAGAATGAGGCCAATCCCAGAATATCTAAGGGAAGTTGCTTCCAAGGATAGATGACTGCCTGAGACATCTGGGATTCAAGATAAAATATGTTGATTCAATCAACAATGGGACCCTGCTATCAAGTTACAAAGAGATTTCATGTTATTTGATGATCTTTTTTGTATTCAGCTTTTGTTTCAGTTTTATCTATATAGTTTTGTCTGTAGCCTGTCTTTACTTATAGGGTCTATTTAACAAATTTTGTCTCCTCAGAGGACATATGAGTTTATGATTCTGCTTGTACTCTGTGATTCTTTGCATGTGCGTAACTTTTTTTTGCCTATTGCTGGGGACTAGATGCTACTCTCTCCTTTTCATGCTCCTTAAGGTAGACTGCCATTCCATTCAGAAAAACATTATAGATTAAATAAGTAATCCTGGGGGCTGAGAATATGAGGATCAAAGGAGGAAGCATTAGTAACTCTATTTTGCTTTTAGCTATCATTTTGTGAAGATAAGTTCCAATTTTTTGTAAGTCACCTGATCACAGAAAAGTCATAAGACAGGAAAGACAGAAGACTACTTTCTCACCCCTCACCATAGCATCTCCCAATTATCTCTACCAATTAGGAACACACTGACTCAATCCCTAAATTCTGTTTTTTTTTTCACTCTGTTAACTGTGTAGAAACCAAAGTTTGAGGTCTTTGTGATGTCCAAGAACCTTGGAACTGATTTTTTTTTGTAGGGCAATGAGTGTTAAGTGATTTATCCAAGGTCACGCAGCTAGTAGGTGTCAAGTGTCTGAGGACATATTTGAACTCAGGTCCTCCTGAATCCAGGACCAGTGTTTTATCCACTGCATCACATAGCTACCCCTGGATTTGTTTTTAATTGCATGCCTTGCTAAATAAATCATTGTCTAGGTGAATCTCTGGATTTTTATTTCTCTGTAACATATGGGAATGAAGGAAGCATAGCACCATGAGATCTCAGACTATATTTCAAATCAATAATAACCAAGAGGAGTCAGTAAGTCAATACAAATTTATAATACACCTACTATGTGACAGGTACTATGCTATGTGTTTGGGATGCAAATGTAAGCAACATGAAAGACAATCCCTGTCCTCAAGGAGGTTACTTTTTCACAGGGAAAAGCAACACATGAAAGGAAGCTGGAAAGGGTCTGCAAAGGTTCTCACCCTGGGATGTGGTAGCTAAGTCCTAAGAATGACGGATGACTAGTCAAATTCCTTCTCAAAATGTAGATTCTGGGAGAAACTCACCAATGTGAGAAGGGGCCTGTGGGGACATAGGGACAAGACAATCAGGTCATAGTGGTGACATCATGTATCACAGCCAGGATTTATATCCAGGTTTTTCAAACTCCAAGCTTTACTTTTTTCCCATTATAACACATTTCCTTTTGGTGCTGTTTTAAAAATGGCGAAGTCTATCAGTGGAATGTATCAGGTATAAATCTACAAAAGCAAGCCAACCTAGGAATCTAGTTAACCTTGCTCTCCAACCACCACAGTTTTCTTAACTTTCAAATGGGTATAATAATAGCACTTACCTTAAAAAACTATTTTGAGGATGAAATAAAATATTTTTAAAGCACTTAGTACAGTTCCTACCATATCATAGTCACTTAATAAATACTTGTTTCCTTTCCTTTTATTGGCTGAGCCTCCTGGCATCCCTGGCTTCTTCCAAGACTCAGTTTAAATCTTATCTTTTTCAAGAGAACTATCCTAGTCATTCCTGATGTTAGTAGTGACTTATCTTTGAGGTTATCTTTCATTTACAGTAACATACGTTATATACCCACAGTGTTTTTCAAGATATATGAGGAACTGATTCTAATTCAAATGATTAAGAGCCATTCCCCAATAGGCATAAGGTCAAAGGATATGAATAAGTCAATTTCAAAGGAAGAAATTCAAGTTATCAATAATTATGAAAAGTAATAAGAGTTTCTTTATGATAGCTTCACCCAGCTTCTTAGCATTTTCCCCAAATGAACCAACTTGGAATCATTTGTCCAAAAATGGAGGTAAAATAAGCATTAAAGGAATTTTCTGATCATAACAGAAGAGACAGAGTTAAAATGGCATGTAAGAAAAGGCAGTAGAAAAAAGTTCTCAGAGGTCTAAGATCTTCTCTAGCTAGCTGTTCAGGTGTGACTGGCTGGGCTTCACATTACAAAAGAGCTAAAGATAACCCATGGGGCTATAAAGGTACAAATTTTAAAAGAGGAAAAGTATAAGTAACTTCTTTTATAGGAAAGAAATGGCACTGCACAGCAGTCAATGACAGACATGTGACTGCAGAAGCTGAAGCAATAAAAGTGTAGATATGTAGCAGAAATAGTGAGTTACAGAGACATAGCTCAGAGATGATGTCCAGCAATGTACCAGTGGGACAGACTAATGTAAAAGAAGATTCTTGCTCAACACAAAATGCAGCTTACTTTATGACATCAGCAGAAGAAAACTGCAGCTCTCCTGTTAGAAGAGTAAATTGTCTCAGATACAAATGTCCCTTGATCACATGTTTTCCAAGGGCACATATTCCTGACATTTGCCTCCTTCCTCACTAGAGTAAGTACCTGTAGTACCTGTGGGAGAGTGTATCCCTGTGTGTTTAGGGAAAACATGTCTCATCACTTATATTTCTATGCTACTTAAATGTATTTTTCTTTTAACAAATGAGTCCTCTTGTTTTTCTGTTAAAAAATAATCAGGACATACAGATTGGCCCTTGTGAGCTTTGGGTTTGAAAAAATTATGACTGAAACCATAAAATTTCCCTGTAATTCTAGGGAGTGGAGGGACATATGAGGAAAACCCCTAGATGCTATGTGAACAATTAGTCCATTTGAGATTCTTAATTCTCAAATATTATCAGCACATCTTACTATTAGTAGGAAATAACAATCTAAATATTGAGATAATACTGCATTTTTTTTCAGGGTAGAAAGCAGATTGAAGAAGGGTCATTCATTTCACATTAATCAAATTGACACAAAGAGAAAGGAGAACTTGTGAGATTCTTACAACTTGTGCCTCAAAATGCTTGGGAAAAAAAGTCAGTGGAATGTTCAGTTTGTGAGTTGTGTTGTTTTTAGTTTAGTTTAGTTTAGTTTAGTTTTCTGGTGTTTTCTGCAATCCTACTGAATACATTAATTTACTTCATTAGTGGTATGCTTTAAAGTACCAACATATTGTGGGGGAGGGGAACACTTGAGACTTCTTTAGAAATAAGTATCTCTGTGACCTAAGGGAATTGGTTACCCAAAGTAAATGATTTTCTTTAAACACATGCAAAGAAAAGTATATAGGAGTTTATATACAGTCCCTGCAACAGAATATGGTGTGCTACATGTATTCATTCATTCATTGCTGAATTTTGTTTTAGAGAAACATAATTTGAGTAGGAGATTAAACTCCGGCTGAAATGCCATCATGCTTCCAATAAAAACAGAGCAAATTTCAGTTTGAAAATAGCTCAATGCAATAGAAAACAAGTGATATTACAACCAAGAGCATGCAGGATTCCAATAAAGTAAGCCCTTGTTAAAACCATTCCATACTCTCCTTTGTGTAGTTCATTAACTAGTATGCTACCATTCCTCTCCTCTTTGTAACAAGGAAAAACAACTTTGTTTTTTACTCTAAATAAAGCAAAATAACAATCAGCAACTTCTTGTTGTTTTTTTGCTTGTTTGTTTGTTTTTGCATGCAATGGGGGTTAAGTGACTTGCCCAGGGTCACACAGCTAGTAAGTGTCAAGTGTCTGAGGCCGGATTTGAACTCAGGTACTCCTGAATCCAGGGCCAGTGTTTTAACCACTGCGCCATCTAGCTGCCCCCAGCAACTTCTAACAAATGCCTTTCCAAAGTGAAAAAAAGAAAGGAATACATACATGGACACACACCTATGTGTATATATGCATCTTTACACATATACATATAAACACACATATATATTTCTTTATGTATGCTATTATACACGAACACATTCATGGACAACCATGTTCACATATAATTCACCTCATGCAATGAAGAATGATTTAATAAAAAACCAGAAATAGCACAAATAAATAACAAAAATCAGGAAAACAGACAAAGAAAAAAGAGGAAGTAATCACAATATATTACAACTTTCCATATGATGTTAGATCATTGTGAAGAGAGCCAGGTGGTGAGATTATTAGTCTTTCACTGTTCTACTGTTAGTTTCAAATTTGGTTTGAGTCTCCAGGGAAATGAGTTGGAATGTCTCATCTCATTCCTAGGAAGAATGAATCTCCACATAATATGGTGCAAATCACTGTAGAAAAACAGCACAGAATAAGTTGTTGCTGCCAGAGGATGCCATTTTGTAGATAAACCAGTCGGCTTCCTGCTTTATAATATGACCTGTCCCAATCAGTTTTCTCTAGAATATTTGCTCTTTGAATTAACTTATACCACCCAGTTCACTGTCTTTCTCCATAAGAAATCTACAGAAGAATCTCTTCTTTGATAGTTCTTGGATAGGCCAATTTGTTGCTGTACTTTATTTCAAATCTATTTTTTCCCTTAAAAGAGTTAATATAATTAAGCCTGAAATAAGGCAAAAGGAGAGAAAAGTGATTACTGAGCTGAAATTCCAGGTTGTAGAGATAAAATGGACCTTAAAATTTATATGGTCCCAACACCCTAATTTTATTGAAATAGTAATTGATGCCCACAGAGGATAACTTGCTTAAAATAACCCAGCTAGTTACTGTCTGAGATATTGATAGGATCCAAGTTTTCTGAATCTCTGGCCAGGTTTTTTATTTGTTTTTGTTTTACTCTACCAATCTGTTTCTCTCAAGAAGAATTTCATCAGTAGTAGGATTCAGGTTGACAGATGAAGAAGAGACTTTGTCTTAGGAAAGAGGCCCTGTCCATCTTGATAATGTGAGCAGTGATTAATGTTTCTTTGCAATTTCATTCTAGAAATGTTCTCAGGGATAATCTATTTTGATTTTTCCTCCCCTAAATTGGGAAGTTATTGAGGGAATCACTGTTCCTTTGTACTAGCATTACAACATCACCTCGCACTTGAACCATTGCAATCATTTTCTTGTTAGACTTCCTGTGTTAAGTGTTACCCCATTCTAGTCCATTCTATACTTAGTTGTTAAATAACTCTTGCTTAGGCCTGGGACTGATCATATTACCTTGCCTATATTCAATAAATTATAATGCCCTATCACCTCCAGGATCAATAATAAAATCCTGTTTGGCATTCAAAACTGCTTATAATCTGGGCATCTCTTTAATTTCCAGTCCTCTTATATCTTATTCATTCCCATATGCTCTGCAATCTAGTCAGACTGGTATCCTTGCTATTCCTCATACAAAACACTCCATCTCACACCTTTGTATTTTCTCTGGCTGTCCCCTATGTCTAGGATTCTCTTCCTTCTCATCTCTATCCCCTAACTTCCCTGACTTTCTTCAATTTGCAGCTAAAAATTTCACCTACTATACAAAACTTCTCTTGACTTTCCTTAAATGCTACCATATTCCCTCTAGTGATTATCTTTATTTTGCATATTTCTTGTTCATACATTATTATTTAGAGGATGATTTCCTCATTATAATATGAACTCATTGAGAACAAGCACTGTCTTTTGCTTTGCTTTGTATCCCCTGTACTTAACACAGTTTCTGAAACAAAGATGGCATTTAATAAATGCATATTGACTATAGACTGACTACCAATACAATTATGATTTTGCAATATATAAGGTCAACCTAAAGGAATTTTTAAGTAGGTAAACTATTTTTGGTCATTTTAGTATTCTGAAACCCCTTTCTCCTTTTAGGACTCGCTCTACTCCCAGCATCCTCAGACTGCCCAAATATGGAAAGACAATAGTGATCAGATAAGTTGTTAAGGTAATTATCTCTCTTTCTAGGCTATGGCAAAATTACTTTCCATTCTCCCCTTTCCTTCATTACTCATATCAATTCAATTTCCTAGCCATGTTCATTTTACTTCTACAATATCTCCTGCCCCTTTCAGTCCCTACATAGAACTACCACCCTAATTCAAGCTATCATGGTGCCTCTTACTGAAACAGTCTCTTAAGAGGTCTCCCTATTTGTTGTTTCTTTCCCCTCTTCAAGTTACTCTCCACACAACTCTTAAATACACACACATGCATGCACACATGCATTCATGCACACACATACCCCCACCTCCACCCACCATTAAAAGATAGGTTTCACCATATTATTCCTCCACTCAAGAAGTTTCAGTGGCCCTCTATTTCCTCTCTATCCTAATTTTTTTTTAGTGAGGCAATTGGGGTTAAGTGACTTGCCTAGGGTCACACAGCTAGTAATTGTTAGGTGTCTGAGGCTGGATTTGAACCCAGGTACTCCTGACTCCAGGGCTGGTGCTCTATCCACTGCACCACCTAGCTGCCCCTATCCTAACTGTTAAGATGAATAGAAATTCCTTTTTGTTTTTAAAGCCTTTGATAATCTTACTAAGTTACTGTTGCAGGCTTATTTTGCATGACTTATCCCCTCACTCACTTTACTTTCTAACCTTTTGAGCAACCTGTTATTCTCTAATTATGATATTCTCCCTGATGCCTCTGTGACCTTTTCTTTTTCTGAAAAAAAGAAAAAAAGCCTCTAGGCTGCTACTTCCCAGTCCTGTCCCCAACTATTATGCCAGGAAATCTTTCCATGTTCACCTCCACTTCTTAGAAAACCTCAATAAATACTAAACTCAACTTGGGCTTCTTACTTAGTGCTCTCTCTCTACCTTCCTTTCCTTCCTCCCTTTGGTTGTCATATTTCTCCATTTGGATAATAAGAGTAAGATCATTAAAAAGAGTAAGATCATTATGTAAATGAAAATATAAACGTGCAAAAGGAAAAAGGAACAGAAAATCACATATATCCTCAAACTTTCCATATTTACTGATTGTTAACTTCAGAAGTGTGTTTATTGACTTTAATATAGACATCAACTCCATTCTTCTTTTTGCTGTGATCTCTTTTCAATGATTTCTTGTATATTTAAGTGTAACTTCTCTCCTGATGTTCTAGAGTCAGTTGAAACAAGGTACATATTATTTAAACATCTCCTTTGCATTATGTACTGTCCTAACTTAGGAATAAGTATTGTATTTTTATCTACTCCATTAATTATTTTCCATTTCATAAGAGAAGTTGGTTCATTTAGGCTCTAAATCCAAACTGTCACACACATGCTTTCCCCTCTGTTAGAACCTGTTGTATCACATATTTTATCAGCAAAGAATACAACATATCTTAGTTAACTAAAATTTGATCAATCTCAATTGTTTTATACACATGTGTAAACACAAACCTACATACACAATGCAACTCTAAATAACATACCTACATTCTACTTTTACCTCAGTAAAATTTTCATTTCTTTCAACTTCTTTCCTGTATTATTTTTTCCTCAAGGAAGCAGTGTGTCTGAGATTCTCTCCCCCGTCCCTCCACCATGATTATTCTTTACCCTCAATCAAATCATCTCATGTTTACCTTTACTTATTCTTAATTGTATTAAATAGACATATACACATATTAATATTCATTCATTTATTTATAAAGACAGTATGATGAATAGAAAGCTGGCTTTCAGGTGACAAATAAAGGGGTTCAAATCCTACCTGACACACACTGGCTATTTCACCTTAGGCTAGTAACTTAACATTTTAGTTCTCCAGGCAGTAACACTATAAGCAGCAAAAGAGTTGCTAATGAGCATTGATAGAGAGGGTCATGTAATACAGAAATCCATTCACCAATGAAATCAAAGAAATAAACCTAGAAAGGATTTATATTTGTTTGTCTCACCATCCTAATTTCCTTACTGTTCACATTCCCAAACTTATCACAGTCCTTTCTCTAATGTGACATCCAGAACTGAACACACTATTTCAAGCTTGTTCTATCTAGATAAGAGAATGATATAACTATTATCTTTCCACTTCTGAATACTATGCCTCACTTAATGCTGTGCCTGATTTTACTAACTGCTGTAATTGCCATATCATAATGATGATACATATTGAGCTTTCAATCCACTAAAACTCCCAGTACCTTTTCAGTGATCTAGTCAAACCTCACTCATCCATCCTCTGCTATCATGCCTTCCTTCAAAAAGCTCTAGTTCTCATTGATTGCAAATTTTCCATGTAACTTTTCCACAGATCACTCCATGCCATTTATTTCCATAATTTTTTTATTCTTCCTTTTTAAGTAGATGGCAGATCTCTATTTATCAACATAAAATCCCTTTAAAAATGAAACCAGATCCTCCTTTATTTCTTTCAGATTGCTTAATGTGATTTGTGAACTTTCCAGATACATTTCAGGAACTATTGTTATTCATTCCTGTGTTGTCTTCTTGTGATTTAAATCCAAAATATTGATCCCTTTTAGGAGGTTTTTTTTTCCTTTCTGCTTACTCATTTTTTTGACCATTTATTTTCCTTTTCTGAAAAAGCTTCTTTTCTTCTGTCTCTGTTTCTCAAATATCTCTGTCCCTCTGTGTCTGTCTTTGTTTCTCTCTCTTCCCCATCTCTCTTTTTTCCCTTTTACCTTTGTTCAGCCCATTATAATTTAGGGGTATACCTCTCTCAGTTCCTGTATAGTATATCAGGGAGTAGAGTTCTCTCCTGATTCCTTTCTGCACCATCTGGTCTAATATTCTTTGTGTTTTTTTTCTACCACCCCCCCCAAAAAAAAAAACAAAAACAAACAGTGTACTGTTGGACCAAGTTCTTATGGATTTCTATTAACTAATTGAAAGGGGGAAGGTAGTTTGGCTAATTTCAGCTCTCTTCTACCCAAGTGTTTAGGTTCTCTGCTCTGGGGTAGTAGAAAAGATTATGATGGCTCTCTATGGATTGTCATGTCTCCATCTTTTCCCTACTTTTTTGTTGTTTCTAAAATAATTTCCCACAATACCAAACCTTTGTTATTAGTGAATATTTCTGTCTTCTCTTCAATACTTGAATTTATATTTAAGTTAGATTCCCACAGGCTTGGTTATTAGCAATTCTTTACTTTTTTAAATAAAAAAGAAAATTTATAGGAATGTTTTAAAAATAACCTATAAGCATTCATTAGATATTAGCTGAGCTTGGCAAATACATAAAATATGAGGATAATTCAGTTGAGCAGGTCAAATTTAGGTCTTGTCACCCTTGGCAATATCCTGTTGCCTGGAGCTGTGACTCTCTTCCAGTAAGTAAACAGCTCTGAACACAAAGAAAATTGTTTCTTACTCAACAATGAGAATATTAGTCCCATGAAAGGTAACTATAACACACACAAGGTGTCCTAAAAGATTTAGTGCAATTTTAAGCTATTAAATATACAAATATCTTTCTATCTATCTATCTATCTATCTATCTATCTATCTATCTATCTATCTATCTGTCTGTCTGTCTGTCTGTCTGTCTGTCTGTCTGTCTGTCTGTCTGTCTGTCTATCTGTCTATCTGTCTATCTATCTGTTTATCTATCTATCTATCTATCTATCTATCTATCTATCTATCTATCTATCTATCTATCTGGTTGTGGGAAAAGAATTGGTACTACTCATGTACTTATTAGGGGAAATATAAACTGTTTAGAAGGCCTTTCCTGATTCTGTAGTCTGAGAATTTCAGAATCATTAAGTTCCACAGAAATGGTATTATTATCAGGAACACATCTTAAAAATGCTATAGGTTAAAATTCCTTTGTATTTCTCTTAGCATTCCTCTTTTACTTGCTTTTACTCCTAGGATCTCTAGTTTGATTAGTGAAAGTTACACTCAGGATGCTAATATAGCATCTTCCCCTTTCAATACACTCATTTCCTTACCTTTATCTGAGGTCATCCAATTCATCTGATACTTGAACAAAATTATACCTTTCAACATATTTAGCAGGTCTTCACTTGAAGAACTCTAGTGACACAGAACTAAGTAGCTCCTAAGGGAGTTCTTTTTCCATTTGGCCAATTCTATTTTTTAAGATGCTATTATCTTCAGTATTTTTGTGTGTCTTTTATCAAGCTTTTAATTATTATTTAATAATGTTCTTCCTTTGCTTTAATTTCTTTATGTATTTTTCTTTACTCTTTTTTATTTTTTCTCTATTTAGAATTTTATTTTCCAAATTACATGTAAAAACAAATTCTGACATCAATTTTTAAAAATTATGTGTTCCATCTTCTCTTCCTCACTCCCTTCCCACCCCTACCCCCAAGAACTCAAGCAATTCAATATAAGTTATACATGAGTAGTCATGGAAAACAGAGAGAAAACAGATAAATACAAAACCAGATTAAGCAACTGTCAAAAAATATGCTTCAATCTGTTTTCAGATACCATCAGTTCTTTCTCTTTAGATGGACTTCAATTTTTATAAGTCCTTCAGAGTTACATTGGATCATTGCATTGCTGAAAATAGCCACATGCTTCCCAGCAGATCATCTTACACTATTGCTGTTATTTTGTATACAGTACATTTCACTCTGCTTAAGTTCATGTAGGTTTTTCCAGGTTTTTATGATAGCATCCTGTTCATCCTAACTTTTATTGAGTACCTTAAACTTGACAAAGAATTTTCTTCACAATAGCCCAGCAAAGTATGTACCATGCATTTTGGCATTATAGTCAATCATCATAACTATTTCCCCCTATCCTATTCCCTTCCCATGATATTTACTCTATTTTTTATCTTCTTTTACCCTATTCCTCCTCAAAAGTGTCTTTTTTCTGACTACCCCCTCCCCTGATCTTGTTCCCTTCTTTTACCCTCCCCTCCTTATGTTCTTCCCCTCCTAATTTCCTGTAGGGTTAAATATATTACTCCTTCAAATTGGGAGTATATGTTATTCCTTCCTTGAACTCACTCTAATGAGGTTAAGGTCTTTGAGCTAATTCTGTGTTCTAAATGTTTCTTCCTCCATCCCTCCTCAACCCTCTTAATGAAATCAAGCAATTCAATATAAGTCATACATGTGCAGTTATGCAGAATATCTTCACCTTCCTTGAAAGTGTTTTGCTTTTTACAACTCTCTCCCCCAATCTGCCCTTCCTTCCCCTCTTTTCCCCTCCCCTTATCTCCTTTCCCTCCGGGCAAAATATATTACTATACCCACTTGAGTATGTATGTTATTCACTCTTTGAGCCAATTCTGATGATAGTAAGGTTCACTCACACCCCCACTCTCCCCCCCTTCTCCTCTCGATAAGCTTTTTTTCTTGTTTCCTTCATGTGAGCTACCTCTCCCTAGTCCACTTGTCCCCTTTCCCCTTCACCAGTGCATTCCTCCTAACTCTTAACCCTATTTTAAAGATGTCATCATGGGTTAGCTAGATGACATAGTGGACAAAGCACCAGTCCTGGACCCAGGAGACCCTGAGTCCAAATCTGGCCCCAGACATAAGACACCCTGCCCTGTTTGCCCCACAAAGAACAAAACATAAATGCTTTACAGATATCATTCCTACATATTCAGTGCAGACCTGTGTCCTCTGTGAATTCCTTACTGAGAAAGTTCTTATGAGTTTGAAGTATTATCTTCCCACGTAGGGGTGTAAACAGTTTAATTTTTTAATATCCCTTATGGATTCTGTTTCCTGTTCACCTTTTTATGCTTCTCTAGGGTGTTGTATTTGAAAGTCACGTTTTCTATTCAGTTCAGTTCTTTTCATCACAAATGCCTGAAAGTCCTCTTTTTCATTGAAGTCTCATTTTTTCCTTTGAAAGATTATACACAGTTTTGCTGGGTACATGATTCTTGGTTGTAATCCCAATTCCTCTGCCCTCTGCAATATCATATTCCATGCCCTCTGATGCTTTAATGTACAAGCTTCTAGATCTTGTGTTATCCTGATTGTAGTTACACAGTATTTGAATTCCTTTTTTCTAGCTGCTTGCAATATTTTCTCCTTGACCTGGGAGCTCTGGAACTTGGTTATAATATTCCTGGAGGTTTTCCATTTGGTATCTCTTTCAGGAGGTAATCAGTGGATTCTTTCAATTTCTATTTTGCCTTCTAATTCTAGAATATCAGAACAATTTTCTCTCACAGTTTCATGGAAAATTCTGTCTAAACTCTTATTTTGGTCATGGTTTTCAGGTAGTCCAATGATTTTCAAATGATCTCTCCTGGACCTACTTTCCAGGTCAGC
The DNA here is from genome assembly GCF_019393635.1 of Dromiciops gliroides. Taxonomy (NCBI): domain Eukaryota; kingdom Metazoa; phylum Chordata; class Mammalia; order Microbiotheria; family Microbiotheriidae; genus Dromiciops; species Dromiciops gliroides. Next base: position 269,278,301 of record NC_057861.1, on the reverse strand, counting down.
TGTTTTTCCAAGGAGATATTTCATATTGCCCTCTATTTTTTATTCATTTGGATTTGCTTTATTGTGTTTTAGTTTCTCATCAAGTCACTAGCTTCCATTTGTTCAATCCTAATTCTTAGGCAATTATTTTCTTCAGAGAGCCTTTGAATCTCCTTTTCCATTTGACTTTTCAAGCTGTTGACATTTTTCTCATGACTTTTCTGCATCATTCTCATTTCTCTTTCCATTCTTTCCTCCACCTCTCTAAATCTTCCTTATATCTCTCCTACTTTCTCTTCAAAGTCCTTTTTGCATGATTCCATGGCCTGAGACCAATTCATATTTTTCTTGGAAGCTTTTCTGAGGGTGCACCTCAATCTTCCTTGTTGCTAAAGAAACTTTCAATAGTTCTCAGTTTTCTTTGCTTGCCCATCTTGTCATCTTTTACTTGACTCTTCTTTCTCTATATTTCTATTTTCCTATTTCCTTATCTTTGATTTTTATTAGTTTCACCTTTGTGATAACGCTCCATATATCAAATTTTGGCCTTCACACCATATTGTATAATAACATTCAAATACAAGGAAAAATGAAAGAAAAACATGAGAAATAGCATGCTTCAGTCTGTATTCAATCAATATCTGTTCATTCTCTGGAGGTGGATAATATGTTCTATCATTAGTCTTTTGGTATTATCAAGGTACAGGGTTTTTCACAATGTTGTTTTCAAAGCTAGTTCTTAGGGTTTCCAAAGTTTTTGGTTCTTTTCAGTGGTGTGATATGAGGAGAGATGTGGTCAGCATTCTCTAGATCTGCACTCTGGATCAGTAAGGGCTCCTGATCCCCTGCAATTTCAATTTCTGCTCCTAAGGGCCCTCCTCCTTTAGAAAGCAAAGTAATATTGCTCCTCTGGGCTTCCACTCCCTTTTGAATGAGAATTCTCCTCCTAACCCTTAAACAATGACCCAGAAGTGGATTTAGGCAATGGAGTTGCCATATAGCATTTGGTTTTTCATCCAGTGCTAGCACAGGGATACCCTGTAATCTCCTTCTGATAGGTTGCCAGATGTTCTTTCTGTCTTTGTCTTGAGAGTTCCTGAAACTGTTGCTGGTTCTGTCCCTACCACCTATTCCCAGCACTGGTGTTACCTCCATATGGGTCCTGGGCTTGTCTCCCTTCCTGTGTCACAAAATATTCTTTCCAACTTCTTATGTTGTCTTGGATTGGAAGAAAGTCTCATTCTGACCTTTTGTTGGCTCTGTCACTCCTGAATTTGCTTTGAGAAATTCTTTTAAAGTTGTTTGGATGGGAATGTTGGGAGAGCTTAGCTGAGCGTTTCTTTACTCCATCATCTTGGCTCAACCCCTGAAAGAAAACTGGCATATTTTTATGTTAACTGGGATAGTTTCTCTTTAAGGAATCAGGAAGGCCACCTCTGGGATTTATTTGGCCTTGGGTTCTAAGGAATTCATTAGTATTTGGGCTTTTATACCTTATGAGGTATAAAAGGGATAAATATTTAACAAGTGTCTACTATGAGCAAGGAACTGTGTTAATCACTTTATAATTAGCCTAGTTGATGCTCACAAAAACCCTGGAAAATAGGTGCTATTATTATTCCCACTTTATATTTGAAGAAAGTAAGGCAGACACAGGTTATGCAGCTTGCCCAGGGTCACATATTTAGTAAGAGTTTGGGACTGAATTTGAACTCAGGTCTTCCTGACTTCAGGTACAGTGTTCTACTACACTGCATAAATGTTTCAAGGACTAGGTTATGGGTAATTGGCATCAAATATTTTAGGAGAATTTCCATTACCCTGTAGGGTTCCTTTCTGACTTAGCATTAACAATTACCATAGTCAATATAGAGGTAGAGGGTTGTGGTGTTTTATCTGAATAAGTATCTTTTTCACCTTAAAGGTTATATCTATTTTAACTTAATTCCAAGAAAAGGTGTTTTTGTTGCATTTTATGGTCTATAAATGTTACATTTCATTGCCATCTTAAAACTGAATCTCAGGACTAGATTGCCAGAAGAAGGTCTGGTCCAGAATAATGTCTAAGCTAATTTAGATAGAATTATTTTTTTTTATTTCCCCAAGTTACATGGAAAAATAAATTATCACATCAAATTTTAAAAGCTTGTATTCCAAATTATCTTCCTCCCTCCATCCGCACCTCCCCTTAAGAACTTAAGCAATTCAGTATGTTATACATGTGCAGTCATGCAAAACATAACAGATCAAAAAAAACACAACAAAACTTTAGAAAGAGGAACTAACAAAAAAAATTATATTTCAATCTGTATTAAGATACCATCAATTCTTTCTCTTTAGATTGATTACATTTTCATAAGTGCTTCTAATAGCTAGATAGAATTATTTGTATTAAAATGCTATGGCCAAACCATGAGAAATGAATGTCTCTTCATGTATTGGTATTCTGTGATTTATGAAAATAGATATTTTATTGTATTAATATAATTTGTGTGTATTATGCTGGTTAATACTCAAATGATTTGAACAGTTTACAATTAATTTCACCAGAATTCTTTTTTCTACATTGTCATCTTGGGTTTTATTAATGATATATATAGAAAGGGTAAAAAAATTTAGTTTATTCCATAAACTGATACTTTAATATTATATTTATTTTTCTGGTTACTTTATTGAAAATCTGGGTTTCTTTAAGTAATTCATCATATTGTCCACAATTACAGATAATTTTCCTCCTTTATACCTATACTTATTCCATTCTTATTTTTTCTTTCTATTGGTACCTTTTTTATCACCATGTGAAACAATAGTGAAGACAGTGGACATTCTTACATTAATACAAATGCTATTGTGAACGCTTCCAGCATTCCTTTAATAAAAACAATGTTAACATGATAACATAAACTGCTGTGAAAACTGAGTACATATAGGCATATATTTTATTTTATTTTTTTAATTCTTTTTAGTGAGGCAATTGGGGTTAAGTGACTTGTCCAGGGTCACACAGCTAGTAAGTGTCAGGTGTCTGAGGCCGGATTTGAACTCAGGTACTCCTGATTCCAGGGCTGGCGCTCTATCTACTACACCACCTAGCTGCCCCTATATAGGCATATATTAAAAAAAAAAACAGACACAGGGTAATTTTGGAGAGAAGGCACAAGGATTTGCCTTGAAGAGAACTAGTGATTTTAAGAGATAGAGGTGCAAATGGAAAAATTAGATACTGGCTCAAGAAATATGCTATGGAGTATGCTGTGTGAAGAACAATGAGAAGGCCAGTTTGGCTATAGTATGCATGAATGTATATTAAAGATAGAAAGGCATTATGTGGTCATGAAGGACTTTAAATGCAAACAGAGGAGTTTATATTTGTTTCTAGAGATGATAGTATCATTCTAGTTTGAGTAGGAGAGTTATATAGACAGAGCTCAGCTTTGAGAAAAATCACTTTGGCAGTTATGAGGTGGGTATATGTGAGTGGGCAGTAACTTGAATCAGGGATACCAATCAGTTAATTGCCCTGAAAAGTTATTAAGCACCTATTATGTACCAGCCTTGTGTTAAGTTATAGGAATGAAAAAAAAAGGCAAAAAGTCCTTGTTCTCAAGGACCTCACTGTCTGAGGGGAAGAGAGAATATGACAAAAATGATGTATAAATAAGCTACATAAAAGATACATTAAAAATAATTAAGGGGGCAGCTAGGTGGCACAGTGGATAGAGCACCAGCCCTGGAGTCAGGATTACCTGAGTTCAAATCCTGCCACAGACACTTAACGCTTACTAGCTGTGTGACCCTGGGCAAGTCACTTAACCCCAATTGCCTCACAAAAAAAAATAAGAGGTTTTGGAAAAGGTTTCTAAAGAAGTTGGAATTTTATCAAGGATTTGAAGTGTGAGGTAAGCTAGGTGTCATTGATGAGGATGGAGAGCATTGCAGGCATGAAGGAAGATGCTGAGTCTATTGTGATTCACATGGCCAATGGGGTTGGTAGCCTGAATTAGGTGGCCATGGAAGTAGAGAGAAGGATGCAGAAATAAATTTTTGTAAAGGTAGAAACAAACAAACAAAAAGATTTAGTGATTCATTTTCTATGTGGGGAGCGTAAGGAGTCAAGGATGATGCCGATAATTTGAATCTGAGTGATTAGAAAGGTAGTAGTATTCTCAATAGAAATAAAGACTTTTGGAAAAATGGTGGGCTTGAGAAAAGATGATTGTCCATTTTTAACAATTATGTTTATGATATATATGGGATATGTCATGGGGGAAATTGGTGGTGGGGGTCCCTTATGTATTCCTCTTTAAAGAGGAATTCTTTAAAGAATTACTCCCTCCTCACACACAAATCCAATTAGATTAAAATATCTTATTTTTAGGTGCTAGAGAAAGTAACCAAGAGGTAAGTCAAAAACTTCTCCCTAGGGGAAAAATGGTTTAGAGACATGATTCTTTGAAATGCATTTCTCCTCAAACAGAAGAATGGCAAAAGCTTTTAGAAAGCATAAATGGAATGACCACCACTTGACAACGGGGAGAGGAAAACTTGAGTGAGGTGGTATTCCCGATTTATGGAGTTATCTCTGTCCCCTGACACCTATCAAACAGCAGCCATCCCTAATGGGCTCTCTTACTTCTCAAGGTGTGTCCATCCTTTAGCTAGTAGGCCAGTTTAAACTTTAATAGTCCCAAATTCCTTGATATGTCCCAACACCATATCAAAATATTTGGTTTGAAATACCTAGGAAATACTTACTGGGTAATGTGTGACTTGAGTTCCAGGGAGAGATTCAGCTTGTATGCATAGGACTGAGAGTTAGCAACATGGATTATAATTAAACTCATGTGAGTTGAAGGGAAGAGAGAAAATAGCCTAGGAGAGAGTTTTGTAGTATCCAGACAATAAGAATGAATAATTTGGATGATGATCCAGCAAAGTATACTGAGTAGGATCAGTCTGGCAATAAAATCACAAAAGATCAGCATCGGATATCCAAAGAAGAGAAAATATATAGAAGGAAAATGAGTGAAAGTATTTCCCCAAACAATCACTAATGGGATGAATTTTAACCAAAAACAAGAGTAAGAGGTGATCAGAAAAAGTTATAATAGATAATTCTAATTATATGGATTTGAAAAGCTTTTGTAGGAACAAAATCAATGCAGCTAGAAAAAGAAAAGAATCTATTGAATGGGGGTAAATCAATGCAATAATATTTTTGATGGGCCTAATATCTTAAGAACATCAGGGAATTAAAACATATGTAAATTACAAAACCATCCCCCAGTGAATAATTGGTCCAGAAATATGAACAAACAATTCTGGGAAGAATTGCCAGCTTTTAATAACCATATGAAATATTTTTCCAAATTACTAATGGGAGAAATGCAAATTATAAAAAATTCTGTGGTTTCAGCTCTCAATTAATTGGAAAACATATCAAGCACACCAATATCCTGTTGTTGGGACCATGGATTATTTAAAAAATTTTGGAAAGTAATTTAGAATTATGCAACCAAAGTGATTAAAATATCTATACCTTTTTTACCCAGAGTTCCCACTGCTCAACATATATCCCAAGACAATAAAAGATAGAAAGGTCTCATAAAGTTATAGCAGTACTTTTTTTGTGGTAACCAATATTTGAAAATAAAGTATTAATTAATTAATTAAAGAATGGTTAAACAAATCATGATATAAAATCCATTGTAATATTACCATATTATATGAAGCATTGAATATGAAGATTCAGAGAAGCATGGGGTGACATAAATTGATATAGAACGAGGTAAGCAGAAGCAAGAAAATAATCTACACAGTGACTACAACAGTGGACATTAAAATATGGAATGAACCTAAACATAGTGTAATTATAATCAAGTCTTGAAGAAGAGGTGAGAAAATGTACTTCTTTCCCTTTATTTCATATTCTATAACACTGTAGAATGGTACACATACTGTTACAAATAATTGACATGTTATTTAATTTTTCCTTTTTAAATATATATATATTTCTTACCAAGAAGCCTCCCTGGATATGAGTTAGGATGGGTATATTCAGAAAGGAATATCATATAAAAACAAAAGTCATAAATGAAAAATAAAAGAGCAAGTATGCTAGCTCTTGGTTTTAGAGAGATCTTTTTGATTATAATGACGAAAAGTACTTTTATTCCCATACGTTTTGGTTGTTGTTGTTTTTAAACATAAATGAACACTGCATTTTATTGTAATCCTTTTTTGTATTTCTAGTTATAACCATGTGATTTTTACTATTTTTGTTATTGATATGGTTTATTATGTTTATGGTTTTTCTAATGTTGAATTGTCCTTGCATTCCTGGTAGAGGTCCAACTTGGTCATAGTGAATAATTTCTGTGATCTTTCAAAGATAACTAACAGTGGTTAAACAAACACATCTGCCAGGCCTTTCAATACCCTGTAGTTCAACAGGACCTGCTGACTTGAACTCATTAGAGCAGGTATCCTGTCTCTTAATATCCTCACTAATTTTCAGTTGCAACTCCATTTTAACCATGTTTTATTCTGTCTTCAGAATAGATATGATTCTCTTGTAAGAGGGTAAGGGGAAGGAGGAAAGGAGAAGCAAAAAAAAGAGATGCATAACTCACTTTCCTACAATTATCTTTTTTTTTTCTTTTTTTTGGGCAGGGCAATGAGGGTTAAGTGACTTGCCCGGGATCACACAGCTAGTAAGTGTCAAGTGTCTGAGGCTAGATTTGAACTCAGGTCCTCCTGAATCCAGGGCTGGTGTTTTATCCACTGTGCCACCTAGCTGCACCCCTACTATTATCTTTTACCATTGTTCCCTCCATCTTGAACACTGGCCCTATCCCACCTTCTATTCTTTTTTTTTTTTAAAAATCCCAGCTAATAAAGAAAATATCATCACCCCTTTTTGGAAATTAGTATTTATCACCAACTGTGGCTTAATGTGGGTTTCTCAGCTATACTTACAGAAACTTGAAATACTTTTGTATTCATTGAGTTATTTGTTCTTGCTTTGTCTTCTATGTATCATATGTGTGTGTGATATTTTTAAAAAATCTGAGCCAAATGATAAATGTTTTGTTTAGTCATATCCAATTCTTTTGGCATTTCCCTCCTTTCATCCTTATTTTTACATGTCTTATGGATTTCACTCTTGAAAGTTTCCTGTTCCCTCCCCTCAATGATAAGCTGAATTTCTCCTGAAGAATATTAAGCCATAAGATCCTACCTATACTTTCTATGAACCACTGGAAATTCTCACAATACTGCTTTTGTTTTTCTCTTTATTTATTTTTATTCTACTGTACTCTTGCATTTTCCCCATTAATTTCCTTGATTTTCTCACATGTGCATAAGTTTGTAACATGTATAGTTTCTCCATTGCTCATTTTATCAATTCTGTTTCTTTTAGATTTATGTTCTTATAAAATTCCAGTCTGTCACACCTCAGTAATATTTAGAAAGCCAAATTTAATTCTTGTTGTGGCTACCTTTCATTCATTCAGTTTATTGCCCTTATTTTGTACATTCAGGTAGGCATTTAAGGTCAGTTTTTGTATGTTTTTTGTTTTGCTAGGTCTCTTATTGGAAATCGTTTCCTATGAATAACTCTCATCCTCAGTCTTGCCAGATACATGTGGGGAGTTTTCCCTTTCTATTTTTTAACCCCTTTCAGTTTAAAGTTCAGTGAATAAGGATCATAAAATTCCAGAAAATATAATTTTGAGCCCCTTTTAGGTGTACTCCATCAATGTATCAGCAATGACATCTATTTCAATCTTTTTTTTTTCATTACAATCTTTTGAGAGCAGTTCAGAGTCTAGAAATCCAAATCCCTTTCTCAGATACCATCTTTACAGTCAAATTGGCAATAGTGATGAGAATATACCACCCACTCACCATGATCTTCAGTTTTGCTTGTCTTGTTTTGTTTTTATTAAAGATAAGAGCTTATAATCCTTAGCAATGTTTTCTTGATTGCTTCAAGAAGTATTATTTGTTACCATATGAATCACCAGGAGTAGTCATTACTTTGGCAATTCTAAGGAGACTCTCCTTCATGCCCTACGTACATCAAGACCTCTCTATTATTTATGCCAGGTCAATAAATAGTTTCCTTGGTCCTCCCTTAGGAAAGAGTCATCAGTCACCACTGTTCATTTTTGCTTCTTCTAACCATTAAAGAATACTTGGTGGCACCTGTCAAGACACATCATAATTTTCTGGAGCAGCCAAACCCCCAAACCAAACCCTGCTTCTAGTTGAATATTTACATGTTTTCCACTCCACGTAAAAGTCTCAACTTAGGAACACAAACATATATGCACACACATAATACATACATATGTTTAAATCAAGACATGCATGCATACACATACACACACATATCCATGTGTGTGTGGATATGGATATGTGTGTGTATGTGTATGTGTTTATGTATAAGGAGGGGAAAAGCATGGAACCTATGATTTCATTTCTATTACTGTATGGAACTCCTATGTGAATAAACTACTTCTACCACTGTAGGCTGGAACCTCCTCTCCAAATTACATATATTTATGTGTATTTAATATTTATACTTTTCTGCATTTGTGTTTTATGGTGAATTTCATGAAAATTTTTAAATTTGTGAAAATAGTGAATATTCTCCAATGTTCTATCATATCTAATTTTTCTAAAATTCTATTTATCTCCTTGACTAGTTTCTCCTTTATTTTATGGTAAGGGTTATGCAGCTATGAGAGGAATAAATCAAGGTGACCCAATAGTATAGTTTTATTGTCTACTTCTTCTTGTAATTAATTGAATTTTCCCTTCAAGAATTTTGAAGCTATGCCATTTGGTGCATGTGTTCAGTATTAATATTAAATTTTTGTCATACCTTTTAGCAATACATCATTTCCTTGATTATTTATCTTATTTAAGTCTATTTCTGCTTTTTGTCTTTTTCTAAATTCATAATTGCTACCCCTGCCTTTTTAACTTTAGCTGCCCCATAATACATTCTTCTAAAGCCCCTTATTTTAACTCTGTTTACGTCTTTCTGTTTCAAGTTTGTTTCCTATGAACAACATAGTATTGGATTCTAGTTTCTAGTTTATTCCATCATTTTCCCCCCTACTTTATGGGTGAGTTCAATCAGTTCACATTCACAGTTAAAATTGCTAACCATGTATTTCTATACATCCTAGCTTCTACTTATCCTCCATTTTACTCTGTTTCCTTCTCAAAAGTCGGTTTTGTTTCTGACCACCTTCCTTCATCTACCTTTTCACTTCTCACCTATCCCTTTCCCCTTAGTCTTTCCCCCTCTTGCTTCCCTCTTGGTTAACCTGAATTTCTATATCCAACTCTCCATGTGTTTATTCCTCCCTCTTTGAAATCATTCAGAAGAAAGCAAGGTTCAAGCGTTGTCCACTTACTACCCCATAAACACTTTTTCCTCTCTACTGTAAAAGCTCTTCCTTTCAGGCCTTTTTTCTGTGAAATAATTTTCCTACTCTTACTGTCCCTATCCACCTTCAAATAAAGAATTGATGGTCTCACAGTAGAGATTAAAACATATTTTCCCCTTTATTTTTCTTGCTTTTTGTTAGAACATGACTTATTCAGAAATATGTTTGATAAAACTTCATATGTATATTGGGTATTGTATTTTTTGCCTTCTCAATGTGTGAAGGTGGGAGTGAAGGGAGGAAGAGAATTTGGAACTGAAAATAAAGGAAAAACTACACAAAGACCTTTTGGACATCCTGCACAATGCTATTCTGTCCCTTCTGAATATATAATGCTACTCTTCTTCTCCCACCTTGTAATTCTCCTGTTCTTTTTGGATAAAAGATATATCATCCCAGTCATATTCTAGCTCTGGGTCTCATCCAATTATAACTTAGTGATATTTATAAGGTCAAATTAAATTTGTACCAATGTTAAGGTTATTACCTAAACCTTTGTTGTTACCTGTACTTCATACATTATATTATACATAACTGAGGTCATATGTTTTACTGCTGGTAACTGTACTTATCTGAATTTCTCAGCATTTTGACTGCTATTATTCTTCTTGCATTTTAGCTCCTCTCAATTTCTATTTTGGAAGATATGTGTTAAAAATTTACTCTCTTTTCTTGTTTTTGTAGTTTCTCTCTCTCTCTCTCTCTCTCTCTCTCTCTCTCTCTCTCTCTCTCTCTCTCTCTCTCTCCTCTCTCTCTGTTTCTGTCTCTGTCTGTCTCTGTCTCTTTCTTTTTCTCTCTTCATCTCTCTGCCTCTCTCTTTTTCCTCAGTCCCTTTGAGTCAAATACATTTTCACTAGTCCTTCTTATACTCACTCCATGACTGAATTTTTAAAGATTTTCAAGATTTCAATTTAGCCCAAACCCTGTTCACTTAAAGACTATGTGTACCACAACCTATATCTCCTCTACAAAGATATCTTGTAAAATTTCAAAGACCTACTCTTTGTTGCTTTGCATGTACTGGTCTAGTAACTGTGCCATAAAAGGTAGTAAAGTTATTCTAGCAGAGTTTATTTTTGTTATATACCTGCAAGTTTATAGAGATCATTGTTTCCCTTTCCAAATCTTATACATGGCCCTTTTAATTGTGTTTTCTAGATTTTTTTCAGTTATTGAATTTCAGCCCCTCAGCTAATCAAGTGAATAATCTATGTTTTTCCTCCTTTTGAAAACAGCGACAAAATTTTCCCATCACCAGTCCTGTATCACTTTTATTATTCATGATTTTCCCCCTGTAAATCCCTAAGTTCTTTTTGTGCTTTGAGATGTAGTTCATTTGAACCTGATGACTTGAAATAATTGAGGTCAGTAATTTGTTTCCTTGCTATCTATTCATCCTTGCTGCAAATTCTCTATTAACCATTTTTTCTGACTATATCTCGTTTTAAAGCTTTACTTTTAGAAATGAAATAAAATGCAAAATAAGAGTAATTCTGCATTCTCTGATTTCATTCACATTTTCTTAGTGACTATGGCAAATATTTTATTCTTGATTGAATTTTATCTTATGCCCAATGTAAAAACAAAACAAAACAAAAATCCTCTCCCCAACTAATAGTTAAGGACCATTTTTTTTCCTTTCTCCTAATTCTTAGTGGGTTATAGACTTTCAAGTTCCTGGTGCTCTTTGTAATCACCATATCTGTGATTTCTTTGATTTTATCCATAGCAATTTCTATTTTTTAGCTTCCATTTCCATTACCTAAGTTTATCAAAGGTCATGTTAGGATGCTGTGGTTGTTTTACCACTCCATCATCATTATGCATTTATTTTGTAAATAGAAGTGTCATGAAATCAAATCATGTTTATTACTTAAAGAACATATGTGTGTGTGTGTGTGTATATATATATACACATATATACATATACATACACATACATATACATACACATACATATACATATATATACATACATATATATATATATATATATATATATATATATATATATATATATATATATATATGAAAACCATGATGAAGAGGATGATAACTTAATTTTTTGTTTTTTTTTTGTTTTTTTGGTGAGGCAATTGGGGTTAAGTGACTTGCCAAAGGTCACACAGCTAGTAAGTGTCAAGTATCTGAGGCTGGATTTGAACTCAGGTCCTACTGAATCCAGGGCCAGTGCTTTATCCACTGTGGCACCTAGCTGTCCTTATAACTTAATTTTAAGAGTAGAGATAGATCCCAGATCTTTTATTATATAAGCATAGGGAACTTTTAGTTTGAAAACTCCATCTACTATTATAAATCATGAACTTGTCTGTAACATTTTCTTACAGTTACCTGGAACACTGAAACTGAGAGTCTTGACCATGATCTCATAGTCTGTATCAGACATAGAACTCAAATGCAAGATTCTGCCTTCAAGGCTAGTCATCTATTACCTATGTGACAGTGATTTTCACAACAAATTAATAGTATAATTAAGTACACAGTGGAATAGACATCAGCATGATAATCCAGATGAAATCTTACTTTGTGGCAAGGAAACCTTTCATAAACAGTCTAACTCATTCAATTTTTAATTGGAATTTTAAAATTGGAAAACATATAGAACTTGGAGTTGATTTGATGTAAATTAGGAGTTTTTTTTTTAATAACGGGCTAAACAAAGTTTAAAATTCAAGTAATAATAGAAGAAAACATTATCAGGTATAGGACCAGAAGTATAAAAAATATTGAATGAAATGAAAAACTGACAAATGTTGGAGGTGATGTGGGAAATTTAGGATAGAAATACATTGTTGGTGGAGTTGCAAACTAGTTCAATGATTTTGGAGAACAATTGGAACTATGCCCTGAAGACATAAAACAGTATTTCCTTTGACCCAGCAATACCATTACTAGATTTATATCCTATAGAGATAAAAAAGAAAAAGGATCTTTATGTATAAATATATTTTATAGCAGCTCTTTCTGTGGTCGCAAAGAAATGGAAATCAAGGTGATGGCCACCAAATGGGAAATGGCTGAACAAGTTGTGGTATATGATTGTGATGGAATATTATTGTGCTCTAACAAATGATGAGCAGAATGTTTCAGAAAAACTTGGAAAAACTTACATAAACTAATCCAAAATGAAGTGAGCAGAACAAAGAGAAAGAACATTGTATATAGTAGCAGTAATATTGTATGATGTTCAACTGTAAGTCATTTAGCTATTCTCAGCAATATAATGATACAATACAATTCTGAAGGGCTTATGATGAAAAATGCTATCTACCTCCAGAAAAAGAACTGATAGAGTATGACTGCAAAACAAAACCAAAAAAAACCCCCAAACCTTCATTTTTCTTGGTTTTATTTTTTTCCCCTTTGGTCTGTGTTATCTTTCACAATATGACTAATATGGAAACATGTTTTGCATGATTTCACATGTATAACCCACATAAAAGTGCTTGCCTTCTCAATATGGAGGGTAGGAAGGGAGTGGAGATATTTGAAACTAAAACTTTTAAAAATGAATGTTAAAATTGACTTACATGTAATAGGAAATATGTTTAAATGGTAAATCTGTAATGCATTTGTTTTGCAATAGTTCACCTTTAAATACATATTATTTTTTATTGTAATTGCTCACTTGTGACTCCCACACTTCAAAAACAAAGCTGATATCTCCTAAGGAAAAGTACATTTAAAAAATAGAAAGGCATAACCCAAATATTCTCTCATTTGATCTAATTGTAAATGTGTAGAAATCCTTCTGTATATCTATAGCAAACCACATGGAACATTTTACATGGTAAATTTTCCAAATTAAAGTTTCTGGACAATAACCAAAAGACAAAGGGAAAAAAACATGGAAGAATGAAGTCCTAATTTCTACACATACACTTTCTTTTCACAGTGGAAGGTGGGGGGGTGATCTTTTACAGAAAATTACAAAGTAAAGTTAAATAAACATTTTTGTATAAAAAATTAATACATTCTCTATAATGTCATCATTTTGCTCTTATCATTTATATAAAATATCTTACTTGACCATCATTATCTTTATTTGTTTTCCTGAGCATTTCAAAACCCTTTTTACTTTATAACTTCTCTCCAAGATTTGTCATCATATGGTGAAGTTATGTTGCACTTATATATTTCCAACCTTATCAGATACATGAAATGCTTCTTTAATTTTCTCTTCACTGTCTCAGTCTTTCATTCTTATTGTCATTATTGTTAGAAATTCTGGAGCAACAATTTGGCCATTATCATAATAACAACTTCATTATCATATCCTCCAATTTATCTTCTATGAGATTCTGCCCAAGTGACCTCAATATAGGCTCTGACTCCTTTGTTGTCATGGTGCCATCTCCATCCTTGTCAAGTAGTGAAAAAGCTTCTTTGCATTCTACAATCCACTCATTTGTCATTTGGTCCAATGTGCTCCTGTGCTACCAGGAACCAAGTTCATTCTATGTTTAGTGACTGTATGTGGACTTGGCCCAATTCACCTTTACTCATTTATGGCTCCTTACTGCCCATTGCTGTTGGGGAAAAACAAAACGAAACCAAAAACTAGCACTTGGAAATGAAGGAAGGCACTCTGTGAAACTGTTATATCACAGCATGTGGCCATAATAATATAATTCTGCCCTGCTAGTGGCAAGTAGAACCTGTAAGATAATACTGCATTTGCACTGTTAGTAGAAGCATCTACTTGTCTCATTATCTAGATCATTCATGATTTCACACTTTGATGTCAATAAATTTTAAGTTATCAATATACCCCAGTCCACAAATACTTCTCATTCTCTGAAGTCCTAGACAATTTCAATGAAGCAAATAGATAGTAAAGATCCAAGTTAACCATATCTGTATGACCTGGCAAAATCCATTGTACCCTAAGGCCGACAGGAAATTGGGGTATCAGCAGAAGGTGAGCATGGGCCATGAATAGTCTTTAAAGCTACACAGAGCAATTTGATAACTTGGCAAGGACAAGTTTTTGTGATTATGACAGATGGCTTTATACCCTGAGAGATGTGTTATTACTGTATTTGCAAATATTATTCTCATTATTGTCAACATTGCATAATGGATGATGTTGCTTAAATTTTCATCAGCACACGAGGAGAAATGCATCAATTATTATTGGCTTTCAAGTCATCATAACTACTGTGTCTTCCAAATGTGCTAAGTATGTCACCAATGAATGAGTCAGTTCCTTGACTTTGAGTCCAACCACATCTTCAGGATCTTTAACTATTCTTTCTTGCCTTGATGAGTTCAAATTCCCAGAAAATGCTGAATAGTGTACTTACTAAAAGTCTTCTAGTTTTCAGGACAATTTAGATAGGAGAACATCAGCTGATAGCTAAGTGAACACAGAATTCTCATTTTCAAGTCCATTTTTGCTCTCAGGTGAGAGAATAGCATTCATGTCATTATATTGAGTATACTTATAAATTGTTGGTATCTCCATCTGTAAATAAGATGACAATATATATCCTTATTTTACTCCTTTTCCAATGAAACCAATCAGTCGCTCAGTGATTGGTTCTAACTGTTGCTTCTTGACCCACATATGGGTTCCTTAAGAGACAAATAAGATGATTTAGTACTCCCATATTTCAAGGACTTGATACATTTTGTTGTAAGCCACATAGTCAAAAGGCTTAAGTATAGTCAATGAAGCCAAGGTAGTTTTGTTTTTTTTCTGGATCTCCCTTGCTTCCTCCATAATCTTGCAAATGTGGACAATTTTCTTTCTAGTTCCTCTGCCTCTTCAAAAACCAGTCTGCTCCTCTTGTTATTCTTGGTTCATATACTCCTGAAACCTTGCTTGTGGAATTTTAAACATAACATTGCTGGCTTGTGAAATAAGCACAACTGTTCACTAATCTGAACATTCTTTTCCATTGTCCTACACTCTCTCTCTCTCTTAATAATATTTTATTTTTATATTACAAGTAAAGATAGTTTTCAATATTCATTTTTATAAAATTTTGTGTTCCAAATTTTTATCCCTCTTTCCTTTCCCAAGACAACAAGCAACCTGATATAGGTTAGACATGCATGATTATGCTAGAAACATTTCTGCATTACTCATGTTGTGAAAGAAGATCAGAACAAAAGGGAAAAACATGAGAAAGAAAAAAAAATAAAAATAGTATCCTTTGATCTGTATTCAGATTCTATAATTCTTTCTCTGAATGTAGCTAACTTTTCCTATCAGGAATCTTGGAACTGTCTTGGATAATGATATTGCTCAGAAAAGCTAAATCTATAATAGTCAATCATTGCACATTGTTGCTGTTACTGTGTTTAATATTCTATTGGTTCTGCTTACTTCACTGAGTATCAGTTTATGCAATTCTTTCTATATTTTTTTCTGAAATCTGCTTTCTCATAATTTCTTATAACAGAGTAGTATTCTTTTTCTATAAAAGTATTTTATTATTTTCCAGTTACATGTAGAGATAGTTTTCAACATTTGTCATTTTTTTAAAAGATTTCTAGTTTCAAAATTTTCTCCCTCCCTCCCATCCATCACCCTCCAAGACAGCAAGCAACTGGTATAGGTTATATATGTAAAATCACATTAAATATATTGCTGCATTAGTCATGCTGGGAAAGAAGAATCAGAGTAAAAAGGAAAAACCTCAAAAAAGAAAAACAACAATAACAAAATTAGAAATAGTATGGGTCAATCTGTATCTAGATTCCACAGTTCTCTTTTTCTGGATTTGGAGAACATTTTACATCATGAGTCCTTTGGAACTACCTTGTACCATTGCATTGCTGAGAAGAATAAAGTCTATCACAATTGATCAACACACAATGTTGTCGATACTGTGTACAATGTTCTCCTTCTTCTGCTCATCTCACTCATTATCAGTTCATGCAAGTCCTTCCAGGTTTCTCTGAAATCTTGTTGGTCATTGTTTCTAACAGCACAATAATATTCCATTACATTCATATGCCACAATTTGTTCAGCCATTGATGGGCAACCCCTCAATTTCCAATTCCTTGCCACCACAAAAAGAGCAGCTATAAATATTTTTGCACATGTGGGTCCTTTTCCCTTTTTTATGATCTCTTTGTGAAAAAGACCGCATAGTGGTATTGCTGGGTTAAAGTGTGTGCACAACTTTATAGCCCTTTGGTTCTAGTTCCAAATTGCTCTCCAGAATGGTTGAATCAGTTCACAGCTCCACCAACAATGCATTAGTGTTCCAATTTTTCCACAGCTTCTCCAACATTTATTATTTTCCTTTTTTTGTCATATTAGCTAGTCTGATAGTTGTCAGGAGGTTCTTCAGAATTGTTTTAATTTGCATTTCTCTAAGTATTAGTGATTAAGAAAATTTTTTTCATATGGCAATAGATAGCTTTGATTTCTTCATCAGAAAACTGCCTGTTTATCTCCTTTGACCATTTCTCATTCTTATAAATTTGATTTAGTTCTCAATATATTTTAGAAATGAGGCCTTTTCAGAAATACTGGCTATAAAAATTATTTCCCAGCTTTCTGCCTCCCTTCTAATTTTGGATGCATTGCTTCTGTTTGCCCTAAAACTTTTTAATTTAATGTAATCAAAATCATCCATTTTGCATTTTATAATATTCTCTATCTCTTGTGTGGTCATAAACTATTCTCCTTTCCAAAGATCTGAGAGTTAAACTATTCCTTCCTCTCCTCATTTACCTATGGTATCACCTTTTATGTCTCCCATTTTGACATTTTTGTAAGATGTTCTATGCCTAGTTTCTGGTATACAATCTTCCAGTTGTCCCAGCAGTTTCTGTCAAATACTGAGTTCCTATCCCAGATGTTAGAGTCTTTGGGTTTATCAAAGGTTGCCTCCTGTGCCTAACCTATTCCATTGATCCTCCACTCTGTTTCTTATCTAGTACCAAATAGTTTTGATGACTACTGCTTTATAGTAAAGTTTCAGATTTGGTAGAGCTAGACCACCTTCCTGTGAATTTTTTTTTCATTAGTTCCCTTGCTATTCTTGACATTTTGTTTTTCCAGATGAATTTTGTTATTATTTTTTCTAACTCTATAAAACAATTTTTAGGTAGTCTGATTGGTATGGTACCAAGTAAATTAATTTTGGTAGAATTGTCATTTTTATTATATTAGCTCAACCTATCCATGAGCAACTGATATTTTTCCAGTTATTTAGATCTGATTTGATTTGTGTGAAAAATGTTTTGCAATTGCGTTCATAGAGTTCCTAGATTTGTCTTGGCATATAGAATGCCAAGTATTTCATATTGTCTACCATTACTTTAAATGAAGTTTCTCTTTCTATCACATCGTGCTGGACATTGTTGGTCATGTATAGAAATGCTGATGATTTATATGGATTTATTTTATATCCTGCAATTTTGCTAAAGTTGTTAACTGTTTCAAGTAATTTTTTTAGTTGATTCTTTAGGATTCTCTAAGTATAGCATCATATCATCTGCAAAGAGTAAAAAATGTCTTTCCTCCTTGCCTATTGTAATTTCTTTAATTCCCCTTTCTTCTCTTATTGCTATAGCTAAAATTTCTAGTACAATATTAAATAATAGAGGTGATAATGGACATCCCTGTTTCACCCCTTATCTTATTGGGAAGACCTCTAACTTATCTTCATTATATATAATGCTTGCTGATGGTTTTAGGTAGATACTGCTTATTATTTTAATTAAAGCTCCACATATTCCTATGCTCTCTAGTGTTTTTCTTAGGAATTGATGCTGTATATTATCAAAAGCATTCTCTGCATCTATTGAGATAATCATATGATTTTGGTTAGTTTTCTTATTTATGTGGTTTATTATGTTAATAGTTTTCCTAATGTTGAAACAGCCCTCCATTACTGTTCAAAATCCCACCTGGTCATAGTGTATTATCCTGGTGATCACTTGCTGTAATCTCCTTGCTAATATCTTATTTAAGATTTTTGCATCAATATTCATTAGGGAAATTGGTCTATAATTTTCTTTCTCTGATTTGGCTCTGCCTGGTTTTGGTATCAACACAATATTTGTGTCATTAAGGGGATTTGGCAGAACTCCTTCACCCATTTTTCTAAATAATATGTATAATATTGGAATTAATTCTTCTTTAAATGTTTGGTAGAATTCACGTGTTGAATCTGGCCCTGGAGATTTTTTCTTTGGGAGTTAATTAATGGCTTGTTCAATTTCCTTTTCTGATATGGGCTTATTTAAGGATTTTATTTCCTCTTCAGTTAACCTGGGCAATTTGTATTTTTGTAAATATTTATCCATTTCATTTAGTTTGTCAAATTTATTGGTATACAGTTGGGCAAAAACATTCCTAATTATTGCTTTAATTTCCACTTAATTGATGGTGAAATCACCCCTTTCATTTTTGATACTGGTAATTTGGTTTTCTTCTTTATTTTTTAAAATCATATTAACCAATGGTCTATCTATTTTATTTTTTTCATAAAACCAGCTCTTAGCTTTATTGATTAATTCTTGCTTTCAATTTCATTAATTTCTCCTTTGATTTTCAGGATTTCTAATTTATTATTTAATTGGGGATTTCAAATTTGTTATTTTTTCCAGCTTTTTTATTTGCATGCCCCATTCGTTGATCTCTTCTTTCTGTTTTTTCTTGATGTAAACAATTAGAGATATAAAAATTCCCCTAAGCACTGCTTTGACTGCATCCCATAGGCTTTGGTATGTTGTTTCATTATTGTCATTCTCTTGGATGAAGTTATTGATAGTTTCTATGATTTGTTGTTTGACCCCCTCATTTTTTAGAATGAAATTATTTAGTTTCCAATTAATTTTCAGTTTACCTTTCCATGGCTCTTTATTACATATAATTTTTATTGCATCATGATCTGACAAGGATGCATTTACTATTTCTGCCTTTCTACATTTCACTATGAATTTTTTGTGCCCTAATACATGGTCAATTTTTTCGTATGTGTCATGTACTGCTGAGAATAAGGTATATTCCTTTCTCTCCCCATTCAGTTTTCTCCAGATGTCTATCATATCTAACTTTTCTAATATTCTATTCCCCTCTTTAACTTCCTTCTTATTTATTTTGTGGCTAGATCTATCTAATACTGAGAGGGGAAAATTCAGATCCCCCACTAGTATAGTTTTGCTATCTCTATTAATTCATTTAACTTCTCTAAGAATTGGGATGCTATAACACTTGGCACAAACATGTTTAGCATTGATATTACTTCATTATCTATAGTACCTTTTAGCAATATGTAGTTTCCTTCCTTATCTCTTTTAATTAGATCTATTTTTGCCTTTGCTTTGTCTGAGGTAAGAATTACTACCCACTCTTTTTTGAGTTCAGCTGAAGCATAATATATTCTCCTCCAACCTTTTAACTTTACTCTGTGTGTATCTTTCTGCTTCAAATGTGTTTCCTATAAACAGCATATTGTAGGATTCTGGTTTTTAATCCTCTCTTCTTTTCAATTCCATCTTATGGCAGAGTTGATCCCATTCACATTCACAGTTATTATTACTGTCTATTGTCCTCCATTCTATTTACCCTATTTGTACTTTTTCCCTGGCTTCATTCACCCAATTCCTCCTCACCATTGTTTTGCTCCTTACCCCTGCCTCCCCCAATCTACCCTCCCTTTTATCTGTCCCCCTCCCTTTTTTTGCAGGGTAATGAGGGTTAAGTGACTTTCCAGGGTCACACAGCTAGTAAGTGTCAAGTGTCTGAGGCTGGATTTGAACTCAGGTCCTCCTGAATCCAGGGCCAGTGCTCTATCCACTGCACCACCTAGCTGCCAACAAAAATTCTCAAATTGTCTTTCTTGGATCTATTTTCCCAGTCAGCTGTCTTTCCAATGAGGTATTTCACATTTTCTTCTATTTTTTCATTCTTTTGATTCTGTTTGACTGAATCCTGGTGTCTCATGGAGTCATTATATTCCTTCTGTCCAATGATAATTTTTAAGGTATTGTTTTCTTCAGTAAGCTTTTGCACCTCCTTTTCCATTTGGCCAAATGAATTTTTTAAGGAATATGCATTCTTTTCCAAGCTACTCATCCTTTTTTCATAATTTTCTTGTGTTGATTTCATTTTTCTCCCAATTTTGTCTTCTAACTCTTTCAATTGGTTTTTTAAATCCTTTTTGAGCTCTTCCAATAAGGCTTTTTGGTATTGAGACCAATTCATTTTCCCTCTTGGGGATTCACATGTAGACAATTTGAGAGTATTTACTCATCTGAGTTACTGTTTTGCTCTTCCCTGTCTACACAGAGGCTCTCAATTGTAAGAGTCCCCTTCTGTTTCTTACTCATATTGCATCTTATTTTTTTAAAGTTGAGGTCTGCTCCTGGGGCACAAGGGTCACTGTTTCAAGCTTCTTGTGCTGGGGGATAGGGGCTGTCACTGGCTTTCTACTGTGATTCCTCTATGGCTTGTGGATTTCTCACTGCCCTGGGCTTGCTCCCTGCACTTGCTCCAGGTGCTGGGATGCCCTGGTTGCACTTTTCCCAGGGGTGTCCCTCCAGCTAGTAGCCTGCCCTCTCAGCTGGTGCTGGTGTATCTCACAAATGAGCCACTGGGCCCCCAGCTTTCTGAGGCAGGAGCAAGGGCCCTCAGTTGCTCTGCTTTGGTAAAGACCTTCTTGCTGACTTGCCCAGACCCCCTCCGTGCTGTGTGGTGCTTTGAGCTGTACTGCATTCCCCCTTTGTCTGTGTGAGACTGACCTTCCCTGAAGTCTTCTAAATTATCTCAAGTTGGAAGAGTGTGTCTCTCTGTCTTTTTGTAGGTTATCTAGTTTCAGAATGCATTTAGAGGGTTTATTTAATATTGTTTTTGAGGGAAACTTGGGAGAACTCAGGCAACTCCTTGGCTTCTCTCCACCATCTTGGCTCCACCTCTTCATACACTAGTAGTCTATTATATTTACATACTACTAGTTGTTTAGCTATTCTCCAATTTTTGCACATCTCCTCAATTTGCAGTGCTTTGACAACCCAAAAAGAGCTACTATAAATATTTTTGTGTATGTGGATCCTCTTCCCTTTCTATGATCTCTTTGGGATACAGACTTAGTAATTGTTTTGCAGAATCAAAGGGTATGCATAATTTGGTTGCCTTTTGGGCACAGTTCCAAATTGCTCTCCAGAATGGTTGGAATTTGAATCTTTTAGGATGTTAAATAGCTCAGTTGAAATTCTATCCCCAGCACTTGCCTTATTGTTAACAGTGCTTCCTAAGGCCCACATGACTTAATTCTCCAAGAGGTATGGCTCTAGATCAGTAAACACACAATTATAATCATCAGTGATGTTAAGATCTTCCTTGTATAATTCTTCTGTATATTCTTTCACTTTTTCTTAATCTGTTCTACTAAGTCCTCATGATTTTTGTCTTTTTTCATGCCATTTTTACATGAAATGTTGCCTTGATAACTCTGATTTTCTTTCTTTTTATCGAGATTCAAGGGGCAGCTAGGTGGTGCAGTGGATAGAGCACCAGCCCTGGAGTCAGGAGTAGCTAAGTTCAAATCTGGCCTCAGACACTTAACTCTTACTAGCTGTGTGACCCTGGGCAGTCACTTAACCCCAATTGCCTTATTAAAAATAAAACCAAAAACAAAAACAAAACAACAACAAAAAAAGAGATTCAAAAAAGGAATTTAATAAAGGCAGAATAGAAAGGTAAACAATTAATTTAAACAGGTTGTAAATACTCTCTGTATGCTTATATAATATGGAGTATATCTCCAATGATTCCAGGGCAATGATAAAATAATTTCTTTTTAGTCTCTCTCATTTCCTTACCTATTTCAAAGTTACTGAACCAGTGTTAAAGCTGAGATTCTATTGCATATGCTTCTTGAGTTTGTTTTCCTCCATTTTAAAAGAGACATCCTGGACACACAAGGTTGACTTCATGCTCTATGAGAGCACTGGCCCTGGATTCAGGAGGACCTGAGTTCAAATCCAGCCTCAGACACTTGACACTTAATAACTATGTGACCCTGGGCAAGTCACTTAACCCCAATTGACTCACCAAAAAAAAAAAATCTCATGAGTTCATGGACTGGCTTTTTTTTTCTCTGTATATCAAAATATTTCTGTTTTTTATTGACAGTTGTTTTAAAAAGAAAATACACAAAGAGGCTATATATTGAAGCCTGACAAAAAGAGATTAAAAAAACAAATTTAATGAAGGCAGAATAGAAAGGTAAACAACAATTAATTTAAACAGGTTGTAAATATTCTCTGTATGCTTATATACTATGGAGTATATCTCCAATGATTTCAGGGCAATGATAAAATAATTTCTTTTTAATCTCTCTCATTTCCTTACCTAGGAAAAGAAAGACACAATTATTTCAAAGTTACTGAACCAGTGTTAAAGCTGAGATTCTATTGCATATGGTTCTTGAGTTTGTTTTCCTCCATTTTTAAAGAGACCTCATAGACACACAAGGTTGACTTCATGCCAAATTCTTTTGAGTAGTTATGGATGTATTATAAATGGCACTGAAATGTTCCAGAGCAGTAATTAGCACTGTGATTTCTTCAAATAAAACAAAATGGAGAACTTTACTTTCTAGAAGGAATTCCTCTTCAAGTTAGATGCTGTGCTGGTTCTGCTCTATGAGGTTGATGAATACCTTTAGTGAGCACAATGTGCTTGTAGATTTCATATGATGCCTGATATCAATGATTAGATAGTCATTAAAAATGACTTTACCTGTTACACATTTTTCAAATAATCTTGCATAATTTTGACATATACATGATAGATACTTTATAGGAAGGGCTCATTTAAGGTAGAAATTTTCTCTTCTAAGTCCAATTTTTTTTTTTTTGGCAGGGCAATTGGGTTTAAGTGACTTGCCCACAGCTAGTAAGTGTTAAGCATCTGAGGCTGGATTTGAACTCAGGTTCTCCTGAATCCAGGGCTGATGCTCTATCTACTGTGCCATCTAGCTGCCCCATAAGTCCAATTTTTTAATAAAGAATTTTTAACAATAAATTCAATGGAATTTGCATATTCTATAGTCATTTGCAAGATGGTAAAGAGGTAATCAATTGTAGCATATCATCTCTGAAACCTTATTTCCCCTTCTTTTTTAATCATAAAATCATTTTATTATTTTCGAGTTACATTTAAAGATCGTTTTCAACATTTGTTTTTTAAGATTTTGAGTTCCAAAATTTTACACCTCTCTCCCTCTCCTCTCCTCTCCCCATGACAGAAAGCAATCTAATATAGGTTACATTTGTACAATCCATTACACATATTTCTTCATTAGTCATGTTCTGAAAGAAGAATCAGAACCAAAGGGGAAAAAACACACACAAAAAACCCCAAAAAACAAAAAAATTAGAAATAGTATGGTTCAATCTGCATTCAGACTCCAAAGTTCTTTCTTTTGGATGTGGAGAGCATTTTCCTTCATGAGTCCTTTGGAATTATTTTTGATCATTGTGTTGCTGAGAAAAAAAAATAGCCAATTTTCTTGAGTAGATCTCTTGTCTTTCCCATTCTATTGTCTTTTTTTTTTTTTTTGCATTGGTCATGTAAGATAACTGTTGTATCTCTCTTTGCTATTCTCTACAATTCTGCATTCAGCTGGGTGTATCTTTACCTTTCTCATTTTCCCTTTTTTCCTTTTGTCCTCAGCTATTTGTAAGGCCTCATCAGACCGTCCTTTTTCTTTCTTGTTCTTTTTCTTTGGGATTTTATTGTTGATGTTTTTTGTTGCCCCCTGTACAATGTTGTAAACCTCTGTCCACACCTCTTTATACACAATCTACCAGATCTAATCCCTTAAATATATTTACCACTTACATTTCATATTCATAAGGGGTGTTATTTAGGTCATGCCAATATGGTCTGATGGTTTTCCTTACTTCAATTTGTCTAAATTTTGTGATAAGAATCTCACGATTTGAGCCACACTAAGCATTATTTCAATATTGACCATTTGGTGATGTCCATGTGTAGAGTCACCTTTTGGGTTGTTGGAAAAGAGTTTTTGCTATGATTAGCAACTTATATTGACAAAACTCTTTGTCTCTGCCCTGCTTCATTTTGTACTTCAAAACCAAACATTCATGTTATTTCAATTATCTTTCACTTTCCTACTTTAGTATTCTAATCTCCTATGATGAATATGACATCTTTTCTGGTGTTCTTCCTAGAATATGTTGTAGGTCTTCATAGAAATAACCAACTTTGGCCTCTTTAGCATCAATGGTTGGAGCATAGAATTGTATTACTGTGATATTTAATGATTTGCCTTGGATTCAAAGAGAGATATTATTTTCCAATTTTAAAGATTATAACCCAGTATTTATTTTCTCACTTTATTTATTATGAAGGCTATTTTATTTCTTCTAAGGTAATCTTCCTCACAGTAGCATATGTAATGATCACCTGAATTAAATTCACCCATTCCCATCCATTTAAGCTTACTGACACCAATGTCAATGTTGAACTTTTCATCCCCTGTTTAACCACATCCAGCTTACCTCAGTTCATAGATCTTTCATTCCAGGTTGCTATGCAACAGTGATCTTTCCAGCATTTGGACTTCCTTTTTATCAACTGACACATCTATAACTAAGCTTTGCTCTAACTGCTTGATTCAATCTGGAGCTACTTGTAGTTGTCTTCTGCTCTTCTCTTGAAGCATATTGGATACCTTCTCACCTGAGAGGTTCATCTTTCAATATCATATCTCATCATTTTAGTACTGCATTTGGGGTTTTCTTGGCAAAGATATTGGAGTGGATTGACATTTCCTTCTTCGGTGGATCACCTTTTGTTAAGATTCTCCATTATGACTTGACAATCTAAGGTAACCCTATATGCCATACTTCATAGTTTCATTTGAGCTATACAAAACCCTCCATTACAAGAAGACAGTGATCCAGAAGAGGTGGAAAGGAATGGGTTTGTTTATTTAGCAATCCCCAAAGTACATTCCTTTTATAGATGTATTCTAACTCACAAGAGTATTTTGAATCTTGGGGGCACTATGTAGGACTCCATAAAAAATAAGAACTTCCAGGTAATCCTTGTTAGAACACCAAGTTCATTTTCCTTATGAATAAAGTTTATTGGCTACTGCTAGGGCTTAATGCATTTTATATATTCCCTAATATCCTCCTATATATATTTTCCAATCTTCTTCTGTGCATTTCTTTTTAAAAATGTGTTTTTTGTAAGCAATAGATTGTAGGATTTTGTTTTCTTATCCATCTGTCACTATATTTCATTTTATTGGTTTGTTTAATCCATCCACATTTAAAGTTTTGAGTTAGCTTTATATTTACCTCCATCTGTCTCTAAAATTCTTTAAGTTAAGATCCCCCCACACTTCTTTTGATGTAAAAATAGTATATTTTCCTTCAATAACTTTATTCTGTTTAAAGTTTCCACTGGTTTTCTTCATCTTAATACCTGTACCCATTTCTCATTTCTTTTCCTTTTTTTGCCTTCAGTGTTTTGTTTATGAATTCCTCTTCCATGACTACTTTTATCTAATTAATATATTTCTTCTTTTGTTTTCCTTTGCTACTCAAGTAGATCACCTCTTCCTTTCTTCCTCTTCAGCTAGTCTTATTTATTAGTTGTTTTTAAAAATTTTATATTTTGCTCTCCTTTTCAAAAAGTATTGCTCTTAGTTTTTTTCATTATTCATCTTCTACTTCTGTTTACTCTATGACCTCACTTTCTAATTCATAACCCGAATAATTATCAAGTCTCTTTCTTTTTTTTCTGCATTTAATGAACATGAAGTTTCCCAGGTATTGATTTTGGACTTTCCCCTCTAAGTGCCTTT
This sequence comes from Dromiciops gliroides, assembly GCF_019393635.1. NCBI lineage: Eukaryota > Metazoa > Chordata > Mammalia > Microbiotheria > Microbiotheriidae > Dromiciops > Dromiciops gliroides. The sequence continues at coordinate 269,252,016 of NC_057861.1, read as the reverse complement.
TTCCACTACCTTGTAAGGTTTACTCCATGGATTCCCCTTTTCCATTGTGTCTTACTTTCAATGCCAGTTAGTACAGCTGTGATAGAGGATACTGTTCCATGGTAGGGTCCACTCCTTACTACTGATCTATACCTTCTCTTGTTGACTCTTTTTGTCCCACATTTACCTGAAAATCTCCTTCCATTGTCAATGTTCTCCCACTCTTCAAGGTGTCAGTGGTTCCCAAGGATTCCAACACCCCATTTCTCAAGACAAGTAAACTTTTCAAGTACCAGATCTCCCAGGCTTTAGCCAGTATAAGGTGCTGTCTCCCTCATCAAGCTTTTGTCTTCACCCATGGGAGTATTTTTTAATGTAACTTTCTATTATCCCCAAAGTAAGGCTTTCTTTCTTTCCTCCTCTTTTTAATCTTTCCCCCTGTCTCCTCATCTCAAGATCTTTCTTTTTGAGACTACCAAGGTCATTCTCCCCTCATTGTTAGCCCTTAATCAGACTCCAGCTCATTATACACTCCTCTCTATTCTCATGTTTCCCTCCATCTCTTTTATGTACCTTTTATGTTCATATGTGATAATGCATTCCTACAAAAGAAGTATTCACCTGTGGACAAGGTGTTACTAGGTTATGTTGATAATGCTTCATGTCTGCCTCATCACTGTTGCCTCTACCAGATTTCTGCCTTTGCCCTTGTCTTCTTGTGTACATTTAGAAAGAAGCATCTCACTGGTCTTTGTGTTATCACTCCTTTGGTGTTGCTGTTCTTGCCTGATACGAATTCATTCCTGCATTTCTGTTGTCTGGAGTCTTCAAGAAGCATATAGTCTCTTCAGTTCTGGTTTTCTTTCTAAACATGTTTCAAATTATCCTTTAATATTGAATGTTCATTTTCAGTTCTGTATGGGTAAACTCATACATATAGGATAGGTCACCCTGGGCTGCATCCTGAACTCTATTGCTCTTCAGAATATATTCCATTCCCTCCTTTTCTTGTGGGTGCAGAAAAATCATGCATTATTTGAATGTCCTTTCCTTTTGAACATCTTTCTCCTGAAGGCTTGAAGAACTTGCTTCTGAATTGAAATATTAAATTTAACAACAATGCATCTTGGAGTTTTCAGCTTTGGGGTTTTTTTCCTCTGGAGGTGATTTATAAATTGTTTTAATTGGTATTCACTTTCTAGGTTCAGAAATTCTGGGCAATTCTCTTCTATCATATCCTTCATTATGATGTTAAGGTTTTTTGTCTTGCTGTGTTCTTTTGGAAGATCATAACATTTTCTCTATACATACTTTCTTCAAGATCAGTCTATTTTGGTTGTATACTAAGCATATGTTCTTTCATTGCTATTGGGGTTTTTTTGTTTCTCTTTTAGATTGTACTTCACTTCTATAAATTTGTATTTCCAATCTAATGCTCATTCTTTTATTTCTTTCATGAGGATTGTCATTAATGAATAAAATTTTTCTATTCTGTTTATTACATTTGCTGTGGATGATATAAATTCTGCTCTCATAATTCTCATTTCTCTTTTAAACCACTCAGGAATAGTGTGTTGTGGTTCTATTTTCTCCTCAAATTCCATAGGTCCTTTGTTTCATTGTGGTAGATAATATTTTTCCTGTTGATATGTTCAAGTTCTTTGAGTTTTCTTCTTCCTTATATCTTTGGTAGCTTTCGTCTTTTCCCCCTTTATTTTACTTATCATTCAATTCCTGACTCCCTCCCCTCTGAGTGTGGTTTCCTTAGGGGCTAACATTTCAAAGCATCTCAACTTTTTTGTCCACTCAGAAATTCACAGTTCACTTGTCTGGGTTTCTGCCCCAATTGAATTTGAATGATAACAATGGACCCCAGTCCAGTACTATGCTTTTTCTCTTAAATTTAGTGGACTGCAAGATCCTCCCCCCCCCGCCACACACATACACATATACACAGTCCTCTTCTAGTGACCTGCCTCACTCCTTCCGTTCTACAGTTCTCTGACCTTGCACCCACAGTTCAGAGCTTGTTTTCCCTGGAACTACTAGTTAAGGGCTCTCAGTACTGGTGTTTTGGATTTGCAGACACCAGAAGACTTATGTTCCTAAAGAGCTGTGGCCAAGCTGACTGTCCTGAGGAATTTTGCTCAGCCACAGCCATAGCTCCAGACCACGTTAGCCATGGCATTGGAAAGAGGGAAGGGGGACCAGAATATAGGGATAAGTTTTAATATATCCATGTCATATCCTTGGGCCTTTTAATGCAACTTTGCTGCCAGTAGTATTGGAGGTAGGAGCAAGGGTATTGATTAAGTTCAGGGTAAATTACCATCAGTTCCTGGCATTTTAGTTATTTAACTTCTCCTGCTATGTCCTAGACATCAAAGACAGCAGAAGCTGCTTTATCTTTGGCACATGACTTCTATTTTGGAGAGGCTCAGTAGGTTTTTGGGATAAGAGAAATTGTCTAGTCTGGCACCTTATTTTTTGCTCATGTGACTCAGAAATGCTCTAGTCTTCTTACACATTATTCCCCTCAACACACTATATGATCCAGTGACATTAGTTTCCTTATTATTCCTTGAACAAAACCCTTCATGTCCTGACTCCACACATTTTATATGGCTGTCACCCATAATTTTCTTTTTCCTTGTCTCTATCTCTTGGTTTCCTTGTTTTTATTTAAATCCCAGCTAAAATATCAGAAGCAGTTTTTGATCCTTTTTTGTCTTAGTGCCTTCCTTTTGAGATTATCTCTAATTTATCTTTTACATATTATATTTCTATAAAGTTGTTTGTATAATATATCTCTCACCTGACCATGAGCTTCTTGATTGCAAGACGTGGTTTTTTTTGCCTTATTTTGTATCCTAGCACTTAACATAGTGCCTGTTACATAGTGAATATTTAATAAATACCTGTTAATGAACTGACTGGAGTAGAAAAAAAAAAACCTACCATGAACCAGAATTTGTTACCCTAAGGCTGCTGGGGCTGAGGTTCTGACAAATTCAAGCTTGTTGGAAAAAATATGAAAAAGAAAAAAAAACTAAGGGGGCAGCTAGGTGATGCAGTGGATAGAGCACCGGCCCTGGATTCAGGAGTACCTGAGTTCAAATCCGACCTCAGACATTTAACACTTACTAGCTGTGTGACCCTGGGCAAGTCACTTAACCCCCAAAGCCCTGCAAAAAAAAAAAAAAAAGGAAAAAATATGATGACCCTAGCAATAGACAGTCTTTATTTTCCTAGAGAATCACCCTAGCTAAGCATGGAAAGACTCATCACTAATAAGTTGGAAATTGGTGATAAAATTCTGAGATCAGAGCAATGCTTTACCAAAGAGAAAAATACAACAGTCTCATAAGACCTGTGAGGCCTAACTTCTGAAGTAATTGTGAAAGCTTCAGAAAAGGAAGCAGCAAATATATATGATTTTTAGACTGTGTATAAACATTAGTTCACTGTTAGTGCTCTAAATGTGAAATCAAATGTCCAATGAGGAACATACTACTAAATAAACTGAATTGTATTAAACAGTCATACTAATTTTAAATGAAGACAATACCAATACAGCTAAAGGGAAGAATGAATCAAGGGTTCTTTCTGGTGAGAAAAGTAAAGGATTTCATGGAGTTAGTTTTTTATCATATGGCCAAAGAAAATAATAAATTAAGATATAATGGGCCATTTGGTCATCTTGTATTGCAATTCTCATAAGTTTATTATTGTGGTAACTTTTTGATCAAGCTATGATTACATTCATATTGGGAAATCATAGCAAGGAAAATCCCTCTATAAATTGAGACTGGCACATGCTCCTCAACTTACTATCTTAGCATGTTGTCTGAGGTAATGGAAGTTTCAGTTACTTGGCCAATGTCATATAGACTGAATAATAGAAGCAGTATTTGAAGCAAAGCCTTCTTGACTTTGATGTGGCCTTTGGGTCCATTATGCAACACTGTCTCATTCATGATAAGTATTTATTTGAAAAAAAGACTACCAGGAAAATTATAAAACATGTTATAGAAGATGAAGAAGCAGAAAAATTTTACAAAACCTTCATTAAATCAAATTAAAACAACTTACACTGATGCACAGTGACTTCAAGGCAAATGTGGTAATGAACAAAGATTGTGAAACATATGTTGGAAAATATAGTTGAGGAGTAAAAAATTACAAAGGACAAAGACCTGAAAATCTACAGAGAGGGCTCATGCCTCTATGTCATTAATACTTTCATCAAGCAAATAATTAGAAGGCTATAGAGATGCTGAGCTCCAAACAAATTGCCAAAGATGAAATTCATTACATTTTGGCAGATAGAAAATGACTCACTACTAATGTGGGATACCCTTTTTTGAATCTGTTTATAGGCAGTCCACTAACTTGTTATATCAAATATCACAATCAATAAAAAACTAGAAGAAAAAAATGAAATAAGAAAAATCATGGTATCATAGGTATAGAGCTGGAAGGGATTTCCACAGAGTTCTAATTCAAGGTTCTCACTTTACATATAAGGGAACCAAGACCCAAGAGAATTAAATGATTTACCTAATGCCTCACAACAAAACGGTACACAATTCTTAAATCCTTCCCACTTGATATACTTAAACAGAAATTTAGAGCAACAACAACAAATGAAACCAGGAAGTGAAGAGAGGAAAAGAAATCATTAATAATATCAAAATTTTAAGGGGCAGCTAGGTGGTGCAGTGGATAAAGCATCAGCCCTGGATTCAGGAGGACCTGAGTTCAAATCCCACCTCAGACACTTGACACTTACTTGCTGTGTGACCCTGGGCAAGTCACAACCCTCATTGCTCTGCAAAAACCAAAACAAAACAAAACAAATGTTTATACTTATTTTTACATGTCAAAGTTCTAACTCCATTGGCATGGGGAGTTCCTTGTGAGGAAATCCATCTCTCAATACATATGATCTCATTCTCTGCACCTTATACTCATACACCATTTCCTGGGGGCACTGAGAAGTAAAATGACTTGCTAAGGGTCCCACAATCAGCATATACTAGAGGTGGGGCTAAAACTCAGGTCTTCTTGATTCCAAGGCCAGCCTTTCACCTTACATTTTAAGTGACATAAATCAATCACCCAAATCAGGAGCCTAAAAGAGTCTAAAAAGTGAATTAATGGTGGCAGGTAGGTGGCACAGTCAATAAAGCACCAGCCCTGGATTCAGGAGGAGCTGAGTTCAAATATGGCCTCAGACACTTGACACTAACTGTGTGACCCTGGGCAAGTCACTTAACTCTCACTGCCCTGCAAATAATTTTTTTAAAAGTTAATTAATCATCAAATACTTGATTTACTTGCCAAATGTAGACATGGGACAGCCAAGGCCAACTCCATTTTGGAAAATAACAGATTATATTAATATAATTTATAATGCCAGCCAATAGGAGAAAGGGATAGGGACTGGAATTATGATTTTGAGGTCATAGGAGCTTCCAGGTGAAAAAAAGCCTCTTTATCAATGATGATAAGCATCTTTTCTGCAAGCTTATAGTCTTAGAGAGTTACCTGGCTAGCTAAGAGGTAAAGTGACTTTTACACAGACGTACAACAATCATCTATTGAAGGCAGGACTTGAACTAAGCTATTCTGGGATTTAAGGCCAGCTCCCCATTCCACTCATCATGTGTTCCACAACAACCAACTATAACAAGTTAAGAAGCTAAGAAGCACAGTAAAGAGTTCTCAATAATATTACATTAGTTGGTAAGTTCTCTCTTTCTCTCTCTCATTCAAATCAGTACACTATGTTGAACTAAGGAAAACCAAGCAAAGAAAGCAGTTTGATAAAAGGGTCATTTCAAAAGTCCCCATGCCCTCTGATAATAGAACTCCATGATAGCTAGTGATTTAGTTAGCAGAAAACTATAAGAAAAGCTATATTCTAATCTAACACAAACATTCTTCTTGACACTGAGAGTGCTATGCAAAAATTTTTGTAGCAGGATCTACATCAACAAAAAGCAAGCAAATGAAAATGCTTTTTAAATGTCTTTTAGTATTGTAAACATCCATGCATTATATTCAAACACTCAGTGTAACTTATTTACCGAACAGGCCAATTAGATCATCTGCAATCACATGTAGAAAAAGCTCAAGTTAATCTAATTGGCTCAAGAAAACTCCATTAATTTCTGGTTTTCTGATGCCTTTCTAATGTTAGAAAGTGATCACTAAACATGCCCTCAAGGGTGGAGACTCTGCTCTTAGTAATATGAGTTCAGTGGATTACAATTTGGGAAGATTGTAATCTTTTCAATACAACCTCCAAAATGTGGGTTTATTGTTGACTCTTCAACCAATGAAAACCTCCGTTATTGTTGTTATTGTTTTTCTCCATTCTGTCTCTGGGCTACACATGAAGGAGCATATAGAGTCATATCAGAAAATCATTCCAAATTAAAATCTTAGCAGGTTTAATGTTTTACTCAATTTCTCCGAACTCTTGGTCTTTGATTTTTTTTTTAAATTGCATATAAGATGGCTTTTATGAGATTGAGAGCTCTGAGGAAACTTAGAGATCATTTAATCCAATGCTTTTATTTTTTTACCTTAAGAAACTGAGACCCAGAGGTGTATTGAGCATCATATGTGTTGTAAGTAACAGAGATCTGAACCTATTTCTTCTGACTCCATATTTAGTGCTTGGCCTTCACCATTGCTTTAGATGAAAAATATAACTTTTGTAGTTGCTGTTGTTTTCTACAATCATACAGCTCATAGATTTAGGGTTGGAATAGAGCTTAGTGCTCATCCAGTCCAGTCCCCTCATTTTCCAGATGAAGAAACTGAGTTATAGAGTGACTTGTTAATGGAAGCAGATACTTGGCAGAATTATAGGCCATCCTTTTAATCCTATTTCAGAGGTGTGAGAGTACTGAGAATTAAATCTTTTAATTGAGAATTAAACAAAATTATTATCACTAGTTAGTTAACCAATGGGCAAACAAGTGTGGATTTGACTTTTACCCTTGTCATCTTATATTTTGCATCATATTCATTCATGAATATAATTTCTCCTTTAGAAGTTAAGTTCTTTGAGACCAAGGGTTGTTTGGTTTTTTGCTTTTGTTTTTAATCTTTATATTTCCTCATTTGTGAGATAATATAGTCAGTGGATGGAGGCCTGGCCCCAGAAGCAGAACGATCTGGATATATATTCCATTGACACATGCTTGGTGGATAAATTCTTTAAGATCAGTGTGCCCCGAGTCAATTCTCTAAGAGTGTAAGTGGTCAGACAATTGGGACTTTATCTTTGCTAATGGGAATTTTGCCACCAAAATCTTCCTTTACAAATGAAATCTCAGTTCATATTTAAACACAAACACACACATCATCAGAATATTATTTAATAAATGTTGTTGAATTGTATTGTAGAATAATCATTCAATGTTCTTTAAAAAAAAGAATCCTAGTCAATTTATTAGTGAATATATTCTCAGCACCTCATTTTCCTACCTGTCTTCTCTTAATTTTCTTCCCATCTATATCCACAGTCCTCTCTCTGTCTCTCTGTCTCTCTGTCTCTGTCTCTCTGTCTCTCTCTCTCACACACACTCACACACACACACACGCTAACCAGGTGACACTCTAAGACCCAAGAACAGGGAATTCAAAACAGAGAGACTGTTTTCAGTCTAGCACTGGTTCCTTCATTTATAGGTCATGACACATTGGCTAGGCAGCATGAGGGGTCATGCATAGCTATCGCTAGTGCTATGAATAAACTAAGAAATTCAATTTCCAATTCTGTAAATCTGGCACTTTCCATCTCCATTACATTTCGTGAGGGGGAGGGGGTAATCACCAGCTAAATATAGATCTTAGAATTGCAGGTATTTTTGTTTGTTCAGTATATTGGATTTGACAAAATAACTACCCAGGAAAATTTATTAGGAGATGAAGCATTACAGAAAATGGAAAGAATGTCCTCATCATCTTGGTCAGGAGTAAATTGCTTATTATAAAATAGACCAAAGGCACTTTCTCCAATGTGCACAGGATAGGTTTTGGAATTTCTTTTTTTTTTTCTCAAGAGGTTTTTAAGAAGAGAACCTTTAGGATAGTGGTATGCACTAAATGACCATCAAACTTTGTATACAAACTACATTTTTAAAAGGATGAGAATGTACAATAGATCCACACTCATATATTGTGCTTATGTTATAAAAACATATTTCAATAATGAAAATAAATCTAAGGTTATTAATTCCTTAAAATAATCCTGTACAAATTCACATTTATTTATGAAATGAAACAGGATGCCTACAACTTCATATCCCTGAAGACCTGAGGCAAGGAACAACAAGTTACAAAATAGTCTAAAAGCCTCCACAAAAATTAATCATTCTCTTTCAAGAGATTAACTCCATAGAAAATGTAATCAAATGTCAGGCATGAAAATGAATGGATTTGTGTTGTTCAGGACAATGGAAAATTCTTACAATATCAATCTCCAAAAACATTTTGTCAGCCTTCATATTCATATCATCTCAGTTACAAGCAAAATGTTATAAAGATTTATTGCTCCAGGTATGAACAAATAAACCACCAATATAATCCAGTGAAATGTGGATGATTTTTTGCAGTTTGACATCATCATCATCACCACTATTAAAAGCATTTTTACAAATTTTATCTCATCTGATCCATATGACAATTTTATATGGTAGATAACCAGATACCATTACACTGAATTTGTAGATGATGGAATTGGTGGACAGAATTTAAGTAACCTGATGAAAATTTTCTAAATTAATGTTATAGCCAGGTTTAATACCTAATCCCTATTCTGACAGGATTTTTGCTAGAAATTGGTAGCACATTGGGTATGAAAATATTTTCACAGATATATCCCTTGTAGCAGACATGCTGGAACTTGCAGCCCACCTGAGGCTAGGACCAGGTTAAAATGTAACTGGAAAATGTTTAACATAATAAATAAAAATAGAATAAAATTTTCTTTTCAGTGATGTCAAGCTCTTCATTATTTCATTTAGTAAAAAATGGCAAAGATACTAGAGAGGTTTGCCATTTTCTTCTCCAGGTCATTTTTACAGATGAGGAACTGTGACAAATAGAGTGAAGTGACTTGTCCAGGGTTAAACAGCTAGTAAGTGTCTGAGTCTGGATTTGAACTCAAGAAGATTAGTTTTTCTGATTTTAGACATAGCACTCTATCCACTCCACCATCTTCATGAAAGAAGACAAAATGATACAAAGCAACAAATGTTAATTTGTTGTTTTCTAATTTTATATGTAGCCTACAAGGATCTATTTCTATTTGCGTTTGGCACTATTGTCCTAGAGTGGTGCCTAGAGACACAATTGGGATACCAGAAAAGTTAACTCAAGTTTGAAGCATTGTGTGGATCAACACTGACTCAAACAAGATGATGCTGACATTTAACAACTAACAATCCAGATGACACATTAACTCAAATACAATATGTTATATCAAACAGCAAGGTATATTAGGTGACAAGAAGAAATTCCCTACCACTTTTTCACAAAGCATTCTCTCTCAGAGGTTATCATACTTCCAGTGGGGAAGGGCAAACATCAGAGAATACGTGTAAATAGAAATATGCATGAGGGTACCTAGCTAGGGTCCATGCAAGTCAAAGTGTCCTACATGGAGAACTCTTCCACAGTGAATATATGATCAAGGAAATTCATGAAAAGGCATATACCAGGAACTTGTGGAGCAAGAACATACATGGAGAGAACATACCCATAAGAAAACTATGAGGCCAGAGTATACATGTGGCCAGGGTAACTTATACTTCAGATACTGAGAGACTGCCATTGTCCTCTGATGAGGTCATCATGGTGAATATCATGGGAAATTGTTACCATTTCCATTAGAGACATTGTCTCTGTTGAGCACAAGTCTTTGTGTTATGAAATTTGCCTTTGCTTGGCATTGTCTTGAAATTCAATGTTGTCTTAATGTTTCATTGTCTTTCCTAAGGGATCCCCCGGGTCTCATGATTGCCGAATTTCTTTCTGCTTCCAGATCTTGGCATTTCTCTCTCCATACCACCAGCTGGATACATAAACTGTTGTCTGCTAAAGTCTGATGACTTGAAATTCTCTCCCTGATAAGGGAAATAAGAGTCAGCTGACACTTCTTCAGGCATTGCTGATGCAATGAACCACCATGCCCAGCTAAAAGAAGAAAACAAAAGCCAGGCATAGTGTGCCCTGGATAGAATTGAATTTAGTCCTTGGATTGTTTATCTCTAGTACTGGATGTAAGTTCATTGTCAAAGACAACTATATAACTTAGTGAAAGAGATATATATTTCATTACTCCTTGTCATTTTAGTTGAATGTCAAATTCATTTTTAATAGTGATGAACATATTCAATAGACCCAAGATAAGGCTTAAAACAAAATTCAAGAGAAGTGAGTCAGTAGGAGAAAATAGGATAATAACTTGTGTTTATAGAGGAGAATTTAAAAGTTAAGAATCTTGGAAGAGAAAAGGTTTCAGGTGGATTTTAAGGTTTGACCACTATTTTGGGTCTCTGACAAAGGGTGAAATTGAAGAGATTTATGAACCAGATACCAGAGAAAATTATTATCAATTGAATATTAAAGTAATCAAGGGTATAGAGTAGAAAAGAAAATTGGAAATCAAGTTATGAACACTCCAAGGTGAGAAAATATCTTAGAAGTTGGTAGATGTTGGGAATAAGGATACGGGCAGCATAATGTAATTGGATCCTAGGTTCCCTATTTGCTACCCATTTCAGAGGATTTTGCTAAATAAATCCATTGCAAAATAACGAGTCCCAAGCTAAGAGGCTCACTTTGTGTTCATTATTGCAATAGCCTGCTGGTGGGTCAGTTTGCCTCAGGTCTCTTCACTCCTGTACATTCTCTATTCAGTCATTAAAGTAATGTCCCTAAAGTAATTCTGGCTATGTTAGCCTCCCTCCCTCCAACACACATGCACTCAATAAAATCCAATGACTCCTTATCATTTGCAAGATCAAATAAAAAACCTTTTCTTTGGCATATAAAACTGTTCATATCTCCACCACCATCTTTCTAGTCTTCTTACATCTTACTCCCCATTATATACTTTTCTGTCTAATGACACTGTCCTCCCTGTTGTTGAATGAACAAAATACCCCATGTCTTGTCTCTGATAAATTTTCTTGTTTGTCTTTTCTTTTTTTTTCTCTGATAATTTTCAAAACAGCTATGTAATACAATGCAATGTTTAATGTAATGAAATGCACTGGGCCTGGAGTCAGGAAAATTGAAGCTCAAATCTGACTTCATATAGTTACTAGTAATGTGACCTTTACCCTTTGTTGTTCTCAGTTTCCTAATCTGCAAAATGGGGATAATAACAGCACCTACCTTATAGGACCAATGTGAGGATCAGGTAAGATATTTGTGAGGTGCTTAGACTACACAGTATATATTCTATGAATGCTCCTCCTCTTCCTTAGCACTTTCCCTTTCATTGACTGCCCCCTAGACTTGGAATGTTCTTCCTCCTTATCCCCACCTTCGAGATTCCCTGGTTTCATTCAATTTCAGTTAAAATATTATACACAGGAAGCCCCCCTGATCCCCTTAATCCTAGAACCTTCCCTAACTTAAAGGTTATTTATTTATTTATCTTATATATAGCTTATTTGTACATACCTGTTTGCTTCTGAAATTGTGAATTCCTTGAGGGCAAGGAGTGCCTTTTGCCTTCATTTTGTATCCCCAGCAAAGTACAGTTCTTAGCATTTGGTAAATACATAAAATGTTTATTTATTGACTATTATTTATTAATGATATTTTTCCAAATTTGCATATGTATGAATATGTTCCAGGACACAAACTATGTTAAGAAGGTAAAGCCATTGGCCTTTACTTCTTCTCGTATATACCTACCTTTACTATTTCTGTTAGTCTGCAGAAGACAAACAGACAAATCAACAGCTACAGCTGCCCTGGTATTCCCTACACAGAATGATTTACTACACAAATGATTCTTTAACAAATATGGGGATATGTGTGGAGAGGAGAGTCCTGGTGGTAAAAATGGCAGGGGTAACATCAGTAGCTGTAGCAGCAGCAGCAGTAGCAACAGCAGCAGTAAATTAGTGGAAATCATCTACAAGGCTAGATCTGTGAAGTCCTTTTACTTCAGTTCTCTTCCTAATATAATTTCTCTTTGTCTCATATTGTAATTAAACTTGTGGATCCACCTGGGAGATGGATAAAGATGAAATGGTTTCTTCACATCAACATTTTTAATTAGAGCCATGGGGTTAGAACAACTGGTATTTTGAGACTGGGAAAGAGAAGACTTGAGGTTGTGGGGCGGAGTGGAACATGTGAGATTTTGAAGATTTTAAGTGTCTTTTTTGTAGAAAAGGAATTTGACTTATTGTTTTTGTACTGTACTCTCAGAGGGAAGATGAAGAATACTGTGCTCCTGATTCTCCATGGATTCATCTTCCTCTTCTGCATCTTAAATATAGGTGTCCTTAAGTGCCCAATCCTTGATGATCTTCTTTGTATCATCTTTCCCTTGGAAATTTCATTCAACCCTCCTTCCATTTTTGGCTTCAATTATTACCTCAAGGAAAGTAACTCCAAAATTTATAGCCCCACCATTCAATTTTTCTCCTGGATACTAGGACCACATTTCCAGCTGCCTACTATACAAATCTTTTATGTCTCACTAGAACATCAAATTCACAATATCCAACTTGAACAAATAGTGAGAGACAGAATGAAATTGTTAAAAACAAAACATTGAATTTGGATCAGAGTAACTGGGTTTGAATTTCCTATTACTTACTCAGTGAATGGTCTTCATCAAGTCAGTTTAATTCTTGAGCTTTCAGTTCTCTCATTGTTATAATGAAAGGATTTTTCTATGATTTCAAAATTCTTTTTAAGCTACCCAAATTGTATGAATTTTAAAAATCTACTCTTCTAATTGAAGGCACTACAGTTTTTCTAGTTTGTCAATTTCAAAATCTCAGAGTAGGCATGTGAGAGTGTTTCTACTCTTTTACCCTCTGCATGCAGTGAATGTACTCAGTCTGTTATCAGGATTCATGGTATTCAGAAGATGGGAGTTAATGCCTATCATGCCTAGGTCAGACCATGGAAATAATAACAACAGACACTTATAAAGTGATTTAAAATGTTCAATGCTCCATACATGTAATAGGTCATTTCATCCTTACAACAAATATAAAGAAGTAAGTTTTATATGATTCCCATTCAGATCTTCATTGGACCAGATGGTCTCTGAGGTTGATTCTAACTTTGAGAATCTGTATTCTCATCAGTATGCTCATTCTTTCCCCCATTACAGATCACTACTCATTTAAGTCTTTTCATCCTGGCTGGCCCCATTCATATCTTATAATATCTCCATAAATGGCCCACCCAACATGATGAAGGCTTTTCTCTAGATCTTTTGACATTGCATAGATACCCATGTGAAATGAAAACTGCACATGACTTACTTTTTGATCATATGACATATGTCCCACCTACTATTTCAATTTCTGTTGATAACTTTTAGGTCAGTTGCCTTATAGAATTGCTTGTTGATAAGACATTGTAGTCTACTCACATTTACCATATACCACACTATTTCCCCAGGATGGCCTACAACTTGAATTATTTGGAGACTGTACTATTCCTTGACCCACAGTCAAATAGCATTATTAGAAGAGTATTGATGTTAAAAATATATTTTTTTTTGTTTCAGGGAAAAGCCCAGGGTCATTAAAATACAATTTGGTTAGAACTATTCTTTCTTTTCAATTACAGGCCAAATTCATTGTTTATTTGTAGTATCTCTACAAGATAAATTAGGTGTGTAATGCGCTGATAGTCCAATTCTTTAGGTTATCTATCACATGGTATATAATGGTAAATAATCATTCTTCAAAACTCTGTGTGTGTGTGTGTGTGTGTGTGTGTGTGTGTGTGTGTGTGTGTGTGTGTGTGTGTAGATCAGAATTTCTGGAATTGTTATGGATTCCATTTAGGAGGCTTTGAAATATAGTGGTATTTGCTACTATCATTATCAATACAATGACATTTCAATATGGAATTCTTCTTCCATTTGCACTCTGCCTTAAACATCATCTATGACATTGGGAAACACCTTTAATGAAGACACATTTACTTATTTTAAGTGGTGCTCGATGTTATTAATCAGGGCATTGAACATGGTAATTTCTGTTAGATTTTAAAAAGAATTTTCTAGAATTTTAATATGTGCATACAAGGCAAGTTGTTGGAAAAAAATCCTTTGAGGTGGAGTTCTACTCTACTTTTTCAAATGGGCTTTGTTTCATTTTGTCCATTGCTCTCCTTGAATGTTCATGCTCAAGAGAGTGATCACTTCAATTCATTTTAGGTTTACCAAATGTCTACCAAGCTTCAAGCACTTTGCTAAGTTCTGATGATATAAAGACAACAATAAAGGACCCCATTTTACATTTGAGGAGGTGCTATAAGAGGAAGCGGTAAACAATTACAAAAACAAGTTTCACCACTAGATGGTGGTCATAGCTATTCACTGGGGAGTACCCTGCTCAACCTGGTGGTTGCAGGTGTCCAGCTGGAATGGAAATGCTGATAGTGTGTAGGCATAGTGTCATTGGATTTCAAAAGTAGAGGTTCCACTCTACTTTTGGTTGATTAGTTATCTGAAATTTTGATAGTTTTTTTTTCCCTTTTTTTCTGTTTTTTCAATTCCATCCTTAAGTTCTACTGGAATACTTGGTATCTGTTTCTAAACTTCTTTAGACTTGTTCTTTGTTGCTGCTACTTCATCATTGATGAAGTGGTTCTAATTTTCCATGATTCTTCTCCATATGATTTTGCAAATGAGTTTATATTCAAATCAAATTTGCCCTTGACAATCACATATTTCCATATGGCAGGAAGAATATCTGATGACTGGGGCAATTTCTCCTCTTTGTAGCAATTTATTTTAATTAGCTAATCTTGTTAAGAAATTGGATGTTGTCTGTTATTTTATCCACTTCTTAGTTTTCATGATGGTCAAATTATTCAAATACGTTAGATAATAGTAGCCACAATTGTCCATATTATCTTCTCATTTTTACTTCTACTAAGTTGGTATTTATTTTGATCTTTGTTCTAATAAATCTCAATCTGTTTGTACAGTTAGCTAATTGGTAATGACTACTCTTTGGGTAACTAATAAATTATTTTCTGTTAGAATGCACTTTCTTTGTGATTCTTGTTACTCACAATGTCCAGTGTGCCCCAAAAAAGTTCTTGAAGAAAACATTCTTTATATTATGCAAAATTCTAACTTTTACTTTTAACCCATGTTGTCCAATGCATTTGTTGCCATATCCCTCACATTCACCTTAGCAGTGAAAATATTAAATTATTGATAGATTTGATTTGAGGGAAGGGTCCTATTGAGTTCTTTAAATAATTTCTCTATTTTCTCATTCTCTGCAACATATTTTGATTCATACAATTTCAATCATCTTTATTGTGCTTTATTTGTAAATGTTTATGCTGAGCACTGAAATACAACATAATCAATAATCCCCATGAAAGGATGTATGTTGTTGTCTTTGGATACATCATAAAACAAACCTAACAATTATTTTATTTATCATTCCAAAGATAATCTTTGCCACAATTTTTTGGGGGGAGTGAAGCAATAAGGTATAAGTAACTTACCCAGGGTCACACAGCTAATAAGTGTCAAGTGTTTGAGGCCAGATTTGAACCCAGGTCTTCCTGAATCCAGGGCTGGTGCTTTATCCACTGCACCACATTAGCTGCACCCACAACTTTCTTTTGACTTCTAGTTTCATTTATAAACTGTTAATTGATGTCATTCATTTTCTCCAGTAGGTGTTGACCCATTGGTTGCTAGATAAGAATCTTACTTTAAAAATTTGTTATTGTTGTTCCTTTTTCAGTTATGTATGACTTTGTGGCCTCCTTTTGGGTTTTCTTGGCAAAGATACTGGAGTGACTTACCATTTCTTTCTCTAGGTCATTTGACTAATTTGGACATTGATTCAAACAGAATTTAGTGAATAGCCCAGGGCCATACACAGTGGCTAAGGCCAGATTTGAACTCGGGAAGGTGAATCATCCTGACTTTGGTCCCAGCATTTTATTCACTGTGTCACCTAGCTTCCTCCCCCTACACACTACAAACTATGATTCTTTTCACTGTCTGCCCTATCTTCTAGAAATTTATTATATCACTGTATTAGCATGAGGGGATACACATGGTCTGCCATAGCCAAAGAATTAATCACAAAATGTCCAGCCTACTAGTGATAAACCTCTTCATACTTAGCTAAGGTGGTCTTTGAAAAGAAGGTAAGGTGTTTTGCCAAGATGGTATTCAAAACCTTTTCATCATGGTAGAACTCACCAGAGTCTTTGTTATACTGATATACCCTTCAGAAACACAGAGTTAAACTATACCATGATAAGTAACTAGAGTAGAGTTTGTAGATAATTTTAATCCTTTAAAATATTAAGGAAAAAAAAGAAAATGTCCAATGTTTATTCAAAATTTTATTGGTTTTTATTCAAATTTAGATATTAAAAGAGAGAAAAAGAATGGTAATGTAAAGGATGTATGGTTACACTCTTCAGATGCAGTGAGGCCAGGAAGGTCAAGGCAATTGATGGTTATCTGACATGGAGTCGGTTGAGGTTAATACACTTGCCAGGTAACCATGATGTACGTGTTCCCAAGTTCATTTTAAGGTGAAGTTTGGGGACAAGGGTAGAGAGGTAATTATTGAAAAAGAGACAACAATAAAGACAAAGAGATAGAGACAAAGAAGAAGAGTGAAAGAGAAACTAGGAAGGAGAAGGAAAAACAGAGACAGGAAGGTGGAGAAAGTGGCAGAATTATTAGTTTGGCAAGATTACATGATTATGTTGGTCTTGAGCTGCATGCACCTTTCTCTTCATGTGCACGTTTTGTTATAATGTGAGACCTTTTCTTCTGGTAAGGATGACCCTTTGTATAGATTTTATTGCATTGGTGAGCTTTCCTGGTAAAGAAAATATCAATAGAAATTTGGTCTTTGATGCTCAGTTTCTTATGTGCCTGATATTTCTCAGTCTTACATTCCTTCAGGGATTGTGTGCTACTACTCATGAAATCATGAGATAACAGCCTCCCACTCTGGTCAGAACCAAACTGCTTTCTCAGTTTCTTTCTGAAGTTTCCTTTAGAGTCTCACTCTCATATCCTAGTACCATTCCACCTAGGATGTCAATCAGATTCCTAGCTTCTGCTACAAAAATCATTAATAATTACAATAATTTCTAAATGTTATCATTGTTGTTATTATAAATATCTTAAAATGAGGATTTAAGTAAGAAGTTTTATTTTTACTTATAAAAATGGTGTTAACATGAATCAATCACCAAGTCAATCAACATTTTAAAAGGTTATTTGGTAGGAATTGTGTCATTTAAAATATTGGGGGGCTAGCCTGTTTCCGTTCTAAATTATTGGGGAACTTGCCTGGAGTTTTCTAAAATATTGCTACTTATAAAATAAAGGCTATTGCACCAGTTTGGGCAACAAGCATTTATTATTCTTTAAGATAATATTAAACTAAATATTGACAACGTGTCTAAACTACCATCCCCACTAGTTCCATACCCAGTACATTTAGCTAAATGGGAAAGAAGAGAAAGCATGACTTATTCTCACAGGTCCCAGGTGCCAGAGAGGGCACATGGCTAGTTCAAGAGTGTCTCCAGTGAGAGAGAGAGAGAGAGAGAGAGAGAGAGAGAGAGAGAGTGAGCGCACTGGGCACATTTAACACAAGCCGAAAAAAAACCCAGGACCATATTGTCTAAGAGAGAGCACATGGCCCCCAGCAGAGTTCAGAAACTCTACATTACCTAAAGATAGAGCTTAGCTACCAAGCAGCCTTACTCACCGAGTGTGTGTCCCAGAATGGCATTCACCTCATGATCTCTGTCTTTTTCCTGTTCCAATAGAGGTGGCTTTTACACACTGCTCAAAGCTAATTTGCTAATATCATTCAGTTCCACTGGTTGATGTGACCTGAGAGAGTCCAATATTAAATTGAGCTTTACCTATGACCAAATGATGGAATGAATTAATGGGGAAGTATACAGAAAGACCATCTATGAAGGGCAAGGCAGATGATGTCCAGGTGTGGCTAATCTCATCTAGTCAATCTCCATTTCCAGTGATCTACCCATTGTCTGCTGGGTTGGTCCTAAAAAGGTTAGCTAAACTTTCTAAAACTACACTTTCTGAAGTGGGGTCCCTGGATCCCCCCCAAAACCCACCATCCTTTTCTCACACAATACTATCTTTCATATAGACTAGGTCAGTTTTCCCATAGGTAGCATTAAAACCATTCTCAACATTTAATTGGCTATAGATTCCTGGTAGCCTAACTAGGAAACCTAGCTTGTGAGCAGGTAGGATTTTGTTTCTTGATCAAATACTTCTGACTAGCCTACTAGCATGGCCATTACATAGGTAAGGAAGTTGAATTGATGTGATATCCTTGTTGATCATCCTTTTCCTGCTATGATTAAGTATACTGTAATTTTCTAACTGGTAGATAGACTCCAAGTGTCTCATTTCATCCCAATTTAAAACTTGAAGCACTAGGCTAGTCTATAGTATGTCATCCTATGCACTACCTACTATGTATCTGGGGGTAGGAGGTGCAAAGGACATACATAGGAATAAAAAGTACACTGATTTGGGGGTGGAAGGAGGATACAAAGGAATAAAAACTCCTAATTTCTAAGAGCTTATAATCTGATTGGGGAGACAAGACACGTATTAATTTTTTTATAAATCTAGCTAGTGAAACAAGAAAGCCTCTGATGGGTGAAAGATGAATGGTACAGAAAATGAATACATTTTAGCTTAGAAATGAGAGGGATCACTAAGGCTTGGAGTGGTAAGGGAAAGCTAAAGGAAGAAAAAGATACTTTTATTCCACATATTTTGTATTATCACCTCAGGCATGACAACAAGTCATTCAGGATGTTATTCCACAGGTGAAGGAGCCCCCCCCCCCATAAAATCTAAAATATCTTCTTGTTCTGTTTCTCCTTCCTTTATATTCTCTTTCCTACTCTTCTCATATTCATTGGCACATTCTAGAATATTTCTGAGATATAACTAATACTATGATGGAAGAAAAATCCTCTAAAAACAACTGTGCTTACTTTTTTATTTTAAAGATGAATCTGGAAAGCTTCCCAGATGAAACATTTATTACAATAAATGTATTCTGCTGAGGAGGAAATTGACCAGAGAAGCACTGGGCAACTACATTTATTTACAGTATGTTGACCCCTCTACTTTCCATTTCTGTGAAACATCTGTGAGTGATCTTGCCAAAATTTTTGGCCTATGACTGTTTAGTTGAGATTATATATTTGCATTTCAGATATGTGCATTTATATTTATATAGCTGATAGGTTTTCCTTAGAAGAAATGTTGATGCTTTAAAATATTAGTTACCTTGTTTGGGGCAGAATGTAGGAAAGGTTCATATTATAGGATGAATTTTTTGCCTACATATTTCAAATGGTATTTTTCTTTATATACTAAGCCTCAAAAGCCATAACCAGCTGCACATAATGTAATAATAACTGACATTTATATAGCTTTTAAGTTTGCAAAGTGTTTTATATACTTGTCTCATTTGAGCCTCTCCACTACCCCATGAGGGAGATATTGCAAATATTATTATCCTGATTTACAAAGGAAGAGATGGAGGTTGGGGAAAGTAAATGGAATTGTTGATTGTAATATTATTAAGCGTTAGAATCAGGGTTTTCCAGAGTAGCATATAAGTTTCTTGAGCACACATACAATCTCATTTTTTGTTTTTGAATCCCCAGAACCCAGAACAAGGCCTTGAACATCGTTGATATTTATTAAATATTTCTTGAATTGAATCAATTAAATTGAATTGAATTAAATAATGTCTCTAAGTCTAAAATTCTAGGCATTATACAACATTTTTCCCATGCTGACAACTTTTGGGAAGTGAAAAAAAATCCTTCTTCAACTGTTTTCATGCCTTCGTCTTGAGTTGCAACATGTAGTGATACTTGTTTGGAGATGTCAGCTAAGGGAGGTGGAGAGAATCAAGAAAAGGAATTTATTTTCTGTCAGAGAAGGAGTAAGCACTGAACATTACAAAGGGCAAATAATAAAGAGGGATCAGTTGTTCAGGTTGGTAATAGATGAATAAAAATGATAAAAGATTTGTAATTGCATCTCTACATAGAGAATTACTCCCACAGGGAGTACCCAAATATGCTACATTTATTGTGTAGTAATATCAATGATAATGCCAGTCCATGCTTTTTGACATTGTCTGTTGGAAGCCCATCTCCCTATACATTTAATTGAGCAACAGTCATTTGTGTTCAAGAGCTCATTGTTCTCCATTTGTTTGGAGCAACAACCCATTTGGGCAGCTTCTATCAAAATGAGTTCTAAGAAAAGGGGGTTCTATGATCAACATGTCTGGATCAAAAGCACAGTTATCTGTCAATGGCAGAGTAGAATCCTTTTGTTCTCAATAATTAAAAATCAATATATCTTCCCATATTAAACCATGAAGTATAGACCTCTTTAATGTCAGGGGTTTTGATTATAATACCTCTTGAAATAATTTATGGTTCTAAGATTCTATAACTGTGTTTTTCTGTTTTGTGATAAGAATATTCATATTATATGACTCCTGTAGTTTTTTGAAGGAAGTTTCTTAACTAAATATTTAATAGTGCAACTTAAGCATGTTAACATTTGGATCTTGACATACCTAATGTTTTAAACTTAACTTATGAAACATAGTTCATGTTTATTATCTCTATGAATTATTGAAGTATATGTTACTGTACTATCAAAGTGGCCCAAGATGGATGATGAAGATGAAAAATATTTATTTGATTATTTGTTTTATGAGGCCCATTTTGAAGTTTGTTACATGAAGTTTTGTAAAAATGTGAAAACAATAGTCACTTTACTTATGATAAACATGCTAGTACCATTCAGAGATTAAATGGGAAGATTCAATTACACTTCAAGTCAATTAGATATGCCCTCAACTACATGATTGCCATGTAAAGAGAAGAATGAGATTGTTCTGCTTGGCTCCATGAGATAGAAACAAGAACAGTGGCCAAAAGTTGTAGGGAAGCAGAGTTTGTGATTATTTATGGAAGAACTTCATAACAATATATGCTGTTCAAAAATGGAATGGGCTACCTCACTATATAGTCAATTCATAGTCAATGTAGGTCTTCAAGCCAAGATTGCTGAATGGTCTCTTGTGTGGGATTTTGTAAGCATATGATGTGCTTCTAAATAATGAGCAGATTTCGCATATGGAAACTACTTTTTCAAAAGTTGGTTGAATTGAATTATGGTAGACTAGATAACTTCTGAAGTCTCTAACTACTATAAGATTCATTTGAAAAATTCATATTTAACAAAAGATCTACTTATTTGGGAAACACATAACTGACAGAAATAGCTTGAGTTAACATGTTTGCTTACAGATATATTTGTGTTAAAAAGGAAACATAGGATAGGTAGGTGGTGCAGGGAATATTAGGCCTGAAGTCAAGAAGACTCTTATTCCTGTTTGAATCCGATCTCAGACATTCACTAGCTGTGTGGCCCTGGGCAAGTCACTTAGCCTTGTTTGTCTCAGTTCCTTGTTTACAAAATGAACTGGAGAAGGAAATAACAAGCCACCCAGGTTTCTTTGGCAAGAAAACCACAAATATGGTCATGAAGACTTGGGTGTGACTGACATAACTGAACAACAACAATGACAAAAAGGAAATAGGCAAAAATCCCTATATTATTTAATTTTCATAGTGCTGCTTTTCAGCTCTCTCCATTTCGACATTAGAGTTCTTCTTGCAGTGCTCTACTGTGGTAGTTGTAACTGCATAAAATGTCTCCCTTAAACTCCCACATCTCTGCAGTGATTGAAGTAAAACAATGCATATAAGTACTATGGTGTATCTCACATGAAATGTAATGAGCTAAACTTACAGTAAGGCAAAAATCCTTTGTCACTGCCTAAAATGAACAGTAGGCAAGGTATGCTGTTGGATACAGAACATTAAAATGATCATTCAACCAAAAGAAAATCATAAACTGGCTCTTCCATAAATCTCATGCACCCTTGGTGACAATTAAAAATCCACCTCAATTCACACTCTAACGATGTGATTCCAATCAACCCAATTTATCAACCTTATGGGCTGATTAAACTGTATTATGCCATTAAGATTAACTCCTTGCTGCTGAGAATTAGAATTCTGTGACATGTCATGACAGATGAAGAATTTGGGATATTCTCATGGTAGATTATGACTTAAAACATCAGACATTTAAGCAAAATGTGAGTGGTTTTGTATGTATTTGCTTGAAGTATTGAAGTATTGAAGCCCATTCTTTTCCCAGTTTGAAAAAAATGCATCTTTCCTGGAAAGAAGCTATTTTCCATCATCCACTTTCAGAAATAATGTAAATTGTACCTAGAAACATCCCATCAAGTTCTTCCCTTCCCCATCCCCACCCCCTTCTTTAGGCTTTTCCCTCCCTTAGGTCTATAACAGAGAGGTGTCTACTTACATGTAGGGGAAAAGAGGTACATTAATCACAGAAAAACATTCTTTCTATAGGGAAAAAAAAGCATTCTCCACACTTTTTCCACATAAAGACGTGATATTCAAGTGGAAATGGACTGAATTAGTTTTTATGAATAGGGCCCTTGGTGACTAATTCTTTTCTGGGGAGGGTAACAGGCAAATGTTATCCAGATGCATTCCTCTGGAAATATTCCCAGTTTGGAGAAGGAAAAACTCTTATACCTGAAGTACAATACAGGGCAGTCAGTGAAATATGATATCTACATAAATAGTGTTCCCCTCTGCTTCTCTCTGGTGCTATAAATCCAGAACTAGTGTAAGGATCTTTTGAATCATGCCAATAATGTTACATCTTTGGAACATAACTTATCCCCTCTTTAAATTCATCTTCCCACAACTATAACATGAAATCAGTATTCAAAAATCCAGTAGAGGGTCAAAGGCCAAAACAACGGGTAATTTACCAGTTTCTAATTTTGCATTTGCAAGATTGAGTTGTTAACAGAAGAGATTGGAGAGCAAATAAGCTTTCTAAATAATTTACAATAATTTGGGAAACCATGTTTCAGGTGTGGTTACAGGATTTGTTATCAGATTGATCACTTCATAGCAGTCCATACCCCAGATGGTTGACATTTCAGTATTGTCAATTACTTAGAATTGCTTCCCCTTAAAATAGATTCCTCTTTAGTAAGAACCAAATGGGTGATATCATTTTATAAGCAAGGAAGAAGTTTGTTTTTGTTTTTTGTTTTTGTTAAATCAACCTAATATTATAGAGTTTTGATTCCAATACTGGCAACTTCTTAAATGAAATACTAGGAGGAAACTGTTCATGTGACATGATTTGGAGAGCATGAGGAATTCATGGATATCTCACACAAATGTCTCCCACAGAGAAGCTGAAATTTGAATTCCATTCACAAGTTTAAATTAAAAACTCCATTCCCATTAAAAATCAAACACTATGTTTCTGAGAATTGACTTTAACTGGCCAGTATTTCTAACATTATCCTTTCCTGGTGCTTGTCTATCCCCCAAAGGCTATCCTGAATTGAGTGCTCATTGGGTCTTAATTGTATTATTATAGTAATCTCCAATTTTGCTTTTCTGCATTCACCCTATCCTCCTATTCATTTTTCACATCACTGCTCTGGTAATCATTCTAATGTAAGTCTCTGATTATATCACTCATCTTATAAGCAGGATAAAACATAAATACCATTAAATTTATTACAGTTACAAAACAATGTTCTATATGAGAACTGAAGTGTAAGTTCATTATGATCCAGGAAATCATGGAAGTCTTCATGGAGAAAGGTATTTTGCTTAAAGGATGGATAAAAATTCAACAATGAAAGAAGGGTTTCCAAGGCATTATAAGATATCGGTATAAGCACAGCAAGCATAGTATGTGTTCAGGAGATATAAAATAGTGTAGAACTGCAGTAGAGCAGGCATGACAATGAGTAATATGGAGTACATCTGGAAAGATACTCTTGAATGTTTACCAAGTTGTTTGAATTTTAATCACTTAACAGTTGGGAACCAATGAAGATTTATGAACAGAGGGATAATGGGATTAGATTTATCAGAATAAAGATGTGTTCAGAATGGATTGTAAGGAGAGAATAGAGACCCTATGACCTGTAAAAAAATGTTTGTGTAATAGTCCCAATGGGTAGTAATTAAGGCTGCAAGACAGCAATATTCACAGGGGAGATCCAACTTGAAATGAGGAGGTGTTTCATGTTACCAACAAGGTGTTGGGATATACATATTCTCCAGACTCTGCTAGCTTTCAAAACAAATAGTAAATTAAATAATTAGGGATTATGAAGCAGAGGTAGAAACATTCCAACCAAATCTAAAGGAGAATAAGGCAAGAATCCCAAGAAGGTAAAAAAAAAGCCTTGTCATTTAAGAGTGGATACTGCTATTTGAAAAAAATTACTGCACTCAGAACCACTCTCCCACTAGCCTGCATATTCCAGGAAAGACCAAAAACCAACCATGGACTGCTATTTAGAATCTACCCAGAAATTTAATTGCTTTTTAATAGAATTCAGCACATCATACCCCTAAACTTGCCCCAAGATTTTATTGTAGTATTCCTCTGATATCACATTCAAGGAAGGAGGAAGAAGATATATTAAGTAGGGTTGGCAGAGCAGCATGAAAAAGTCTCAAGCATGGGGCAGTGCCTACTTACTACTAAGTAAGGAAACCCCAAACTTTACGTAAAATTTAAAGTCAAGAAATAGATTAGAAAAATAAGCAAACACCACAAAAAACTTTAATGTTAAAAGCTATTATTCTGTCAGTGAAGATCAAAATACAAACTAAGAAGACAACAACATGAAAACAGCTAAAAACAAAGCCACAAAGACAAATGCTAATTGGATAAAAGTCCAATGAGAATATCTGGAAAGGTTAAAAAAAAAAAGATGAGTGGTAGAAGAAAAATTTGGAAAATAAATTATAATAATTCAAGAAAATTATGTAAAGAAAATAACAACTGATAAAAGAGGCATGAAAATACTGAAGAAAGGGGCAGTTAGGTGGTGCAGTGGATAGAGCACTGATTCTGGAGTCAGGAGGATCTGAGTTCAAATCTGGCCTCAGACATTTAACACTTACTAGCTCTGTAACCCTGGACAAGTCACTTAGCCCCAATTGTCTCACCAATAAAAAACACTGAAGAAAATAACACCATAAAAATAGAATTGGCCTAATGGTAAAAGAGGCACAAAAATCACTAAAGAAAAGAGCTTCTGAAAGATGGACTAGGCCAAATGGAAAAGGGGGCACACATTTTTGGTAAGAATATAACTCCTTAATATGAAAAAAGTCGAAAAGAATTCCTTAAAATTGGACATATGGAAAAAATATGATCCAAAATCACTCAAGAAAATAATTCCTTTTAAATTAGGATTGGGCAAGTAGAAGCTAATGAATCCATGAGACTTCAAGAAACATTAAAACAAAGTCAAAAGAATGAAAAATATAGAAGTAAATATGAACTATTTCATTGGAAAAACAACTGTCCTGGAAAATAGATTGAGGATAGATAATTTAAGAATTATTGAACTACCTAAAATCCAAGATAAAAATAGCCAAAATATCATATTTCAAAAAAAAATAAAGGAAAATGCCTTAATATATTAGATCAAGAAGGTAAAATAAAAATCAAAAGAATCAACTGATCACAATTCCAAAGGACTTATGATGAAAAAAAAATGCTATCCATCTCCAGAGATAGAATTGATGAACCCTGAGTACAAATTGAAGTTTAATTTTCTTGCTTCCTTTATCTCTTTTTTCTTTTTTTGGTAATTTCATCAATGTGGAAACATTTTGCATAATTTCACATATATAACTAATATAATTTTGCTTGCCTTCTCAGTGAGTGGGGGTGGGAGTGGTGGGTAGGAAGGAAAGAATTTTTAACTCAATTTAAAAGGAAAAGAAATGTAAAAATAATTAAATAAATAAAATGCCATAAAGGAAAAGCAGATAGAGTAACAGAAGAGGTGCAGAATTAGAAGAGATGAAGAGCACATACACACACAACCAAAAAAAAAAAAAAAGCTCTCTAAGTGAATATTGTAAAACAAAGTAAATTAAACCAACATTTTATGAAACTCAGAAACCTATGATTCCAAAGAGAGGATGAAACTGTAGTAGGATATTGCTGAAATGTTCAAGAGAGAAATCAGAATTTTGTGAAAAGTTAGAAGGAAAAAATAACAGAAATTATGGGCTACATAATTGAAATAATTAGAAGAATAGACAAACTTGAATCTATGGTGGCAAGCCTCTCCAAAGAAGGAAAAGGGGGAATAATATAATGGGAATATAAATATACTGGTATGAGGGATGTTCTGGAAGAGGAGAAGGAAAAAGCAATAATGTTGAATAAACATGTTGTAATGATTGGAATGATGCCACCTACTGGAGACTTGCTGTGGGAAGGCTCCACCATGAGGAAAATGCCTCAGAGACATTGTGGCTTTTCCTTGGCGTCAGGAAATGACATTTGCTCATGGGTGCTGTCTATCAAGGCTACCAGCCAATCAACTTGAGGAGCCTCCTATTTTCTGGGAGGAGACAGGAAGGAGGAAAGGGAGCCTGTGCGGAGAGCGCTTGGGGCTTTTGGGTTCCTGCTTGGTGGTGGTGGCGGCAGAGGACTTCACAGGAAATTTGAGGAAAGATAGGAATACCAGGCTGTTGGAATTCTGTTTCTTAATCTTTTTCTTTCTATTTTCCAATAAACCCTTAAAACCTAAACTCGTTTTATCAGTGATTTTAATCAGTTTCCCCCCAAAACTGGGGGAACAGATTAGAATCCACATTTAGAATCTTAAATTACACAATGTACACCCATCACAAGGCCAAGCACATAGTAGACACTTAATAGATATTTATCAACTAATTTTTATGTTATATCAATAAGAGAAAAACAATTCACTGATCATGAAGAAAAAATTTGTAGGGACAACTTATGGATGAAAGAACTCTCCAAAAACCTGATAAGTAGAAAAAAATTCATAAATAGTATAATTCAAGAAATAATAAAAGAAAACAAACTAATTAGTACTTATAGAACACAAAACATCAATTGAAAGAGTTCACAGAATCCATCGAGAGAAAAAACAAACAAAACAAAACAAACAAAAACTATTCTTCAAGCTCCAAGACACATGATTGTTATATTTAATTATTCCAGGGACAAAAATTTTTACTAACAGCGAAGAGAAACATTTTTTTAAGAGAAACATTTTAAAATATAAAGGAAAGTTAACTCACAGAACAGGCAACTGTGATGCAGCTTTCAAATGGAATGATATCTTCCTAAAAACAAATGAGCAAACTAAAATGGCATACCCTCCAGATCTAAGCCTAACTACCTATGAAAAAAGATAGGCATTCAATGAGACATTTGGGTTATTCCCACAAATTTGAAAATAGACTGCCAACATCTCAGAAACAGAAACAGAAGAATGGTAAATATATGCAACTATCAAGGAAATAATATGTATTTAATAAATAATCCATCTCTGGAGATTATGTAAAAAGGATCAAAATATAAAGACAAAGACCCTTGTTTAATTAAAACAACAGAAGGACCACTAAATATTTGTTTTTTAAGAAGTACAAGGGTATAAAGAAATAAAATTGATAATAAAGGCCTAAAACATAACACACATAACCTTGGAAATTTATCTATGGGAGAATTGACATATTTTGCTTATTGAATGGGAAGATGCAGAAAAGCAGATAGGGGAATGTGTTATATGCCAGGATTAAATGTATGGTTAAACAATAAAAGAAAGATAACTCTTATAGTCTCTCAGAAAATAGAGGGACCATACGACAATAGGTAAGAATGTAATGGAAGAAATAGAAAAAAAGGAAAGAAATTAAACAGTCAAATCAAAGTGGAGAGTGGAAAGGTGTCCCAATGAAGAATACTCCCAAAGAGATACAAGGATATTCTATGGTGGTAGATGGGAATTTTATGAGTCTAACTTGTAGGGAGTTCTTGGACAAGAAGAACACTTCCTTTAAAAGTGTTTTCTGCCTTCCTGAACTGTTCCCTACTTCAGGATAAGGGGTATCAGTACTTTGCAGGTGTGTGTGTGTGTGTGTGTGTGTGTGTGTGTGTGTGTGTGTGTGTACAAGAATCTACAAAGTTGGAAGACAATTTATCTGGATGAATTTGATTGCACAATTTGAGACACAGGGAACTTAAAATCTTAAACAAATGTTTCTATTCTTATTAATTCCCTTATGAGTGGATACTTTTTATAAGTGATGTATAAAAGAAAAAAAAATAGAGCAAGTGGGATAAATGTACAAAGTGAAAAACATATTGGTTTTCAAGCAGAACCCAAGTTTGATACTTCAGAAGGTTCAAAGTTATGAGGAAAATAGACTAATGAAAGGAAAAATAAATCAATAGGTTATATATAACTCCAAAACTAGCAAAAGGAATAATAAACAGGAGAGGTAAGGTAAGAGGGAATCTATGGGTATAGGATGGTGTTAAAGTAGAAGAAGTCAAACTAATCACAGAGATGAAGTACTGACAAAATTGGAAGGGGAAATGAAACATTTCTGATTCAGAAAAATGTTAGAGTTACAAATGTAGGAAAATAATCTTAATTCATAACTTTATATATGAATAGGTTAACCCAGGAATTCCTAATCCTGGTTCCATGAACTTATTTTATATAAAATAAGTTAACTATATTTGAATATAATTGATTTCCTTTGGAACAATATACATTGTATTTTACGTACTTAAAAATGTAATTGTGAGATTGGCTCTACACTCTTCACCAGATTAGTAGAAAGACATATGACCCCCCCAAAAAGGTTAAGATCACCTAGATAATCCAATAAAATAAAAAGTGACATTTCGAGAAGCAAACAAAAATCTTTAATCAATTACCTAGAAGGAACATATCTAAAATTAAAGATAAACAGATAAAAAATGACAGATTAGAATGAAATTTATTCTGCACAAGCTGCATGCAAAAAGCTGAAGTTGAGCTCATTTTATCAAAGAAATAATTCACAACAGAGATAAAGAGGAAATTGCATAGTGCTGAAATTAAGCACATAAAATAAACTAATATCAATTTCCAAATTATATATTCCAAGTTCCATAGCTTCTAAATTAATAAAGGACAGGTTAATTGATTTGCAAAACATAGATAATAACACAATAACATTAGGAGTTATTGATGCTCCTCTATCAAAACTGGATAAATCTAAGTGAAAGACAAACAATAGGGAAAATAATGAAGAGGAAACCTTTCTAGAGAAATTAAAGCTAAAAGATTTATGTCATCTTATGGACAGGATTGCTAAATAAGGTGCACATTTGTTCAGAACCATATGGAACATTTTAAAAAATGTTCTATGTACTATTACATAGAAAAATTATAAATAAATGTGAAAAAGAGAAAAAAAACCCAGACATATCCTTTTCAGACCATAATCCAATAAAAAGAGCAATCAGTTAAAGACACACAAACAAAAGATACACACCTAAATGGAGACAATAATGAAAGTGTCAATATAGACAAGATTATATATAGACAATATAGACAATATAGAACAAATATATATATATATAGAACAATATAGAACAAATATATAGACAATATAGACAATATAGAACAAATTACAGAGATAATTAATAATGACATGAAGAACAATGTTATTGATTAAAATATCAAAGCTGAATTTCTGGTATACAATTAAACCAATCATCAGGGGGAAAGAGGTTTCTAAAATATATAATAAGAAAATAGAAAAGGGAGGATTTAAACAATCTAATATACATTGAAAAATTTAAAAC
This sequence comes from Dromiciops gliroides, assembly GCF_019393635.1. Lineage (NCBI taxonomy): Eukaryota > Metazoa > Chordata > Mammalia > Microbiotheria > Microbiotheriidae > Dromiciops > Dromiciops gliroides. The sequence continues at coordinate 269,221,919 of NC_057861.1, read as the reverse complement.
TCAACAATTAAACCAAACTGTAATAACCACAATAAAGAAAATCTTTAAAATTAGAAGAGAGGGCAGCTAGGTGGCACAGTGGATAGAGCACTGGCCCTGGAGTCAGGAGTACCTGAGATCAAATGCAGCCTCAGACACTTAACACTTACTAGCTGTGTGACCCTGGGCAAGTCACTTGACCCCAATTGCCTCACTAAAAAAAATTAGAAGAGAAATATGTACATTGGAAATTATAGTATAGAAATGAGAAAAACAAAAGTTTCTTCTTCAAAAGTACTAACAATATTGATAAAAACTTTCATCTGATCAATTTGAAAATAAAATGATGGAAAAGCAACCAGGATGAATCACAACAAATAGAAAATAAAGGGAATTAGCAGAATCTACTGTGCAGTTACCCAAATGTAAAACAAAATTAACAGCACAAAATTCAGAATTTTAAAATCCCATCTCAGAAAAGGTAACAGAACTAGAGGAAACTTTGATTATATTATTCAAATCTTTTAAAATTATTTATGTTTTGGGGTGTATTTTTGCTCTTTCTCCTTCATTTACATTTTTTTATTATAAGGGAAGGTCATATTGGAGGGAGAAAGATGAGTTATGCTGGAAGAAACCTAGGTGATGCGATGACAAAAGTTATCAAGAATATCTATTTAAAATAAAATAAGAAGGTAGAAGGAATACTAATCAAAAATTCAATTATGTAGAGGTATTTTTAAAGTAAGGCAAAATTTCCAACAGAACACAGAAAGTAATTAAAGGATAGATTAGAATGAACCAAGACAAGTAGGGGGATTTTAGTTAGAAGACTATGGAAATATCCCAGTGGACAAGTGATAACAGTTTGAGCTAGTGTAGAAACTATATGAGTGGAGAGAAGGTGATATAAATGAGACATTATAAATGTAGAAATAACAATATTTTACAACAAATAGGCTATATGGGATGAATGAGAATCTGAAGTTGGGGATGACACTGAGGTTATAAGCCAGTGACTGTCAGAATGGGGGCACCCTTTGGAATAAAGGGAGTTCTGAAAAGAAGAGGTTGGAGTACAGTTTAATAAGTTCTGTTCAGGACATATTGATTATAAAATGGTAAAAAAAAAAAATAAACATGTCAAAAAGAAGCCTAAGAGGGAACTGGAGATATGAGACTATTCTCAGGAAGGAGACAAGTGATATATAGATATAGACTACATATACATAAATATATACATATATATATATATTTGTGTGTGTATAAATATATATACATTTACATATATACAAAAACATAGAAATATATACACATATATGTATGTGTATATATTTATATACATATATATGAGAATCATTTGAATAAAGATGATAATCTAATCCATGTGAGCTCATACTATCAACAAATGAGACAGTATATATTGAAAATAGAGAGGGCCCAAAAGAGAGCCTCAGGGCTGCCTATATTTGGTGGGTATAACATGAATAAAGATTCCACAAAGAGGACTAAAGAAGAAGTAGGATAGCTAGGAGGAGAAGCAGAATAGAGCAACATCATGGATAAAAATGGAGAAAAGAATATCTAGGAGGTGATAATAGGTTAAATGCTTCAAAGATCCATATGGAGAAAAGGATACTGCATTTGACAATTTAGCGTTTATAGGTAACTTTGGAGAGTGCAGTTTTAGTTGGATGGATAAGGTTAGAAGCCAGATAAATGAGAACTTAGAATCAAGTCATAGGAGAGAAGGTGGAAACATTAACTCAAGGCAAGTTTCTCAAAGAGTTTGTCTATAGAGCGGAGGGGAGGTATACAAGAATAATTAGCTGAGATATTAGGATGAAGTGAAGATGTTTAAGCAGGAGGGAGATAGGGACATATATATGTGTAAACAACAGGGGAGGAGTCAGTAGATAAGGATAGACTGAAGATTTAAAATAGAATGGAGAGGATACTGAGGGGGAAAATTTGGGGCAGAAGTTCAGAGTTGACAGGATGAAGGGCATGTGTAGAGGGTTTGACTTTAGCAAGAAGAAGAACCACCTATTTATATGAGACCAGAATGAAAGAGGAGATAGTAGAGGAAGTTATTTGAGTGACATGAGATGAGGGAGAGAGAAGAGATAGCTTTCTGTAAATCATTTCAATTTTTTTTAGTGTAGTATGTGACAAGATCCTCACTGTTGAGGGGAATGAGGTGAGGGAAAATGGGAAGTTGGCATGAAAAGCTGAGCAGTGATGAGGATTGGAATGACTAGTATGGTGAGTAGAATGGAGGCTCAAAGTAAAAGCAAAAATCTGTCTTGAGTCACTGAGGGTCCAGTCGAGATTAATTGACATACATTTGTCATGGACCCAGTCAAAATTGTTACCTTATTTCCTCTTCTTCAATTTATTCCATACAGGAATAGAAGAAAAATCAGATTGTGTGAATAATATAGGGTTAGGGTTTGCTAAAGCATAAATCAGTGGTAGGACAAAAGGGCAAGGGATTCAAGTGAAGACAGTAGTATAGAGTTGAATTTAAATACCATGGGGTTGAGTTAGGGAATAGAAGAAACTTGTAGTCCATGCAGGGATGATGACCTGGGTAAGAATTAAGGAGTAGAAAAAATGGAAGTCACAATGAGGATAAAAAATAGAGTTATAGGTGATAATGCATAGGGAAAGATGGAATCACAAAAGATAATGATCAGATAAAGTAATGTCAGAGTTTGAGAACAAGTAAATATGAAATTTGCATGTGGTAGTAAGAAGTATGATCTTCTCTGTGCATAGGTGAGGCAGGAGGAAGTCATGGGAATTAAAGTGGCTAAGGAACTAGGAAGTTCTGTTATTTGTGGGGGGCATAGTTACATATATCAAGGTCTCCTAACATGAAAGCAGATGAGGATGAGAGAAAGACTTTGAGCCACCTCCTCTGGGAATAGTGGTGAAGGTCTTACATCTCTCGTCAGGTGAAGTCTGTCTGTCTGTCTGTCTGTTTCTCTCTCTCTGTCTCCCTCACCATGTTTGTGATAATTTCTTTAGTCCATTCCATTGTATTTATCACAACCTCCTGTAATGCTTTTTTTGTCTGCTATACAAATGATTTCAAGCTGCAATGCAAATTTATAGATCCTACAAAACTGAACCTATTCACCAAAAACAGTGGATATCTAATAAAAGGGAATAACCTTTTTTCATTCCTTTGAAACTAAAACCTAAAAACCCTAGTTTAAAAAGTAATTTGACTTGCAAACAACTGAAACAACAGAAAAAGAGGAAAGGCAAATACATACATTTATATAGAAATGTTAAATAATGAAATCAATTTTCTATTTATAGATTTTCAGGTTGAGTTATTTTTGCTTTTAAGAAGTTATTATTCTATTTCATTTTGTGAATTCTCAGGATTGTTGAATAATCTTGTCACTCAAATTTCCTTAGTATCTGAAGATCTTTTTGTTTTCTTGGCCATTTAAATCTCTTAAAGATTTTTAATTGTAATTGATGTTTAACTGATGTGCATATGTATATATAATACACATATGTATATCTATATCAATATAGGTGTAGAAATAGTAATTATTTTGAGATTTGAAGCCAGATTTGTTTTCTTTTTTGTGGCAGCCATTTCTGTATGTTCAATATATTTTTTTCTGTATTCAGTGATTCTGGACAGTTTTTCTTTCACCATCCTGTATTATGATATTCAGTTTTTAAATTTAAATTTCATGTTCTTCTTGGAAGCCTACAATCTTTCAATTATCTATGTGAATTCTGCCTTCAAGGTCAGTTGCTTTGTCTTCTATAGAATTCATGTGTCCTTTAAATTCTATTGCCTTTTACTTCTGTCCTACAAACTTTCCTCCATTTCTGTATATTTGTGTTTCAGATATGTTCATTTCACACTTCTCTAGAGATATCTTCTATCATGGATTAATTTTTTTATATATTTACATTCTGCATTGAGTGCTCCATTTTCTGGAATTTTTTTTATTCCTTATTTATTTTTTATGTGTTTTACTTTGCTCTTAGTTTAATACTAGAGTTCCTTGTTTTTCTATAATCACTAGGGAGTTCACAAGATTCTGTCTCTGGGCAGGCATGACTGGTTCACTTTCATTCATATCATGATATTTTAAAGAGAACTTTGAGCTCTCTTTGAGATTTTAAATATGCTTCCTTTTTGTTTGTTTTATTTTGTTTTAGGATACTCTGTTGATCTTTCACAATGATGTTTTATTAGAGACTTTTATCTTGGGTATCTTTCATATTACCTGTGTCCTGTGTTTGTGTGTGTACACATATGCATATTTTTATTTTCCCATCACTCTCTTCTTCCTCTTTTCCACTTTGTCAGTAATCCTGACCTGGACTGCAAAACTACATCTTCTTCCTCACTTTGGGGCACAGAGAGTATCCTAGCTGAAGCCTCTGCTTTGAGTAACTTCTGAGGTAGAGGAGTGACACTAGTTGGCTTTCACTTTCCTTTAGTCCAGGCCCTACATAAGCATCCATGTTAGTATCTGGATCAAAGAAACCTTTATTGACCCCTCTTAATTCGAATATCTTTCCTCTGTTAATTACCTCCAATTTACCCTGTATCAATCTTATCTATATATAGTTGTTTGCATGTTATCTCCCCACATTAGACTCTAAGTTCCTTGACTGACTTTCCTTATTCCTTCTATTGCTTAGATCATTTTTTCTTTTGTATATAAACTAACTTAGCTTAAGTACTTCTTTTGTTAAAAACTATCCACTATTATGCTCAAAACAAAATAATACATACACTAGTTTCTCTCCCTTTCCTCTATAATCATAAATTGCTTCATTTTTCTGTAGTAATCACATATGTTTTCTCTTTTTTGTGCCCAGGAAGGTGTTATTCTACTACATTAACTGTGTGACCTTTAAGGGCCATCTCTTGCCTCAGAAAATGTCTATTGTCATTGCTGTTGTTTTCTCTTTGATAGGTGCAAGTTTTCTCATTTTTGTTCTCAGGATACCTATTTTAAGACATTATGATGTTCCCCACCACCACCTTCCCATTTCTGATTGATTTAAAAGGAACTTTGAGCAGTTTTGTTGAGTGTCCAACTGACCAGTGGCTTAGTAATAAATGCCAAGCAATCTGACAAGTGACCAATTAGAGAATGGTTTTTATTCCATAATGTATGAATGAGTAGAGATGCCATCTGCCATGTCTAATGCATGTGTATGGAGGGAACATTTGGAGAGAGTTATTGCAACTGTAGAAGAAGGTGCCTTACCCTAAAGCTGATTCTCAGTCATATGACAGCATGTTTTCAGCCTTCCTGATTCCCCCCCCCCATTACTCTTCTTTTCTCCCTTATATATCCTAGCAGAAGAAGCTTCTACCATTTCTTTCAGTGTTGCATGTGTTGGAGAGACAGTGTTTTGAGCAGAATCATGGTAGCAGCATGGATTGTTACCCTTGTTTTGAGTGATAAAAAGGTTATGAATTGGCTTGTGTTCCTTAGTGCACAGAAAGGTTGGTGGAAAAGGAACACTGAGTGCTCTAAATATTATACTTCTCTCTAGTGTTAATTCACAAAGAATTTTCTATTATTAGAAATCTTATATTCTACAGAATTACTTATAATTACTTCTCATACATAATTCTTCACATTTGGGGGTATATTAGAGAATTATGAAAAGTTTTATGTAAACTGACATCTGCTAACTTCTTGATCCCAAGACCCTAGAGCTTCTTTCTATCCATTTGAAAGGTAGTAATATTTATATGATAGTCAGTCAATAGACATTTATTTAATATTTTATATGTGCCTGTCATTATGCTAAGTACTGGGGATGTAAAGAAAGGCAAAAACATTTTAAATCACCTAGCAGCTCACTTTCCAATGGAGAAAACATTTTCTTTTGTTTAGTCTACAGAAAGTCAGTTTGTTTATTTATATATAATATAAATGAGTTTATATAAATAATTTAAATAATATAAATGAGTTTGGCCATTGGAACTACATAAAGATCAAAATGGCAATTATTGGTCTGTGTGTGTGTGTGTGTGTGTGTGTGTGTGTGTGTGTATTAATGGGTCCCTTAAAAATCTGTAGCCCTTTATTAGTCCTCTCTAAAGGTTGGGAACCATTGGTTTGATTATTGGTACATATGAAAATGATTCAATAACTATACCCAAAGAGTCCTCATTAATGGGCCACCGTTGACTTAGAGGATGTTCTCTAGTGAAATATTCTAGGGGGCATACTCTTGGTTTTATTTTATAAATGATTTTTATCAATAACTTGATGTAGCAAAGCCATTTGAATTGTAAGTGTTATAATTAATTCTTTAGTATCTGAATTGTGACTGCTAAGACCTTTCCTAAGCAGTGTGCTAGTATAGAGAGAGTACTTGCTTTGCTGTCAGACAACCTGAGTTAAAATCCCAACTCTGCCACTTAATAACCATGTAATATTAGGAAAATTACTTAATCTATATTTCTAATCTTCAAATTCAGAGGCCTAGACTGGATGACCTCAAAGATTCCTACTAATATTACATCTATAATCCAATGTATATTATTTACAATTTCTGTAAATATAAGTGACATCCTTCATGAACATCAATGAATTGATGTTGTTTGCTTGAGAATGCATACATATATGCAAAGATATGTGCATATAATTAACTGTATGATAATTAAGATAAGAATGCTTTAGAAGAAGATCAGTGACCAGAATAAAAGAGATGACACTTTGGTTCTGACCATACTCAGGCCTGGTCAAAGCAATATATATATATATATATATATATATATATATGTATGTATGTATGTATGTATACACACACACATATATACATATATATATACACACACACACACATATATACATATATATATATATATATATATTTTTTTTTTTAGTGAGGCAATTGGGGTTAAGTGACTTGCCCAGGGTCACACAGCTAGTAAGTGTTAAATGTCTGAGGCCGGATTTGAACTCAGGTACTCCTGAATCCAGGGCCAGTGCTCTATCCACTGTGCCACCTAGCCACCCCAAAGCAATATATTTTAAAAGGAGCATTGACAAAGTAGATAGCATTAAAAGGTATACAAGAAAGGAAATCAATGAGACTCAAGACCATGCCATACAGGGATCTATTGAAGGAATGATATAAATGCAGTTGGCCTGAAAATAAATATTTAGAGGGGATAATCACCTTATTCAGGCCTCCACTTCACCATCTAGCCAGTTCCAACCTGTAATATTCTCTCACATTATTTCAAACTTACTTTTATGTTTCAGCATCTCCCATTAGAAAGTAAGCTCTTTCAGGGCAGGGCCTGTCTTCCCCAATGCTTAGTCCAGTAATTGGCACATAATAAGTACTTAATAAGTGCTTTATCATTCTATCTAGCTATTTAAAAGTACAATTAAATTCACTGTGTTTAAAAGCAATATAAGAAGTGACCAAAAAAGATAAGATTAAGTTTAGGTCCAAAGAAATTCCTACCATTTAGATCTGTGCAGATCATCAATGGGGTATGATATCAGCAAGTAACACTTTCTTCCTCCTCTTTAAAAGATTCTAGAAGTATGCTTATTGTAAATACTGTATCCTTTTCAGATAACTCAGAAGTAGAAAATTGTAAATAAAAGTTGAAATACTACTTATGAAAAAAATCTAAAAAGGGAAATAGTAAATGTTGGAGAATATGTGGAAAAATTGGAACATTAATGGATTATTGGTGGGGTTGTAAACTGATCCAACCATTCTGAAGGCAATTTGGAACTATGCCCAAAGGGCTATAAAACTATGCATACTCTTTGACCCAGCAATACCACTATTAAGTCTATATCCCAAAGAGATCATAAAAAAGAGAAAAGGACCCACATGTACAAAAATGTTTCTAGAAGCTCTCCTTGTATTGGCAAAGAAACAGAAATTGAGAAGAATCCCATCAGTTGGGGAATGGCTGAGTTGTGGTGTATGAATGTAATGGAATATTATTGTGCTATAAGAAATGATGAGCAGGCAGATTTCAGAAAAAAAACAAAACAAAACAAACTGGAAAGACTTAAGTGGACTGATGCTGAGTGAAGTGAGCAGAACCAGGAGAACACTGGACACATTAACAACAACATTGTGTGATGTTCAACTGTGATAGACTTAGCTCTCATCAGCAATACCATCATATAAGACACTTCCAAAAGATTCATGATGGAAAATGCTCCCCATATCCAGAAAAAAAAATTGTGCAATCTGAATTCAGATTGAAACATACTATTTTTACTTTTTTACTTTCTTGAAGTTTTCCCCTTTTGTTCTGATTCTTCTTTCACAAAATGACTAATGTGAAAATATGTTTAATGTGATTGTGTATGTATGTGTGTGTGTGTGTGTGTATATATATATAAATATATATATATATATATATATATATATATATATATATATATAAATATATAAATATATAAATATATAAATATATATATATATATATATATATATATATATATATATATATATATATATAACTTATATCAGATTGCTTGCCATATTGGGGATGAGACAAGGAAGAGAGGGAGGGAAAAATTTGTAGCTCAAAATCTTATAAAATGAATATGGAAAACTATCTTTATATGTGACTAGAAAAATATAATACTTGGGGCAGCTAGGTGGCACAGTGGATAGAGCACCAGCCCTGGAGTCAGGAGTATCTGAGTTCAGATCCAGCCTCAGACACTTAACATTTACTAGCTGTGTGACCCTGGGCAAGTCACTTAACCCCAATTCCCTCACTAAAAAAAAAAAAAAGAAAAAAGAAAAGAAAAATACAATACTATGTTAAAAGTTAATAAAAGAAATATTATTTATAAAAAATCTTAAGAAGCAGGAATGTGTTGAGACCAGGGGCTTTTATTTTAATAGGGGAAAACAACTTACTAAAATGTGAAAACAATGTTCTAAAATGATTAATAATTTTTGGATATATTTTTGAGTACAGAAGGCATAAGCTACACATTTAAAAAAACATTTGTTTTTGGTGAAAATGTGTTTTGTTCTAATTAGTAATTCAATATATATATATATATATTTGTTTATATGATTTTCATTAAATATAGATCTATAAACAAAATAAATATACCAAATAAATATAAGTAATAATTTCAAAACATTTTAAATTTAACTTCCCATGTATTGTCATTAATAGCATTAATATGTTTGAATGTTTATTGAAAAACAGTAAATAATTCTACTTAGTAGAATATAGCAGACAATATATTTTTTTTAAATTTCAGCATAGAATTATATGCTCAAGTTGAAAGAGGGCAAGACTTGAGGAAATATAGAGATGGGTTCAAATCCTTGGCTCTCATATCAAATGATTATGTGATAATGTAGAAGTCACCATCTTTCTTAGTTTTTCATCTATGAAATGAAGCTAGCAATATTAATACTAAAACCTTAGAAGTTTGTTGTAAAGAAAGCAGTTTGGAGATTGTAAATCCCATATAAGTCTTTTTTGCATGCTACCTATTGTAGCTATTCATATTTTATATATTTATACCCCATAGCATACAATAATCTTCTAATAATCTCTTTCATTTATATATACCCATATGGTAGGTATACACATATGGGTGAAAAGGTATATATTACATACATATATATATATATGTACACATACATGAATACATACATACATAAATAGACCCATATGTCTTTATACACACATATGTGTATATTTCCCACATTGGCAAAATCACAGGTATTCACTGTATGTGTTTAAATGTGTGTATATCTATTTATCTATTTATCATCTATCTACCTATCTAAATGCACATATGCATCTATATACAAGTATGAAAATGTGTAGGTAAATATGTATATATATATGTATGTGTGTACATATATATATAGAGAGAGAGAGAGAGAGAAAGATACTTTCATAAATATTGGCATATATATATATATACATTTACTTACATTTGTCATAATACATGTATAAATGTTTATATATGTATTTATGTGTATATTACACACCTGGGCACATATGTATGCACTTTTATGTCTGAATATACACATAGAGACATCATGCATAGATATATGTATATATCAACATATAGGTATTTATCTATATATACCAACCTACTTGCCTTACTACCCATCTGTCCATCCATCCATCCATCCATCCATTTATCTATCTGACTAGAATTGTAAAGTTGAGAAAAACCTCAGAAGCCATTTAGCCCAATAAGCAACTGAAGAGGGATCACAACTACAATATATCCTACAAGTAGTAATAGAGCCTATGTTTATAAACATCCCCGGTGAGGAAGAACCCAATTTTTGGCAGGTTTGCTGAGAAGATAGAGTACTGGATTTGGAATCAGTAAAAAATGAGTTCACATCTAACCTCAGATGCTTACTATCTGTATGAGTCTGTGAAAGTCAGTGAACCTATGTTTGTCTCAGTTTCTTCAACTGTAACATGAAGACAATACTAATACGTACTTGCCAAGATTATTGTGAGGATAACAATTAGATACTATTTTAAAAATTTTAGCACAGTGCCTCGAACATATTAGGTACTAATATATTATATTATGTAGTTCATCATCATCGTTATTTCCCAAGACCAATCATTGTAAATTTAGATAACTAATTCTTAGGAAGTTTTTTTTTCCCTTACTTCATGCCTAAATTTGTCTCTCCTCAATTTCTTACTGGATATAATTTGAAATGTCCTCTAGATTTGGGGAGAAGAGATTGATAAAGGCTCAAAGGAACAAGTCTAATCCATTTTCCATATGACAACCCTTAAAATACTTTAAAAAATCCATTTCTATAAACTCCTTAAAACATCCATGTATCTCATGCATTTCCTTTTCTTTAAACTAAGCACATCTTTTTTCAGTTGATGTTAATATCCCATAATCTTGTGCTCCTAATCATATTGGGTACCCTCTCTTAAAGGTTCCCCAGCTTATCAATGCTTTACCAAATACATGGTGCCAAGAATGGAGTATGTTGTACTAAATCTTGTTTGACCAGGATAGAAAATAGTAGAACAATGACTTCTCTAGTACTTGACACTTTGTCTCTTTTGATATAATCTAAGTTTGTACACCATTTGGGGAAGTCATACAATGCTATTGATTCCTTTTGAATTTGAAGTCCATGAAAAACCCAATTGTTTTATTGTTTTCTTTTGTTATTCTGGAAAAACTGCTTTTTATTCATGGTTCCCATATCTTGTAATTTTGAAGTTAACTTGAGAACCCAAGTGTAAGGTTATATATTTATCCTTAGTAGATTTCATCTTACTTTATTTGCCCAATTTTTCTACTTTCTAAAAAATATTTTTTGAATACTAACTCTGTCATCCAATGTGTTAGCACTGCAAATTTTATAAGCATGACATCTATCCTTTTTTCAAATAACTTAAACAATGATAAATAGCACAAAACTAGGTATAGATTTTGGGGACACTCAACTAAAAATCTCTCTCCAATTTGTTATCAATTGATTAATGATAATATTTGGTTCTAATCATTCTACCAATTCTGAATCCACCACCAGCACAATTATTTTATTATCTCACTTGTATTTCTTCATATTTTCAACAAGAATAACATGAAAAACTTTGATTAATGCATTTATAAATTTTATGTAAAGTAAATCCATAACATTTCTCTTGATTAAGGTTAATAATCTTGTCAAAAAGAAAATAAGGTTAATTTGATATAATGTGTTCTTGGTAAAGCCATGTAGGTTTTTTGTACCTTCTCATCTAGATGTTTACTATGTCTTAAATAAATGATTCTAGTGTCACAATGGACTGACCAATGTCCAAAGTCCTTTTGAATACACATAAGAGTGCTCAGCTGATGTAAACCCCATGTTGAGCTTGGAACATGTGCAGATATACTTTTGCCATTTCTATTCTGCTAACTTCATGCTGAAAATAATTATCTTTGATCAGCTATGTGTCTTTCTAGTGTGGTAACATATTTAACAGTTGTCTTCTGCTGGCATAGTATTTGAGAATACAGGGTCATCTCTATGACACCATAAGGCATCAGCGTAGAAGCTCATGAAGATTGCAATGGAAAACAGCAGAAAAAGAAGAGGAGCAGCTCTGTATTCTCTGTCATACATTATTATTATCCCACCAATAGAGCAAAATGATTATCCCTTTTAAAATATTTCCTTTTTCACAATATAGCTATTGTGAAAACAATAACAACCAAAAACAACCAACAAACTCTTTGGCATTGTCAGCATTTCTGTCTATCATTAACTTAGTCTGCATTCTAGCACTCCTGACCTTGCAATTGCAGCACAGTACCCTGCTTTTGTATTTCTCCTCTACTACTGACCCTTGCTTTCATGTCTCCTTAAAATAAGCTGGTCAAATGAGTTTTTTTATCCATATTGGTTGCTACAGACTTTTCTTCTCTTCAGAATTTTTATTTTCCTGATGTCAAGATTTCACTTTTGAGAATTTCACTTAACTTCTAGACAAAAATTTCCTGTAAAATGTCAATGCTTTACTACAATGCTTTGCTCAAATCTTGATAAAACATATTTGTGGTATTCTTCTGATGATATTTCCAGCTATCATACCCTGAAATAAATTAGATTGATCTTATATGACATGTTAAAGATGAAGTCACACTAACATTTTATGATCATTATTTCCCTTTCCACTTGCTTATCATATGTCTTTTCAATATTCTATCTATTGTACCTTTATTTCCTTTGAAACTTTGTCAGTCTCTGCTCCCCAAATCTAGAGTACATTTCAAATTATATCCAGTAACTTTCATTCTTTCTTCTCTTTCTCTGTAAGAAATTATAAGTTTGAATAGTTACTTGTTATCACTAAATTCTACTTCTTACTGTTTCTTATACAAGACTTACCATATCCCAACCTTTTTCACTGATGGTCACTCAAGCCTGGAATGCATTTACTCTTCATCTTCACCTCTTAGAATCCTTCATTTCCTTCAAGCATAACCTTCTAAATGAATAATTTTATAATCCTGAGTTTCTAGTGCTGATTCTTTCTGTAAAATACAATATCTTTTTTATATATCTCCATATACATTTATACATATAAACATATTTACACATAGATATGTGTGCATATACATTTTGATATAGCTATATAAAATAAAAAGAGTTACCTCAAAATGTGTCTTTCTCAGTATCAACAACATTGTTGATCAACTGTGATAGACTTGACTCTTCTCAGCAATACAATGGTCCAAGTTAGTTCCAAAAAACTCATGATGGAAAATTCTCTCCAAATCCAGGAAAAAGGGACTATGGAATTTAGATGCAGTTTGAACCATACTATTTATATATATTTTTTCTTTTTTGAGGTTTTTCCTTTTTCCTCTAATTCTTCTTACATAGCATGACTAATGTAGAAAAATGCTTAATGTGATTGTACATGTATAACCTATATCAGGTTGCTTGCTATATTGTGGAGGGGGAAGGGAGTGGAGGGAAGGAGAAAAATTATAAACTAGAAATCTTATAAAAACAAATGTTGAAAACTGTCTCTACATGTAACTGGAAAAAACCAAAATACTTTTATGGAAAAAAGACAAGCACACTCAAAAATGTGTGTTTTTATGTGTTCATATTGCTTCTACCTATAAAATATAAGTTTCTTAAGGGCAGGGATTATTTCACTTTTGTCTTTTTATCATTGGCCTAGAACAATGTCTGAAATGTACTATGTTTTTAAAATATATTTGTTAGTTGCCTGAAGTCTCTTACAATTTCTACTTAAGCTACCAGTTTTCATTAATGAGAGGCATGGTAAAGAATGAATTGGCTCTAGAGTCAAGAAGACTTTGTTTCAAGTCATACCTCTGCCCATACCTGTGAGACCCTAGGAGAGGTTATTGTTTTCTTCATACCTCAGGCAATTATTAGAAGTTGCAAAACAAGTTGAGTTTCTTCACGCAAGTTCTCCATATCAATGAAGTCATAAGTATGGTTGAAAATTTATTCAAAAGACAGACAAATAAATTTTATCCATAAAAGTACAATAGAGTCATTAAGACCTCTCAGATTTCATACTATGTTCTGAATATTCTTTAAACCCATATAGACATAATTGTATCAAATGTTTGTATTCGCAATATCATTAATGAGTATCTATTTTAGAATTTAAGTAGATATTAGTAGATTTATTTTATTAAAATACATTTTTGGTATTGTTCTGAAAGTCCTCCATGTTGAATGACAAAGCCATTTCTTAAGCAAGTGGGAAAGAGAGTTGCATTTATGAATGGGTTTTTTGTTGTTCTTTATTTTTCATTTTGTTTTTGGTTCCTGCATTTTAAACTTCTGCTACTGAAGCTTTTCAGAACACTTTCACATTTTTTTTCCAGAAAGGAAACACAATCATTTAAAAACTGATCTGCAGGGGGGTGCTGACAAGATGACAGAGAGAAGCCAGCAAGACACCTGAGCTCTCCTTCTGTTCCCTCAAAAAGAATATTAAATCAAGCCTCTGGATGGAATCTGAAACTACACAAGCTGCAAAGAGACAGAGAGACACAATCTTCCAACCAGAGATAATTTAAAACACTTGAGGAAAAGTTGGTCTCACTTGGGCAAAATGGAGGCACAGCACAAAGGGGTTCATGGCAAGTCAGCAGGAAGCTCTGAGCCACAGTCAAGCAACTGAGGCCCCTTAATCCTGGCTCAACAAGCTGGTGGTGCAGTAGGACAGTGATGAAACCCACTTACACCAGCTGAGAGGGCAGGTTGCCAGCTAGAGGGCCACCCACAGGACAGGAGTGACCAGGCCCACAGATCCTAGCACGCAGCCAACAAGCCCAGAGCAGTGAGAAATCCACAAGCCATAGAAGCCTCAGTGTAGAAAGCCAGTGACACAGCACCTATACCCCAGCACAAGAAGCTTGAAACAGGGACCCTGGTGCCCCCAGAGCAGACATCAACTTAAAAAAAAGCTGCAATATGAGTAAGAAACAAAAAAGAGCTCTTACCATTGAGAACTTCTGTATCTACAGGGAAGAGGCAAACAAACACAAACTCAGATAAGGACAATACTCTCAAATTGCCTACATGTGAGGTCTCAAGAGGGAAGATGAGTTGGTCTTATGAACAAAAAGCCTTCTTGGAAGAACTCAAAAAGGATTTTAAAAATCTATTGAGAGAAATAAGGAGAGAAATGAAAGCAACACAAGAAAATTATATAAAAAAAGAAACAGCTGCTTGGAAAAGGAAGCACAAAGATTGACTGAAGAAAACAATTCCTTAAAAAATTCATTTAGCCAAATGGAAAAAAAAAGTGCATAATCTCACTGAAGAAAACAATGCCTTAAAAATTAAAATTGGACAGTTGGAATATAATGAATCCATGAGACACCAGGAATCAGTCAAGCATAATCAAAAGAATGAACAAATAGAAGAAAATGTGAAATACCTGATTGGAAAGACAACTGACCTGGAAAACAGATCCATGAGAGACAAATTGAGAATCATTGGACTGCCTGAAAGCCATGATCAGAAAAAGATTCTAGACACCATATTCCAGGAAATTATCAAGGAGAACTGCCCTAATATTATAGAATCAGAGGGTAAAATCATCATTTAAAGAATCCTATGAACACCTCCTGAAAGAGACCCTAAAAAGAAAACTCTAAGGAATATTGTAGCCAAATTCCAGAATTGTCAGGTGAAGGAGAAAATACTCTAAGCAGCCAGAAAGAAGCAATTGAAATATCATGGGGGGCGGAGCCAAGATGGCGGAGAGGAAGCAGCAAGCTGCCTGAGCTCTCCTTCTGTTCCCTCAAAACGAACATTAAATCAAGCCTCTGGACGGATTCTAAAACTACAGAACCTGCAAAGAGACAGAGAGACACAGTCCTCCAACCAGAGATAATTTAGAAGACTTCAGGAAAAGGTCGGTCTGACTCGGGCAAAAGGGAGGCCCAGTGCAGGGCAGCAACCCAGCGCCGAGGGGGTCAGGGCAAGTCAGCAGGAGCTGCGGGCCACAGCCGAACAACTGAGGCTCCCGGAACCTGGTTCAAAAATCTGGTGGCCAAGAAGGACAGTGGAAAAACTTACCTGCACCAGCTGAGAGGGCCACGAACGGCGGGATCAGACGCCGGGGTCTGGCGCCTGGCTGGCCGAGCACAATCATACAGGAAGTGCAGGGCAGGGCATCTCCACACA
This sequence comes from Dromiciops gliroides, assembly GCF_019393635.1. Lineage (NCBI taxonomy): Eukaryota > Metazoa > Chordata > Mammalia > Microbiotheria > Microbiotheriidae > Dromiciops > Dromiciops gliroides. Next base: position 269,205,734 of record NC_057861.1, on the reverse strand, counting down.
CCATAAAGGCCTCAGAGTAAAAGCCCGGTCACACAGCACCTATACACCTGCACAAGAAGCCCAAAACAGGGACCCTGGTGCCCCCAGAGCAGACCTCAACTTAAAGAATAAATAAATAAGCTGCAATAATGAGTAAGAAGCAAAAAAGAGCCCTCTCCATTGAGAGCTTCTGTATCAATAGGGAAGAAGCCAACACAAACTCAGATGAGGACAATAGCCTCAAATTGTCTACATCTGAAGCCTCACAAGGGAAGGTGAATTGGTCTCAAGAACAAAAAGCCTTCCTGGAAGAGCTCAAAAAGGATTTTAAAAATCAATTGCAAGAGGTAGAAGAAAAAATGGGGAGAGAAATGAAAGCAAAACAAAAAAACTATGAAAAAAGAATCAGCAGCTTGGAAAAGGAAGCTGAAGAAAACAAAGCCTTAAAAAATTCTTTTGGCCAAATGGAAAAAAAGCTGCATAATCTCACTGAAGAAAACAATACCTTAAAAAATTCACTTAGCCAAATGGAAAAAAAGGTGCATAATCTCACTGAAGAAAACAATACCTTAAAAAATTCACTTAGCCAAATGGAAAAAAAGGTGCATAATCTCACTGAAGAAAACAATGCCTTAAAAATTAAAGTGGGACAGTTGGAAGAAAAGGAATCCATGAGACACCAAGAATCAGTCAAGCAGAATAAAAAAAATGAAAAAATAGAAGAAAATGTGAAATACCTCATTGGAAAGACAACTGATCTGGAAAACAGATCGAGGAGAGACAATTTGAGAATCATTGGACTGCCTGAAAGCCATGACCAGAAAAAGAATCTAGATACCATATTCCAGGAAATTATTAAGGAGAACTGCCCTGATATCATAGAATCAGAGGATAAAATCATCATTGAAAGAATCCATCGATCACCTCCTGAAAGAGACCCCAAAAGGAAAACTCCAAGGAATATTGTAGCCAAATTCCAGAATTATCAGGTGAAGGAGAAAATACTCCAAGCAGCCAGAAAGAAGCATTTAAATATCATGGAGCCACAGTCAGGATTGCTCAGGACCTGGCAGCTTCAACATTAAAGGACCGCAAGGCTTGGAATATGATATTCCGGAAGGCAAAGGAGATTGGATTGCAGCCGAGAATCTATTACCCAGCAAAAATGTGCATTTTCTTTCAGGGGAAAAGATGGACATTTAATGACATTGGGGACTTTCAATCTTTCCTGGTGAAAAGACCAGAACTGAATAGAAAATTTGATCTCAACATACAAGACTCAAGAGAAGTTTAAAAAGGTAAACAGAGGGGAAAAAAAAAGTTACCCTATTAGGTTAAACTGTTTATATCCCTACACAGGAAGATAATACTCATAACTCTTAAGAACTGTAAATGTATTTGGGCAGAGAGAAGGACTTTATATAGAGGGTATAAATATAAATTGTCTTTGATGTGATGATACAAAAGAATTAAGGGGATAAAAAGGGAGTCTATGGGGAGGAGAGGAAAGGGGAGGTGGAATGGGATGAATTATATCATATGAAGAGGTGGAAAAAAACCTATTATAATAGAGGGAAAGAAAGGAGGGGGGAACATGGTTTCAACCCTATTCTCATTAGATTTGACTCAAAGAGGGAATAACATATACGTTCATTGGGATAAAGAAACTTAACTCATTCTTTAGGGAAACAAAAGGGGAAGGGAAAGGGGGGGGACTGATAGAAGGGAGGACAAAAGCAAGGGAGAAAAGGGTAAAGAAAAGAGAGGGGGGTGATAAAAAGGGAGGGCAGATTGGGGGAGGCAGGGGTAAGAAGTAAAACATTGGTGAGGAGGAATAGGGTGAAAGAAGGGGGGAAAAGTACAAAGGGGGTAAATAGAATGGAGGGGAATAGACAGTCAGTAATAATAACTGTGAATGTGAATGGGATGAACTCTGCTATAAAACGGAAGCGAATTGCAGAGTGGATTAAAAACCAGAACCCTACAATATGCTGTTTACAAGAAACACATTTGAAGCAGAGAGATACACACAGAGTAAAGGTAAAAGGCTGGAGCAGAATATATTATGCCTCAGCTAAAGTAAAAAAGGCAGGGGTAGCAATCCTTATCTCAGACAAAGTGCAGGCAAAAATAGATCTCATTAAAAGAGATAAGGAAGGAAATTACATCTTACTTAAAGGTACTATAGATAATGAAGTAATATCAATATTGAATATGTATGCGCCAAGTGGTATAGCATCCAAGTTCTTAGAGGAGAAGTTAAATGAGTTACAAGAGGAATTAGATAGTAATACTATACTAGTGGGGGATCTGAATCTCCCCCTCTCAGAATTAGATAAATCTAGCCAAAAAATAAATAAGAAAGAAGTGAAAGAGGTGAATAGATTACTAGAAAAGTTAGACATGATAGATGTCTGGAGAAAATTGAATGGGGATAGAAAGGAATATACCTTTTTCTCAGCAGTACATGGCACATTTTCAAAAATTGACCATGTATTAGGGCACAAAAACATCATAGTCAAATGTAGAAAGGCAGAAATAGTAAATGCATCCTTCTCAGATCATGATGCAATAAAAATTACATGTAAGAAAGAGCCAGGGAAAAGTAGAATGAAAATCAATTGGAAACTAAATAATTTCATTCTAAAGAATGAATGGGCCAAACAAGAAATCATAGAAACAATCAATAACTTTATCCAAGAGAATGACAATAATGAGACAACATACCAAAATGTATGGGATGCAGCCAAAGCAGTGCTTAGGGGAAAATTTATAGCTCTAAATGCTTACATGAATAAGAAAGAGAAAGAGGAGATTAATGAATTGGGCATGCAACTTAAAAAGCTAGAAAAAGAACAAATTAGAAATCCCCAATTAGACACTAAATTAGAGATCCTGAAAATTAAAGGAGAAATCAATAAGATTGAAAGCAAAAAAACTATAGAATTAATCAATAAAACTAGGAGCTGGTTTTATGAAAAAACCAATAAAATAGATAAAATATTGGTTAATTTGATTAAAAAAAAGAAAGAAGAAAATCAAATTACCAGTATCAAAAATGAAAAGGGTGAGGTTACCACCAATGAAGTGGAAATTAAAGCAATAATTAGGAAATATTTTGCCCAACTGTATGCCAATAAATTTGACAATCTAAATGAAATGGATGAATATTTACAAAAATACAAACTGCCCAGGTTAACTGAAGAGGAAATAAAATCCTTAAATAAACCCATATTAGAAAAAGAAATTGAACAAGCTATTAATGAACTCCCTAAGAAAAAATCCCCAGGGCCAGATGGGTTTAAGGGTGAATTTTACCAAACATTTAAAGAACAATTAATTCCAATATTATACAAATTATTTGGAAAAATAGGTGAAGAAGGAGTTCTACCAAATTCGTTTTATGACACAAATATGGTGGTGATACCAAAACCAGGCAAAACAAAAACAGAGAAAGAAAATTATAGACCAATTTCCCTAATGAATATTGATGCTAAAATCTTAAATAAGATATTAGCAAGGAGATTACAGCAAGTGATCACCAGGATAATACACTATGACCAGGTGGTATTTATACCAGGAATGCAGGGCTGGTTCAACATTAGGAAAACTATTAACATAATCAACCACATCAATAAGAAAACCAACCAAAATCATATGATTATCTCAATAGATGCAGAGAAAGCTTTTGACAAAGTACAGCACCCATTCCTAATAAAAACACTAGAGAGTTTAGGAATAGGGGGAGCTTTCCTTAGAATAATAAACAGTATCTACCTAAAGCCATCAGCAAGTATTATATGCAATGGAGATAAATTAGAGGCCTTCCCAATAAGATCAGGGGTGAAACAGGGATGTCCATTATCACCCCTATTATTTAATATTGTTCTAGAAATGTTAGCTTTAGCAATCAGAGAAGAGAAAGGAATTAAAGGAATTAGAATAGGCAAGGAGGAAACAAAACTATCACTCTTTGCAGATGATATGATGGTATACTTAAGGAATCCTCAAGAATCAAGTCAAAAATTACTTGAAACAATTAACAACTTTAGCAAAGTAGCAGGATATAAAATAAATCCACATAAATCATCAGCATTTCTATACATGACCAACAAAGTCCAGCAGCAAGAGATCGAAAGAGAAATTCCATTTAAAGTAACGGTAGGTAATATAAAATACTTGGGAGTCTACTTGCCAAGACAAACCCAGGAACTCTATGAACACAACTACCAAACACTCTTCACACAAATCAAATCAGATCTAAATAATTGGAAAGATATCAATTGCTCATGGATAGGCAGAGCTAATATAGTAAAAATGACAATACTGCCTAAATTAATTTACTTATTCAGTGCCATACCAATCAGGCTACCTAAAAATTATTTTATACAGCTAGAAAAAATAATAACAAAATTCATCTGGAAAAACAAAAAATCAAGAATATCCAGGGAAATAATGAAAAAAAATTCACAGGAAGGTGGGTTAGCGGTACCAAACCTGGAGCTTTACTATAAAGCGGCAGTCATCAAAACTATCTGGTACTGGCTAAAAAATAGAGTGGTAGATCAATGGAATAGGCTAGGCTCAGGAAATGCAGTAGTAAATGACACTAGTAATGTAGTGTTTGATAAACCCAAAGACTCCAGCTTCTGGGATAGGAACTCAGTATTTGACAAAAACTGCTGGGAAAACTGGAAGATAGTATGGCAGAAATTAGGCTTAGACCAACATCTTACACCTTATACTAAAATAAGGTCAAAATGGATACATGATTTAGACATAAGAGGTGATACCATAGGTAAATTAGGAGAGAAAGGAATAGTGTACCTATCAGATCTTTGGAAAGGAGAACAGTTTTTGACCAAACATGAGATAGAGTATATTATACAATGCAAAGTGGATGATTTTGATTATATTAAATTAAAAAATTTTTGTACAAACAGAAGCAATGCATCCAAAATTGGAAGGGAGGCAGAAATCTGGGAAACAATTTTTGAGGCCAGTGCTTCTGATAAAGGCCTCATCTCTAAAATATATAGGGAATTAAATCAAATTGATAAGAATCCAAGTCATTCCCCAATTGAGAAATGGTCAAAGGATATGAACAGGCAGTTTTCTGATGAAGAAACCAAAGCTATCTATTCCCATATGAAAAAATGCTCTAAATCTCTAATGATTAGAGAGATGCAAATTAAACAAACTCTGAGGTACCACCTGACACCTATCAGATTGGCTAAAATGACAAAAAAGGAAGATAATAAATGTTGGAGAGGCTGTGGGAAAATTGGAACACTAATGCATTGTTGGTGGAGCTGTGAGCTGATCCAACCATTCTGGAGAGCAATTTGGAATTATGCCCAAAGGGCGATAAAGCTGTGCATACCCTTTGACCCAGCAATCCCACTTTTGGGTCTTTTGCCCAAAGAAATCATGGAAGGGGGAAAGGGACCCACATGTACAAAAATATTTATAGCTGCTCTTTACGTGGTAGCAAGGAATTGGAAGTTGAGGGGGTGCCCATCAATTGGGGAATGGCTGGACAAGTTGTGGTATATGAATACAATGGAATACTATTGTGCTGTAAGAAATGATGAGCAGGAAGAGTTCAGAGAAACCTGGAGGGTCTTACGTGAGCTGATGATGAGTGAGATGAGCAGAACCAGAAGAACATTGTACACAGTATCATCAACATTGAGTGTTGACCTACTGTGATGGACTATATTCTTCTCACCAATGCAATGGTAGAGAAGAGTTCCAGGGAACTCATGATAGAAGAGGATCTGCAAATCCAAGAAAAAAAAAGAAAGAAAGAACTGTGGAGTATAGATGCTGATTGAACCATATTATTTCTTTTGTTTTGGGTGCTGTTGTTTTTTTTTTCTATTTTGAGGTTTTGCATCACTGCTCTGATTCTTTCTCTTGTAACAGGATTAATGCAGAAATAGGATTAATGTTATATATGTGTGTGTATATCTATCTATCTATCTATATGTATATGTATAGAGATATATAGATATAATCTATATCAGATTACCTGCTGTCTAGGGGAGGGGGGAGGGAGGGGAGGGAAGGAGAAAAATCTGAAATTGTAAAACATGTATAAACAAAAGTTGAGAACTATCTTTACATGTAACGGAAAAAATAAAATATCTCAGAAAAAAAAAAGAAAAAAAAAAGAAATATCATGGAACCACAGTCAGGATTGATCAGGACCTTGCAGTTTCAACATTAAAGCATCACGAGGCTTGGAATATGATATTCTGGAAGGCAAAGGAGCTTGGATTGCAGCCAAGAAACTATTAGCCAGCAAAACTGAGCATTCTCTTTCAGGGGAAAAGATAGACATTTAATGAAATAAGGAACTTTCAAGGTTTCCTGATGAAAAGACCAGAACTGAATATAAAATTCAATCTTAACATACAAGACTTAAGAGAAGTTTAAAAAGGTAAATGGGGGGGAAAATGGTATTCAATAAGGTTAGACTGTTTGCATCCCTACACGGGAAAATACTTATAACTTTTCAAAACTGTATTTGTATTTGGGTAGACAGAAGAATTATACACAGAGTGTATAAATATAAACTGTCTTTGATGTGATGATATAAAGAAAATTAAGGGATTAAAAAGGAAGTTTATGGGGAGAAGAGGAAAGGGGAGGAGGAATGGGGTGAATTATATCATATGAAGAGGTGAAAAAAAAAACCCTATCACAATAGAGGGAAAGAAGGGAGGGGTGAACATTGGTTCAACCCTACTCTCACTAGATTTGATTCAAAGAGGGAATAACATATACATTAATTTGGATAAAGAAACTTAGCTTATTCTTTAGGGGAGTAAAAAGGTAAGGAGAAAGGGGGGGCACTGATAGAAGGTAGGTCAGAAGCAAGGGAAAAAAGGGTAAAGAGATGGAATGGGGTGATAAAAAGGGAGGGCAGATTGGGGAAGGCAGGCATAAGAAGCAAAATGTTGGTGATAAGGAATAGGGAAAAAGAAGGGGGGAAAAGTAAAAAGGGGGTAAATAGAATGGAGGGGAATAGACAGTCAGTAATAATAACTGTGAATATGAATGGGATGAACTCAGACATAAAATGGAAGCAAATTGCAGAGAGGATTAAAATCCAGAATCCTACAATATGTTGTTTACAAGAAACACATCTGAAGCAGAGAGATACACACAGAATAAAGTTAAAAGTCTAGAGGAGAATATATTATGCTTTACCTAACATCAAAAAAACAAGGGTAGCAATCCTTATCTCAGACAAAGCAAAGGCAAAAATACATCTAATTAAAAGAGATAAGGAAGGAAACTACATCTTGCTAAAAGGTACTATAAATAATGAAGTAATATCAATATTAAACATGTATGCTTGAAGTTGTATAGCATCCAAATTCTTAGAGAAGTTAAATAAGTTGCAAGAGGAAATAGACAGTAATAATATACTAGTGAGGGATCTGAATCTTCCTCTCTGAAAATTAGATATATCTAGCCACAAAATAAATATGAAAGAAGTTAAAGACATGAATAGAATGTTAGAAAAGTTAAATATGATAGATTTCTGGAGAAAATTGAATGGGGATAGAAAGGAATATACCTTCTTCTCAGCAGTACATGGCACATTTTCAAAAACTGACCATGTATTAGGGCACAAAAACATCATAGTCAAATGTAGAAAGGCAGAAATAGTAAATGCATCCTTCTCAGATCATGATGCAAGAAAAATTACATGTAATAAAGAGCCATGGAAAGGTAGACTGAAAATCAATTGTTAACTAAATAATTTCATTCTAAAGAATGAGTGGGTCAAACAAAAACATTATCCAAGAGAATGACAATATTGAGACAACATACCAAAATCTGTGGGATGTACCCAAGGCAGTGCTTAGGGGAAAATTTATATTTCTAACTTCTTACATGAATAAAAAAGAGAAAGAGGAGATCGATGAATTGGCCATATAACTTAAAAAGCTAGAAAAAGAACAAATTAGAAATCCCTAATTAGATACTAAACTAGAGATCCAGAAAATTAAAGGAGAAATTAATAAAATTGAAAGCAGGAAAACTATAGAATTAATAAAACTAAGAGCTAGATTTATGGAGAAAACAAAATAAAATAGATAAACCCTTGGTTAATTTGATTTAAAAACATAAAGAAGAAAACCAAATTACCAGTATCAAAAATGAAAGGGGGAGATTTTACCTCCAATTAAGTGGGGATTAAAGCAATAATTAGGAACTATTTTGCACAACTGTATGTCAATATATTTGACAATCTAAATGAAATGGGTAAATATTTACAAAAATACAAACTGCCTAGTTTAACTGAAGAGGAAATAAAATCCTTAAATAAGCTCATATTAGAAAAAGAAATTGAACAAGCCATTACTAAACTCCCTATGAAAAAAATCCCCAGGGCCAGATGGATTTACATGTGAATTCTACCAAACATTTAAAGAACAATTAATTCTGATATTATACAAATTATTTGGAAAAATAGGTGAAGAAGGAATTCTATCAAATTTGTTTTATGACACAAATAAGGTGGTGATACCAAAACCAGGCAGAGCATTAAGAGAACGAAAATTATAGACCAATTTTCTGTGATAAAATAATGGGATTTAGCAGGTACTCAAAGACCCACCTGGAGATTAAATCTAGACTGATTGAATCAAGTCAGAGTGATTGACTGCTGATTATCCTATTTCGTTAACTGGATTATAATCACACCTGGCTACTCTTAAGAAGGTATGGTTCTCAGAAGCTAGACTATGAACTTAACTTGAGAACACCTTCAAGTTCAGTGAACCAATGGATTTAGAGGACATCAACCAATCAGCTTGAAGCAGTGTGTAAGGACTGCTTCTGTTCAACACCTATAAAAAACTTCCACAATCAGTTTGCAAGTGAGTTCCTGATTAAAGCAGGCTGGTGCTGGAAGACTTGAGGAGGAACCAGACAAGGCTGGAACTCTAGACTAGGTAGGCCTTTTTCTTAACTTTCTAAACTCCATGTGAATACCTGTATGTTTTTAATAAATACTTAATGCTCAAAGACTGGTACTGAAGCTTTTTTATTTAAGGGGATCACACAATCTAGATTTTAAACAACACACTCCATAATGAATATTGATGCAGTTCTACCTTAATTAATTTACTTATTCAGTGCCATACTAATCAGACTACTTAAAATTTATTTTTCACTGCTAGAAAAAATAATAACGAAATTCATCTGGAAAAACAAAAAGTCAAGAATATCAAGGGGAATAATGGAAAAAAATGCACAGGAAGGTGGGTTATCTGTAACAAATCTGAAGCTCTACTATAAAGCAGCACTTATCAAAACTATCTGGTACTTGCTCAGAAATAGAGTGGAATAGGCTAGGCATAGGAGATACAGTAGTAAATGACTTTAGTGATGTCCTATTTGATAAACCCACATACTCCAGCATCTGGGATAGGAACTCAGTATTTGACAGAAACTGCTGGGAAAACTGGAAGATAGTATGGCAGAAATTAGGCATAGACCAACATCTTACACCTTATACTAAATTGAGGTCAAAATGGGTACATGATTTAGACATAAGAGGTGATACCATAGGTAAATTAGGAGAAGAATGAATAGTCCACCTTTCAGATCTTTGGAAAGAAGAACAGTTTATGACCAAATATCTTATACTTTATACTAAAATAAGGTCAAAATGGGTGCATGATTTAGATGTAAGAGGTGAATCCAAGTCATTCTCCAATTGAGAAATGGTCAAAGGATATGAACAGGCAGGTTTCTGATGAAGAAATCAAAGCTATCTATTGCCATATGAAAAAAAATGCTCTAAATCACTATTGAATAGAGAGATGCAAATTAAAACAACTCCGAGGTACCACCTGAAACCTATCAGATTGGCTAATATGACAAAAAAGGAAAATAATAAATGTTGGAGAAGCTGTGGAAAAATTGGAACCCTAATGCATTGTTGGTGGAGCTGTGAACTGATCCAACCATTCTGGAGAGCAATTTGGAATTATGCCCAAAAGGCTATAAAGCTGTGCATACCTTTTGACCCAGCAATACCACTTTTGGGTCTTTTTTCCCAAATAGATCATAAAAAAGGGAAAAGGACCCAGAAGTACAAAAATATTTATAGCTGCTCTTTTTGTGGTGGCAAAGAATTAGAAAATGAAGGGCTGCCCATCAACTGGAGAGTAGCTGAACAAGTTATGGTATATGAATGTCGTGGAATTCTATTGTGCTGTAAGAAACTATGAGCAGGAAGAGTTCAGAGAAACCTAGAAGGACTTGCATCAATTGATGATGAGTGATATGAGCAGAACCATAAGAACATTCTACAAAGTATTATCAACATTATGTGTTGATTAACTGTGATAGACTAGATTCTTCTCACCAATACAATGGTACAAGAAATTCCAGAGGACTCATGATGGAAAAGGCTCTCCAAATTCAGGGGAAAAAAAGGGAACCATGGAATATGGATGCTGATTGTGCCATACTATTTCTTTTGTTTTTTGGTGCTGTTGTGTTCCTTTTTTGAGGCTTTTACTTTTTGCTCTGATTCTTCTCCTATAACATGACTAATGAAGAAATATGTTTAATGTTTTATATACATATATATGTATATATATATATCCTATGTCAGATTACCTGTTGCCTAGGGGAATTGGGGAGAAAATTTGAAATTTGAAATCTTATAAAAACAAATGTTGAAAAGTATCTCTACATATAACTGGAAAATAATAAAATGCTTTTATTAAAAAAACTGATCTGCATACTTGTCATCATACCAACATCATGCTGAATTTTAGAAAGGTATTAATCATAGCCAGATGATTGAAGCAATCTCTTTATCAGGGAGAATATGGTGCTGAGGACAGAATAGGAAAGGGAAAAGATTTTGTTCCATATTTCAAAAGTAAAGAAAAAGTACTAATGACCTAGAGTATATTTAAAAACACCAAAGCACCTGTATCAGAACCCTAGGGCCACAGATCCCTGTGGTTCTAGGATTCCAGTTTTAGGTCCTGGTGATTTTAGCTTTTGTTTCACAACAGAGAAATATTTATGGATTATGCTTTGAATAAATATCATGTGCTTAGCTTGGGTTATATTGTCCCAATACAATACAATGTACACCAACTTTGGGGTCAATGACTTAGGTTCAAAGCTTGGTTCTCCCACTTGCTTTCTGTATGACCTTGTATAAGTCATTGAACCTCTTCAGTTTCCTAAGAAATAGAATAAGGGAGTTGGGTTAGATGAGCTCTAAGATTCCTTTTCCTTCCAAATCTATAATCCTGTGATTGTTGATTCTCAGAACTCTTACTTCTGATATTCTTATTATCCTATTGTGTGAAAGCCAAGCAGCAATATTGGGAACACAAACCTTAAGAAGAAGTAGATATGCACAGCAGCCTAGCTGTCTTAAAGTATTTTAAAGATTATCACTAGAGAGTTTAAAGCAGATGATCTATTACCAAGTATATTGAAAAGGGCATTTTTATTTTGGTCATATCACTGACATCTTTTCTAGTTCTCATATATTTTTTTTTATTACATGAATTCAGAAAGACTCAAATAATTAAAATTAACAAAGCCCAGGGAGAGAAAGAAGGATGAAATAAAGTAAAGGGGGAGGAGGAGGAAGGGGGGAAGGAAGAAAGAAAGAAATGAAGGAAATAGATAACGAAAGAGAGGGAAGGAAACAAGGAAATAAAAGAAGTAAGGAAATTAAAAGAAGAAAGGAAAGGGAAGGGAAGGGAAGGGAAGGGAAGGGAAGGGAAGGGAAGGGAAGGGAAGGGAAGGGAAGGGAAGGGAAGGGAAGGGAAGGGAAGGGAAGGGAAGGGAAGGGAAGGGAAGGGAAAGGAAGGAAGGGAGGGGAGAAAAATAAAAGCAATTTCCAAACAACAAAAATGACCCCATATCTTATTTTTAGATAAATTGTTGAGTTTGAATAATAGGTCATTACTAAATTCATCAGGTAACACTTTGCCAAGGCTATGCAAATACACATAGTCAATGAGTTTGGGATAGAACCAGAATTAGACATCTCTGCCTGTGGGTATCCAGGACATTGTTCAGTTCAATGAACCATATTTCCTCTCTGGGATTTCCAAGAGGTAGTTTATTTTCTCTGCTCATTAAATCCTTGGCCTCTCAACTGAAACTGTTAATTCTATAGAAATATTCCCCATGTACCTATCACTGCAACATTTAACTAGTTAAGAGGATTGGTGTAATGATTGCAAAGTGGGTATCTGGCTACTAGGCAGTGGTAGAGACCATTAACTTACCTCATGTGAATCACAGATCTTCCATCTGATGGTACATGGCCACTGTTGAATTAGAATGAATGTGTTAGATGTGAATGCCTCTATAATCCATCACCAATCTCCTGAGCCATCCAATCCCCCTACTGTTAAGGTGTTTGTGAGCTAGTGAAATCAGTGGTGCCATTGATTCTGTAGTAGGGGTAAGGGGAATAGAATGAATATGGTTTTTTACTACTTCCTTTTCTATGTGGATAAATAAAATGACATTTCAATGTACAGTTTACACAATAGAAATTAATATGTTTTTATATAATGGCTATTCTATTCAACTGCTACTTGGAAAGACTGATTTCTTATATTTCTCAACATTTCCAAAGTAATAAGATTGCCTTTGAAGACAATGGAAATTCTAAATTCTGATGAAGCCCATGAAAAAAAGGTAAAAAATAAATCCATATTACTAAGAAGAAACTTTATGTAAAATATTTAGTTGTAATTATTTTTAAAAATTCTAAATTAATTGGCGATACACACACACACACATATATACATATATATAGTGTGTGTATACCATGTGAATTTAATTTTTCTTGTGTCTGATGACAATTTTTATCTTTCTTAGATTATTGCAAAATCTATCTTACTCCCAATCACTCTCAAAAGCTCTAGTCCTTTATTTCCAAGAAGTCTACTGGCATTTTTTGCCAGTATCTTAACATATCTAAAACAAAAATACTCATCTTCTCCACCTCATTCTATCAAAAGCACCACAATCTTCCCATTCATCAGATTCATAAGCATTAAATAGACTATAGTTCTTTATTTTCCCTCCCACTATATATCCTTTCAATAACCATTGGTTTTCTTCTCTTCACTCCCACTAAAACCAGTCCAGTTCAGATTCTTATATATTTTTACCTATACTATTCCAAGAGACTTCTAATCAATCTCCCTTTTCTAATATGTCCTCATGACAGTTGTTTGTATAATCTTAATTCATGACTCTGAACATTCTTTCCTCTAGATGTATGTACAAGAAGGTTATATAAGATGTGGAGGGAGGACTAGCATTTCAAGTGTGAGGGCTTTGTTAGCATTTTTCAGAGTTGCTCATCCACCTCTGTTGTCTACCTGTCACGCAATTCTCACCTGTGGCTTCAAAAAGTTGTAGGATGTGCAATGGCTACAGCCTATTAAAACACTCTAATTAGATAGATTAAACCAGGTTGAGGGTGATCAATAGGTCTCAAGCCCATTGATGAGTTAGGGGGATGTCTATCCCTGGCAGAATGGGCAGATGAAAACAATTTGTTCCACCAGCTATGAAAGCAGCTGAATCAGGTGCTGTGGAGCTCTTAGAGCTTGGTCAGACATTGAAGGCAATAAGGTCATCCACTGCCTCCCAGGCCATCACCAGTTGTCTTGATTTTTTTCTTGCCACTGGACTTTGATGACTGGAAAAGCAAGTGAGGGTGATGACATTGAGAAACTCTGCCTCGTTTAAATACAGATCATGCAAAAGTCAAGACATTATTCATACCCCAACATCATGATGTCATCGGGCCTCTTCAGAAATGAAGAACAAACAACAAATACAGTAACAAGAGACCTGGCTAAATGCTTAGAGACTTCCTTCAAATCCTGTCTCTGATTCCTACTCACTGTGATATTTGGCAAGTCATTTAAGCTCACATAGGCTTCAATTTTTCCATCTTTTCCAAATTGGAATAGTTGACTAAATGGCCTTTCTGGTCCCTTTTAGTTCTATATCTATGATGCTGCAATGCAATGACCTATTTAAAAATCTTTCAGTGTCTCCACATTGTTGAATGGATAAAAGTATAAACTACTGACTAATCATAGCATTCAAGCTTCTTCACAATCTGCCTACCATTGCAGTTTTGTTTCATTCTACTCCCTTTCAAAAATTCTATGTTCAAATGAAATTTGATTTTTCCCCATCTTGAGTACCATTTTTATATGTGAAAGACTTTAAAGACAAAAAGAGGTTATGTTTATATATATATATATATATATACACACACATATATATATAATGTTTATATATATGTTATGTTTATATATATGTGTGTATGTGTGTGTGTGTATATATGTATATGTATGTGTATATGTATGTGTATATGTGTGTATATATGTATATATGTGTATACACACACAAACACACACACACATCTATATTCATTTTTCCCTAGACTCTACTCCTGACTCTCTGGACTATCTGCAACATGCCAAAGAAGACCTCCTACTCTGGAATTGCACTCTTCCCCTGCAACCTTCTCACAGGTCACCCCCCACCTGGACTTCTCACACAAGAAGTATAATCTTTCCCTGAGGTCTCTTGCTCTGATTGACTGGTTTCTTCTAGAACTTCCTTTTTAAGGGAAGAGTCCAGGTCATCCATGTCTTAATTTATGTTCAGGACCTACTCCTGAATCTCTGGACTTTCTACACCATGCTCTCAGATGGGTACTTTCTCCCCCTCACCCACGCTTCTCAGTTTACTTCTATGTATGTTTTTCCCATAACAGAATGGGAGTTCCATGAGGACAAGCATTAATTTACTTTCTGCTTGTATTTTTTAAATTTTTTTTAAGGCAATTGGGGTTAAGTGACTTGCCCAGGGTCACAATCTGCTTGTATTTTTAATTGAAGCATTTAGCAAAGGTCCTAGAAAGATTCCCAGGGTGCCACTAAGTTGTTCCATTTATTTTATCTCCTTACTGCAGGAGTGGGCCATTTTCTTTTTAATTTATAGATACCCATGAAGATGTTTTATGCCCCTTTTTTGTAAGCTGGTTTTTATTAGTACTATCTTCTAGTGTGTTTATACCCAACATCCAATCCAATCTAATTCAGTCCAATGAGAATCAACAATCAACAAACAATTATTAATTACTTAATATGTGACTTGTAGAGTGCATAGCACTGCAGAGGCAAAGATAAAAATAACCAGCCACTGATCTCAAGGAGCCTATTGAGGAAGACATATGCACATAAGAATATGCCAAACAAATGAAAGGTATTCAGGTGGAGACTGTCCATTGAGGGCATAATGAAAGGTTTTATGTAGAAGGTGCCATGTGATCAAAGTTCTGAAGGAATTTAGAGAGTCTAAGTGTTAAAGGTGAAATGGGAATACATTATAGACAACAGAACAGCTTTTTTTTAAAGCAATAAACATTTTTATTTATAGTTTTGGGTTCAATTTTTTATTCCTTCTTCCCTTCCTCCTCTCCTCCCTCTCTGAGGTGGCAAGCAACCAGATAGGGGTTATACAATTATAATTATGTAAAACATTATCATATTAGTCATTTTCTAGAAGAAAACTTGAACAAAAATGAAAGAAAGTGAAAAATAGCATACTTTATTCTGTTCCATCAATATCAGTTCTTTCTTTGGAGTTGGAGAGTATGTTTCAATAGCCCTTGGGGATTGTCTTGGATCATTGTATTATTGAAAATAGTCAAGTCATTCACAATTCTTCATCATAGAATACTCCTGTCTCTTTGCACAATACTCTATTGATTCTACTTACTTCACTATACATCAGTTCATACATATGTTTCCAGGTCTTTCTGAAATCATCCTGCTTGTCATTTCTTATAGCACAATAATATTCTATCACCATCATATACCATGGTTTGTTTAGCCGTTCCCCAGTTGATGGGTATTCCTTTGATTTCCAATTCTTAGCCACCACAAAAAGAGCTGCTAGAAATATTCTTTGTAGAAATAGGTCTTTTTCTCTTTTTGGGGATGTCTTTTGGGATATAAACATAGCAGTAGTATTGCTGGATCAAAGGGTATGCACAGTTCTATAGCCCTTTGGGCATAGTTTCAAATTGCTCTCCAAAATGGTTGGCTCTTTTCAAAACTCCACCCACAGTGAATTAGTGTCCCAGCTTTCCCACATCCTCTCCAACACCCAATATTTACCATTTTTGTTGTATTTACCACTCTGATAGGTGTGAGGTGATACTTCAGAGTTATTTTAATTTGCATTTCTCTGATTGATAGTGATCTAGAGCATTTTTTTCATATGATTGTAGATAGCTTTGTTTTATTTGTCTGAAAACTGCCTGGTCATATCCCTTGCCCATTTCTCAATTGGGCAATGACTTGTATTTTTATAAATTTGACTCAGTTCTCTATATATTTGAGAAATGAGGCCTTTATCAGAGATATTTGTCCCAGTTTTCTGCTTTCCTTGTAATCTTGGTTACATTAGTTTTGTTTGTGAAAAATCTTTTTAATTTTATATAATCAAAATTATCTATTTTATATTTTGTTTTACTTTCTATATCTTCTTTGGTCCTAAATTATTCCTCCACTCATAAATCTGAAGATAAACAATTCCATACTCTCTTAATTTGTTTATGGTATCATCCTTTGTGTGTAAATAATATGCCCGGGCAGCTAGGTGGCACAGTGGATAAAGCACTGGCCCTGGATTCAGGAGGATCTGAGTTCAAACCTGACCTCGGACACTTGACACTTACTAGCTGTATGACCCTGGGCAAGTGATTTAACCCTCATTGCCTGACCAAAAACCAACCAACAAAACAAACAAAAACAATATACCGATTTTGATCTTATTTTTGTATACAGCGTGAGATTCTGGCCCAAACTTATTTTCTGCCAGAGTGTTTTCCAGTTTTCCTAGCAGTTTTTGTCACATAGTGAGTTTTTGTTCCAAAACTTTTGATCTTTGTGTTTATCATATACTAGATTGTTATAGTGATTTACTACAATATAATTTATATCTATTCTATTCCACTAATCTACCTCTCTGTTTTTTAACCAGTACCAGAAGGTTTTGATAATTAGTGTTTTATAATACAGTTTGATGTCCAGTATTGCTAGAAACCTTCTTTCATATTTTTTCATTGATTGCCATCATATTCTTTAATTTTTGTTTTTCCAGATGAATTTTGTTATTATTTTTTCTAGATCTACAAAATATATTTGATGGTTTGATTGGTATAGCAATAAATAAATTAATTAACTTAGGTAGGATTGTCATTTTTATCTTATACCTCAGGCTACCTATAAGTAATTAATATTTTCCAGTTGTTTAGATCTGAATTTATTTGTGTGAAAAGTGTTTTGTAGTTCTGGTCATACATTTGCTATATTTGTCTTGGCTGGTAGACTCCCAAGTATTTTATAATGGCCATGATTATTTTAAATGGAATTTATCTTTCTATTTGTTGTTGCTTAACTTTGTTGGTAATATATAGAAATGCTGATGATTTATGTGGGTTTATTTTGTATCCTCCAACTTTTCTGAAGTTGTTAATAATTTCAAGTAGCTTTTTAGTTGATTCTCTAGGAGT
The DNA here is from genome assembly GCF_019393635.1 of Dromiciops gliroides. Taxonomy (NCBI): domain Eukaryota; kingdom Metazoa; phylum Chordata; class Mammalia; order Microbiotheria; family Microbiotheriidae; genus Dromiciops; species Dromiciops gliroides. Next base: position 269,188,120 of record NC_057861.1, on the reverse strand, counting down.
TTCTAAGTATAACATCATATCATCTGCAGAGTGATAGTTTTGTTTTCTCGTTACCTATTATTATTTCTTTAATTAATTTTTCTTCTGGGCATCCATGCTTCACCCCTGATTGTATTAAGAAGGCTTCTAGCTTATCCCCATTACATATAATGCTTGCTGATAGTCCTAGATAAATAGTACTTACAATTTTATGGTAAGTTTCTTTTATTCATATGTTCTCTAGAGTTTTTTAAAGGAATGTATACTGTTTTTTTGTCAAAGGCCTTTTTAGTGTTTATTGTCGGAACTTGCTTCACTCCTGGACAGCAGTGGGGTCAAATCCTCCCTGGTGGTCTGTGTCAGCTGTGGGGTGCCTGGTGAGTGTCCCCACTAAGCTGTCCAGTTTGCTCACCTGCCCAGGGAACTGCTGGTTTGAAGGTGGGCAGAGCCTCACTGGTGGCTTGCCCCAGGTTTGGAGCCCTGCTGAAGCAGGCCCATTGCTGTGAGCTGAGAAACTACTGCTGTTGTTGCTGCTGCTATTGCTCCTGCTCCTATTGGACCTCACCTTCCTCCCTCCCAGGTAAGATTGACTTTTCCTTGCCAGATGGGAGGCTCCTTCCCTGCTACTGGAATGATTCAGAGGCAGTATGTCAGTTTGCCGGGGAAATTTGGGAAAGTTCCAAATGGTTGCCTCCTCACTCAGTCATGTTGGCACAGGAATATCATCACAACAGCTCTCAAATGGAAATGGATTGTCCCATGAGAAACAGCAAAAAAAGGCCAGTTTGCCTGGACCCTAAAATAAGGGAGGCATTATTTGAAAATGGTGGAAAGGTAGGTTGAGGCGAAGTTTGTAAGGACTTTAAAAGCTCAATATTGTTCATATTTAGCACTTATATTAATGCTTACCATATGCAAAACATTGTATTTGGTGCTTTGAAAGCAAAGACAAGATGAAAAATAGCACTTGTCCTCAAGCAGTTTGCATTGAGTGATGTATGCATCTTTCACTTGCCCTGTGGGTTACCTATAATATAGATTTTTCTAAGATTTTTATATTCCATTATTCAAAACTTTATATCAACACTGAGAGCTTACTGCATTAGAGAAGAATTTTATTTCAATAGGCAAAAAAACAGTGTCTAAAAGCATTGAACACCTTGAAAACAATATGGATATAGTATCCAGGTGTATACCATAACATAGCCAATGAGTATATAAACAGTGATTTCATTAGTATGAGGAACTCCTGTGTGAGAAATCTCCCTCTACCTCTGAAGTTTATGTATCTCATTTTCTCATTTTCTCTGCAACTTATACTCTTATGGACTTTCTAAGTATACTAGAAGGTTATATATCCTGTCAGGGTCATATAGTAAATATGTGTGAAATGTGAGCTGTGAAGATAAGTCTTCCTGTCTTTGTGGCCACCTTGTATACCACACTCCCTCTCAATTTGCTCAATATACTATTAATTTACTTTATTTTTCAAGTGTGGAGATCAAATCAGTCCTTTATAAATAGTAATAGATTTCATTATTGTGCTATAAGAAACAAAGAAAGACAAATTCCCAGAAACTTGGGAAGACTTAACTGATACAGAGTGAAATGAATTAGAACTAAGAGAACAATACATATAATAACAATATTGTATAGACAAACAACATTGATTAGCACAATGATCAACCAAGATTCCAGAGGACCAATGATGATGAATGCCAATCACTTTCCAACAGAGAGGAGACTTACTATTTTTCAAACTGAGATAAATGCTTTTCAATATTTTGAAAAACAGATATTTTTTGCTTGAATACACTTATTATAAGAATTTGGCTTTCTTTCCTCAGGGGGCAAGTTGGGCCAGAGAAGAAATAAATTCTCAATAATTAAAAAAATAATAATAATCTCTTGTTCTGGGGCCTGATGCAGTTGATACAAAGTCATCTGTGAATGCAAACATTTGTAAAATGTCATCACAGAAAGGGCATGCTCCATGCCATTGCTTTATGCCTTAACTCATTTTTTTTAATGTTTTCTAATATGAGGATTCTCATTTTCTCCCATTATACTTTGGAATGTTTTGCAAATGAATTTGTGTGAAACCAATGCTGCCCTTGTCTACATTTTGACACAGAGATAAAGCATTCTCTTGCATTAGAAAGCTTTGGGGATGATTGTCTTCATTATTGTCACAATTTTTTGCCATCAATAAAACTCTTTTTTAAGTCAAAGAATTGATCTTTTACTTTGGTTTATTTCTAATTTTAAATGACCAGATGACTTTTAAAAGTTGAATTGTGTAGTTTCTGGATATGTGACCAACAAGTTGCCTGACTCAACATTTTTTCCATGAACATGAGGAGGTAAATCAAGGGCAAGACAAGGATAATAGAAAGGAATGTATCATCCAAATCAGCTAAACAAGTCAGGAAACTGTGATTAAATACTGTAAGAAAGTAGAAAATGATTCAACACATAATGAGGTAGAGGACCCTGTATATTCTAAAAGAACATGCTTCTGAATGGTTTAAAAGAACAATAAGAAGTAGAAAGAATTGGTGGCCTACGTTTAATTGGCAAAATAGGGAAAAAAACTTGAAATCACCTTAACAAACCATAAGAAACAACAACAACAAAATATTGGTAATACAAATACATAGAAAGGAAGGACAATATGGAAGAAAAGAAGCAAAAAGCAATAACACTTAAAAAAGAATGTGATCTATATAAGTAAAATACATTGAAGGCAGGATCAATAAAGATGAATATATAATTAGATATCTTCTCAGAGAATTTTAAGTTTAAAAAAACCTGAACACTAAAATGTCAGAAATAATACAGAGAAAATACCTAGGACTGATGAATTCTGGGAAAAGAGTGTCAATTGAAATTATCTAGAGAACACTCCTCTACTTTCCCAAAAGAGACACAGCATGGTGCAAACTACAAGAAACATTATGTGGGGCCAGCTAGGTGGTGCAGTGGATAGAGCACCGGCCCTGGATTCAGGAGGACCTGAGTTCAAATCTGGCCTCAGACACTTGACACTTACTAGCTGTGTGACCCTGGGCAAGTCACTTAACCCACATTGCCTTGCAAAAAAAACAAAAACAAAAACAAAAACAAGACAAATTGTGGTAAAATTTATCTGATAAAAAACAAATTCTAGAAGTGACCAGAAAGAACATATTCAAATATAAAACAAGGGAAATTTGATTAACACAATAGGAATGGAATAATGTGTTTCAAAGAGCAAAGAAACTCATAGTTCAATGCAAGTTGACATACCCTGAGGATCTAATCAAAATCACTCGTTTAAAATGATGAACATTGGAGCTGGAGTCAAGGTGGCACAGAAAAGGCTTAAACTATCCCCCAAACTCCTCTCAACACATTTAAATAATGCCATAAACAATTCCTGCAGGGGTTGGAATCACAAAAGGACAGGTTAAGATAATTTTTCAGTCAAAAACTGCTTAGAAGGTAGGCAGGAAAGATCAGACTGGAGCACAGTCCAGAACAGGCTGCAGGTGCACAGATCAGGCCCAAGCGAAGTAAGAGCAGGCCTTGGGAGCCACTGACTCTGCAGTAGCAGTGGCTACTTACAGACCTCTCAGCCCACAAAAGGTAAGGGGGAGAAACAACTGAATAGAAGGAGATTACAGGGGTCTTTTTGCTAGCACTGAGGCAGAAGTTTTTTCTTTGCCCATACTCAAATCTGGGTGGCAGTCCTGGGTTATAGTCCAAGGGCAAGGAGGAAAACTAGTACACCAGAGTTTGTGGCTGCAATAGAACAGAAACCATTATGACAGTTCTAGGGAAGAAAAAAGTGCTTGTGGTCTCTCATAGACCACAGCACAGGCCAAGACAGTAGTAAACACACCTCTCTTTAGATTATGCCATTGTAATATCTAAAAACTTATAGGTCTCTAGAAATATCTCTGAAAAGAGCTGCTCAAAAACCCTGAAGCTTTGCACAGTGTGCCCTTCATCCTGGAAGGAGAGCCCCACCTTAGCAGAGTTAAAAGTCAAGAAACTGGCCAGAAAAATGAACAAACAAAAGGGAAAAAATTCCAACCATAGAAAGTTACTATGGTGACAAGAAATATCAAAAGACACTCTTAGAAGATAGAAAAATAAAAGCTCCTACATGCAAAGCTTCAATGAAAAACATGAATTTGTCTCAGGTCATGGAAGGACTCAAAAAGAACTTTGAAAATGAAGTGAGGCAGAGGGAAAAATGGAAAGAGAAATGAGAGTGAAGCAAGAAACTCATGATCAAAGATTCAGCAGCATGGTAAAGGAGACAAAGATACTGAAGAAAATAAAATCTTTAAAAAAACAGACTTGCAAATTGAAACAACTCTGAGGTACCACCTGAAACCTATCAGATTGGCTAATATGACAAAAAAAAAAGGAAAATAATAAATGTTGGAGAAGCTGTGGAAAAATTGTAACACTGATGCATTATTGGTGGAGCTGTGAACCGATCCAGCCATTCTGGAGAGCAATTTGGAATTATGCCCAAAGGACGATAAAGCTGTGCATACCCTTTGACCCAGCAATACCACTTTTGGGTTTTTTCCCAAGGAGATAATAGAAAAGGGAAAAGGACCCACATGTTCAAAAATATTTATAGCTACTCTTTTTGTGGTGGCAAGGAATTGGAAATTGAAGGGTTGCCCATCAGTTGGGGGAATGGCTGAACAAGTTGTGGTATATGAATAAAATGGAATTCTATTGTGCTGTAAGAAAATGATGAGCTGGCAGATTTCAGAGAAACCTGGAAGTACTTGCATGAACTGATGCTGAGTGAGATGAGCAGAACCAGGAGAACATTGTACACAGTATTTATGTGTTGATCAACTGTGATAGACTGGATTCTTCTCACAAATACAATGGTACAAGAAAATTCCAGGGGACTCATGATGGAAAAGGCTCTCCAAATGCAGAAAAAAATTATGGAATATGGATGCTGATTGAACCATACTATTTCTTTTGTTTTTGGTGCTGTTGTTTTTCTATTTTGAGGTTTTTTCCTTATTGCTCTGATTCTTCTCTTATAGCATGACTAATGCAGAAATATGTTTTATGTTGTTATATATATGTATATGTGTGTGTGTGTGTGTATAGACAGAGGGCATAGGTCTGAGTTGAATGTAAAGGGGTGATTTTTAAAAAATTAAGGTGTGAGAGAGGAATACACTGGGAGAAAGGGAAAGGGAGCTGTGTAATCAGGCAAAATATCACATATAAGAGGCAAGAATAGGTGTGGTAAAAAATGAAAGCTTTTAACTAAAATTTAAGAGTTGGCTAAACAATAACTGAAGGATGCCAGCTTTTGAAGGACCACTCTTTCTGGGAGGAGATCGTGACGAACAGCCAAGCATCTGCTAATGCTCGGGAGAGCGTGACCAAGCACTCTACTTCTGGGGTGAGAGCTTAAAAAACGAGGAGAGAACAGAAGTTGTCTCTCGCTCTGCACACACACATTGACTCAGGTTTGACGGCGTGTTCTGGTGATTGGCCCTGGTCCTCGGTAGCAGCACGTGCTTGATGCAGTTCTCAGCCTCAGAGGCGGCTTTGGGATTCGATGAGTTTTATAAAGAATATAGACTAAGCTTAGATCTAAAACTATTTATTTGTATTTCTACTTTCCTATTTCAGTAATCAGCATCACCTTGTTTGTTGGCAAATTAATTCCCAAACAATAAAAGCTAGGTAATCCATCTCTAATTAAAGCTCAGAGGCTTCTTTCTCTTACTGGTCTGGGAGATATATAAGGGAAAGGTTAAAGGGGAGTTTAATGCTCTTATATCCAATTTTAAATCTCACATAGGAAAATCATTCAAGAAGGGGATAAGTGAAAGGAGTTGGTGGTGATAGAAGGGAGATCAGATTAGGGGAGGTGTAGTCAGAAGCAAAACACTTGAAGAGGGACAGGGTGGAAGGAAAGAGGGAATAGAATAAACAGAGGGGAAATACGATGAGGTTAGTAATCATAATTGTGAAGAAAAAAATGTGACGCAAGTTTCTCTGAAAAAGACCTCATTTCTCACATATGTAGAGAACTAAGTCAAATTTATAGAAAGTTGAGCCATTCCCCAATTGGTAAATTTCCAAAAGGTATGAATAATTTTCAGATGAAGTAATCAAAGTTATCTATGAAAAATGCTCTAAATTGCTATTAATTTGTGAAATGCAAACTAAAACAGTTCTGAGGTACTACTTCATACCTATTAGATTAGCTAAAAGGACAGAAAAGTAAAATTAGAAATGTTGAAGGGGATTTGGGGAAAATGAAATATTAATGCACAGTTGGTGGACGTGTAAACTAATTCAACCAGTCTGTAGAGCAACTATGCCCAAAGGGCAAAAATTTGCAGACCTTTTGACCTAGAAATACCACTACTAGGTTTGTATCAAAAAAAGAGATAAAAACAAAAAGGAGAAGGACTTATATATACAAAAAATATTTATAGCAGTTCTTTTTCTGGTGGCAAAGAATGCGAAACTGAGGGGATGTCCATCAATATAGGAATGGCTAAACACATAGTGCTTCGTGATTGTGATGGAATAGTATTGTGCTAAAAGAAATGATGAGCAGGATGCTCTCAGAAAAACTTAGAAAGACTTACATAAGCTGATGCAAAGTGAAATGTATTTTGTACAAATTAACTGCAATATTGTAAGATGATCAGCTGTGAATGACTTAGCTATTCTCAGCAATACAATGATCCAAGACAACTTTGAAGGACTTCCATAAAAAGTGTTATCCATCCCCAGGCCGAAGAAACAAAACAAAAACAAAAACAAAACAAATTTTAAAAAAAACCTGATGGTATCTGAATACAGATTGAAGCATAATTTTTAAAGTTTTCTTTATTTTCTTGAGGGTTTTTGGTCCATTTTTTATTTCACAACATGATTAATATGGAAATATGTTTTTCATGACTCCACAAGTTTAACCTGCAAGGCATGATGCATAACTTTGTGTCTTCTGCTGGCGTTCTGATATATTGACAGTGACCATTAACACTACCTTTCAGTTTCAGCCATCCAGGTACCTCTGAATGGTTTCAACTCTTTTCTTACTTAATCAATTCCTCACCATCCTCTCCCTAACAAGAGTGTGAGAGATTTGATCAAAAGCTTAAAAGAATTTTAGATAGATTATATTCACAGAATTTCTCTCATCTATTAGTCAGTCATCCTGTCAAGAAAGAAAATGAGCTTATTCTGATATGTTCTTGATAAAACCATAACCAGTATTTCTTATTCTAGATATTCACCATTTATCTCTTAACGACCTTTAAACATTACTAGAATTCTTCCCAGGAATCATAATCAAGCACATTGATCTATAGTTTTAGACTCTGACCTCTTGATAATTAAAAAAAAATCAGGGCATTAGACCTTCTCCAAAATTATGGTATCTCCCATTTTCCAGTATCATTCAAATGATCAGCAGTCACATTTGTCTGTCCTTTTAATAATCATATGGATAAGTAATCCATATGAGCCAGGTGACTTGAATCCATCAGAGAATCTTGGTTCTCTCTTACTTTCTCCTTGTTTATCTTGGATATCAACTCTCTTTTAATAATTTTTGTCTTGTTATCTCTAATACAAAGGAGATTTGGCTTGTCAGAGAAATCAGATGCAGAGTAAGAATTAAGCATCTACGTCTTCTTTGTGTTGGCAGTTGTCATTGTTCCATCCAAATGAAACAAGATTCTATCTCTTCTCTAATCCCCTTCCCTCTTTCCTCAAATATACTAGTTCTGCTACTTATAAGTTATGTGATAATGGGCAAGTCACTTTCCCTCTCTCAATTTCAGTTTCATGATTTGTGAAATGATGGGGGATTTGATGATCAGATTCTGGTAAAAGTGCCAGAAAAAAATAATTTCTAAGACTGGCTCATGGGAATCACTACCACATAGAAAGGTCATTGGAAGCACTGGTACAATGTCCTATTCAGGGGTAGATAGGATTCCTTCTTTTCTAGCTTCTTTGACTTGTACCATATGCAGAGGTACTACATTGATAAAGTGTGCCATTTTCAGTAATGAATACATTAGTGCTAGAGTGGTGGTAGGTTTTAAATAAACCTCCATCTTTGTTTCTCTCTGTCTCTTTCTTGCTATTTATCTCTCTGTGTATCTCTTTCTCTTTGCCCAACTCGGCCTGCATCTTCCTCTGCTTTCCTCTCTCTGTCTCTGTTCCCACCCCTCTCTCTGTCCTTTGTCTCTTTCTCTTTGTCTCTGCCTCCTTCTTCCCTTCCTTCTTCACTTGATGTTCAGAATTTACAAATTGAAATAAAAATTCAGTGCTTCAGGAATGATGATACAAGGTGCTATACCTAAAATAAAGTTGCTTTTGCTTTTAAAGAAGACTTATAGCAGTCATTTCTAGCTCATAAAATTGATTTATATGAATGATACATGAATTTTTCACCCATTGTGCAGGAAAATTTAATTCCTAAGTGACCTCTATTTCAGGGCTTCTTAAACTTTTTCACTCATGACACCTTTTTGCCCAAGAAATTTTTATGTGACCCTGGGTATATAGGTATATAAAATAGATATTCAAATAAAATATTTACTACCAATTTTTTTAAGCCCCCCACATTCAGTTATATGAACCCGTATGGGGCGGTGACTCACAATTTAATAAGCTTTGCTCTATTTGAAACAGTTTTCATGTTTACATAAAAAATTCACATACATACATATGTACCTGTTTGAAATTACAGAATTATAGCACATCACAGTAGGAAAGTACCCATCAGCAGATATTAAGTTCAACACATAATTCATGTAAAACTTTCTCCAAAGCAGGTTATTAATTTCTCTTTTCCTATAACTTAACACCGTACTGGAAGCTAAGTAGTTATGATCAAGAACCATTTGTAATAGGCTTTTCAACTATGGTCTTTTTTTAAAAAAAAAAAAAGTTAATTTCAGCATTTTTTGGCATATCAGTTGTCTTCTGGAAGCTAACTGTTCTGATGAGTTAAACCACATAGCTATTTATTGTATGGGTGATATGGCAACCTTTTCCCCTCTAATAGAGCAAAGACTTCAGTATATTGTCCAAAGGCTAGGTATTACTCTCCAGGAGAAGTTTAGAGAGATCAAATGTTTTTATCCAATGTCCTGTTTTAGTGACATTTCCTTAAGTGTGTGCAGTTTTTATTATGGATTTTGACTTTGCACATTTCAAGTATATTAAATTATCAGGACAGAAATGGTTAAAGTCAAAAGAGCACATGGGACTAGAGAGTTTCAGACTCCTCCTTTTTTTTCTCCCACAAAAATTCATGGTGACATTTCTCAGGCTTTCACTTCTATGATGGTAGAATAGCCTACATATTAAAGGATACATGGACAGTGTATTCAGAGCACCTGAATTCCTCATAGATTTTAAGCTATGAAATTTCTAGGCATTTTCCAGTGTACTTAAAAAGGAGATTGACAATCTTCATATCAAGGCATTAGAATTATTTTCAAAGGTAAACAATTTCCTTTAAAAATCAAAACAGGTTTCTTAAATTCTTATTATGCATGCATAAACTCCTATGAAACCAATACCCAGGTAGGCATTAGAAAGAAGGCAGTGTAATTCAATTCAGCAATTCAGTAATTCAGTATAATTCAGCTCAACGAAAAACTTTTTTAAAGCAAAAAATGATAACTATAATAATATTATTATAATAATAACTATAATTTATATAGTATTTTAAGATTAGTAAAGTATTCTAGTCAGTCTGTCAATGTGCATTTATTAAGCACTTACAATGCTTTGGGCACTGTGCCAAGTAGGGAGAGAATGCAAACAAAATGCAAACCAAAAGAAAGCCAGTCCCTGTCATCAGGACACTTTCATGCTGTTTTGTTTTTTGGGGATTTTTTGTTTTTGTTTTTGTTTTTAAGGGGACAATGGGGGTTAAGGGACTTGCCCAGGGTCGCACAGCTAGTAAATGTTAGGTATCTGAGGCCGGATTTGAAATCAGGTCCTACTGAATCCAGGGCCGATGCTTTATCCATTGTGCCACCTAGCTGCCCCCAGATGCATGCATTCTAATGGGAGAAGACACCACAAAAGATAACTGAAAAATGGGGAGAAAGTCAAGTACCCAAACAGGGCATAGTAACAAAGTATTGATAGTGAAATGTGACTGGACTTGGTCATTTCTCAAAATGGAGGTTATAGAAGGAAGTAAGAGAAGGGGCCCTCTGAGTAGGAAGGGAAAAGGCAGTTTGTGGTTCAAAATTCTGGAGAGTGAAGCAACCTTCATATATATTGTCTTTTTTGATCCCCACAACAAACTTGTGATATAGGTACTTTTGTATCCTCATTTTACAGATAGAGACCTGAGGGTGAGAAAGGTTATGTGGTTGGGGTCATGCCGTTATAAAGTGCTTTAAGTGTCATTTAAGCCTTGGTCTCTTGAAGACTGCAGGTCCAGTGCTTTGTAAAATTGGCCGTTCAGTCCGACCGTGCCCTCTGTTCCAGAAGATGCTGGTGCTGCAGCCGATTCCCGAGGAACTGGGGCAAATTCCTCTGGCGGATGTCTGGTGTGTTGGCCCGATTGCAGGGTTAGGCTTTATTCGTGGCCCAGCATGGCCCCCTGAAATCTATCTATAGCTGTAGAAAACTCTCAGCCCATATTTTTGTGTGTTTTTCTGCCCCAAGGGTTCTTTTATTGGTATTTTTGGGGTTATTGTATCAGGAGCCCTGTGAGCTTAATGTCTTTCCTCCCCCATCTTGGCTCTGCCCCAGTTGTCTCCTTTCAATGGGAATATAACAGTTCATGACTTACACTTATGAATAAGTAAAACCACTCAAGAAATTGGAATTGTACACAGAAAGCTACTAAATGGTGCATGCCATTTGACCCAGCTATATCATTTCTGGTCCTAGGGGAAAAAAAGGTTAAAGAAAGAGGCGAAGGTCTTATATATACCAAGTAAGTATGGCAATTCTTTTGGTGGCAAAAAACCCTGGAAACTAAGGGAAAGTTGAATGATTGAGGAATGGCTGTATAAGGTGTAGTATATGAATGTGATAGAATTGTTGTTTGTCCTTCATTCTTGAAGAGGAATAATGACATCTGGAAGGTGATATCATGACTTGCAAGTGAATTGGATTTAGGTGGAGAGCTATACAGTCACCAGCCTCACTCTTTCCTCCAGATTCATGTGGGTCCAGGGGAAAGCTATAGACCAGGATGACTAGAGATGGCCTCAGAGGTAGTGGAAAACCTTGGTCTTTTTAAGCTAAGGTCTTCTCCAGGTCTTAGTTTGTCTGCAGCAACTTACATTCAGTGGTTAAGGCTAAGTAAGAAATGAAGCAAAGAATGGCCTCTTTTACATAGCCAAGAAATCAACCTGGGAGGGGAAGTCTCTCAGGGTTTCTGGCCAGAATGGAAACAATTGCTATTAACACTAACTCTGAGCTATCATAACCCAAACAATAACCAAGTGAGGCTTGGGCTAGGACCCACTGTTGAACTATTGTGCTATGGGAAATGAGAACATAGATGATTTCAAAAAGTCATGGAAGGACTTACAGGAATTGATGAGAGTTAAGTTATCAGAACCAGAAGAATAACTGATTTAAAAAAAAAAACCACTGTAAATAAAAATTACTTTGAAAGCTATAAGAATTATGATTAATTCAATGAACATGCATCATTATAAAGGACCAATGATGAAATATATTACCCATTATATAACAGTGTTGGATTTAGTGTGCAGAATAAGAAACAAATATGTATTTGTATACATATATATATACTATAAGTGTATGTATATACATAAATATATATGCATCTGTACATATATACATATTCATACATGTATCTCTCTGTGTGTATATATACAAAAATTTCCTCAATGGCTGTATGTATATATAGACGTGTATATGGAATAAATATAAATGTATATAACAACATAAATCAATATATTAAATAAATAATATATTAATTTAAAATAAATATAAATATACTTATATCTTTTTGTATAAATACATTGAGGGAATTTATTGTGTTTGACTATACATATTACAATACAGTTATGTTTCTTTCAACTTCTTTTCAAGGGGTGGTGAATAACAAGGAGAAAAAAATATTTCTAACTTACTTTTTACAATTTAGAGATGTGGGGCATTACAGAAGTGGAATATTGTATGCAGTTTCAAATGAGGGCACTATGCTATTAGGGTTTTTAAAGTTATTTTGCTTTTTTTGTGGGGCAATGAGGGTTAAGTGAATTGCCCAGAGTTACACAGCTGGTAAGTGTCAAGTGTCTGAGGTCAGATTTGAACTCAGGTCCTCCTGAATCCAGGGCCAGTGCTTGATCCTCTGTGCCACCTTGCTGCACCAGTTATTTTGCTTTTTTACTAGGAAACCTCCCAAGGAATGGGGGAAATCTAGAAATCTCTGTGTGAAAACAAAACATGAATAAAACTTTTTGTAAAAATTTTAAAAATGGAAGGGACGTTAAAAAAGATGTTTATTGGTGAATGTAGAGAGTTTATTCCAGGCATGAAGAAAATATGAACAATGTCTAGAATAAGGAGTGCATGAAACTGAGCACCATGAGAAAAGACTGGAACAGTATGTTGGAATCTGATTGTAAAAGACTTAGAATTGTAGGTTATCTATATTTTTATATAGGGAGTCACCAAAAAGTGTTTGGCTGAGGGTGTGTGTGATCATAAGATTATTTTAGCAGTTTGAAGCATTGATTAGAGAGAGAAAAAAACAGGCAGCAGAGAGACCAAGTTGAAGGTTATGAAAATAGTCTCAGTTTTAACTATTTTGGTAAGGTAGATATACTCTAAAGATATTTTAGAGATAGACATGATAGAACTAAAAATTGATTGAACTGAGGGTGAGTAGATGTCAGTTAAGGATGACTCCAAGCATCTGAGACTCAGTGACTGGGAGAATGGAAGTACCATTTGTTTGTTTGGTTTTTTAGACAGGTCAGGAGGTGGAAAAGTAATGAGTTCTGCTTCAGATATACTGGATTAGATAATTTGAAAATGAATAAAATTTTGTTTTGGGATGATATTGTCAAGTGCTTTTCACTTCCTTATGTCGCTTTTTGAAAGGCAACATGGTGCAGTGGTGAGTCTTAGAGTCGGATGACAAGCCTGATTTCTGGCACTTATACTCATCCTACTGTGAAACCATTTATAAGTCACTTAACCTCTTCAGTGTCTTGATTTCATCCTCTATAAAATAATTATAATACTTAATTACCTACCTAACCAGGTTATTGTGAGAAAAATGCTTTGTAGCCCTCAAAACATTGTAGCGATCTATTATTTTTCAAATTCAAGGTCATTTATTGACTGGGATTAAATTGTCATTTTCTATCCTCTGTCTCTGACCACTGTAATCCTCGCAATCTTTCAAGTTCCAAATCTAGTGATACTTATGTTAAGTATTCCCTGCTCTCCTCAGTAACATATCTTATAACTATGTTCACAATCAGCTGGGAGGCAATACTTACTTCTTATTAGAACATAAAGCATTTTGTAAAATAGTTTATTTGGCATTTTACATTTCATCTTGGCCATTCTGGGACAGATCAAAAGACTAATTGTAAGCCATTCTTTTTTCAAGTGTCCAACCTCCCTAATGCGGTACCTTTCTTTGTTTTCAACTAATCCTGGTGCTATTGTCACCAATTGTTCCTCTCTTTGGTATAACGACCCTCAGACTTTTAGACCCCCACAAGGGCTTATACTACTGAATGTATTCAACATGGTATACTTGTTCTCCTAAGGCTAAGAAAAGGGAAAAAAAAAAAACCACAAAAGAGGCTGAGGTAGCCAAGTGCTCATAACCACATGGTAAGTGGAGGGGAGGGGGTAGGGAAATGTACCTTCATCTATCCAATTATATGACACAATTTAAAAGACTCAAAAAGAAAGAAATGGAGAGATAAATTGATTCCTTTTACAAATCTACTGAGTAATCAACTCCTCTGACACAGCAGACAGTTTAGGCCTATTCATCATCTGCCATAGTAACCCCTTCAGCAATGAATATATGGCCAGAAGTAACATCTATCCTCCATGACAAGCTTCTGCATGGTCCTCTGGGACCAGGCAATGAAGCATGCTCTGTGGGGGAAAGGGGTTTGGAGGGATAGTGAAAGAAAAGAATCCTTGATACATATATTAAAACTTCAGAAGTACTGGAAAGTGGAATCTTGTTTAGAAAGGGAAAAATGATATGCAACATAGATAAGTTTGACTACCTTCCAAACTGATTATGTTGAAAAGAGAACACATTTGCAAATCTTTTTCTATATTTTATACTCCAAAAATATCTTTAGTTCAGTCTTAAAATTCCAAGAATTAAAACATGAAGATTGGCAAACTTTTTTTTAAATAGTATTTTCCCAATTACATGTCAAGACAATTTTTAGCATTCATTTTTTACAAGATTTCGAGATCCAAATTTTTCTCCTCTCCCCTCCCCTCTTCCTAAAATGGTAGGCAATTTGATACATGTTATACATGTGCTATCATGTAAAACATATTTCCTTATTAGTCAGAGTTTTGAAAGAAGAAACAGGCTAAAAAAAGAAAAAAGAATAAAGCATTTTTTAAATGTATGCTTAGATGTGCATTCAGAGTCCATCAGTTCTTTATCTAAATGTGGATTGCATTTTCCTTTCTGATTCCTTTACACTTGTCTTGGATCATTGTGTTCCTGAGAAGAACTGAGTCATTCATAGTTGATCATCACACAATATTGCTGATACTGTGTACAATGTTTTCTAGGTTCTGCTCATTTCACTTTGCATAGGTTCATACAAGTCTTTACAGGTTTTGTTTTGTTTTTTCCTGAAATCTGCCTGTTCATCATTTCTTATTACATAATAGTATTCCATGACATACATATGCCACAGCTTGCTAAGCCATTCTCCAATTGATGGGCATCCCCTGAATTTCCAATATTTTGCCATCATCAAAAGGGCTGTTATAAATATTTTGTACATGTAAGTCCTTTTCCCTTTTTTAATGATCTCTTTGGGATACAGATCTAGTAGTGGTATTGCAGAATCAAAGGGTATGCACAGTTTGGTTGCCCATGGGGCATGGTTCCAAATTGGTTAGCTATCTTTTAAAGAATTTTTTTTCACATTAAGCATAAAGAAGTGATAGTATTGTTTCTTCATGGCTCATTTGAATTCCTCTGATTCTTTTTCTTTTATTGCTATAGCTAATAAATCTAGCACTATATTGAATAATGGTAGTGATAATGGGCATCCTTGCTTCAATCCTGATCTTAATAGGAAGGCTTCTAGCTTATCCCCATTATAGATAATGCTTATGGATGGTTTTAGATATATACTGCTTGTAATTTTAAGGAATGCTCCGTTTATTCCTATGCTCTTTATTTTTAATAGGAATTAATACTGTATTTTGTTAAAATCTTTTTAGAATCTATTGAGTTAATCATATGATTTCTTTTGGGTTTGTTGTCTTTATGGCAGATTATGTCAATAGTTTTCCTAATATTGAATCAATCCTATATTCCTGGTATAAATTCCATCTGGTGATAGGGTATAGTCCTTGTGATTTATTGCTATAATTGCCTTGCTAGTATTTTGTTCAAAATTTTTACGTCAATATTCATCAGGAAAATTGTTCTATAATTTTATTTTTCTGCTTTGGCAATTTCTGGTTTAAGTACCAACACCATATATGAGTCTTAAAAAGAGTTTGGTAGGACCTCTTCTTTGTCTATGTTCCCAAAATGTATATATAATATTGGAATTAATTGTTCTTTAAATGTTTGGCATAATTCACTTGTGAATGAATTTGGTCCTGGGAATTTTTGCTTAGGGGGTTAATTAATGGCTTGTTGAATTTCTTTTTCTAAGATAGGGTTATTTAGGCATTCTACTTCCTGATCTGTTACTCTAGGTAATTTATATTTTCATAAATATTCATCACTTTTACTCAGAATGTCAGATTTATTGGCATAAAGTTGGGCAAAATATTTCCTGATTGCTTTAATTTCTTCTTCATTTGGTGGTGATTTCACCCTTTTCATTTTTCATACTGAATATTGTGTTTTCATCTTTCTTTTTCTAAAAAATCAAATTAACCAATGGCTCATCTAGCTTTTTATTGTTGTTGCCATTTTTAATAAAACCCACTTGTTTTATTTATTAACACAATAAGCTTTTGTAAACTTTTACTTTTATTAATCTCACCTTTGATTTTCTGGATTTCCAATTTGATGCTCAAATGGGGATTTTTAATTTGTTCTTCTTCTAGTTGTTGTTGATGTTGTCATTGCCCTTCTATTTTGTTGATGTAAGAATTAAGAGAAACAAATTTTCCCATAAGTATTACTTTGGCCGCATCCCATAAATTTTGGGACATTGTCTTGTTGCTGTTATTCTCTTAGTAAATTATTCATTGTTTCTATGATTGGTTCTTTGATCCATTTATTCTTTAGGATTCATTTTCAATTATTTTTTTTTTGGTGGGGCAATGGGGATTAAGTGACTTGCCCAGGGTCAATCAGCTAGTTAAGTGTCAAGTGTCTGAGGCTGCATTTGAACTCAGGTCCTCCTGAATCCAGGACCAGTATTCTATTCACTGTGCCACCTAGCTGCCCCCTCCAATTTTTTTTTTTTTTTGGTGAGGCAATTGGGGTTAAGTGACTTGCCTAGGGTCACACAACTAGTAATTGTTAAGTGTCTGAGGCCGGATTTGAACTCAGATCCTCCTGAATCCAGGACCTGTGCTCTATCCATTGTGCTACCTAGCTGCCCCCAATTAATTTTTTTTCCCAATTAATTTTTAATCTGTCTTCCCACTGCCCTTTGTTGAATTTAAGTTTTATTGCATTATGTTCTGAAAAGAATACATTTAATATTTCTTCCTTTTTACATTTGATTTTGAGGTTTTTAATGTCCTAATACATGGTCCATTTTTGTGTTGGTGCCATGTGCTGCTGAGAAAAAAAAGGCATATGCTTTCTGTGCTCATTCAGTTTTCTCCAAAGCTCTATTATATCTAACTTTTCTAATACTGCATTCACCTTTTTAGTTTCTTTCTTGTTTCTTTTTGTTTGGATTTATCAAGTTCCTGGGGGGGGGGAGTGGTGTGAGGGTCCCCACTAGTATAGTTTTGCTCTTTACTTCTTCTTGTACCTCACCTAACTTTCCCTTTAAGAATTTGGATGCTATACGACATGGTACATATATGTTTAGTATTGATATTACTTCAATGTCTATGGTAACTTTTACCAAGATATAGTTTGTTTCTTTATCTCTTTCAAGTAGTCCTATTTTGATTGCTACACCTACTATTTTCTTACTTCAACTGAAACATTATAGGTTCCACTACAATCCCATATTGTTACTCTGTGTCTCTCTGCTTCAAGTGTGTTTCTTGTAAACAACATAGTATAGGATTCTGTTTTTTGATCCAATATGTTATCCACTTCTCTTTTATAGGAGAGTTCATCCCATTCACATTCACAGTTATGATTACTTATCATGTATTTGCCTCCATCCTATTTTTCCTCCTGTTTGTCCTCTCAGCCTTTCCTTCATCAACAGTGTTTTGCTTCTGTCTACTGCTTCCCCAATCTGCACTATTTTCTGTCAACTCTCCCTACTTTACTTAATCTCATCCCCTCCTACTTTCACATTGGGTAAGAAGATTTCTATATTATATTAATTGTGTATATTCGCCCTGTGAGGCAACAACAATGAGAGTAAGTTTCACGTGATTTCTTTTCCCAATTATTTTTCTACCTTTCAGATGATTTTTAAACTCCTTTTTGAGCTTTTCTATGAATTCTTTTTGGGCTTGAGACCACTCCCTTTTTTTGTTTGGGGGTTTTCCCGTGGGTGTTTTGACATTGTTGTCCCATTCTGAATTTGTGTCTTGATCTTCCCTGTCACTATAATAATTTTTATAGTCAGATTTTTTTGTTGTTGCTTTTTTCTCATCATTTTTGTTTTTCCTTTCTTTAAATTTGAGCTCTGCTCACTGGGATGGAAGGGGCACTGTCTCAGACTTCTTATGCGAGGGGCTGTGGGTCTGGCTGTTTACCTGGTGCTTCATTGATGTTGCCCTGAGGCCCAGAAAGGACCCTCCTATCTGGTGCTATGCTGAGGGCGTGGGGGTGGCTGGTGCTGCTGGAGGCAGTAGGGGTTTGGCAGCTTCCCTGGTGCTGAGCCTGGGTCCTAGTGCTGGTATCTGGCATGTGTTGAAGCTGATGGGATGTTTTTTCATTACCCAGGGCTACATTGAAGCATGTAGTAGTCTGAGTGCTGGAGCATGCCTGTTTGCCCAGGGCTATGCTAAAGCCCATGGAGATTTGACTGTTGGGGGCTGCCTATTTGCTCAAGGCTATGCTGAAACAAATGGCAGGCACTGGGGCTGGAGTCTGCCCATTTCCTTGGCTATGAGGCATGTGGGGGGTCCTGTTGTTAGAGTTTGCCTGCTCCACTTCACTGGGGCTCAGGATCCCACACTGGTTTCCTCAGGTGGGGTTTGCTGCATTGCGTTCTCTCCTGCACTGTGCTCCCCTTTTACTTGAATGAGATGGAACTTTCATGCTGATCATCCAAGTTTCTTGGGCTAAAAGATTGTTTCACCCCATCTTTTTCCTGGTTCTGCTGTTCCAGGATTTGTTTTGGGGTGCTATTTTATGCTTGTTTGAAGGTGAATATATGAGAATTATGGCAATTTACTGTTTACCTAACCATCTTGACTCCAGTACTTGGTACTGTCTTTGGAAAACTTTAAATTTCAATATGGCAGAAAATAATTCTCATAAAATCCAGATAGGATTTTCTAGATCTTTCTAATGATTTAAAAAATCTTTTAAGCAATATTATTGAAAGAACAAAAAGAGTTTGGTTCACTTTCTTATGTATGTAGTATCCTTAATGACACCTTATCTCAGGCTACTCCAGACTTTTTCCTCCATATTGATTTTCTCCATCTAACTATGATGCTAGACTTGTCTTAGGTAGTTTTGTTTTCGTATACTTCTGATTTTAATACTCATCTTAATTTTTTTATATTGTGATTCCAAAATACAATATCTTTCCTTCTCTTCTCCATCTGCTACTTCCCTGTACTCATCATCATTCAGTGGTAAGTAAAACTTTAAGGAGGTATATCAACTTATTTATATCACCAGGTGACCAGTGTAGGTAGAACTTCTCTCTCTCTCTCTCCTTTTGTCTCTCTCCCCTTTCTCTCTCTCCATGTATATGTTTGTATGTATGTGTGTATATATATACATATATGTCTGTATATGTATGCGTATATGCATATAGGCATATCTCTATGTGTGTGCGCGTATGTATGTGTATATGTGTGTATATATATGTATATATATACATATATATATTCACACATGCACATACCACTACCTAACCATCCACAAAAAATTATGAGTATATTTATGTGTAAATATATATATATCCATATGTATATATGCATTTATGTGTGTGTATATAGCTATATATAGCTATCAATATTTATATCTATCTATCTAATCTAGATCTAGATGTATTGCTAGGAGCCAGGCTTAGAATCAGGAAGACATGTTTTTAAGTCTTGCCTCTAACAGATACCTCTGATGGATACCAGCCAAATGACCATGGATGAGTCACCTACCTTCTCAGTTCTCCAGGGAATTTTCTAGCACTATAAGTTGAAAGCCTCTCCCTTCTCAGCCATGCCCCCCCACCAAAAAATAAAATGAAATAAACCTATATAGACACCATGGACATGTAATACTTTGTATACACAGTCTATTTGCATCCTATTCATAAATACATATTTTCTGTGAGTAGAATATGTTAGACAAATCCAAAAGACTATGTACAATACATCTAATTCTAGAGTAAAAGGTATGATTAGGTGCAGAGGTTCACATAATGTACTAGAAAGATAATTTTTCCCCCTTTCAGGAACACCATTTTAAAAAGCAAAAGAATGATAAGCTAACATCTTCTGAAAATGTCTACAGATCAGCCAGATAGCTGTTTCTTTTTCTGTGCCAACATATTTTTTCATAAAATGAGGTGTCCACATGTTCAGCCAATCAAATAAACTGTCTGGCTGAACATCCTAAGGTGCTTTAAATTTCAGTAAATAGTACTAATCACTTTCATTTCAGTATTGATATTAAAGGCCCTATTCATGCCAAAAAAAGAAAAAAAAAGGATTGCAGCTGTTCTATGCTTTCTCTCCTTTAGAATCTGTATGTGGGAGTCAGCCTGCATAATGAGAAATATGCCTGTATTTGGTGTTCATCTGTATGTAGGAGGTTTTGAGCAAGCATGCAGAAACACATCCCAGTGACACAGGGCCTTGAAGGAACACACCTCTTTTGGCTCTGAGAAGGGGGAATCATAGGTTCAGAAGGAGATGCTCTCCCAACCTTATCAGATTGGTATATGCTGGTGAACATTTTCTGAAAAGGAAATGCATGGATGTTGCTCAATGCATTTTTATTTGGAAAACTTTTAGAAATGTTATGAAAATATTCCTAAGTCTCTTGTCTTGATTGCTGTGGAAACAGAGTTACTACTGAAAATAGCATATCTTTCTAATAGGTGATTTTTTACTTGGGATGTAACTTCCTTTCAGGCTAATATTTAGGCAGCTCCAATATAGTATAGGTGAAAATGTCTTCTAAGCTAAGAAACCAAAACATGCTAACTACTTTGATTGGTTTCTTCAGTCTCTAGTTAAGGCTGTAGCAAATAATGATTCTTGCTTACAACTGACATTCATATTTAGACTGCCCCTCTGATTATAGTTGTCCCTATATGACTAGATAAAAACCTACTAATCTTTATAGTCTATGTGGTAAAGGAATATAATATTTCATATTTCTACATATCTTTTTAAAATGATATTTCTCTAGAATTGACTTTTTATTCAATTTCAAGAATGTTCATTACCAACCACCCCCCACCAATAGCAAAAAGTGAAATTCAAATTTGTACATGTTAGAAAACAGAATCAATAAAAGTAAGAATTCATGAAAATTATAAATGAATTATCTTTACCTTCACGACTGTTAACTGTTCCCCCAGCAGGGGTTGGGGTGAAATTAGCAATATTGTCTAAGTTTATTCAAACTTTTTAAAACAACGACCATCACCACCAAACCTGTTTTCCAAGGCTCCCTTTCATGTTTGAAGAGGGGAGGGAAAACATACAAAACTTCAGAAGGTAACTTTTAAACACTTAAAGAGTAAAAAGTAAAAAACCATAATTTTTCATTCCTCTGTCCTTAACTTTTATGAACATTTAATTCACACTTCTCATTCTTCCTTCCCCCCACCCCCATACACTAAAACACCTGCACTGATCTTGACATACAGTATAAATATTTGAATAAATGAAACTGTGTAAGTCCTTTGGGTTTGTATATTCAGGGCTAAACTGCAGGAGAAAATGATAAGGAGGCACTTCATCTTGGGTGTTTTCTAATGCTCTACCTATTCCCTGAGCATCTAGTAGTCACAAGTTATTTCCCCTTCCCCATCTCCACTCCATGCTCATTCCTGAGGACCCCAATTGCAAAGTTATTTCCTAAGTCTGTCCTGCCTTTGCTCTAGACCAGTGATGTGATTTTTTAAAAAAAATGGATTCTGGAAAGATTGATTGTGTCCTATCCTCCCAATAACAGCTAATTGAGGGATTCATTTCCCATACAACATCTATTGTTCTCTCTCTCTCTCTCTCTCTCTCTGGGGAGAGAGGGAAATGTAGCAGTATTGTTAATTCAACTTTCCTTTCTCTCCCCTTCCTTCCCTATCTCTCCTATTCTCTGTTCTCTTATTTTTAACTGTGTCCTATCTCTAATGAGAGAAAAAAAGTATCCCCTATTTAACCCATTACAGCCAAACATTTTCCCACTCCCCACCTGCCTTCTGCTTGGTACAAGCTCCTGATATACTTCCTTCTGTCCCTGGACCTCTATTGGTAAGGCAGTTATAACCCAATGGTTACCTGGGCATCTTCAGCAGTTGCTGCACTGGTGCCACCAGGAAAACTTTGTGCAAATCAATATTACTCTTTGTTCAATACCAAAAACCCCTAGAGCAAGGCACCATATAGTTTTAGTTTCTTGCTTATTCTGTATTTAGTTGGATGCCACCTATGAAAGGTATTATTTCAAAGGTTTGCTTCTCATCACTGGTCAACTTTTCCTATTACCACTTTGACACTTTCTGGCTATAAAGAAACTTTTTCTGGGTCAGCTGACAAGGAGGAATGTGCCTTGCCTAAGTGATTAGCATTAGCACACCTTCCAAAGTGAGGCATTTACTATTGCAGGATAATATCCCCCAAAGAAATCTAGTTCATTTAGTGTACTCATTCAAATGAAGACTTCAAAACAAGATGGCTAAGTATGTGCTACTTTGGAATTTGAAAGGATTTTTTTGTTATCCTCATCATCATCACTATTTTTAACATAAAGCAAAAGAAGCTGAAAATTCTATGTTTTATATACTGCAATTTAGGAAGCTACCCTGTCTTCCATGCCACCAGGGCGCTAATGTAATACTCTGTGTCATTCCTGTAATTAGAAAATTGTATCCCCATGGGTCTGAAAGAGTTAATGCAGCTGCTAAATTTAAAACCAGGGAGGGAGTGTCTCTTGTACTGGGAAAATCTGTCTCATTGACAGTAATATGAAAGAATTAAGATCTTCCACTGATCAGAACCAATTACATTCCTCTTTGAAAAGGCCACAGAACACTTCTCAGATGAGTATACTTTGCCTAGACATTGTCATTATAACCTCTAGCTCAGCAATTAAAACACCATTTGCTATATGGAAATGGTTTCCCATTTATATTCCTAATGCAATTCTGAATATCTTTAAACTTTCTGCAAGCCAGTCTACTGACCTGTAATAGGAATGGAGAGTTTCAAAGGCACAACAAAAGAAAATAGGCCATTTTGAAAGAATTGCAATCTTCCCAATGTCTCTTTTTGTTACCAAAAGCAACTATGAATGTTTTAGAAGGCTGTGTTAGGATTTGGAAAAGTTACTTCTTATCAGTCTGGTTTCCATGCATCTTCTGCAAAAGAAAAAAATCAATGATGCATACAAACAAATTTTTTAAAAATTGAAAATTCACTTAAAGGTACCATTTTTCAACTTTTCTAGAAGAGAGAAAATCCTGTGTTTTTTATGCTACACTGCATAATTATGGATGGAAGTAAATGGGACAGAGACAAAGGCTAAACTAATATATTCTTATGTAACAGGAGTGAGTTGGAAATTGTGCCTGTTCCCTGGCAAAGAATTCTGAATCTCAGACTAATTACTGCACAATTGGAACTGAAGGTTCCTTTAAAAGCTTGTGTACATCAGATGCTTTGAAATTTTTTTTTAATTATGTTGTCACAGTAGAAAGTATTCAAATATTTTACTGAACATTTGGGAGTCATGGGGCACTGTAATAACCTATGTCAAAACACTTCCAAACAAAAGATCTTATGCCTGATAACACTGCATAAAGCAGGGCCTGCTAGCTATGTACGCTACTTTTTTGCTCTTGACACAGCTAAGGAATTACACAAGAAAAAAAAAAAGAAGGAAAATACATGTATCTCTTGCATCTATTTATATAAGCTACAACATATAATATAATCAAAAACAGTCTTTGTGTAAATTAACAAATTTGAAAATACAACAAAACCCTTGTATATACAAAAGGAGTGAAAAATTCCTTAAAACGGAAACACATGAGCAAGAAGAATGATTGTACTCTATGATTTTATGTGAACCATTTTTACTGCAAGGCTATTTTGAAGAATAAAAATGAAGAAACAAAAGGACAGAGCAACTCAACAAAGCTGGGAGACTTAAATAGAATTTGGAATCCTCATCTGATGATAGCCATCCAGTTTATTTAAAGTAAAAGAAGATTCACAAAAGAATGAATTTTAACCAACATACAGTGAAGTTCTCTTTTTTCCTATCTTCCTACCTATTTCTATAACAGAAGAGAAGAGAAGAAGAGAGGCTATTGTGTCCTCCTATAGAATAGCTGAGATCATCCTGCTGATACTTTTCATAGGAGGTTTCATTTTCTAAGGAAATTGTCTTGGAGAAGGAGCTCCTCAAGAAAAGAATTCATCTTTGTGTTCCCCAGTGATCCCTAGAGAAGAGGGTAGGAAAACATTTTAGCAAGAAATAAAGTGTTATGGGGGAAATAGATAGGGGTTTGGGAAAAAGGGGTCCTTAGGAATTCCTCTTTAAAGAATTACACCCTTTTGCACAAAAAACCCCATTAGAATAAAATAATAGTTTATTTAGGTGCTAGGGAAAGAAAATCAAGAAAGAAATCCTTGGACTTCCTCTCATGGGGAGAAGGCATGGCACAGAGGTATGGCTCTGAGATACCTATGTCCTCCAGCACGAGACAGGCAGCTACTTTTATAGACATCTGATGGAGATCCGATGAGGGGATTGTCTGACTGTGGAAAGTTTCCCTATTGGGGGAAGACCATCCCCCACTGGTGGCCTCCGGAGGAAGTTGGGTGAGGGGTGGCTCTGCATCTTTCAAGCCATCTCTCTGCTCCTCACACCACAAAGGCAACAGCCACACCTAATCTTATCTCCCAAAGGGATGGAGGAGACTGGTTAGGTGTGTCTTTCCTTTGGTTTAGTTCAGAAGGAGAAAGTTCTTTTGATTTACCTCACAAAAGTTCTGTGATAGCCAGGGCCATTCACATGAGGTTTCCAGGCCCATAACATAAGGGATTGAGTAAGAGGATATAAAGACTGTTTGATAAACCCAAAGACTCCAGATTCTGGGATAGGAACTCAGTATTTGACAAAAAACTCCTGGGAAAACTGGAAGATAGTATGGCAGAAATTAGGCATAGACCAACATCTTACACCTTATACTAAAATAAGGTTGAAATGGGTACGGGAATTAGATGTAAGAAGTGATACCATAGGTAAATTAGGAGAGGACGGAATAGTCTACTTTTTAGATCTTTGGAAAGGAGAGCAGTTTATGACCAAACAAGACATAGAGAATATTATGAAATGTAAAATGGATGATTTTGATTACATTTAATTAAAAAGTTTTTGTACAAACAGAAGCAAAGTATCCAAAATTAGAAGGGATTCAGAAAGCTGGTAAACAATTTTTATGGCCAGTACTTCTGATAAAGGTCTCATTTCTAAAATATATAGGGAACTAAATCAAATTGATAAGAATCCAAGTAATTCCCCAATTAAGAAATGAGCAAAGGATATGAACAGGCAGGTTTCTGATGAAGAAATCAAAGCTATCTATTCCCATATGAAAAATGCTCTAAATCACTATTGACTAGAGAGATGAAAATTAAAACAACTCTGAGGTACCACCTGACACCTATCAGACTAGCTAATATGACAAAAATGGAAAATGATAAATGTTGGAGAAACTGTGGGAAAAGTGGAATGCTAATGCATTGTAGGTGGAGCTGTGAACTGATCCAACCATTCTGGAGAGCAATCTGGAATTATGCCCAAAGGGCTATAAAGCTGTGTATACCCTTTGACCGAGCAATACCACTTTTGGGTCTTTTTCCCAAAGAGATCATAAAAAAGGGAAAGGGACCCACATGTACAAAAATATTTATAGCTGCTCTTTCTGTGGTGGCAAGGAATTGGAAATTAAGGGGTTGCCCATCAATTGGCAAATGGCTGAACAAGTTGTGCTACATGAATGTAATGGAATTCTATTGTGGTATAAGAAACAATGAGCAGGAGGAGTTCAGAGAAACCTGGAAGGACTTGCATGAACTGATGATAAGTGAGATGAGCAGAACCAGAAGAACATTGTACACAGTATCAACAACATTGTGTGTTGATCAACTGTGATGGACTAGATTCTTCTCACCAATGCAATGGTACAGGAGAGTTCCAGGGGACTCATGACGGAAGGGGATCTCCAAATCCAGGAAAAAAAAAAAGCACTGTGGAGTATGGATGCTGATTGAACAATACTATTTCTTTTGTTTTGGGGGCTGTTGTTTTTCTATTTTGAGGTTTTTCCATATTGCTCTGGTTCTTCTCTTATAACATGACTAATGCAGAAATATGTTTATATAAATATATAAATATATAAAACCTATATCAGATTACCTGCTGTCTAGGGGAGGGGGGAGGGAGGGGAGGGAGGGAGAAAAATTGGAAATTGGAAATTTTATATAAACAAATGTTGAAAACTATCTTTACATGTAACTGGAAAAAAATAAAATACTTTTATTTAAAAAAAGAGGATATAAAGAGATTCCATTGAGAAGTCCAATAATGACCTAATAAATGGTGTGGGAGAAGATGCTTTGCAGTAATTCATGAGAGGGCATTTTAAAATAGTAATTCCATAGCTTTAGTTCCAAGAACTATATACATTTAAAAAAATAAGGCATACAATATATAATAAAATAGCTTACCCAATGATCTATGATTTTTGTCAATGTGAGGGAGTCATTTCACAAACATAAATGGCAACCCATTTATGACTTGGTAGATAAGACTTAGAAAAGTATTTGAAGTTCTGAGAGATAAAGGGACATGCTCAGGGTCACATCGCTAGTTAAAATTAGAAACTCAATCCAAACATCTCTTGGGACTCCTGATCCAACATTATCAGTGTGTATCACATTGCCTTCTGAATAATGACCAATAGTTTTAAAATGGTTTGCATATGCATTTTCCCTCTGACAGAAACTCTGTAAGGAAAGTAATGAAAATATTGTTACCTGTACATGGATCAGAATTCTTGAGTTTTTCAAAATTATTTTTACAATATTTTTGTCTTTGTATACCTGTAACCTTGGGCAAGTCATTGATTATCTTGAAAAAATGTAATAAATATTTTTATTTATAGTTTGTGTTTCCAATTTTTATCCCTCCTTCCCTCCCTCCCCTCATCCATCCCTGAGGTGGCAAGCAATCAGATATGGTTATACATGTATGATTATGTAAAATGTTATCATATTTGTTATTTTGTACAAGTAAACCTGATTAAAAGGAAAAAAATGGAAAGAAAGTGAAAAATAGCATGCTTCAATCTGTTACATCAATGTCAGTGGATGCAGGATGTGGAAAGTATGTTTCATCAATAGTCTAGGTCCTGATATTCCCATCTATAAAATGGGGACAATAATAAATGATTGCAAGTTACTGTGCACACTCTTTGATCCTGCAATACTACTGCAAGGTTTATATCCCAAAGATATTTTTTAATGGAAAGGACCTCCTTGTACAGAAATAATTATAGCAGCTCTTTTCTAGTGGCTAAGAACTGGAAATCAAGGGAATGCCCATCAATTGGGGAATGGCTGAACAAAATTATTGTAGTGGAATATTATTGTGCTATAAGAAGAAATTATGGGGTAGCTAGGTGGTGCAGTGGATAAAGCACCAGCCCTGGATTCAGAAGGACCTGAGTTCAAATCTGACATCTGACCCTTGACACTTACTAGCTGTGTGACCTTGGGCAAGTCACTTAACCATCATTTCCCTGCCCCCCCCAAAAAAAAAGAAATTACAAGCAGGATGATTACAGAAAAACCTGGAAAGTCTTCCATGAACTGATGCAAAGTGAAGTGAGCACAACCACAAGAATGTTGTACACAGTAACAGCAGTACTATATGATGAACTATTAATGACTTAGCTATTCTCTGCAATACAATGGTACAAGACAATCCCAATTTATTATGGAACTGATTTGTCTGAATACAGACTGTAGTATACTATTTTCGCTACTTCCTCCCTCCCTCCCTCTCTTTCATTTTAAAGTTCCTTGTACAAAATGGCTAATTGAAATGTTTTACATGATTGCATTTGTATAACCTCTATCAGATTGCTTACAATTTTGAAGAGGGGGAATGGAAGAGAGAGAGGAAGGGATAGAATTTGTACCTCCAAACTAATAAAAAACAAATATTAAAATCTATTTTAACATTGGGGAAAAATGAAAAAAATTTAAAAATCTATATAAATGTCAGATATTAGGATGATCATGTTGTTATCAACATCATCATCATGCTGCAGTGAAGGAACCTGAGAGTTATAGGTATTGTGTATTATTTGAAAGTGGCAGAACAAGAATTAATAAACAGATAGTTGTCTCCAAGTACACTTGCTACTTCTATTTCTGACCAGGGGCCAACCAGAACCACATGCCAAGTATTTAATATAATTGAAGATAGTTGTCATGAGCCTAGTCTCTCCCCTATTTACCATGCCCTTCAGAGTATTGTTGTTTGGTCTTTTTCATCGTGGATACTTTAGAACTGTCTTGGGTCATTGCCTTGATCAGAGTAGCTAAGTCTTTCATAGTTGATTATTCTTACAATATTACTTTTACCTTAAACAATGCTCCCTTGGTTCTACTCACTTCACTTTGCATCAACTCATATAAGTTTTCCAAAGGTTTTTTTTCCCCTGAAATCATCCTACTGATCATTTATTATAGCACAATGACATCATTGCTCCATCAAAACTATATCTTGTTCAGCCATTTCCCAGTTGCTAGGCAGCCCCATGATTTCCAATTCTTTGCCACCACCAAAGTAACTGCTATGAATATTTTTGTACAAATACGTCCTTTTCCCTTTCCTCTGATTTCTTTAGGATGCAGATCTGGTAATGGTATTGCTGGGTCGAAGGGTATGCAGAGTTTGATAGCCTTTTGAAGTAGTTTTCAATTATTCTCCAGAATGCTGGGACTAGTTCACAACTATACCAGCAATGTAATACTGTCCCATTTTTTCCACATTTCCTTCAGAATTTGTCATTTTCCTTTTCTATTAGTAAATCTGATAGCTGTGAAGTTGTTTTAATTTGTATTCCTCTAATCAATAGAGATTTAGAATTTTTTCATGTAGCCACTGATAGATTTAATTTCTTCTCCTGAAAATTTCCTGTTCATATTCTCCAACCATTTATAAACTGGGGGAATGGCTCTTCTTTTTATCAGTTGGGCTCTGTTCCACATATATTTGAGAAATTAGGCTTTTAACAGAGAAATTTCTATAAAAATTTTTCTTGGTTTCTGGTTTTCCTTCTAATTTTAGTTGAATGAATTTTATTTGTGCAGATCCTTTTTAATTTCACATAATCAAATTATCTGCATTATAATCTGTGATGTCTCTATTTCCTATTTGGTAATAAACTCTTCCCTTATCCAAAGAACTCACAAGTACATTTTTCTATGCTCCTCTAATTTACTTATGATAACATCCTTTATGTCTAAATCGTTTATCCATTTTGACCTTATCTTGGTATACAGTATGAAATGTTGCTCTTTGCTTAGTTTCTGGCAAACTGATTTCTAGTTTTCCCAGCAACTTTTATCAAATGATGAGTTCTTATAAGAAAAACTTGGTTCTTCAGGTTTATCAAACACGAGGTTTCTCTGTCATTTACTTAGATATTATGTACCCATTCCATTCCACTGATTCACTATTCTATTACATAACTAGCACCATATTCTTTAGATGACTATTGCTTTGTAATATATTTTGAAATCTGGAACTGCTAAGCTACCTTTACATTTTTGCCCATTGGTTACCTTGGTAATCTTGCCTTTTTCTTTTTCAACATTAATTTTATTATGATTTTTATACTGCTATAAAATAAATCTGTGGTAGTTTGTTATGACAGAAAATATGAAAATAGGCATAGGGAGGATGATCATTTTTATTATGTTGACTCAACCAATCCATGTACAATTGATATATTTTAAATTGTTCATAATTTGTCTTTAGTTGTGTGAAAAGTGTTTTTCAGCTGTGTTTATATAATCCCTGAATTTTTCTGGGCAGGTAGATTGTCAAATATTTTATATTCTCTGAACTAATTTTGAATGTATTTTCTATTTCTAGCTCTTCTTGTGGGACTCTTACACAATGGTGATGATTTATGTGTTTATTTTATATCCTGCAACTTTGCTGGGTTTTATTTCAACATTTTAAAAAAATTTCTTGGATTCTCGAAGTATACCATCATACTGTATACAAAGAGTGATGGTTTTTATTCCACATTGCCTATTTTTATTCCTACAATTTGTCTTTCTTTTCTCCTTGCTATAGTTAGTATTTCTAATATAATATTGAAAAATAGTGATGATAATGGACATCCTTGCTTTATTCCTCATCTTATTGGGAAGTATTCAAGTTTATCCCAGTTATAGATAGTGCTTGCTCTTGGGGTAATAGATACTACTTATTGTTCTAAGAAAAAAACCAAACCTATTCATTACTTTGCTTTCCAGTATTTTTTCACTTCTACTGGACAATATAACTGGACAAAGGAACCCCTAATAATTCATTTAATTTTGTCTTTATTGGTGATGCATTTACCCTTTTCATTTTTGATTCTGGTAACTTGGTTTTCTCCTTTCTTTTTTTTTAAATAAAATTAACCAAAGTTCTATTTATCTTATTTTTTTTCATGAAACTAGCTCCTAGTTTTATGTATTAAATCAATTTTTTGTTTCAATTTTATTGATCTAGTCTTGAATTTTATGGATTTCCATTTTGGTATTCAATAGGCTGCTTCTAATTTATTCTTTTACAAAGTATTTTTTCCATTTCCTACCCAATTCATGGATCTGTTTATTCTCTCTTTGTTTGTGTATGGATATAGAGATATAAATTCTCCCCTGGGGAATTCCAGGGTGGAGGCCAGATGGCAGAGGAAAGGCAGAAAGTTCTCAGAACTCACAACATGATCACTCCAAAAAACATCCAAATAATGCCAGAAGACAATTCTTAGAGCAGCAGAAACCACAAAAGAATGGGCTGAGATTAATTTTCAGCCAAAGTTGGCTTAGAAAGTCACCAGGAGGGGGGTTCTGTGCTGGGGTGGGAGTGGAGGTCAACCCCAAAGTCATGCTGACACAAATCCAGTCCCAGGCAGGTCTCACCAGAGAAAGAAACACCGAGAGCCTCTGAATCAGCTGCAGCACAGGTGTTGTCTGGAATGAAGCTCACGATCTGGTGAGAGGGTTTGGCCAGGGGGAGATTACAAGGGTCTCTTCTGGAATTGAGGCAGAACTTGGGTATTTCACCCCTTCTGGGAACCAAGAAGTAGGCTTAAGTGGTAGGGGGCACAGGTGGGCAAGGAGAACAGGCTCTTTGGAGCTAACAACCACAGCACACAAACCTTTGCTGCCTAGTTAATTAGCAAGTTGGCCTGTGCTTATCTATGGACCAGAAAACAGGCCAGATGAGTGAAGAATATGCCCCTCCTTAAAAACCACCTTTGACCCCCTGAAGCTGGAAGTAGTGCCCCACTTTAAGAAGGAGGTAAAAGTCAAGTAAAAAGGGGACAGAGCCAAGTTGGCAGAGGAAAGACATTAAACCCACAGGGCTGCTGATACAATAACCCCCAAAATAACAATTAAAGAGCCCTTGGGGCAGAAAAACACACAAAAATATGTGCTGAGAGTTTTCTCCAGCTATAGATAGATTTCAGGGGGCCTTACTGGGCCATGAATAAAGCCTAACCCTGCAATCAGGCTGACACACCAGACAACCGCCAAAGGAATTTGCCCCAGTGCCTCTGAATCGGCTACAACTCCGGCAGCTTCTGGAACTGAGCGCGGTTGGACTGAACGGCTGGCCGGGGCGGGGTGAGGGGGGGGAAGTGCAGGGGTATCAGTGGACTGGGGGGAAGATTTCGACTGTCCCACCACAGCGGGGAACCAGGAAGAAATCCTGAGTGGTGGGAGACCCAGGCGGGGGGAGGGAGCAGGGGAGCAATCTCATCGAAAACTGAGAACCACAACACAGAAAGCTTTGCTGGTTGGCTGCTTAGTAAAGTAGGGTTGAGGTAATCTCGGGACCTGAGAACAGGCCAGGTAAGATTAAAGCCTGCTGCCCCTCAACCCAAAACACCTGGGACCCTCTGAAGCTGAGAACAGGAGTGGAGCTGAGAAGCAGCCCACCCCACCCCCACTCCACCCACCAGTGGAGAATTTAAAATCAAATGAATGTGAGGACAGGCAGGCTGAAAAGCAGCCCAATCATCCCCCGGGGCCATGCTGTAGCTTGAACAGTGTGTTCTGGAGGCAACACCACCCTTTGAGTAGGAGTTAGAAGCCAAGAAATAGTAAGCCAGGATAAGTAGGCAGAGAAAGCAGAAGACCATTGAAAACTTCTTTGGGGGTAAGGTAGACCACAATACAACCTCAGAAGAAGAAGATAATAACAGGGTCAGAGCTGCAACATACAAAGCTTCCAAGAAAACCATGAACTGGTCTCAGGCCATGGAAGCTCTCAAAAGGGACTTCGAAGAGAAAGTAGGAGAAATAGAAAGAAGATGTAGAGAAAAGGAGGAAAGAATGGAAAGGGAAATGAGAGCAATGCAGGAGAGTCATGAGAAAAAAGTCAACAGTTTGAAAAGCCAAATGGAAAAGGAGATTAAAAAAACTGTCTGATGAAAATAACTGCCAAAGAATTAGGATTGAACAAATGGTAGCTAGTGACCTTATGAGAAATCAAGACACAGTAAAGCAAATCCAATTGAATGAAAAAATAGAGGGCAATGTGAAATATCTCCTTGGAAAAACAGCTGACCTAGAAAATAAATCTAGGAGAAATAATTTGAAAATCATTGAACTACCTAAAAACCATGACCAAAACAAAAGCTTAGACACCATCCTCCAAGAGATTGTGAGGGAAAATTACCCTGATATTCTAGAAGCAGAAGCTAAAATAGAAATTGAAAGAATCCACCGATCACCTCCTGAAAGAGATCCCAAAAGGAAAACCTTCAGGAATATTATAACCAAATTCCAGAACTCCCAGGTGAAGGAGAAAATACGGCAAAGAGCTAGAAAAAAGGAATTCAAATACTATGGAGCTACAATAAGGATAAAGCAAGATCTAGCAGCTTCTACATTAAAGGACTGAAGGGGATGGAATATGATATTCCAGAGGGCAAAGGAACTGGGACATCAGACAAAAATCATGTACCCAGCAAAACGGCATAATTTTTCAGAGGCAAAAATGGGATTTCAATGAGAAAGAGGTCTTTCAAGCATTTGTGATGAAAAGACCTGAACGGAATAAAAAATTTGACTTTCAAATACAAGACCCTGGAGAAGCATAAAAAGATAAACAGGAAAAAGACTTCATGAGGGATATTAAAAGATCAAACTGTTTACATTCCTACAGGGGAAGATAATACTTTGAAATCATAAGAACTATCTCAGTAAGAAATTCAGGGCCAGCTGGGTGGTGCAGTGGATAGAGCACTGGGCCTGGACTCAGGAGAACCTGAGTTCAAATGTGACTTCAGACATTTGACAATTACTTGCTGTGTGACCCTAGGCAAGTCACTTAACCTCAATTGCCTCACCAAAAAACAAAACAAAACAAAAAGTCTTCACAAGAAATTCACAGAAGACAGAGCTGAACTGAATTGAATATGAAGGGATGATATCTATAAAGCATTTATGTTTTGTTCTTTGTAGGGCAGACAGGCTGGGGTGTCTTATGTCTGGGGCTGGATTTGGGCTTGGGACCTCCTGGGTCCAGGGCTGGTGCTTTGTCCACTGTGCCACCGAACTAATCCATGATGACATCATTAAAAGAGGGCTGAGGTGTAGGAAGAATAAACTGGGGGAGGGAGAAGGGGAGAGATGGTTTGGGGAGAGGTAGTTTACATGAAGGAAACAAGAAGAAATCATGTGGAGGAGAGTAGAAGAGGGGGAAGGAGTTGGGGAGTGAGTGAACCTTAATATCATCAGAATTGGCCCAAAGAAGGACTAACATACATATTCAAGTAGGTATAGTAATATATTTTGCCCTGGGGGGGGGAGAAGGGAAGTTGGAAAGGGCAAATTGGGGGAGAGAGCAGTAAAAAGCAAAACACTTTCAAGGAAGATGAAGATGTTCTGCATTACTGCACTAGTATGATATATTGAATTGCTTGATCTCATAGGGAGGGTTGAGGAGGGAGGGAGGAAGAAAAAATTTAGAACACAGAATTAGCTCAGGGACCCTGTTCTCATTGGAGTGGGCTCATGGAGGAAATAACTTTCATACCCAATTGGGAGGAGCAATCTATTTAACCCTGCAGGAAAATAGATGGGGAAGAGGATAAGGAAGGAAGGGTGAAAAAGGAAGTGCAGAGTGAGGGAGAAGATAGTCAGAAGTAAAATACCTCTGAGGAGGAATAGGTAAAAAGAAGATAGGGTAAATGTCATGGGAAGGGAGTGGGATAGAGGGAAATAGTTATGATGATTGATTATAATGGGAAAACATATGGTACCTACTTTGCTGGGCTTTTATGAAGAAAATTCTCTGTCAAGCTTAAGGTACTATAAAAAGGTTATGATGAACAGGATACTATCAGGAAAACCTGGAAAGACCTACATGAACTGAAGCAGAGTGAAATGTACTGTATACAAAATAACAGCAATTGTGGGGGAGGATCTTCTGGGAAGCATGTGGTTATTTTCAGCAAGGCAATGATCCATTATAACCCTGAAAGACTTACGGAGATTGCAGCCTATCTGCAGAGAAAGAACTGATAGTATTTGAAAACAGATGGAAACACATTGAAACATTTTTTTTTTATTTCCTCTTTAACAATTCCTTAATCTGAAGTTTTGTGGGTTTTTTTTAATGTTTTCTCTCACAACTAGCTAAAATGGGAATTTTTCCATGACTACTCATGTATAATTTATTTTGAATTGCTTGAGTTCTTGTGGGTGGGGGGTGGGAATGGGGAGGGGGAAGAAAAGTTGGAACATAAAGTTTTTTTAAAAATTGATGTTAAAATTTTGTTTTTACATATATTTTGGAAAAAAATAAAATTCTATTCAGAAAAAAAGTCAAGTAAAAGAGGGGCAAGATGAGCAGACAGAAAAGAGATCCGGACCATAGAAAATTTCTTTAGTGACAAGGAAGATCTAGGTACACCCTCAGAAGAGAATAGCAATGTCAGGGCTTCTACATCCAAAGCTTCCAAGAAAAATATGAATTGATCTCAGGCCATAGAAGCACTAAAAGTGGACTTTGAAGATAAAGTAAGAGAGGTAGAGGGAAAAGTAAGAGAGGAAGAAGAAAAAATGGAAAGGGAAATGAGAGTGATGAAGGAGAGTCATGGAAAAAAATGTCACAGCTTTAAAAGCCACATTGGCCCAATGGAAATGGAAATACAAAAGCTCTCCAAAGAAAATAATTGTTTAAAAATTAGAACTGAGCAAACAGAATCAAATGACGTTATGAGAAATCAATGCACAATAAAGCAAATTCAAAGGAATAAAAAAAATAGAGGGCAATATGAAATATCTCCTTGGAAAATAGATCCAGGGGAAATAATTTTAAAAATTATTGGACTACCTGAAAACCATGATCCAGGAAAGAGCTTATTTTTTTGTGGGGTAATGGGGGTTAAGGGACTTGCCCAGGGTCACACAGCTAGTGTCAAGTGTCTGAGGCTGGATTTGAACTCAGGTCCTCCTGAATCCAGGGCTGGTGCTCTATCCACTGTGCCACCTAGCTGCCCCCTCAAGGAAAGAGCTTAGACATCATCTTCCAGCAAATGGTCAGGGAAAATAGTCCTGACATTCTGTAAGCAGAAGGTAAAATGGAAATTGAAAGAATCCAATGATCACCTCCTGAAAGAGATCCCCAAATGAAAACTCCAAGCAATATTATAGCCAAATTCCTGAGCTCCCAAGTCATGGAGAAAATATTGCAAGCAGCTGGAAAGAAACAATTCGAGTATTGTGGAGCCACAGTCAGGATAGCACAAGATCTAGCAGCTCCTAGAATAAAGGATCAGAGGGTATGGAATATGATATTGCAGAGGGCAAAGGAATTGGTATTACAACCAAAAATCACCTACACAGCAAAACTGAGTATAATCTTCCAGGTAGAAAAATGGAACTTCAATGAAAAAAAAAAGGACTTTCAGGTATTTGTGATGAAAAGACCTAAACTCAATGGGAAATTTGGCTTTCAAATACAAGACTCTAGAGAAGCATAAAAAAGGTAAATAGGAAAAGAAATTAAGAGTGATGTTAAAAGGTTAAACTGCTCATATTCCTACATGGCAAGATGATACATCTAACTCCTTAGAAATATCATAGTATTAGAGTAGATTGTAGAAATAAATTTAGACAGAAAGCATAGGTGGGAATTGGTTATGAGGAGATGATAGTTGTAAAGCATTTATTTTTGGTTTATTTTTTTTTGTGGGGTGGTCAGAGTTGGGTGACATTCCCAGGGATGAGCAGTGGGTGAGTGTCTTGTGACTGGGACTGGATTTGGACTCAGGTCTTCCTGGGTCCAGTGTGGGTGCTTTGTTCACTGTCATTTAGCTGCCCCATGATACATCTTTAGGATAAAATTGTTGGGGGAGAGGACTGCACTGGGATATGGGGGAAGGAGAGAGGTAGAATGGGGTGAAATCCCACAGGAAAGAAACAGGAAAGGGCTTGTGGAGTGGGGGGGGGGGGAAGATGAGGGAGGAAGGGGGCCTGTAAATGAACCTTAGACTCATCAGAATTGGCTCAAGGACCTTAATCTCATCAGAATTTGCTCAGGGAGGGATTAACATACACACTCAATTGGGTGGAGTAATCTATCTAACCCTGTAGGAAAGTAGGAGGAGAAGGGGATAAGGAGGGAGGGGTGAAAGAAGGGAAGGCACAGTGAGGGAGGGGGGAGTCAGAAGCAAATCCCCTTTGAGGAGGGATAGGGTTAAAGGAGATAAATAATAGAGCAAAAATCATGGGGAAGGGAATAGGATGGAGGGAAACAGGTAACAATTATAATTGTGAAGAAAAGAAAAGGAAAAAAAGGTACAAAAAATATATTTATAGCAACTCTTAGTGGTGACTAAGAATTGGAAATGGAATGAATCCCCCAATTGGGGAATGACTAAACAAGCTGTGGTATATGATTATAATGGAATATTATTGTGCTTTAAGAAATGACAAGCAGGATGATTTCAGAGAAACCTGCAAAGACTTTTATGAAATGATGTATAGTGAAGTGAGCAGAACCAGGAGAACATTGTGCACAGTGACAACATTATTGTTCTATGAGCAATTTTGAATGACTTAACTACTCTCAGAAATACATATGATCCAAGACAATCCCAAAGGACTAATGATAAAGTGTACTATCCACCTCAAGAGAAAGAAGTGATGTTGATTGAACACAGACTGAAGCATGCTATTTTGCATTTTTCTTTCTTTTTTTCCTTTAATCTTTTTAGATAAAATGACTAATATGTTAATATTTTACACATGGATAACCTATATCTGATTGCTTACCACCTCAGGGAGGGGGTAAAGTAGGGAGGCAGGGAATGAGAGAGGGATAGAATTTGGAACTCAAAACTTTAAATAAATAAACAATTAACCCACCCAATAAATGTTAAAATAAATTAAAAAAAATTCTTCCCTAACTATTACTTTTGAGTTGTATCTTTCAAATTTTGGGTTATTGTCTCAGTGTAGTCAATCCCTTTATCAAAATTATTATTTCTATAATTTGTTCTTTTACCCATTTATTGTTTAGGATGAGACTATTTAGTTTCCTATTTACTTTTTTTTTTTTTAGTGAGGCAATTGGGGTCAAGTGACCTGCCCAGGGTCACACAGCTAGTAAGTGTTAAGTGTCTGAGGACAGATCTGAACTCAGGTACCCCCGACTCCAGGGCTGGTGCTCTATCCACTGTGCCATCTAGCTGTCCCTCCTATTTACTTTTAACCTATGCTTCTGTGGCCCATAAGTAAATGTCATCTTATTGCATGTGGTTTGAAAATGGTGCATTCAACATTTTTTTTTTCATTTCTCCACTTGCTTGTGAGATTTTTAGGCCCTACAACATGAGCAGAAATGCTTCAATCCTTGGTAAATTTTTGTGAAGGCACCATGTACAGCTGAGAAAAAGGTAAATTCTTTTCTATTCCCATTAAGTTTTCTCTAGTTTTCTCATATCTAAGTTTTCTAAGATTTTATTCATCTCCTTGACTTCTTTCTTACTTGTTATGATTAGATTTATCTAAATCTGAGAAAGTATCACTGAGAGACTCCATTAGTATTGTTTTAGTGTCTATTTCTTTCTACAGGATTCATTTATTTTTTTTCCCATTTAACATTTTCATTAGGAATTTGGATGCTATGCCAATTGGTATATAGGTGTTTCATGTTGATATACATCACTGTTTATCATTACTTTTAGCAAGATATAGTTTCCCTGAGTATCCATTTAATTAAGGCTAATTGTGTTTTTGTTTTGTCTGAACTCGTTAACCCTGGTTTACTTTAGCTAATACACAATACATTCTGCTCTAGCCTCTTATTTTAACTTTTTGTGTTTTTGTTCCAAGTGTGTTTCTTATAAACAATATATTGTTAGATTCTGATTTCTAATATATTTTATCTTTCTCCATTTTATGGTTGAATTCATCCTATTCACCTTCACAGTTATGATTATGAACTATGCATTTCCTTCCATTTTCCATTTTATTTCTTTTTCTGTTTATCCTCCCTTTCTCTGTCTGTCTGTCTGTTTGTCTCTCTGTTTATCACTTTCCCCTCCTTTCTGGTTTGTTTTGCTTCTTTTTTATTTTTTATTTAGAATTTTATTTTCCAAAATTACATGTAAAACACAAATTTTGACATCAATGTTTTAAAACTTTGTGTTCCAAATTCTCTTCCTGTCTTCCCCCACCAAGAATTCAAGCAATTCAATATAAGCTATACATGAACAGTCATTCAAAATGTTTCCACATTAGCCAGGTTGTGAAAGAAAACAGACAAAAACAAAACTTCAGCTATAGGAACTAACAAAAAAATTTGTGCTTCAATCTGTATTCAGTCACTATCAATTCTCTCTCTGTAAATGGACTGCCTTTTTCATAAGACCTTCAGAATTGTCTTGGATCATTCCATTGCAGATAATAACCAAGTCATTCACAGCAGATCATCTCATAATATTGCTGTTATTTTGTATACGGTACCTTTCACTTTGCATCAGTTCATGCAGGTCCTAACAGGACTTTCTGATAGGATCTTGGTCATATTTTTTAATAGTAAACTGCATTTATATCAAACATTAAAGAGATATTCCCTTGCAATAAACCCATGCGTTTGATTATTGCAACAACAGTAATAGACAACATTTATATAGTTCCTTATACTTGACAAAGAATTTTCTTTACAATAGGCAAGCAAAGTGCCATATTTCTTGTCATCAGCACCAATGCAACATCATCATTCATCAGCACCAATGCAACATCATCATTCATCAGCACCAATGCAACATCATCATTCATCAGCACCAATGCAACATCATCATTCATCATCCATCAATCCTCATCATCATCTTCAATCAACACCCATTTTCATCATTCAATGGTCATCATCATCAATTAGTCCTCCTAATCAATCCATCCTCAACTTCCTCCCATCATCATCATCACCATCACCATTTTACCTCTTGCTTCTACTTCAATTTTTTTTCACAGTTACTATTAAATGTTTTCCTTGTTTGGAAGATGATTTCAGTACATTCTTCATTGGGTTTTGCTGCTCTAGGAATTGTCCTATGTCATCATTTGGATGTTTTTTGGAGCAATCGTGTCATGATTTATTAAATTTAATTTGCTTAATTTGTCTCCTGACCTCTAGTACTCCTGCATTAACAACTGTATGCTGATCATCTCCTCCTAGATAACCCATGGGTTTCTAAAATTCAACATGTCCTAAACATAATTCATTATCTAGACCGCTATATGTATGTACATATATGTGTGTATACTTATATAGATATGTGTGTATATTGTATGTAAAAGAAGGGTTCTTTTTATCCTTGTCCTTCTTGTAAGTATATGCCCAGAAGTCAGTATTTATTAAATGCTTACTAAGTGCTAGGCACCATGCAAAGCCCTGAGGATAAAAGTTCTAAGGGGAGAGGTGGTGTGTAAATAACTATGGATATACAAGATATACACTATGTAAAAGGGAGTTGATCTCAGTAGGAAAAGATAGGGAAAAGGAGGAGGTCAGGGTAAGGTCTTTTGCAGAAGAGATATATAAAGAATCCAGGAAAGCTCTAGTGAATAAATGAGGAAGGGGGGGGGGCAGCTAGGTGGCACAGTGGATAAAGCACTGTCCCTGGATTCAGGAGTACCTGAGTTCAAATTCAGCCTCAGACACTTGACATTTACCAGCTGGGTGACCCTAGGCAAGTCATTTAACCCTCATTGTCCTGCAAAATCAAACAAAAACAGACAAACAAACAGACAAACAAACAAAAGAAATGAGGAGAAAAGCATCATAAGCATGAAGGACAGCCAATGAAAAGGCAGAGTCAGGAGATGGGGGGATCTGAGGAACAGGAAGTAAGCAAGTATAGATTGAGCATACATTGTATGGAGGGGAATCAAGTGTAAGAGCACAAGAAAGGTAGGAAAGGTTCAAGTGCTAAAGGGCATCAATTACCAAAAAAGAGTATTTTCTATTTAAAATTGGAGAAAACACTAAAGTATATTGAATAATGAGATGACATGATCAGACCT
This sequence comes from Dromiciops gliroides, assembly GCF_019393635.1. Lineage (NCBI taxonomy): Eukaryota > Metazoa > Chordata > Mammalia > Microbiotheria > Microbiotheriidae > Dromiciops > Dromiciops gliroides. Next base: position 269,147,527 of record NC_057861.1, on the reverse strand, counting down.
AACTAAGCTTTAGGAAAGTCACTTTGGCAAGGGAATAGAAGATGGATTAAAGTAGGGTTTTTTAACCTGGGTTCTATGGATAGATTTTTGTGAATCTATGAATTTGGATTGAAAAATTACATCTTTACTTAAGTAGAATTGGTTTCCTTAGAAATTCTATGTATTTTCTTTTATGTATTTAAAATATTATAAAGAAGGGGGTTCAAGGAATTCATTATATTGCTGAAGAGGTCCATGATGGAAAAAGAGTTTGAGTCCTTGGATAAGAGTGGGGAGAGACATGATGAAGGGGGACCAATTAGAAATCAATTGAAATAATCCATAGGAAAGATATTTTGGGCCTGAACTAGGGTTTTGATTGTTGTGATTAGGGGCAGACTTGACCATGGTTTATATATGTGGTGTGTGTAAAGACTAAGAGTCAGAAATATCATCAACCTTTTATGTCTGGGAAATTGGGAAGATAATGGTGCTTCAATAGTAATAGGAAATTATGGAAGAAGGGATAGTTTTGAGGAAAAAAAAATGACTTCCCTTTTCCACATATGTTGAGTTTTATATGTCTACAGGACATCCAGTTTGAGATGTCCAAAAGGCAACTGATGATGCAAGATAAGCTCAGGAGAGAATATAAGGCTGGATATATAGATCTCTATAGATCTATGAGCTTTTTTTTTTTTTTGGTGAAGAAATTGGGGTTAAGTGACTTGCCCAGGGTCACACAGCTAGTAAGTGTTAAGTGTCTGAGGCCAGATTTGAACTCAGGTCCTACTGAATCCAGGGCCAGTGCTCTACCACTGTGCCACCTAGCTGCCCTTATGAGTTTTTTTTGTTCCTGTCACTGAAGTATTGTGCTATGAATCCAAATTCCTGTTTCAAAAAAGCTCTTAACTCATGTACGGATATCAATAGAGTAAAATGAATTTTCAAAAGGTCATTTTGAACAATGATAAAAATGAAGTTAAATATATCTTAGAACCTTTATCATCTTGGCAGTCAAGGCAAACTACAGAGAACACACAACCAGTTGACATTAGTATAACCAGTTTTCAGTAGTATACTATGTATTTAATAAATCTCAGTGCTGATCTTAATAAAGTGTAGGGAAAAATTCCAGGAAAAGACAGAAAACAGGGGGAAACATAGAATCAGTGTTACTGATAACCCATTACCAAGTGTTTGACTTTCCATAAGCACAGAGAGCTCAGTAGGGTTCCAGAATTAAGCATCATTTTATTGCTTCTCCCTCAATTCTATATGGCCTTTTCCCTATAAAGTCACTTGTTTAATGTAAGAAAATAAATCTTTTGCTTCCTTTTCTCTTCCTTCTATCTTCTCCCATTATCCTTTTCCCTGCACTGGAAATGAAAGAGGAAATGTTCTTGCATGGGGAATTAAATGTACAATTAATATTAATGTTTCCTTTCCTTTTACTTTGCTGAACTTGTTAATTAACATGAAAAGAACTGACTTAAGATGAAGTTAATGTAATTTAGTAAAGTCTAAATTTTGCGAAATTGAATGGCTTAGTTCAGTTTACATTAATGAATTTGTGACATTTATATCAATATATACATATAAAATGGTTTTAACTTGGATTGAACATAAATACAAAAGTGTACATATATATATTCTTTTCATTTTATAAATATATTCTTCCTCATTGCCACTCATATTTCATTTTACCTTAATTCATAAATGTATTTAAAATAAATTATGGTTCAAAACATATCAAAGGATGTGATTTCAAATTCCATCTCTGACAATTACTCCCTATATCACCTTAGGAAATCAATTTAAGTTCCTTGGACCTGTGTTTCTCATTTGCAAAATTAGAGAGGTGGACAAATTCTTCTCTGGGGCCCATTCCAGCTTTAGTTCTAATATCCTATGTAATTTTTCTACAGTGGCCATCCTCCATAGCCATAGGCCACACCTTTGTTGCTCACATATCTCCCTTTTTTGCTTCAATTTATATTTTTAATCAGAGAATTTTCAGTTATTTCTGTATTATACCTTTCAGGGGCTTTTTTGAAATTTTGCTGCATTCATGGGACACTATGGTGGAGGGGTCATCAAGGAGATATTTTTCTCTACTGAATCAAATGATTTTTCACAATCGACAAATTACGAGAACATTATAATCATATTCTATGTACCTTTCAGTAATTTGTGTTATCATACAGATATAACCATTCTGCTATAGAATACCATTTTTGTTCTTGTTCCCTTTTCATTTCTTTCTTTAGGATTCTACCCAATCCCAACTCATCCCCCTCTGATATATGTGAATATTTGTACTCTTCCTTGAATGACTCTCCATTATATGCTCCTCATAACTTTTCCTATTTTTTTCCCTCTCCTTAAGCCACATACATCACATTCACTCCCTACCACCACCTGTCTTCAAGCAAAGGACACCAAGTCATAGTTCAATGAAAAATAAATGAATCCATTTACCACAATCTACATCTCCTGCCTAATTTCATTTCTTAAGTCACTTCCACAGAGTCCTTTTCTTTTCATCATTGCTACAGAATCAGAGGCAGTTGTGGTTCTTCTTTTTGTCCATAGCAACTCTTCTTCTTATGTTATTGATCCCATTCTCTTCTGTCTCCTGGAGCTTCCCATTGGATTATCCCATTTTCTTTCCTTAGTTTTTAATCTCTCTTTATGCACTGGCTCCTTCCCTGATATCTACAAGCCTGCACAGATTACTTCCATCCCTAAAAACGTCTCCTGATTAGTCTTTTTTGCAATCATCTCTTTCCTTTCTAATCTGTCCATCACAGTGCTGCCAAAATGATATATCTAAAGCATAGTTTTTATCCTGTTACTCTCATGCTCAAGAAGTTCCAACAACTCCTGAATCTCAGGGGTATCAACTATAAACTCCTTTCCAGTTTGATTATACGTTACTCCACTCACAAACACTACATTCCAGCCAAACTACCCCACATTTGCTTTTTCAGAAAATATCATTCCATTCATTTCCTTATTCCTTTTCAAGGGTGGGTGCCCCTATTCTCCACCCAGGGCTTTCTTCTGAATCTTCAGTGTTTTTTTCTTAGTGATCTCATAATCTCCCAGCAACTCAACTACCATATCTTTCAATCATGAGAAAAGTAACATAAAAGACTCCATGAGACACATATAACTAGAAAAGGAGATTGGTTGGTCATGGGGCCAGGATCAGTCAGTCAGTCAATAACTATTTATTAAGAACCTACTACATGTCAGGCACTATGCTAAACACTGTGGATACAAAGAAAGGTACAAAACAGTCTCTGCTCTGAAGGAGTTCTGAAGATAAAAGATAACCATTTGACAGCTCATTTGTTACACAGATATCCATGCAATGTCAAAGGTTCTAAATTGGAAAGAGTCTCTACATAGAATATATAGAATATTGAAAAGAGCCACACAGTATGAGAAGTTATGATTAAGTTCCATTCAACATTGATGAGTTCACAGGTCAACTGAAAAAAAAAATCTATGCTTTTCTCAAGTAAAAATAACTCATTTGTTATACACCTGAAAAAGAAAATTACAATGACTTTAATTATAGCAATAGGACACTTGCATAAGAGCTTATAAGAAATGAAAAGGATATCTTTATTTCAGGTGTATTCCTTGCTTCATAAATTTTTAAAAAATCAACAACAGAGCACCCCAACCATCATCTTAAGACTTTCTACAGGTAATGAATGAAAAACAGTAGTTTGTCCCTTTCTCTATTCCCTGTTCTGCTCACATACATTACAAATGGGTTTTCATGGTCATACATTGTTATCAATAATTACCAAAATTGCTTTTGGTATTTATATCCACTCATTTCATTTTCACCCTTACATTAAAACTCACTGGAGTAATTCAACATAAGTACTTTTTAGGTAATTGGCATTTTATTTCTCCATGCATTTTAATGGGTGAGATAAAACATCAGTTCAAATATGATTATATACAGGATATAATGCAAATGGAAAAAATCACAAAATGTGTTTATATTTCAATTTACATAAGTGAGGACTGAAATAAAGGGGGTAGAAAGTATTTTAAAATTTATCTGACATCAACACAGATTCTTTAAGGTGAAATCTTTCTTTAGGACTCCCAAATGGATTTTAATTTTAATGAAAAGTTGTATGCCATATTTTCAAGTGCTTTTCACATAACAATCATAAATACTTCACAGTCTTTCAAACAGAAAGAAAAAAATATAATAGTCCCCTCCACCTGAGTTAGAAAGCACACAGACATAAAGGCAGGAACAATGCAGGACTGAATGCAAAAATGTTACCTCCTAAAGTAACATATTAACTCTTTTTCATCATCATTATATCAGCACAGACTATTTTGTCTCATAAGCCAGAAACAATTCCTAATGGACCAGGTCATGGAATATCTTAAATTCACATGAGGTTTTAGTTAACAAAAACCATTTCTTCTATACCAGTCCTATGAGTTATATAATGCAAATAGTCTCATCTCTGTCTTATTGCTGGGACAACATGACACAATGGAGAGAAAGCCAGCTGTGTGACTCTGGGTAAGTCACCTAAGCTCTCAGTGTGCTAGAGAAGTCTTTAAGAGACTACTGTTTGCATATTTTGCTACCTGCATTAAGAGAGGGGGGTGGGGATTTTCTGATCCAAAATTTCCTTTTGTCAATAAAATTTAAGGCCTCATGCCTATCTCTATATTACAGTTAGAAACATGGTTAAGAAATTCAGCTAAAATCATTCAGCTGATAATTGGTAGATTTGGAATTGGAACCCAGGTTATATGATTTCAAGTTCAGTCATTTGCAAAAGAGATAGGTGATATGCATTCTTTATTTCAATTCAATAAGCATTTGTTTCCTTATATTCCCTTTCATCACCCTGGACAGGAATGATGGTGGTTTCTCTATGTCTTTTTGTGGCAAGGCTGATTTCCATAAATCTGGTCTATCAGAATTAAGCCAGCAACTAGAAATCTAAGGTTATCCAAAGGATAATAGAAAGATGTGTAGTAACCTTACTAGGCTGTAAAATATTACCAATAGTAATGTGTGGATATGGAATTATTTAAATGAAATCAAGGACATGAATGCTCAGAAAAGGAAGTTAGCCAGTCATATAGCAAGAGCTAACAATAATGGAGGAATAGTATTTTCATTGGAACACACAAAATGATAAAAGACCCACACTTGGTGCTCTAACACATTGTAGTATTTGTGGTAGGCTGTGGAGAAGAAACAGAGAGGATGAGAAGGCTTGGCTATTTAATGTTCTTTGATGATACAGAAATTAAATCAGAATTACTATAGAATATCCTATTATTTATCAATTGATAGCAATTGTTTGGTGGGTTTCTACAATTAGCTTCCTCATCTTCTCAGGACTCTTCCAGGGAAGTCAAAGTTTTATTTGTCAGGGAAAATGGAAAGTGTGACTTACCTGAGCTATTTGCATCTTCATCGAGTTCTCTCCTCCATCCTAGACATTAATTCCTGTCACAGCTTCCTAGAGGAAAAGAATACTTTGTTTATTTTTTCATGTGTCCACTTGAGGACAGAGTGGAAATATAGAGAGGCAGTAAAACTCTGACAGGGAGAATAATTGTCTTTAATTCAGTGGTCATCAGTAATAATGGTCTTAAGTGATGTATATCAAGTGGAGAGCAATAAATTCAACACTTTTAGGTACCTCAGCAATTGATTGTTAGGTAATCTTCATTTGTTAAAGATCCAATGTTGGGTCTGAAAAGTTGTTGATCTAATTCAGCATGGAGTCAGTCTAGAAAACGTTTGTTTTGGACTTGTTCTTGACTTTCACCATTTGTTACTACCTAAATTTCATCAACCACTTAACCACAAAGTGGAGCAGTATTGGTTTCCTAAACTCCATTTCTTTTGAATCTATTTGGCTTTTTGAATTCAAAAGCTGTCAAACTTAATTAAATCACTTAATTACTAATTGTATTTTCCCTTTCTAGAGGTGTTACAACAAGTATTAATTTATGGTCAATTTCCCTTTTCCTGTTTACCTCTGTCTACCATAATATGCAGCTAATAAAATGGTCTGTCCATGTTTTACTTACTAGGGATAATAGTTTGAGAGTGGGAAAGGACCTTAAAGATCATCCAGTACAACACTTACATTTAACAGTTGAGGAAACTGAGACCCAAATAAATTAAAGTACTTGCCCAAAGTAACACTGCTCATATGTAACAGACCTGGGGCTTGAACTGAAATCCTCTGATTTTAAATGGAGGTTTTTTCTCCACATCATGCTGCTTAGGGGATAAGATAATATGTAAATTCAGAAAAAACTATACCCAGGCAAGTTCACTAGAAATGCATAAAAATAAAACTATCCAATCTTAGACTCAATCTTCTCAAGCATTTAAAAATCTAAATTTAGCAAGGATTCGAAATATTTCTCCTCTTAGATCCACCAAGGGGTTCTAGAAGTGTGTGGCTTGTTTTCCCTCCCCCTCCTGGATATTCTTGAAAGCAGTCCATAGTAATTTGAATAATACTATACAGCTGACCAGGGTAAATCACACTGCTAGGAGACATATTCAGGGAAATGGGGTACCTCCCCTGGTCTTCTATACTCATTAAGAAGTGTTGATGTGGTACTGGGGAAAGCAGAATTCAAAACTCTAATAAGTCTTTACAACTTATCAGTCTGTGTGAGTTCACATGGAATTATGGAGATAGATTGACTCATCAAATAAGAGGTAAAATGGTTTATGTAGCTGCTAAAAGACATCTTGTGAATGAATTTTAATTTTGTGGGGATTCTTCTATCAAAAAAAGTTTATGAAAATGAAAATATTCTTATCTGAGTTTAGGTTCCAAGATATAAACCTCATTTAAGCTGTTGCCATTTCTGACAAGTGCCTCATTCCTCACCTCTTCTAAGGGGAGGAGGGGGAAGAGATGATTCACCAAGTCCCCTCAAGGAACTATTTTTCATTGAATTATCACAGTTCTGATGCCTTCAAGGTCGTTTTATTGTTTTTTTTTTTGAGGGGCAATTGGGGTTAAGTGACTTGCCCAGGGTCACACAGCTAGTAAGTGTTAAGTGTCTGAGGCCGCATTTGAACTCAGGTACTCCTGAATCCAGGGACGGTGCTCTATCCACTGCGCCATCTAGCTGCCCCTAGGTTGTTTTATTGTGAGCATTGTGTATTGTTTTTTCCCTTCCTCATTCTGTTTCGTTTGCTCTGGGTCAGTTGACAAAAGCCTTCCAGGTTTCCCTGAATTCTTTAAAGCCATCATATCCTGTAACCCAATAATTTTCCATTGTATTAATATGCTAGAATTTTTAAACCCATTCCTCATTTGATATTTATTCATGTAGTTTCTAGGTTTTAGTTCCAAAAATGTGTTGAGATAAATATACACATACAATACATATATATACATACACATACACATACTTACATGTATATGTATGTATACAAATATATACATGGGCATATATAGACACATATTTATGTTCATGTACATAATTTGGGCCTTTCCATTGGGCAAGTTATTTAGCTTTCTTGTAAAATGAGACAATTAGACTATCTGATATCTAAGTTCTCCTTGAGGGCATATCCCTTATAGAAGTATTGCTTTGTTAAAGTTTGCATATATTTAATGTCTTTTAAAGAGTAATTCAAAATAATTTTTAGTTCTATTGATCCATGTTTCTATATTTAACCAGTACTAAAAGAATTTTAAAATTTAATTTAATTTCCAGTTATTTGACACAACAAAAAAGGAGGGGGAGTTGCAATGGGAATATTTTCCTCTCTCTTTCTGATCTCTTTGTGGTAAAAACTTAGTAGTATTATCACTGAATCAAAGGATAGGGTAGGTTTGTAAGTTTTCATTTTATTTTAATCTCTCACTTGGTGAGATTTTACTTATAACAGTAAACTCCAGTCATTATTGTGCATATATATATATATATACACACACTCATATATGTACATATATACACACATACATACATATACATGTGTATGTATATATGTATATATACACACACTCATATATGTACATATAAATACACATATACATACATATACATGTGTGTGTGTGTGTATATATATATATATATATATATATATATATATATATATATATATATATATGGGGGGGTGTATCACTTCCAGCCTAATTTCTCCTCTCATCCTCTGGGAAGAGTAAAAAAGTCAACACTATCATTCCTGAAAAGTGTGCCAATAAAAGATTCTACAACAACATTCACCATCCTTATGACTTTCCCAGTCACAGCATCCTTCCCTGGCGACCACTTGGTTTCCTGCTTTACAGTGCATTATTCTTGAAGTCAGAGACTCTCTTGCTTTTTTAATTCCAAAATTTTGTGTTTATATTCCTAGAAATCACCACTTCTTGACACATACTAAGTTCTTTTTCCCTTTTTTTCTTTTCTACTTAAAATTGTATTTATTTCCCAATTACATGTAAAAAGATTTAACATTTTTAAAAATTTTGAATTCCAGAGACTCTTCCTCACTCCCATTCACCCCACTTCTTTGAGAAGACAAACAATTTGATATTGCTTAAACATGTGAAGTCATGCAAAATACATTTCCATATTAGCCATTTTGTGAAAGAAAATAAACAAAACAAAACAATAAAAACAATGAAAGTTAAAAGATAAAGTATGCTTCATGCTTTGAGAGTTCACCAGTTTTCTTGCTGGAGGTAGATAGCATCTTTCATCATTGATCCTTTAGAATGGTCTTGGATCATTGTCTTGATCAGAGTAGCTAAATCTTTCACAATTGATGATCCTTACAATATTGTTGTCACTGTGTACAATGTTCCCTTCATTTTGCTCACTTTCCTTTTCATGAATTCATGTAAGTCTTCCCAGGTTGTTTTGTTTTTTTCTGAAGGCATTCTGTTTGTTATTTCTTATAGCATGATAGTATTCCATCATGATCATATACCACAACTTGTTCAGCAATTCCCTCATTGATAGGCATCCCCTTGATTTCACAGTTTCCAATTCTTTGCCAAAACAAAAAGGGCTGCTATAAATACCTTTTCTCCTTCTTCTTCTTCTTCTTCTTCTTCTTCTTCTTCTTCTTCTTCTTCTTCTTCTTCTTCTTCTTCTTCTTCTTCTTCTTCTTCTTCTTCTTCTTCTTCTTCTTTGCAGGGCAATGAGGCTTAAGTTTCTTGCCCAGGGTCACACAGCTAGTAAGTGTCAAGTGTCTGAGGCCAGATTTGAACTCAGGTACTTCTGAATTCAGGGCCAATGCTTTACCCACTGTGCCATCTAGCTGCCACTATAAATACTTTTTTTAGCACAAATAAGTCCCTTTCCATTTTCTTTGATCTCTTTGGGATATAGACCTAATGGTGCTATTGCTAGATCAAAGAGTATGCATAGTTTTATAGCCCTTTGGGCATAGTTCAAAATTGTTCTCCAAAATGCTTGGACTAGTTTCCAATCTGAGCAGCATTGAGTTAGTGTCCCAATTTTTCCACAACTTCTCCAGCATTTTTTATTTTCGTTTTGAGTCATGTTAGCCAATCTGATATTTGTGTGAGGTACTATGTCATAGTCATTTTAATTTTCATTTCTCTCATGACTAGTAATTTAGATCATTTGACTACTGAAAAGCTTTGATTCTTTTCCTCAAAACTGCCTATTCATATCCCTTAACTAACTGGGAGATAGCTCTTAATTCTTTTCTCTGCCCCGAGTATACTGTTTTTCTTCTAATGTTGACTGTATTCATTTTCCTTGTGCAAAAGCTTTTAAATTTCATGAAATTAAAATGATCTTTTTTTTTCCTTTGCAGAATTCTCTGTTTTCTCTTGCTTGGTCATAAACTCTTCCAATATTTGTACATCTGACAGGCACATTTTTCTATGCTTCCCTAATTTGTTTATGATAGCACCATTTATATCTAAACAATTTACCAATTTTTAAACTTATCTTGCTATACAGAATGAGACATTGGTCTATAGCTAGTTTTGTGCAAAGCCTAAAATTCTCACTGTGATATTTAAAATCTAAAGTGTGATCGCCTGACCTAACCCCAGTGTGGGAGAGAAACTAGCTAAGATTTACTGATCAGTTCAGCAAGAGTTTAGGCTTTTAAGTATTTATTAAAGTATATTAGAAGTTAGTGGGGCACCTAGGTGGTACAGTGGATAGAGCACCAGCCCTGGATTCAGGAGTACCTGAATTCAAATCTAGGCTCAGACACTTAACACTTACTAGCTGTGTGACCCTGGGCAAGTCACTTAACCCCAACTTCCCTGCAAAAAAAACCCCCAAAAAAAAACAAAAATAAAAAAGTTAGTGAAGAGAGAGAGAGAGAGAGAGAGAGAGAGAGAGAGAGAGAGAGAGAGAGAGAGAGAGAGAGATTGAGAACAGATTTCTTATAGAATGGAAAACCCTAGCTTGGATCTATTCAGGATAGCCAGAGATAAAATCTTACCTTTTCCTAACAGCCCATGTGAAGTTCTCTGTCTGCCACCAAAACCAAAGTCCTGAACCAAAAGAGCATTTCTCAGCCCCTTCTCCCAGAAGCCCCCTATGAAACAGGAAGCAGGGCCATCATCACACACAGCTCCAAGCTAATTGACTCATAGCACTGATTGACATGACCAACAGGAGGCAGGCACAATTTCCAGATGCCAATCTGACCTTTGAAACCCCAGAAAGGTCACCTCATGCTTTCTCCTCAGGGTAGAGCTTCCCTGCAATGTCTTCCTCGGCAGGGTAGTGGAGCTCAAATTCTCACATTTGGCCAAACTGCTTTTCAGTTTTCCCAGAAATTGTTGTCAAATGCTGAATTCTTAACTCAAAAGCTTGGATCTTTGGGTTTATCAAATGCTTGATTACTATGCTCATTTACTGCTCTATATCATGTACCTAATATATCCCATTGATCCACCACTCTATTTCTTAGCCAGTGCCATATTTTTTTGTAGTTGTTTATTTATTTAAAGTTTTCAGTTCCAAATTCTATCCCTCTTTAATTCCCTCCCTCCCTAACCTCCCCCCTCCCTGAGATGGTAAATGATCAGATATAGATTATACATGTGCAATTATGTAGAACATTGACATATTAGTCATTTTATCTAAAAAGAATCAAGTAAAAAAATAGAAAGAAAGAAAATGTAAAATAGCATGCTTCAGTCTGTGTTCAATCAATATCACTTCTTTCTCTTGAGGTGGATAGTACACTTTATCATTAGTCCTTTGGGATTGTCTTGGATCATTGTATTGCTGAGAATAGTTAAGTCATTCAAAATTGCTCATAGAACAATAATGTTGTCACTGTTCACAATGTCCTCCTGGTTCTGCTCACTTCACTATAAATTAGTTCATAAAAGTCTTTCCAGGTTTCTCTGAAATCATCCTGCTTGTCATTTCTTAAAACACAATAATATTCCATTATAATCATATACCACAGCTTGTTTAGTGATTCTCCAATTAGGAGATTCCTTCCATTTCCAATTCTAGGCCACCACCAAGAGTTGCTAGAAATATATTTTTGTACATTTTTTTCCTTTTCTCTTTTACACAGTTATAATTGTTACCTGTTTCCCTCCATCCTATTCCCTTCCCCATGATATTTCCTCTATTATCTATCTTCTTTCACCCTATCCCTCCTCAAAGGGGATTTGCTTCTGACTGCCCCCTCCCCACTCTGCCCTCCATTCTTTCACCCCTCCCTCCTTATCTCCTTCTCCTCCTACTTTCCTACAGGGTTAGATAGATTACTCCACCCAATTGAGTGTGTATGTTGATCCCTCCCTGAGCCAATTCTGTTGAGTCTAAGGTTCATTCACTGCTCTACTCCTCTCCCTTGCCACCCTTAACTGCTTTGTTCATGTGGAATTTCACCCCATTCTCCCTCTTTCCTTTCCCCTTCTCTCAGTATAATTTTACCTTAAAGATGTCATCATGGGGCAGCTAGGTGACACAGTGAACAAAGCACCGACCCTGGATGCAGGAGAACCTGAGCCCAAATCCAACCCAGTTACAAGACATTCACCCACTGCTTGTCCCTGGCCATGTCACCCAACTCCAACCACCCTACAAAAAAAGGATAAACAAAAAATAAATATTTTACAGATATCATCCCCTCAGAATAAATTTCCACCTCTGCCCTCTGTCTAAATTTATTTCTATTATCTGTTCTAATACTGAGAAATTTCTTATGAGTAAGATGTATCATCTTCCCATTCAGGAATGTAAGCAGTTTAACCTTTTAACATCCCTCTTAATTTCTTTTCCTATTTACCTTTTTATGCTTCTCTAGACTCTTGTGCTTGAAAGTCAGATTTCTCATTCAGTTCATGTCTTTTCATCATAAATACCTGAAAGTCCTCTTTTTCATTGAAGTCCCATTTTCCCCCTGAAATATTATACACAGTTTTTCTGGGTAGGTGATTTTTGGTTGTAATACCAATTCTTATTTGAAGGGTTTTTGGAGTGATCATGTCATGTGTTCTGAGAGTTTTCTGCCTTTCCTCCACCATCTTGTCTTTGCCACCATATTGTTTTGATGATTACATCTTTGTATTATGAAACTGCTAGGTCATTTTCCATGACATTTTCACCCTTTGATTCCCTTAATATTCTTGCCCTTTTGTTCTCACAGATGATTCTTACTATATTTTCTAGTTCTAGAAAATAATAGTTTGTTTGGTAAGGCACTGGCTAAGGGAATAAATTTGGGCACAGTTGTCATTTCTGTTATGTTGACTCAGCCTACCCATGAATTATCAACATTTCTCTAGTAGTTTATGTACCTGTCAAAAAATGTTTTGTAATTGTGTTTCCATAATTTCTAGGTTTATCTTGACAGATAGACTTCCCAGTATTTCATGTTATCTGCACTTATTTTATATGGAATTTCCCATTTTATCTCTTGTTGGGTTCCTGTTTGCTGATTATTTATGTAGATTCATTTTATATGCTGCAATTTTGCTAAGATTAATTGATTCAAGTAGTTTTTAGTTGGCACTATAGTATTTTCTAAGTATACCATCAAATAATCTTCAAAGAGTGGTAGTTTTGTTTCAATTTTGACTATATTTATTCCTAATTTTTTTCTTGTTACTATTGCTTGCAGTTCTAGTACAATTTTGAATAATAGTGGTCATAATGGACATCCTTTTTTCACTCTTGATCTCATTGGGAAGGCTTCAGGTTTATCCCTATTATAGATAATGCTTGCTCTTGCATTGATACTACTTATTTTATGCAGTAGTTAGGTGGCATAATGTATAGAATGTCATGCCTGAAGTTAGGAAGATTCATCTTCCAGAATTCAAATCTGGCCTCAGATAACCCTGGGCAAGTCACTTAACCCTATTTGCCTTAATTCCTCATCTCTAAAATGAGCTAGAGAAGAAAATGGCAAACTTCTCAAATGTTTTTGACAAGAAGACCCCAAATGGGTTCATGAAATCAGACATAACTGAAATACAGTTGAACCACAACACTTGCCATTTTAAGGCAGGCTCCATTGACTCCTGTGCTTTGGGGTGTTCTTAATAGGAATAGGTATTATATTTTGTCAAAGGCTTTTTTCATCTATTAACACAATCACATATTTTTGCTATTTTTATTATTGATATGGTCACTTATTCTGATAGTTTTACTAATAGTGAACCAGCCCTGCATTCCTATAGGTCATGGTGTATAATATTTGTGCCACATTAATCTCCCTGCTGGTATTTTATTTAAACTAAGTCCGTTTTTAAAAATCATTCATATATTCATTGACTCATTCAGTAATAACTCTCTATGATATAGTGCCTGAATGGCTAGTCTCAATTTAGGAAGAACCAAGTTCAAGCCCCACATTTTACACATACTGGCTGTGATAATCTGAGTAAATCACTTAACCTCTCAGTGTCCCAGGTAATTCTTGAATTTGCAGAGAATGTAGTGGAGAGTCTTATAATAAAAGAACTGTATGTCTGTTTACATATCCTTACTGCTCCTTACAATGACCCTGGGAGTCAACTATTAAATAACATACTCATAGCCACACAATTAGAATTCCATTGCATATTTTAATTATCTGACTAGTACTCTCACTTTAATGAAGATGCTTGAGTACATATAAAAAGCTTTAATCAATAAATATGAGTGGAAGTAAAAAAGAGATACATGTGGAGAGGAGGAGGAATGTGTGACCTTTCATGCGGGACAAATAGTTTATACAATTTCAAGTCCAAAATGTACTTTTCAAAGTCTTTATCAAAAAGTGCTCTTTTTTACCTTTGAAAATAGCAAGATTTATAATGTTACTAAGCAGCCAGGTGGCACAGTGCTAAACCAAAAACTCAGGAAAGTCTCAGATATGAGATACTTCCTTGGTTTGTGACCTTGGGCAAGTCACTTATCCCTTATTTGCTTCAGGTTCCTCTACTGTAAAATGGTGGTGAAAATAGTACCTTGTGAGGAACAAGTGAGACAATAATTATAAATGTCCTGGTAGCCAGAAGACTATATAAATATCCTAGCTATTATAAATATCAATCCCATGCTCATCTAGCTTATTCATTGTCTGTATAAAAGTAATGCCTGAAAAAAGATTCAAGATTGTGAGTCTGTTATCTTGTCTAAGATGTGGAAGATGGACAGTTTATTATGGGCACTGCAAGCCAGGACTTCAATTTCAGAGATTTGTTTTCCTATGGAAATATGATCTGGATTTTTTTATTCCCTTTAGTCATTAAACATGTTTGTATGAACAATTTAAAATCCAGGAATTCCACAGAGTCGTCTGATAAGTCCATCTCCATTTAGTTGTTATTGTTGTGGTGGCAATCCTCCCTTGGAAATGGGGAACTGAATTTTGCTAGGCAGAAAACAAATTCATTCTCCCAAGGGCTAGCATCAAGTTCAAACCTTGAAAAATGAAACTATAAAACTCATCAAAGACTGTCTTGTCATTTCAAGAATATTATTTCAATTGCTTGGAATTGGAAGTTTTTCAAATAAGCAATATTTATGTACTCCACATTCCTCTTTTTCTTCATATGCTCTCCATAGAAACATATTTCTCTTTTCTCTCAGTTTCTATTTTCTTTTTTAAGGAAAAGAATATAGCAGCTCCTTTAGTTTAATCTGTCATCATTGTTCTGATAAGCACACATGAATACTTTCTAAAATAAAGAACAGCATGCTAGACATTAATACAACTTGAAAATTATTAGTGCTATGGAATAACACAGTCTCTCCAGTAATCATACTTATCAATACATACACTGCATTTAGAATTGTTATTTTTCATCTATATCCCTTGGGTAATCAAAATGAGGTATTTTAAGCCATCTATGTTTTAGAGAGAGTTGATTGATCATAGAAAATGTAATATCCCAACCCATGCAAAGATATCCTTCCTCATTTCTCAAACCATTTGAAGTGCAAGATAAAGTTAACCCGAGTATAATATTTTGTTTTCTTTTTTCCTTGGGCAGAAAAACAAAGAATGAATTTATATTGTAAAATAGTCTTCAGGTATTATATCATTTGTGTTCTCATTATCCACATCCTACAAAATATCCTCTATCATCTTAACAATCTTTCTATTATAAACCACTTTCATATACCTTTTTTTTGAAGTTACCTTAATAGTAACTTTGACAATTGGTTTTCCTTTTCTACTCTATCCCTTCTAGGAAAAAAATGAAGAGGATGGTAGGTAACACATTAGGAAATCAGAGTTCAAATGTTCCCTTTTAACTCAAAATCCTCTATGCTATGAATTTCCCAGTAAAATGAAAGCTCCTAGAGGACAGATTATTTCTTTTTATGTCATTCTAACTCCAGCTTAGTATAGTGCCTTTCATGTGGCATGTACTTCACTTTTTATTGAATAATTCACATGATTCATCATTTTCAGTTCCTAATCAGACCTTACACTTCACTACTTTATTATTTCCTATTAATATTACTTGGTAAATTGAACTGTAGGGGGTGCTCTGGTCATGATTAGTTTTCTAGTCACCTCCCTTTCATCTTGATGTGCAATTTCACTTGGACTCTTGCTTTTCCACATGAAGCTGGTTTTCTTGCTGGCTCCTCTGATATTACAGTGGTAGCCCTAAGTTTTATTTTTTTTGTCAATTCTTTCCCTTTTCTTTCTTCTTCCCCTTTATTCTTGTCCTCTTACCTCCCTCCATCTATTGTTCCTTCCCTTCTTCCCTTCTCTCCCTCCCTCTTTCCCTCTTCCTCTTCCTCTCCCTTCCTTCCTTCATTCCTTCCTTTGTTCCTTCCTTCTTTCTGTCTTCTTTTTCTTTTATCTTTTTCCTCTCTTTCATTACTTCCTTTACTTTTTGTGCTTTCTGAAGAATACCAAGCCAATTTCTCTGTCTTCCTCCCTGACTTACATTAAACATTAAGATTTTACTTTTAATAAGTGAGCATGCATTGGGGGCAAAGTACAGTTGATCAATTAAGTTACTATTGTGATTGTATTTTGAGATTCATTATCAGTTTTATTGGTACCATAATTTGATCTCTTATTATAAAATGGCCAAGATCTCTCGTTTATGAATCACTGGAGTTTCTCTACCACAATCTGATCAATTGTAGTGAAGAACTTTTAGAACAAGGGGAGGGGATAAGCAGGCAAGCTGCAAGATGAAATAGCCTCTCTTTGTCAAACATAGTTGGTTTCAGTTATGACTCAATATGAAAAGACAGGTTTCTAAAGAAAGTTTCCACATTTTGTACTGATCATAAATATTTTAACTTGCTTTTACTTAATGCACAAATAAAAGGGGAAAAAACCCTAAAGAGAATCTGACCTTAAACCACTAATTGACAAAAACTAGTTTGTGCAGCCATCAACTAATGCAGGACCATTATGAATCATAAGGAACCTTTGCATGATGCATTCCCATTGTCAGTGAACTAGTTAAAGCCAGTGAGGCCTGACTAAGTTGTTGTGACATTTTCCCAGCCCTACTATTACCTGTCAGATGGGAAAAAATCAAGGCGTCAGGACAAGCTTCTGTATTGATGTGCTTGCTGTTGATATTAATTGATGTAAATGGATAAGCTTGTCCATCAACAGTAACGATCACATCTGCTCATTTTGAAAAAAGTAGAAGAAAAAGATGTTTAACTTTCTACTTCTTTTAGGTCCCCAAGATTAAAAAAAAATCCTCAGTTTTATTTTCAAGAACTATGATGACTATTGTGTTTGTTTTATACTTTATTTTTTTAATTTGCTGACAAAGTGAAATATGGAATACTGTATTCACTTATTTCACATTGGGCTCACAATGTATTGAGTTATATAAAGTAGGACATGGACAAATTACAAAAGCCAGAACAAGCAGGGTCCCTAATAGTCTTATATAACTGCAAACACTCCACATCTGCTTTAATCCATCATCTTCTTTACTCTTCAAATAAAATAGTGAGGGTTTTTTTTCATTCTCTCTCTCATTTTTAAGTACAAAGAGGAAGTTTTCCATGGTGTGAAACTGTAAAACTTTTGATGAGAAAGTGCCTCAAAGAAATGCAAGGGAAAAAAATCCCTTTGGTTATTTCATTTCTGGGAGTCTATTAATTCCAAAACTACATTGCAAGCTGTGATAAAGCCAAGCTATTCTAAATCTTTCCTTGCCTGAACAAGGTATTTGTGACAATGTTTCATTGACAGAGAAATCAGGAGTTATCCCTAGTGCCATGTAATGTGCTGAAGTTTCCTTCTAAGTTAGCGAACAAGAGAGGAAAACACTAGGCAGCACAAATAGTGTGACTATATTCTGTTGGGATTTTAATCTAATCAAGAACATGTTGTCTGTTAAAGCATAAATAAGGTATATACCAAGCATCACACCTGTGATTTCCAAGTCCTGTCAATGAAGAATGTTGTTACTCCATCTCTTGTCTATATTTAGCATCCCTATCGATGGGCTTGAAGAATAACTCTGAAATGGTTCGATGTTTGCAAACTATTTACTATCAACCCAACCGAGCAGCATGAACTCATAGCAAATAGAAATAGAATTAAGCCTCACTAATACCCACTCTCCTCTTATCTATAAAAATGATGACAACTCATAGAAAAAGAGTTACCCACAGGAAAGGATTGGGGGCATTCTAAACATAAAAAATGGAATCATCAGCCAGTCACACCTTTTCCATGTGCTTTTATCTATTATCTTACTAAATTGTTCTGAGTTGACTAAGACAAAAGTACTATTGATGCTTGAAGCCAGCATGAATGCTGATGAAAGGGGCAGAGATAACAAATTAGACCTTGTCTTTCTCCATTGCACATTCCATTTCATATAAACTCTATTGGCATTTTTCCTGTTCCAGAAGGATCTCCTGGGCTTCCCAAGGCTGAGCCTGGATCTCCAGATTGTGGCCTTTGTAAATAGCTTACATAAAGAAAGGCTGTTAAACTCTTGTTGAGTTATTTTTGTTTTGCACTTTGCACCTCCAGTGCATATGAGAACTACTCCCACACCATTTCCTGACAAACCAAATCTTGCTGTAAAGACTGAAAACGTTAGTCAGTTGCACCCTATTTTTAGGATTTGTAATGAAGAGAAAATGTAGTGTTATAACACTCATCAAAACCCTGGCACCCCCAGGGGATGATTGTAAGGCTCTAAGAGTCAATCCAGATGATTTACACAGAAAGTACTAGATTCTGATAAAGAAGACATATAAACAAATAAACAGATTATAGGAAGGCATGAGCACTTTATTTGAAAGACCCAAGAACTATTTCTGTTTACAAATAGAGACAATCACAATGGATACTACCCAGGACACAAACTATTATGAATGCTAACGTCAACATTATAAAGCATTAAAACAAGGGGCATGAGAAATCATGTGGGAGATCTCCTTTACCTTTTACCTTTTGGTACCATGGACAGGATCTTAGGATAATGCCTACTCACGCTTTTAAAACATTACTACTATTAAATTCTCCTCTGTCTTGTTCATATAACTACTAGAAGAATCAGAAGGGTGATAGTATTTGATGTTTATGTAGTGTTATAGGGGTTACAAAGCCATTTACATAAATTATCAAATTCAAGCCTCACAACCACATCATTGAGACAGGTGATTTATTATTTCAACTTCAGAAATGAGAAAACTGAGTCCCAGGGATTTTAAGTAACTTAGCACTACTTATGTTTCAGGTGTGGTTTGAATCAAAATGTTTCTAACCAAAGATCCAGCATTCTATTAATTAAGTCACGCTAACCCCACCCCCCAATGTAGAATATCTTAGGTCATATGATCAGAAAACCTAATGTCCTTGGAAATGTCTGAACTTCTAGGGAAATGTGTCTTCATTGCTTACTTAATACCCTATACAGTGATATCTGTCTAGATTTATCATAGGTAGAAATAGATTTTATGAAGATCTTGGGAAAAGGACATGTCTTAACTGTGACAGAATGTATTTTAATGCTCTTACAATCTTTTCATAAACTGAGGTCTAATTGTTTCAGACATTGGAAGAAAAAATAATAGGAGAAAATGTCATCAGTGTGCATACCTAAGGATCCTGAATAACAAAGGTTTCCCTTAAATTACACTGGTGTTTTGTGTGATTGGAAATGAGAAACTTGTTGGGAGCTATTTCTGTAAAGAGACCTTCTTGGCAATATAGTGTAATGAGTGCTGGTGGTATCAGGCCTTGCCATGTTTAATGGTTTTACTTTCAGCATAAAGGTATTATAGCATATGAAACAATCAAGAGAAAAAAGTAATATTGAATGAATAATTAGAAATCCAGTTTTTAAAGGATATTTTATGTTATTTTTGTAAATTTGTTTCAGTCATGTCCAACTCTTCATTACTCCATTTGGAGCTTTTGTGGCAGAGATACTGAAGTAAATTGCCATTCATTTCTCAATCTCATTTTACAGGTGAGGAAACTAAGGCAAATAGGGTTAAGTGACTTGCCCATGATCAGATCACACAGCTAGTCAATATCTGAAGCCAAATTTTAACTCAAGTCTTCCTGACTCTGAAGCTGATGCCACCTAGCTACTCCCAGTATGTTTTTTAATCATCATTTACTAATTGCTTTTGAATCCCACAGAATTCTTTATGCCTAAAGTTTCTTTCAGAGTCAACAAGTGTTCAACTCATGAATGAAATAAGGTTTAATCAAATTACTAATTTTTTAGGAAAAAACCCTAAAATTTCAACCCCATTTCATGCTGGATTATATTCATTGAAGTCATATGACTCACATGGTGGCTTAAGGTTTATACTTTTAAAATGAGCAGATACATTAAAAAACACAGCTGGAAGTCATTCCAGATTATCAAAATGTCATCACATACACATGCAATATAACTAGTAAATTAGTGAGAGTAAAGTATTGTAGTAAAATTCCCCTTCCCTATACTTGAAATTGCTTCTTGCTGATTAGGGGCAGATATATGCTCAAGAGATGATACCAATGGTGACTGGCCATGGCTCAGCTGAAAATCACTTAAAGAGGCAGGCAAACATTGCTTGCTCACAATGTGGGTATAAAATCTGCACTGTGAGAAATATACTAACCCAATTCTCACCTTCATGTCTCATTAATCAAGCATCAGCTTCATGAACTCCTAGTTCCTCTTCTTAGAGACAGGCTAGGGAGTCTTGAACCACTGAGTTGTTCCATATCCAATTCCTTATTAAAATTTCTTTATCCATGAACCCCCATTAAGCCTTTTGGACCTTACTACCCTCTGAGTTGACTTGGTTTTCTGAGTTCTTAATCTATGAAACCTGACCAAATGTGCTATTCCTCTGATTACTTGTATTAGCCCTAGCATTGTTTCTAAGCATCCGTTACTCTCTATCTCCTAGATCCAAATGTTCCAGACCACAGAAAGTCATGGATGCATCATATCTGAACATCAGTTCGGTGTAGTAGTAAGGTCTCTGGATTTAAAAGTAGATAAGCCCAGATTTAAGTCTTGGCTAGTTATAGGATGTTGGTTATATCACAACACCAATCTGATACTCGGTCATATGGGATCATGGAACTAAAGCTGGAAGGAAACACAAGAGCCATTTAATCAATCAATCAATTAAGAAACATTTTTTAAATACCTACTATCTGCCAGGTACCATGCTACATATACTATGTACCGGTAGCTAAGAGTGCAAGACAAATGAATGAAATAATTGCTATTCACAAGGAGGCGAAATTCTTCTTCAAGGCTAAGAATGTTAAGTGATTTAACCAAGATCACAAATGTAATAAACATCAGAAGTGGAATTTCAATCCAGGTCCTTTCCCCTCAGAACCAGTGTTCTTTCAACATCGTGATTTTGACAGTTCCTACTTAAGTGGATTAAGAACTTTGTTAGGCTCAAAGAAAAAAAAAACTTTATGGAAAAATGCTTTCTGAACAATAAGCTATTAGTGTTCCAATATGAAAAATTCCAGAATGTTAAAAAGTGATATAAAAGAGTTTCACAGACCCTGGTCCATGAGAAGAAACAATGCATTCAATTTCAGGCCAAGTAAATAAACCACACTGGGAGTGACTAATCTGCACAAGCTAGAAATGGACCATTTGACAGCTGATATGTGAACTGATGCCCCTCTATAATGTACCACTAAATTCATAAAGTTCATAGCAAGATCTGATCATTGTTACTGTGTGGCTTCTCACTGATTTTTAAGAAAAAAAGAGTAATGCTGGATTTGGAGGTAATGGGCATCATGATCAAGTAGCCACAGATATATTGACTGGGAGTCAAGAAATGGATCCTACATTGTTCACAAGGAAGAAGTATATTTTCAACTACCTTAATTCCAGTCTGTCCAGCTACTTTGTGATAACTGTTACTAAGAAATATGGTCTTCTTAACTGGATGGGATCACAACTGAAATGCTGAACCACTGTTCTTGTTTTTCAAGCATTTGATTGATTCTGTCAAATGATGATATCAATGTAACATGTGTAATGAAATGATGGGGGTACCATTCAATGCCAAATGAAATAGTAAGCATACCCCTGAGACAGATATACTTTGCTTTATACATATTCACCTCTGAAATAAAAGAATGGAGCAGTTATTTGTTCCTTGCTTACTTCCTTCACCAAAAACAGGATAAGTTTTAAGGCAATATGAAACATGCTGCAGTGTAACACAATTGCATGGGTCACTAGAATCAGAGGGCCTACATTCAAATCCTACTTCTGATTATTACTAACTGTATAGCCTTGGATAAACAATTTCACCCCTCTGAATTTTCTTATCTGTAAAATGAATTTTGGGGAGCTATGGGACAAAGTGGATAGATTGCCAGGACTAAAGTCAGGAAGACTCATCTCCCTTAGTTAGAATCTAGCTTCACTTAATAACAGTGTGAATTAATCTTGTTTGCCTCAGTTTCCTCAATTATAAAAATGAGCTGAAGAAGGAAATAGCAAACCACTCTAACATCTTTACCAAAAAAACCCAAATGGAGTCATGAAGAATCAGACAAGACTGAAATAATAAACAACAACAACAATAAAAATTAGTGTAGTACAGAATCAGGATGCTGAGATCCCTTCCAGCTAGAGATCTATAAAATGTTATGCCATGCCTTTCCTACAAGCAGATCTTGTACTTCCTTTCCATTGTGGCATAATTTATGCATTCATGAGCATAAAGCTTTACAGATGAGGACACTGAAGTACAAAGAGGTAGAAAGATTTGGCATCCTAAAGGCTCTTCTAAGTCATCTAGTAAAACCTTCTCTTTTCCAGATGAAGGAAATGGAACAAAGAATGCCCAGGATCACACAAGTAATGACAGAGATAGGCCTTGAACCTAGATTTTCTTCTTCCTCTTTGTGGGAAAAGGATATGTAATTTGACTATCACTTCTTAAAGGTATGGAGAAGCATGCTTGAGATTTCTTGGTATGTGTCTAGCACCTCCAAGGAGTGCCAAGACATACCAGTGATTTCAAGGAAGGAGTTAGGACAGAGCATGTATGCCATGCTAGTTTCCAGAATCTACATTTAATTTATTCACTTACACTTTTGCAATGTATGTATTGACTGTTCACTATATTAGGGACTGTGAAGAATGCAAAAGAAGTAAACTTACATGTTTATTCAGGAAATGACATATACTACAAAACCCAAGTTTTGAGGTTTGGAAAGGACTTCATTGGTCATCTGGTGCAACACACAGACCAAAGAAATACACACTAAATCATACCGCCCAAGGGATTGTCCAATCTTTATTGAAGACTTATAGAGAGGGTGATTCCACCATCTCCAGAGACAACTTATTCCACTTTGGGGAAGGTTTTTTTTTTGTTTGTTTGTTTTTTAGGGTTTTTTTTACGATTTGAATAGAATTTTATTTTCCAAAATATATGTAAAAACAAAATTTTAACATCAAGCTTTTAAAAACTTTGTGTTTCCATTTCTCTTACCCCCTCCATTCCCACCGCTCACCCACAAGAACTCAACAATTCAAAATAAATTATACATGAGTAGTCATGGGAAAATTCCCGCATTAGCTAGTTGTGAGAGCAAACAGTCAAAAAACCCAAAACTTCAGATTAAGGAATTGTCAAAAAATTAAAAAATGTGTTTCCATCTGTTTTCAGATACTATCAATTCTTTCTCTGCAGATGGACTACAATCTTCATAAGTCCTTCAGGGTTATATTTGATCACTACCTTGCTAAAATAACCACATGCTTCCCAGCAGATCATCCCCCACTATTACTCTTATTTTGTATACAATACATTTCACTCTGCTTCAGTTCATATAGGTCTTTCCAGGTTTTCCTGATAGTATCCTGTTCATTATAACCTGTATATATACATTAAGCTCGACAGATAATTTTCTTCATAAAAGCCCAGCAAAGTAGGTACCATATGTTTTCCCATTATAATCAATCATCATAACTATTTCCCTCCATCCCACTGCCTTCCCATGACATTTACTCTACCTTCTTTTGACCTTTTCCTCCTCAAAAGTGTTTTACTTCTGACTATCCTCTCCCCTGCTCTGAACTACCTTTTTCACACTTCCTTCCTTATCTTCTTCCCCTCCTAATTTCCTGCAGGGTTAAATAGATTACTCCTCCCAATTGGGTATGAAATCTATTCCCTCCATGAGCCCACTCCAATGAGATCAGGGTCCCTGAGCTAATTCTGTGTTCTAAATTTTTCTTCCTCCCTCCCTCCTCAACCCTCCCTATGAGATCCAGCATTTCAATATGTCATACTGGTGCAGTAATGTAGAACATCTTCATTTTCCTTGAAAGTGTTTTGCTTTTTACTGCTCTCTCCCCCAATTTGCCCTTTCCTCCTTCCCTTCTCCCCCCCCCCAGGACAAAAATATATTACTATACCTACTTGAATATGTATGTTAGTCCTTCTTTGGGCCAATTCTGATGATATTAAGGTTCACTCACTCCCCAACTTCTTCCCCCTCTTCTACTCTCCTCCATAAGCTTTTTTTGTGTTTCCTTCTGTGAACTACCTCTCCCCAGACCATCTCTACCCTTCTCCCTCCCCCAGTTTATTCCTCCTATACCTCAATACTATTTAATGATACCATCATGGATTAGTTAGGTGGCATAGTGGACAAAGCACCAGCCCTGGACCCAGGAGGTCCCAAGTCCAAATCCAGCCCCAGACATAAGGTACCCCACCCTGTCTGCCCCACAAAGAACAAAACATAAATGTTTTACGGATATCATCCCTTCATATTCAGTTCAGACCTGTGTCTTCTGTGAGTTTCTTACTGAGATAGTTCTTATGATTTCAAAGTATTATCTTCACATGTAGGAATGTAAATGGTTTGATCTTTTAATATCCCTCATGAAGTCTTTTTCCTGTTTACCTTTTTATGCTTCCCCAGGGTCTTGTATTTGAAAGTCAAATTTTCTATTCAGTTCAGGTATTTTCATCACAAATGCTTGAAAAAAATCTTTCTCATTGAAATCTCATTTTTGCCTTTGAAAGATTATACTCAGTTTTGCTGCGTATGTGATTTTTGGCTGTAGTCCCAGTTCCTTTTCCCTCTGGAATATCATATTCCATGCCCTTCAGTTCTTTAATGTAGAAGCTGCTAGATCTTGCTTTATCCTTATTGGAGCTCCACAGTATTTGAATTCCTTTTTTCTAGCTGCTTTCAGTATTTTCTCCTTGACCTTGGAGTTCTGGAATTTGGCTACAATATTCCTGGAGGTTTTCCTTTTGGGATCTCTTTCAAGAGGTGATTGGTGGATTCTTTCAATTTCTATTTTAGCTTCTTCTTCAAGAATATCAGGGCAATTTTCCCTCACAATCTCTTGGAGGATGATGTCTAAGCTTTTGTTTTGTTCATGGTTTTCAGGTAGTACAATGATTTTCAAATTATTTCTCCTAGATTTATTTTCTAGGTCAGCTGTTTTTCCAAGGAGATATTTCACATTGCCCTCTATTTTTTCATTCAATTGGATTTGCTTTACTGTGTCTTGGTTTCTCATAAAGTCACTAGCTTCCATTTGTTCAATCCTAATTCTTTGGCAGTTATTTTCATCAGACAGTTTTTTAATCTCCTTTTCCATTTGGCTTTTCAAACTGTTGACTTTTTTCTCATGATTCTCCTGCATCGCTCTTATTTCCCTTTCCATTCTTTCCTCCTTTTCTCTACATCTTCTTTCTATTTCTCGTCCTTTCTCTTCGAAGTCCCTTTTGATTGTGTGGCACTTCTTCCAGGACACACTGTTCAAGCTACAGCATGGCCTGAGGGATGGATGGGCTTCTTCTCAGCCTTCCTGACCTCACATTCATTTGATTTTAAACTCTCCACTGTGGGGTGGGGATGCTTCTTGGCTATGCTCCTCTTCCCAGCTTCAGAGGGTTACAGGTATTTTGGTTTGAGGGGGGGACAGGTTTTAATCTCACCTGGCCTGTTTTCAGGTCTGGAAATAACTTCAGGCCTACTTACTAAGCAACCAACCAGCAAAGCTTTCTGTGGTGTGGTTCTCAGCTTCCAATGAGCTTGCCTGGTCTCCTACCCCACCTGGGCCTTCAGCCCCACAGGATTTCTTCCTGCTTGCCTACTAGGGTGGGACAGTCGAATCCTTTCCCCCAGTACACTGGTACCCCAGCACTTATCCCCACGGGCCAGCTGTTCAGCCCAATTGCACGCTCGGTTCCAGAAGACGCCAGTGCTACAGCTGATTCAGAGGCAATGAGGCAAATACCTCGCACGATTTTCTGGTGTGTCAACCTGATTGCAGGGTTAGGCTTTATTCATGGCCCGGCATAGCCCCCTGAAATCTATCTATAGCTGTAGAAAACTCTCAGCCTAAATTTTTGTGTGTTTTTCTGCCCCAAGGGTTCTTTTATTGCTATTTTTGGGGTGGTTGTATCAGGAGCCCTGTGCATTTAATGCCTTTCCTCCACCATCTTCTGGGGAACTTTTAAATGATAGAATCTGTTCTCTTCTTTTCCATGCATATTATCACATATGTGCCCAGAACTGCCCCATTACCTCCCTTTTAAAAACATTATTTGATTAGATTTTTTTCCAATTACATGTAGATAGTTTTTAACATTTTTTTTGTCAAATGTTGAGTTCCACATTTTTCTCCTCACCCTTCTCTCCTTACTCCCAAAGCCAGCAAGCAATCTGATATGTGTTATGTATTACAATAAAGTAAAATGTATTGTCACTTTAGTCATGTTGTGAAAGAAGTATCAGGACAAAAGGGAAAAAAAACACAAGAAAGAAGAAAGAAAAACAACAAAACAACAAAAAGTAAAAATATTTTTACATCAATCTGCATTCAGACTCCATAGTGCTTTTTCTGTACATGGAGCACATTTTCCATCAAGTCTTTTTGAATTCTCTTGGATAATTTTATTACTGATAAGAGCTAAGTCTATCACAGTTGATCATCATACAATGTTGTTGATAGTGTGTACAATGTTCTCCCAGTTCTGCTCATCTCACTCAGCATCAGTTCATGTTAGTCCTTCCAGGTTCCTCTGAAATCTGCTGGCTCATCATTTCTTTACATTTTTTTTTACTGGAATGTCTTTAGTCACAGTTGAAAGTAGCAGTATTGAAAACATTAGTTTATCCATAAACATATGGAAACCATTTCCAAAAACTAATTTTTTTACATGAGAAAAATGATACATTTTGTAATCATTAACTGAATGGTTACCATCCCTTTTTACAAAATGTTTCATCTCTTACCTCCCACCCTATCCCTGAACTTGATGCAATAAATCCCCACCTCTCTAGTTTACAGTAGGAAATTGGGTTAAATTATAAATATCATCATCAATGTTTAACTCTGTATACAAATAATGTATTGGCAAGTATCTAGTTGCAAATTAGGCTCCTAAAACATGGCAAACTAGATGTTTCTGTTTTAAAAATAAATTAATGAAAGCATATTTTGGTGAAGGGGAGGAGGCTAATTGGGAACTTGTCAATGCTCCAATTTGAACTGGACACTTGCCTCTTTCTACTTCTTGAGAAAAAACACTTTTGAAAGTCATATACATATTACATTAAATTATGCAGCAATCTTTTTTAAAAATTGTTCCAGAACTGTTTTATTGGAGATCTCTGGTCACCAAATCAAGTCCGATATTTCAGGACAATAGGAATGATAATCTCCAGCAGGAGGATAACAGCAACCAAAGCCTATATACAAATGGCCTTCATTTTGCATCCACGCCATTGCACTTGTCTTCAAAGCTGTTTAGATCTCTTGCTAAAAGCTATTGTGGTATCTGATAAGCTTTCTGATTTATCTTGTAGGACATCCAGTCTTTCTCCTCTTTCAATCACTTTTGTAATATTCTCTTGCATGACATCAATTACTTCATCCACCTGATTCTGTACATGCCTAATTCTGTCATTCCGAGGTCCAAATTTTGATCCAGATGGGCCCCTTACATTGATTTTTTAAAAAACATTGCATTCTAAATTTCCTTCCTCCCTCCCTCCTCAACCCTTGCTATGGAATCAAACAATTCAGTATAAGTAATATATGTGCAGTTGTGCCAAGCATCTTCACATTAGTCAAGTTGTGGAAGAAAATAGACAGAATAAATTTAGAAAGAGGAACTAACAAAATTATACTTCAATCTGCATTCAAATACCATTTGTTCTTCATCTGTTGATGGTTTGCATTTTTTTATGTCCTTCTGATAGCATCCTGCTTATATTTGATTCATTTTGATACATATTTTAGAAGTGAGGTCTTTATCAGAAGCACTGACTGTAAAAAAAAAAAAAAGTTTCCCAAATTCTTGCTTTCCTTCTAATCTTGTTTGCATTCATTTTGTTTGTGCAAAAACTTTTAAATTTAATTGAATCAATATGATCCATTTCACATTTCATAATGTTCTCTATTTAATCTTTGATCATAAATCCTTCCCCTCTCCATAGATTTGATAAGTAAACTATTCCTTCCTTTTCTAATTTGGCTATATGATCATCCTTTATGTCTAAATCATATACCCATTTTGACTACTTTGATATACAATGTAAGATGTTAATCTATGCCTAGTTTCTGCCATATTATTTCCATGTTTTCCCAGCAGTTTTTGCCAAATAGTGAGTTCTCTTATTCCAGAAGCTGGAACCTTTGGCCTTATCAAACAGTAGATTGCTATATTTACTTACAACAATAGCTTTTGTGTGCCTAACCTATTCCTCTGATCCACCACTCTGTTTTTTAGCCAGTGCCAAAGAGTTTAGATGTTGCCACTTTATAATATAAATTTAGATCTGTTATAGCTAGGTCCTCTTCCTTTGCATTTGATATTTTTCTTTTGTTCTTTCAGATGAATTTTGATATTTTTTTCCTAGCTCTATAAAATATTTTGGTAGTTTGATTGATATGTCACTGAATAAGTAAATTGATTTGGGTAGAATTGTCATTTTTATTATCTTAGTTTGACCTACCCATCAGCAATAGATATTTTCCCATATATCTAGATCTGATTTTATTTGTGTGAAAACTGTTTTGTAATTGTATTCATGTAGTCCCTCGGTTTGTCTTGGCAGGTAGATTCCCAAATAGTTTATTTTTTTTGCAGTTATTTTAAATGGAATATCTCTTTCTATCTTTTGTTCCTGCATTTATTTGTTATATATAGAAATGCTGATGATTTATATGGATTTATTTTATATTTTGCAACTTTGCTAAAGTTATTCATTGTTTCAAGTAGTTTTTAAATACTACTTAATTTTTGCCAATTACATGTAAAGTTAATTTTCAACATTAATTTTTGTAATATTTTGAGTTCCAAATTTTTCTCACACCCTCTCTTCCCTCCACTCTCCCGAGGCCAGCAAGCAATCTGATATAGGTCATACATTACAATCATGTTAAACATACTTCTGTATTAGTCATGTTTTGAGAAGAGAATCAGAACAAAAGGCAAAAAACACAAGATAAAAGAAATAAAAACAAAAACAACAAAATAACAGAAGTGAAAATATTATGCATTAACCTGCATTCATATTCCATAGTTCTTTTTCTGAATGCAGAGAACATTTTCTATCAAGAATCTGTTGGTATTGCATAATATTCTCCATCTCTTGTTTGGTCATAAATTCTTCTCCTCTCCGTAGACCTGAGAGGCAAACTATTCCTTCCTTTCCTAATTTACCTATGGTATCACCCTTTATGTCTAAATCATGTACCCATTTTGACCTTATTTTGGTATATGGTGTGAGACGTTGGTCTATGCCTAATTTCTGCCATACTATCTTCCAGTTTTCCCAGGAATTTTTGTCAAATAATGAGTTCCTATCCCAGAAGCTGGAGTTTTAGGGTTTATCAAACAGTACATTACTAAAGTCATTTAGTGTGTCCTGTGTCTAACCTATTCCATTGATCCACCACTCAATTTCTATCCAGTATGAAATAGTTTTGATGACTGCCACTTTATAATATAGCTTCAGATTTGCTATGGCTAGCCCACCTTCCTGTGCATTTTTTGTCATTAGTTCTCTCGATATTCTTAACCTTTTGTTCTTCCAGATGAATTTTGTTATTATTTTTTCCAGATCTATTAAATATTTTTGGTAATTTGATTGGTATGGCACTGAATAAATGAATTAATTTAGAGAGAATTATCATTTTCATTATATTAGCTTGGCCAACCCATAAGCAATTAATATTTTTCCATTTGTTTAGATCTGATTTTATTTTTGTGAAA
The DNA here is from genome assembly GCF_019393635.1 of Dromiciops gliroides. Lineage (NCBI taxonomy): Eukaryota > Metazoa > Chordata > Mammalia > Microbiotheria > Microbiotheriidae > Dromiciops > Dromiciops gliroides. Next base: position 269,117,332 of record NC_057861.1, on the reverse strand, counting down.
AGTGTTTTGTAATTGTGTTCATAAAATTCCTGGGTTTGCCTTGGCAGGTAGATTCCCAAATATTTTATATCATCTACAGTTATTTTTAATGGAATTTCTTTTTTTTTACCTGTCACTGCTGCACTTTGTTGGTCATATATAGAAATAGTAATGATTTATGTGGGTTTATCGTATAGCCTGCAACTTTGGTAAAGTTGTTTCAAGTAATTTCTTTAGTTGATTCTTTAGGATTCTCTAAGTATACCATCACATTATCTGCAAAGAGTGCTAGTTTTGTTTCATCTTTGCCTATTCTAAGTCCTTCAATTTCTTTTTCTTCTTTTATTGTTAAGGTTAACATTTCTAGTAGAATATTGAATGATATTGGTGATAATGTACATCCTTGTCTCACCACTAAACTTATTGACAATGCTACTAATTTATTTATGTTACATATTGTGAGATTTAAAATTGGATACTAGAGCATTAATCTCCCCTCTTTAACCTTTCCCTTAATTTATCTCCCAGACTAGTAAATGGAAGAAGCCTCTGGTCTCTAGTTAGAGCTTTTATTGTTTGGTAGTTACAAGGTGATGTTGATTAGAGGGATAGGAAAGTAGAAATACAAAACAAATAGTCTTAAGTCTAAGCTTAGTCTATATTCCGTATAAAACTCACCAAAAGCCCAAGGCCACCTTTGGGGAGGAGAGCCATGTCAGGCACTTGCTGCTAAAGGCGAGCCGGGCCGAGTCGAATTCCAGTTAGCGTCCGTTTGTGCAACGCAGTCATCGGACCAGGAGAGCAGGAAAGAGATCACACTTCCGTTCTCTCCTTGTCTTTTAAGTTCGCACCCCGGAAGTGGAGTGCTTAGCAGCTGGGCGTAGCCCATGCATGGCCATTGGGGTGGTCCTTTAAAAACTGGCATCTTTCTGTATTCACTAACCGACTGTTAAAAACTTTTTACCACATTCCCCCCTTTGATTCCTCAAGAAACAAAGTATTTCCTTGACAGAACAGTAAAAAGAATATAATAACTATTGCTAACTAATAATATGTGAACAATAATATAGAAAAGGAAGAGAGGAAAGTTTTATCCAGGGGGCGGTTTTTTGTCCTCATGAACCAACACTGACATTAGTCTTGCAAAGGGAGAGCCTATGCAGAGAGTACATGTTACAGATAGTGTGTATATTATAACAGAAAGGAGATAGTAAAAACTAACAAAACAAAACAGTTCATATAAAGTCTCTGAGTTCTCTTGTCTTCTTGAAGTGGTAAGATGTTATCAGGAGGAAACTGGATTCTGGTCTGGAAAACTGGATTCTGAACTCTGGTCTGGATTCTGGATTCTGGACTCTGGTCTGGAAAGCTGGATTCTCTTCTTTAACTGTTTGAATTGCTGCATTTTTACTAAACCTTAGCATAACATTGTCAATGATCAAATTAATAAATTCCATTACAATATAATGCTTACTGTTGGTTTTAGATAGATACTGTTAATCATCGTAAGGAAAGCTCCATTCATTCTTATGCTCTCTAGTGTTTTTATTAGGAATGAGTGCTTTATTTTATCAAAAGCTTTTTCTACATCTATTGAGATAATCATATGATTTTTGTTAGTTTTGTTATTGATGGGGTCAATTATGTTGTTAGCTTTCCTAATATTAAACCAGCCCTGCATTCCTGGTATAAATTCCACCTGGTCATATAGTATTTATCCTGGTGATAAATTGCTGTAATTTCTTTGCTTATATACTGTTTAGAATTTTTGCATCAATATTCATTACGGAAATCGGTCTATATATTTTATTCTCTGATTTTGCTCTTCCTTATTTAGGTTTCAGCAAACTATTTGTCCCATAAAAGGAATTTGGTAGGATTCCTTCTTCACCTATTGTTTCAAATAGTTTCTCTACTATTGGATTTAATTGTTCTTTATGTTTTGGATAGAATTCACTTATAAACCTATCTGGCACACGAGATCTTTTCTTAGGGATTTCATTGATGGCTTGTTCACTTCATTTTTCTAAAATGGGCTTATTTAAATATTTTATTTCCTCTTCTGTTAATCTGTGCAATTTATATTTTTGTATACATTCATCCCTTTCATTTAGATTGTCAAATTTATAGGCATAAAGTTGGGCGAAAAAACTCTTAATTGTTGCTTTAATTTCCTCTTAATTGGTGGTGAATTTGCCCCTTTCATTTTTGATATTGTTAATTTGATTTTCTTCTTCACTTTTGAAAAATCAAATTAGCCAAAGGTTTATCTATTTTATTAGTTTCTTTTTCATAGAAGCAGCTCTTAGTTCTATTAATTAATTCTATAGTATTTTTTTACTTTCAATTTTATTAATCTCTCCTTTGATTTTCAGAATTTCTAATTTGGTATCTAATTAGGAATTTTTAATTTCTTCTTTTTCTAACATTTTTACTTGTATGCCCAATTTGTAGATCTCTTCTTTCTCTATTTTATTCATGTAAGTACTTAGAGATATAAAAATTTCCCTACGAACTGCTTTGGTTAAATGCCATAAGTTTTGTTATGTTGTCTCATTATTTTCTTTGATGAAATTATTTATTCTATGATTTGTTGTTTAACCAACTAATTCCTTAGGATGAGATTATTTAGTTTCCAATTAATTTTTGGTCTATCTTTTCATGGCCCTTTATTAATACTTTTTATTGCATCACTATCTGGACAAGATGCATTTACTATCATTGCCTTTCTGCATTTGACTGTGGAGTATTTATGCCCTAATGCGTGGTCAATTTTTGGTTAGGTGCCATGTACCACTAAACAAAAGGTATATTCCATTTTATTGCCTTTAAGTTTTCTCCAGAGGTCTATAATATTTAGTTTTTCTAAATTTCTATTCACCCTTTAACCTCTTTCTCATTTATTTTGTAGTTAGATTTATCTAGTTCTGAGAGGGAGAGGTTGGATTCCCCTACTAGTATAGTTTTGCTATTTTTTCCTGTAACTTACTTAACTTCTCCAAGAATTTGAATGCTATGTTATCTCATATGATCATACTAGCTCACGTTAAATAAATCCAATTTCTTTTGCAGAAAAAGAATTTGAATGCTATGCCACTTTTTGCATATATGTTTAGTACTGATACTACTTCATTGTTGATGGTAACTTTCAGCAAGATGTAGTTTACTTCCTTATCTCTTTTAATTAGATCTATTTTTGTTTTTGCTTTGTCTGAAATAAAGATTGCTACCCCTGCTTTTTTTTTTTGCTTCAGATAAAACATAATATATTCTGCTCTATCCTTTTACCTTTACTTTGCATGTATCTTTCTGCTTCAAATGTGTTTCTTATAAACAAAATATTGTAGGATTAAGGCTATCTATTCTTCTATTCATTTCTGTTTTCTGGGAGTGTTCTTCCCATTAACATTCACACTTATGTTTATTGACTGTGTATTTCCCTCTATCCTATTTTTCCCTTGTTTATCCTTTTCTCTCTCCTTTCCCCATTTTCCTTTTCATCAATGTTTTGTTTCTACCACCTCTCTTAATCTACTCTCCCATCTGTCAGCTTCACATCCCTTTTCTTTCACCTTTTTTCTTCCTACTTCTACTCTTCCTTCTATCAGCACCCCAAACCTTTCCCCCTTCTACCACTCTTACTTCCCTATAAGGTAAAATAAATTTTTATACTCAACTGAGTGTGTATGTCTGTTCCTTCTTTGGGCCTAATCAGGTGGGAGTAAGGTTAAAACAATTCTCACCCTTCCCTTCTTTCCCTCTAGTATAATAGGTTTTTTGTGACTCTTCATGTGATATGATTTGCATCATTCTGCTCCCCCTTTCCTCTTCTCCTGGTATAATCCTTTACTCACCCCTCAGGTTGTTTTTTTAATATCATCACATCAAAAGAGAGACAGAGTGAGCACCTATTCAGGCACTGTGTTAAGTGCAAAGGTAGAATATTTGTAAATATTATCTCATTTGATCTTCACAATAGCTATGTGATATAGTTTCTATTATTAACCCCTATTTATTGTTGAGGAAACCACTGTCTAGTGGTTAAGTGACTTTCCCAGGGTCATACAGATATTATGTGTCTGAGAATAGTTTTTCCATGAACAAGTTCCTTTTTCCAGTGAAAGGCATGAATCTGGAAGGAGAGGGCTTTTTCAGTCTCTACTACATAAAGGACACATTGTTTGCATCAGCTCACATTTTCAGAGAAAGACATAACTAAACAAAATCCACATCAATCAATAAAGAATTTAAGTAAATCACTATTATTTATTCTTAGCATGCATTTCAGAAGCCATAAGCTATGAACTATTTTAATACAAGTTGTTATCATCTCCAAACTAGTGATATCACATTTGGGCATATAACAGAACTGACAAAATCATTAGACTGCATTTCATATATTTCTGGTTGAGTTAGGTTCAAAGAAAAAGTATAGCTCATGTTTGATGGTATATTAAAATACAATATGGACCATGGGATTTGCCAGGCTTGCTATGGTTTTCTGCTCTAGGAATCAACTGGAGTCCTGACTTGTGTTTCTTAAGTGAGTAAAGACTTCTAAGGAGCTTTTATTTCTCTGTTTTTATTTATGGGATGTCAGGAATAAAATAAGAACTGAATTTAGGTCAGAAAAGTGAATGAGTATTCCCTGATATGGGCAATTCATCCCAGACTTAACTTTTAGTTTATACCTAGAAGGACCATCTAATACACTTCCTCCTAATTATTCAAGAAGACATATGAGGGGTTATAATACTTAATAGTATGATTGGCCATGTTAGGGATGAATGTGTGATAAAGCCAAGACAAGCAGAATGTATAATGGGGAAAGTGCAGGATTTGAAGTCAGAAGAGTTGTATGTTGGCAAATTTTAAGCATTGTATAGTTGTGCACTATTCTCATACGAAGGGACAAGTGGTGAAAGGCAGAAGTCAGGAGGATGTGTGCAGGAAATTTGTAGGTGGGAATGTAACTTTTGGAGCACAGTTCTTAATCTTCCTTAAAAGTCTGCAGTATTCTACCATGATTCTTCACTGCTCTAAGAAAGCTCTCCTTCTCAAATTTTTGTTAGCCTCTTTTTACCTGTTCTTCAAAAAGTGCCTGAAGTCCTATCTCTGGGCTTTTGTTATAGTGAGATAAACATTTTACCTACTCAGTTTTGATAGGGAGAGTTGGGGGGGCAGATAGGTATTGCAGTGGATAAAGCACTTGCCCTGGATTCAGAAGGACTTGAGTTTCAAATCGGCCTCAGACACTTGACACTTACTAGCTGTGTAACCCTGGGCAAGACACTCTGTCCCACAAACAAAGAAAACACTGGATGGGACCTCAGAAGCCACCTGGAGTGATGAGGAAGTGAAGGGACTTGCCCACTACTATACAAACTCAGCACCTCTGACTCCAAACCAACATTCTTTACCACTATATAACATTGCCAATTGAAGGCATAGTTTTTTTATACGCAGTGAGATTTTATGCCAACCCCAACTATTCTATGCATTCTTTTTTCTTTTTTGTAGAGGTGGTGGGTATAGTATGCTCCCACTGGTTCACAGTACCTGGAATTTAGTAGGTATGTATTTATCATTAGGCCAGTCAAATCTATCTCTCCTACCATCATAAATGAAACCTCCCCCACTATCTTCTAAACTAATATTCACAGAGGATGCCTATTAGGTCACATTTTATATATAAAAATAAGGTGTTCAAGGCCAGTGTAGAATTTTGCCTAATTTTTGAAAGATTGTTGGACAGAGTCTAAAGAATAAATGTAAAGAGAGACAGAAAGACAGATGTAGAGAGATACAGAGATTTCTAATAGTTGTGTTAAAGAATGCTAGATGCTACATTCTGGGACTAAATATAAACTCAGCAGACCTTCTTTATATACTTGCACCTATAATTTACTCATGTAGAATGAAGTTTGAAGTTGCCAAGGGAGACAGCAAAGACACTTAAATGGGATTTCAATGAAGGTGACCTTTTTTGTTTCATGCCTGTTTCCCACAAAACATTGCCTGGATGAATAGTTGACTAAGGTGGTTCATACATTGTAATCATGCATTCCTGGATACAATACATTCATAGCCCAGCAATCATTTATGTCAGAATTCAGAAGATGATTTACTTGAGGTGGTCAGAGAGTTAAATTGATTAAAAAAGAAATCAGTAACTTAGCTACTAGATTGAATTTAATGGTTTGAATTTATGTTATTTAGGACATTAATTGGACCACTCTGAGTGTTAGCTATTTTGGGGCAAGAGAGAGGTTGAAGAAAGTATAGGGCAAGTGTTTTTTTTTGGATGGGGTGATATTAAAGAATGATGAAAAGAAAGCTTTACTATTCAATTTATATAGCTTTATTTCTTCTTTCACTACAAAGGACCATGATTTTTTTGAACTGGGAAAGATAGAATAAAAACAAGGATTTAACAAGGATTTAGAACCCAAGGGAAAATGGTAAGAGATCACCTATTTATACTAAGTGCAATAGTTCCATGGATTTACACCTGAGTCACCAAATTATGGATTTACACCTGAGTAACCAAACCCATATGAATTTCATGTTAGTGTGGCAATAAGTCTCTAATGGGATACCTCACAGAGCTTTACTTGTCCTTAATTCTGATTAATATTCTTATCAATGATGAGGATAAAGGCACAGACGATCATTTAAGATCTTGAATGACAAAATCAGGATCCAAAAGTATCTTCATCGTGAGAGCTATCTCACACTTGGGTATAAAATCAATTTTAAAAGCATAAGATGAAGGGGTTATGGATAGCTAATGTTTGTTCTGAAAAAGATCTTGAGTTTTTAATGGACCACAATCTGAGTCAGCAGTGTGATAATATAGCTATATATAAGGTCTAATGTAATTTGAGGCTGTATTAAGAAGGGTATGACTTGCCAGAAAAGTAAAAGATTATAGTCTATCACTGTACTCTGCCCTTGATCAGACCTCATTTCAATATTGAGTACTGTGTTGCTCAGTTCTGGACAACAAGGTTTAAGAATGGCATTAATGAACTGGAGAATATAGAAGCACAAAAGTAGCATATGTGTATGTGTGTATAAATATACATATGCATGCATATATAAAAGTATACAAATGTATTCATATATGTATATGTGTATATATATATGTCTGTCTGTCTATCTATCTCTGTATCTTCAATTCAATTAACATTTATTAAGTTCCTAGTATGTGCCAGGCACTATGCTAAACACTGGGGACAAAAGATCATCCCTGCCCTGTTGGATTTTAATGGGGGAGACAACAAACAAATAAATATGTACATTGCAAACTAAATACTGGAAAAAATAGGAAACAAAAGAGGGAAAGCACTGGAAGTAAGGGGGGGGTAACGAAAGGTTTCTGTAGAAGGTAAGATTTTAGTTGGGACTTAAAGGAAGCCAGTTATGTCAGTAGCAAGCAGAGGAGGGAGAGTATCCCAGACATCATGGATAGTCAGCAAACATTTCAAGAATGAGGAGATGGAATATCTTATTAGAGAAATAGTAATGGGATCAGTGGCTCTGGGTCAGAGAGTATGTGGGAATATAAGGTGTAGGAAGGCTAGAAATGTATCAAGTTGGATTCTAAAGGGTTTTAAATGCCAAATAGGATTGTATATTTGAAACTAGGTGTTACAGAGAGAAACTGGAACTTACTGAGTAGGGCTATGATGTAGTAAGGGATATTCTAGTGTGGATTCCTTCATTACTGGGTTTAACTAGATAGCCACTGAGATCCCTTCCAACTAGCAAAAATTGTAATTCTGTAATAATATCAAAAAAGGGAAAAATACAAATAATTACTGAACCATGGCCATTGGTCTTTGAAAAATTGTTGAGCAAAGGAGAAGTGCCAAATGATTGGGGGTGTTTAAATGTTCATCTATTTTTTAATGGAAGGGTAAAGAATCTTCATAACCATGGATATGTGAGTTCTGTCTCAATTCATTAAAAAATTGTAAAACAACTTTTTAAAATAATGGGCTATTGTCATTTAAAAAGGAAAAAAGTGAGCAGGCCTTTCTAGAAGAATTTGACATACATACTAACTGGCATATCATAGAATCTCAGATCTAGAGCTGGGAGGAACTTCATAAACTATCTAGTCTATTTTTCCTTTCATTTTATAGACAAAGAAACTGAGACCAAGAAAAAAAATGTGACTTATAAAGGTCATACGTGGCAGAGGCAAAATTTGAACCCAAGCTCTCTGACTCCTAAGATAGTACTGTCTCCATTGTACCACAATGAAGGAAAGAAACACTGTATACTTGAATTTCAACAAAACATATGACCAGGCCATTTAGGATATCCTAAAAGAAAAATATGTAGAGTTGTAGACTATATGATTATATAAGCTATGTGGATTCAGAATTAGTTGAGAGTGAATCCAAGCAATAGACATTAGTGAACTAATGTCAAGTAGAAACTTGAGATTTTGTGAAATCTCCAGGGACCTTTTGGCCTTTCTTTCTCAGCATTTTATCAATGATTTTTATCAAGGGACAGATGGCAAGTTTATCAAATTTGTAGATGAATCACAGTTTGAAGGGATAGCTAACATATTGTATGGTATAGTTAGGATCCAGAAGGACCTTGACAGGCTGAAACAAGGGCTGAAACAAACTTGCTGAAATTTAATAGGTATAAATATAATTTTCTATAGTTGAATTTAAAAGAAATTATACATTTTTAGTATGGTGGAGGTGTGAATTGTTGGTAGTCCATGTGAAAAAAGAGCTAGAAGATTTTAATGGGCAAGAAGCTCAAAATAAGTGTGATATAACAGTTAAAAAAGCTTACATATATGAGAATTCATAGATGGAACTATATAGATTTAGCTTGAAGAATAGAAGACTCAGGGGAACATGATAGCTTTCATAGGGTAGAGAATTATACTGATTTTGCTTAGTCCTAGAAAGCAGGACAATGAATAATGGAAGCTGAAAAGGTATTGTTTTTGACTTGATGTAAGGAAAATCTTCCTAAAAATTAGAACTACTTAAAAGGGGAACAGGAACTTTAAAATGTACTGGATTCTACCTCAAGGAAGAGAAGAAGGACAGTTGGATTGGATGACTTCTGAAGTTCCTTCTTAGTCTGAGAATATGATTCTCTGAGTAGCCTGTAAAATGAAAGAAAGTCAATATTGCATTTATTTTATATCTTGTTCATACTTTTACGTGTGCCTGTTATCCCAATTATAGAAAAAAAATTATTTAAGGGAAGGGATTGCTTCATTTTTACACTTATATCCCTAACACCTAAGTGCCCACACACATGTGCTTAAGAAATATGTGTGTGTGGGTGTGTGTGTGTTTTACTTGGATGTATGTAAGAGTGAGTGGCATCTTGTTGACCATTTCAAAAATACCTTTGTTTTTGGGTGGATTCTAAGGTTGAAGTCCAAGATTGAGGACAGTTTTCTTGGAGTCATAAAAAGTTCTCCTCCTGGCCCTGAAGGGTATCAGCGACACAAAGGGTTAAGAGATAGTTGCACTATATCAAGGATAACACCAGAAATTTAGGTCCTTGTCAGAGTCTTCAAGCTGGATTTGGAACCAGCACTGACCTCAGTTTTTACAGTGACCAAAATTGACTTTGTCTTGGAAATAGTTGTGTCCTGAATGATTCATCCAAATGAGAGGAGAGCCCATTTCATCCCCCCACCCCTAAACTAAACTCTGAGGGATAAGGCATTATAAATCAAATTCTGAGTAGATGTGGTTTGGCAGCAATTTCCCTCATTATGCACCTGTTATTGCCTTGACAAATATACAGACATTCAAAATGTTTAGAAAAAAGGTTATGAGAATTTCATTAAAATTGCTTTTATCACACATATTTTTTCCTTTGTCCTTTGCTCTCTCTATATATTAGTCTTCGGAGATTATAACAGCCAGGCATCAATAAATCAGACTGACCTAACATAGTGATTGAAATATTTTCCATAAATTGAATGACAGTTTTACCTCATTTTGTGGATCCAGTACATTCCAGAAAAGAAATTCTGAATCCCCAATCCTATTTTTTATCTTTGATTTGCCTTATAAAATTTTACATTCTCTTAATTTGGGGAAAACTTTGACTCCAAGATATAATCATTTTTATGAATTTGGAAATAAAATCTTTTGAAAAGCACATATTTAAGAAGAAAATATTTTCTATAAAATCATGTTCAAATTATGTCTCAAAATAGGAGTCTAAAAGGAGCTTTAAAAAAAAATTTGTCAGCATGACTTAAAGGTCTTAGGAAATGACTTCTTCACAGAACTAGAGTCATTGTGGTTCTACCAAACCCCCTCCCCATTATATAGGAGGAGGGTGATCTGCAGATCTTTTACATTGCTCAGGCATTATTGTCTCACGGAAACTGTTGGCTTTGGAAAATCAGCAGGTTGATCAGAGCTGTGGGAAAGCAAAAGATAGAAACACAGTAGAGGCAATGATTCAAAATGAATCAGTAAATGAACCAATGGGAGGGTAAATTAACTACAACGTGGATCACAGTAAACAAAATAAGGGGTTTGCTGGTAAGGGATACATTTGCTGAAACACTTAGTTGAGGCAACATAAAATTCCATAAAGTGATTCAGCAGGCATTGTATATTGAAACAGTTCCTAAATTTATAAATACCATAAATTTGGCTTTATGAAATGAGGTATCTGTCCTACAGATCATTCATACTTTCCAGGGAGTGCATCTTAGTTTGGTGATGGTTAAGGCAACATCAAGAGAGCCAAGGAGAAGGTGATAGTAAAAATTTTTTGGTTTTTGGTTTTTTTTAACTATTGTATGTCAATGAGGGTACATCTGGCTGCAATCCAAAGCCAAAAAAAAAGAAAGAAAAATTCATTTTTTATTATTTATGTATGTACTCTCTGTGTCAAGTTGTCAGTCCCTAGTCTCAGGAGTTTGGGATACAGGAGAATGAGAGGGGGAAGAGACATGCAGGTGGTGCTACCTGAGTAGAAAAAAATTCCTCAGTACATAGAGGGGCCCCTCAAAGGGGAAATGAATGATTGTAATTTTCCTGGAATATTAAGGAGTCTTAAGAATTAGTTGGTGTTCTGGTATATATGATTTTTGGTTGTGAGTAGACATAGCAGCATGGTAAGAAAGGTAATGGTTGCAGTGAGAATATGTTCTTGGTGTACACTTGACATGAAAGTAGAGATTAAGTAAATAGCAGTCAACCCTTTGACATGAGGATAGAGGCAATGACTGAATATGCTTTTTGAGACTGGCCTGAGAGGGGAAGTGAGATGGTGATTTCAGAGGCTAATAGACCTTAGTACTACTAAAGGGCTTGCCCCAGAGATCCTCTTTCTACAAGGTTGTCACACAATGTCTATACAGGCAAAGCTTGTCATTTAGTTCCTAGACCCAATTCTTTCCACTATATCCTAGAGTATACCAAAACAGAACAATTAGGTAAGAAAGCTGAAAGATCAGGTTTTATCTAGTATCATTTTATCTGAATGAAGGATAACAAAGCTCATCCTTGTTTTTTTTAAATTCTTTTTTTTGGGGGGTGAGGCAGTTGGGGTTAAGTGACTTGTCCAGGGTCACACAGCTAGTAAGTGTTAAGTGTCTGAGGCCGGATTTGAACCCAGGTCCTCCTGAATCCAGGCCCGGTGCTCTATCTACTGCGCCACCTAGCTGCCCCATTTTTTTTTTATGGGTCAATGGGGGTTAAGTAACTTGCTCAGGGTTACACAGCTAGTAAGTATCAAGTGTCTGAGGCCGGATTTGAACTCAAGTACTCCTGAATCCAGGGCTGCCGGTGCTTTATCCACTGTGCCACCTAGCTACCCCCTCATCCTTTTGCTTTAGAAGGAAAATTCTCAGGAGAAGAGGGCAAGAAAGAGGAAAGAATGGCATTGGGCCACAGAGAACTGACTTTCCTCTAAAACACAGTACAGTACTGTCACCCTCTGTTTTCCAGTCAGTTTATGCCTAAAGAAACCAAACTAACCTTACTTAATACTACCTTAATCCAAAAATAGAAAGGGAAATTGAGTATATAATTTACAGGCTACATTACAAAGTTAGAGATAAGTAATCTGGGTATTATCAACTATTTTGGTATATCCATGATATTATTTCCTTCATTGCTTTTTTTTTTGTAAAAGGAGTTTAGAGGCAATAATTTTGGTCTTATATTCAGTTAAATTCTGCTCCTTTTCTGAAATCCCAGCTCTCCTTTTTATCCATGATCCTATCACTTTTCTGAAATTTTGTCCCAATGATCAAACCTTCTTTCTTTCATTGTCAATCTCTCCCTATCTGGTGGTTATGTTCTTCCTTCATTTTCATGTTTTAAGATCTATCCAAACCTTAGGAAAAAAAAAAACCTTCTCTTAAAACTGTCATATCTCTAAGCTGTTATTCAATATGCTCCAATCTATCTTCTGACTTCACCATTAAATCTCTAGAAAGTCACCTTCACCAACTGCCATAATTTCTTATCTGTCTCTTCATTCTTCAGCCCAATATGGTCATATATCTTGATTGATAGTGATTTCTAAAAGTCGACAGTGATTTCTTATTTATCATACCCAATGGGCTTCCTGTACTCTTCCTATTCAAACTTTCTGCTGAATTTGACACTGTCAAATTCCTCTTCTTCCCATTTCCTTTCTCCTAGGTTTCCTCTAAGTTTTCTCTTCCTTTCTCCTAGGTTTTCACTGTTCTCTCTAAGTTTTCCTCATAACTGTCTGATTATGTCTTCTCTATCTCCTTCACTACTGCATTAGACTCTTCTCTCTAGAAATGTGTGTTGCCAAAAACGTTTTTCCTAGATACTCTTCTCTCTTTGTGCTTTCTACCTTTCCCCAACTCCTGTCCCTAATCATTACCTTTCTGTGGTCCTTTATTACATGTAATTTTTATTACATAATGATCTGAAAAGGATGCACATACTAATTTTGCGTTTCTGCATTTGAGTATGAAGTTTTTATGCCCTAATGCATGGTCAATTTTTTTGTAGGTGTCATGTACAACTGAGAAAAAGGTATATTCCTTTCTATAACCATTCAGTTTTCATTAGAGGTCTATCATATTGATTTTGCCTAAAATTCAATTCACTTCCTTAACTTCTTTCATGTCTATTTTGTGGTTAGATTTTTTTTATTTGTAATAAAGTATTTTATTTTTTCCCATTACATGTAAAGACAGTTCTCAACTTTTGTTTATACAAGCTTTCCAATTTCAGATTTTTCTCCCTTCCTCCCCTCCCTCCCCCCTCCCCTAGACAGCAAGTAATGTGATATAGGTTTTATATATATATATATATATATACACATAATAAAATTAAACATATTTCTGCATTAGTCATGTTATAAGAGGAAAATCAGAGCAATGACAAAAAAAACCTCAAAATAGAAGAACAACAGCACCAAAGACAAAAGAAATAGTATGGTTCATTTAGCATCTATACTCCACAGTTCTTTTTTTCCCCTGGATTTGGAGATCCTCTTCTATCATGAATTCCCTGGAACTCTTCTGTACCATTTCATTGGTGAGAAGAATATATTCCATCACAGTAAATCAACACACAATGTTGATGATACTGTGTACAATGTTCTGGTTCTGGTCATCTCACTCATCATCAGCTCACGCAAGACCCTCCAGGTTTCTCTAAACTCCTCCTGCTCATCATTTCTTACAGCACAATAATATTCCATTACGTTCATATATTGTGGTTAGATTTATCTAGCTCTGGGGAGGGGAGGTTGAGGTCCCCCACTAATATACTTTTGCTGTCTGTTTTTTCCTGTAACTCACTTAAGTTCTCTAAAAATTTGAATAGTATACCTCTTGGTGTGGGTGTGTATATATATATATATATATATATATATATATATATATATATATACATATATATATATATATGTTTAGAAATGATTTTATTTCATTGTCTATGGTAACTTTTAGCAAGATATATTTTCTTCCCTTGTCTCTTTTAATTATATCTATTTTTGCTTTTACTTTATCTGAAATAAAGATTGCTACACCTACATTTTTAAAATTTCAGCTGAAGCATAATATATTCTGCTCCAGACTTTTACCTTTACTCTGTGTGTATCTCTGTGCTTCAAATGTGTTTCTTATAAACAACATACTGTAGGATTCTGGATTTTATTAATCATTACCTCAATGTACAAAACTATCAAAATCATATCTTTCATAATCTCTAATCTTATTACAAGTACTATCTCTCCAACTATTTTATGGATATCTCAACCTGGAGGATGTCACTAGTACTTCTAAATTAATATAGGATTATACATTTAGAATAGGAAGAGATTTTGAGCCCATCTAGTTGTACCCCCTAACTTTTTATTTAAAGAAACTGAGGCCCAGAGAAATGAAGTGACTTTCCCAAGTCAATAAAGGTAGAAAGTAGCAAAGTCAATATTGGAACCAGGTATTTTTTTTGGGGGGGTGAGGCAATTGGGGTTGAGTGACTTGCCCAGGGTCAGACAGCTAGTAAGTGTAAAGTGTCTGACGCCGGATTTGAACTCAGGTCCTCCTGAATCCAGGGCCTGTGCTCTATCTACTGCACCACCTAGCTGCCCTAGAACCAGGTCTTTTAATTATAAAAACAGTATGTTTTCCATTGTACCATGATGAATAATTATATTCCATCTCAAACCTATGTCTCCAAGAGTTAATGGACTCAGGGTACAGAATGAAACTTATTTTGTTATGAATAATGAAGGAGTATTTTTCTTGACTAAGCATATTTATCACAAGGATTATCAATATTTTTCTTTTTCATTGGGAGTGAGAGAGAGAGGAAATTTTTAACTTAAAAATAAAAGAAAATTAAGGGAATTAAGGTAAGCTACCAAAACATGGAAAATGTGTATATAAATTACAATAGAATAATACTTGTAAATGCCTTCATAATGCCCTCCAATGTTTTCTTCAAAAATGCCCTTGATATATATGTAAGCTAAGTGTAATAAGAATTGTGTTGAGGTAAAAAAGTAGAAATAAGCTGAACTCATTATCTTTCCCCCCTAAGTCCTCTCTACCTCCTACCCTCCCTATTACTATAGAGAGCAACACCATTTCCTCACTGACTCAGGCTTGCAACCTAGGTATCATTCTCAATTCCTCACTATTTCTTATCCCCCTCCCCTTTATATTGAATCTGTTGCCATGGTCTGTTGATTTCACCTTGGCAACATCTCTCAAATATGCCTCCCTTCTCTTCTCTGACACTGCCATCCTCTGGCACAGGCCCTCATCACCTCTTGCCTGGACTGTTCAAATAGCCTGCTGATGGGTCTGCCTACATTAAGTCTTTCTTCATTCCAATCCATCCTCTATTTAGCCACCAAGCTCATTTTGCTAAAGTACAGGTCATATGTCATATCCCTACTCAATAAACTCCATTGATTCCCTATCATCTTCAGGATCAAATATAAAATCTATTTGTCAAAAAAAAAATCCTTCCTAACCTAGCCCCTCCTACTTTTTAGGATTGGAATGATGCCAACTGCTGGAAACCTACTATAGAAAAGCTCCATCATGAGGTGAAGTCCTCTGAGGGCAAGCCATGTGGTCAAAGTCCTTAGAGTCAGGAAGCGATGTTTTCTCATGGGTACTGTCTATCAAGGCTACCAGCTAATCAACTTGAGGAGCCTCCCATTTCTGGAAGGGGGACATAAAGTAGGAAGCGGACACTGGCAGAGGGGTTCTCTCTCTTTTTTTATTGAATATGCTTATCAAAAATAATGCTTCTAGAATCAATTTACTCTTGCTATGGAATTTGCCAGGGAAATTCTTTATAGAGTTTGATCAAATAATCAGTTGAGAGAAAAAATAACTAAATCAAACAACTCAGAATATGGGAGCACAATACTCCTAGGTGGCATCATTCCAATCTTTACAATTCCTGCTTTGTTTTAGGATTGTTTCTATAGCTTGCTTTCAGGGAAACCCAAGAACCCATCAAAGAAGTTATCTATCCAAGTCCTTCATCATGGATAAAAGGCTTGAAATGGGATGAATATGTTGGTTCCCCAAGTGTATCCCAGCAATTGTCTTCTCAATTAACCCTACATGGGGGGGGGCATAGTAATATTAAGTTTTAGAGAATGTTTCAATTTTTGTTTTAATTATATGTTTCATGTATAACAACTAAGATTCTGAATTCCCTTAAACATGTTTTTGAGAACTCTCATTGTTTGATTTGATTATTGACAAGGCTATTTTAAAGTTGTGTTAAGCTCAATTTTGTAGGAAATTTACCTGGCTGATTACCAGCATCCACACATCAACCCCTGAAAAGACTTCCATTCCATGACCACACCTAGAGGACAACTGAGAAAAGACTTTCAGAGACTTTAAATGAACAGTTTTATTTTGTTGTTGTTGTTGTTTGCTTTTCTCTTTCTGTTATAATATATACAATCTGTAACATGTACTCTCTGCAGAGGCTCTCCCTTTGCAAGACCAATGTCAAAGTGACAGTTCATGAGGGACTGGCCCTCTGGACAAAACTTTCCTCTCTCCCTTTTCTATATTGTTATTAATATATTGTTAGTTAGCATAGGATATTATATTCTGTTATTTTTGACTGTTTCATCAAGGAAACACCCCAATTCTTTAAGAAACAAAGGGGGGACTGTAACTATTGGAATGACGCCACCTGCTGGAGACTTACTGTAGAAAAACTCCGCCATGAGGTGAAGGCCTCTGAGGGCAAGCCATATGGTCAAGGTCCTTAGAGTCAGGAAGTGATGTTTTCTCGTGGGTACTGTCTATCAAGGCTACCAGTCAATCAACTTGAGGAGCCTCCCATTTCTGGGAGGGGGATATGAAGTAGGAAGCGGACGTTAGTGGAGGGCTTCTCTCTCTTTTTGGTTCCTGACCTCACCATGGTGGGTTGGATGATAGGGCCTCTTAGAAATAGTTAGATTTTTACTTTTATCTCTGATCCTAATGCTCTTTAATAAATACTTAAACATTTAAATACTCTTGCTAAAACGTATAATTTATTGGCGACTACTCATTAGATTTTAGATAGTATAGCTAGAATTTTAGCCCCTTACATACTGCTGCAATCCTATCACTCATTCCTTGCTAAGTATTCTTCACATCAGTGACAAAGGCTTCATGGTGTCAACAATCTCTATTCCTTAGCTCTGGTCATTTTCTCTGGCTATTCCCCTACCTGGGATGTCCTCCCTCTTCATCTCTACTGACTTTCCTGGTGTTACAAACCAACTAAAATTCCAACTTTTTATAGTAAACGTTTCCCAATTCCTCAAATCTATTGTCTTCCCTAGTTTAATTACTTCCTATTTATACTGGATAATACCAAGTTTGTTCATATTTGCTTGCTTATTGTCTCCCCATTTTGATTGTGAACTCCTTGAAAACAAAGAATGTCTTTACTTCTTTTCCTATTGCCAGATCTTAACACAGGGCCTGATACCTGATACATGTTTATTAACCAATTGACTATGTAAGTAGTTACTGATGTCCTCACTTTTTTTCAATTGTTGATAGTAATACTTTATGTTATTTTGGTAAAAACAAATTGACACCTTTTAGTCATCTTGAGAGTCGAAGTCCTTAAAATCAGGTCTTCTCTTGCACAGACTTCCTCTGTGCATACATGCTTAGCTCTGGCTGCTTTTCACAAATACTTCCTTTTTATGTCTATATGGGCATCTAGGGGCAGCTAGGTAGTACAGTGGATAGGGCACTGACCCTGAAGTCAAGAGAATTTGAGTTCAAATCTCACCTCATACCCTTACTAGCAGTATGACCCTGGGCAAGTCACTTAACCCCAATTGCTTTAAACATCCAGGGTCATCTCTAGTCATCTTGATGTATATCTTTTTTTATAATAACAAATATTTTTATTTAAAGTTTTGATTTCCAAATTTCATCCCTCTGTCCCTTCCTCCCTTCTCCCATTATTGAGGAAGTAAGTAATCAGATATAGGTTATACATGTTCAATCACATAAAACATTACCATATTAGTCATTTTGTATAAAAATGAATAAAAGAAAAAAATTAAAGAAGGTGAAAAACAGTATGCTTCAGTCTATGTTCAAACAATATCAGTTCATTCTTTGGAGGTGGATACTATGCCTTATCATTAGTCCTTGGGGATTTTATTGGATTGTTATATTTTTGAGAATAGTTGTTATTCACCATTCTTCATCAAACAATATTGGTATCACTGTGCACAATATTCTCCTGGTTCTATTCAATTCACTATATGCCAGTTCATTTAAGTCTTTGCAGACCTTTCTGAAATCATCCTGTTTGTAATTTCTTATAGCACAATAATATTCAACCTAATATATATTTTTCCACTGGACCTAGATGACTCTGGAGGAGAGAATGAGTTTGAGTGATTTTACACAACCTTCCCTCACTTAAATCCAATTCAGTACAAGTCATGGCATCACCCTGATGTCATGATTTTCTTCTAGAATGAAGGACAAATACCAAACAATGGGATAGCTGGGTGGTACAGTGGATAGAATTCTGGGCCTGCAGTCAAGAAGACCTGAGTTCTAATATCACCTCAGACACTTATTAACTGTTTGACTCTAGGGAAGTCACAGTGTCTATTTATTTCAGTTTCCCCATCTGTAAAATGTGGATAATAGTATGACCTTTTTCTCAGGTTTGATGTGAAAATCAAGTGAGACAATAATAGTAAAGTGCTTTTAAGCATAGTGCTTGGCACATAATAAGCACTATATAAATGTTAGCTATTATTGTTCTTATTATGTCCTCTCTAGTACCACTTCTACTTTCTGTTACAAGATATAAGGAGCTGTGAAATGAGTCTAAAAAGGTCACTTCACCATCCTCAATGAAGAAAATAATTTGGCATAGAAATGTTTATCTTTTGCATTTTCTCTCTGTTTGTAGCCTCTTTTCCACAGAGTGCTGAAATGTTCTTGGGATGATCTGGCTTAGTTGTTTTCAAATGAAGCTTTCACCAAGCTCTCTTTTGCTTCTACTACTTCTCACTGCTTTATTATCTAGGATATCTTGTATTCATCCATCATCCTTCTACATGAGATTTCATTATTGGATATTGTAGAAACCTATGTTGCTTTGGTTGTATATATACATACATATATATAATACTCTATTTTGTATTATATTTATTTTCATACATGTTGGATAAAACTTAATGTATTGTAGGCTCTCTGAGGGCAAGAATTATGCCATCCTTTATCTTTGCATCCCCAATACTTAGCACTATGCCTCACATAATTGTTATTTAATACATTTGCTGAAAGAAAGAAACCCTCAATTTCCCAGTGGCAATTGAGAAAAGGTAGGAAATGTAAATGATACATCCCATAAAAATTCTGTTGTCTTATCTGAGTCTCTTTTCTCTTCAATTAGCACAGATTATTAAAAGTTGATTATGAAAAGAGCATGCTGAATATTTGATTTTTCTCATTAAAGCAGAAAACTAGAATAAATGAGCTTAATCTTCAGAGTTTAAAATCATTATAAAGACATGAGAGTTTATGGTGTTTCCAATCTTTAATATATTTAGAAACTAAAGAGACAGGCATGGTCTGACATTAGTTATCTTAGGGTCTAGGTTACTCTGGTGGGGTGAATTTTGTATCATTTTCTTAGAATTAGTCATATTGATATCCATCTTACATCTAGCCTTCTACTCTTTGGCCAACCCCTTCTGCATTTTAAAAGGACTGAATCTTCTGATTTAGTAGATTTGAGCATTGTTTTCCATGTAAGTCATGGTTTTTATCCTTATTCTACCAACAAAAGTTATCAGTTCAGCAATGATGCCTGAGATGATAAGCCATTTTCTAAAATAACCCTTTTAAGTCAAGGAATATTGATATTACTTTCAAATATAATAGTAAAATTTCTGGAGCTCTAGTCAGAGTTGTGCCTTTTAATCCAATGGCTTCTTATTTTCTTTAGGATCAAACATAATTTCTTCTCATTGGCTTTTAAAGCCCTTCATAACCTGATCCCAACCTTTCTTTCCAACTTTATTTTTATACCATATACCTTCCTAAACTCTGCCATCTGATCAAACCACCTAATTTCTCATCCCCCAAAATGAAAACAAACCTTCAATATTCATACCTTTTCAATGGTTATCCCTTATACCTGCAATACACCTCCTTCTCACCTCTTAAAATGTGTTTATTTAAAAACTTAACTCTTTGAGGGCAGGGATTATTTGATTTTTGTTCCCTATCTAAGAATATAATCAGTGACTCAACAAACAAATATAATAAATTTTAAAAATACTAGCCATGTATGAAAATTTATTTAAACATTTATAAGAAATGGGCTGGATCACCCAGTAGAAAAATTGATTATTTTGGCTTAATCATATCTTATGGTTAAACTGAAGGGAAGAGAGAGAGAGAGAGAGAGAGAGAGAGAGAGAGAGAGAGAGAGAGAGAGAGAGAGAGAGAGAGAGAGAGAGAAAGAAACACTTTAAAGAGGTTATTTGTAAAATAATTTTACAGAAATCACCCCTCCCCTTTTTGGGATCTATGTTATAGATGGTTAACAAAACTTCATCAGAGCAATGTCTGTTTGATGAATCTGTGCATTGGCTGAGTACTTGTCCTAGTGAGATGGGTGTTATAGTGAATAAGAGGACAGTAAGCAGAGTCTGACACTTGAAAGGTCTTTGACAGCCTGTGGCTGATTGCTGATAGTGTTTAGAATAGACTTATTATCAGCTTCTATGCACCTTATCAGGATGAACATGGCTCTTTGAAAATTAAAGTATATGAAAAAGGACACCTTGCATTTTGCTTTTGATAGTTTTCCCTAAACTGAACATTTTCAAAAAACACAAAATGGAGAAACCTCTTATCATTTAAAGCAGTTGTCCCCATCCCCCATCCCCTTCCCCCTTTGCTTAGTTGGAGCTTTTTTCCCTCTATGTTAGAAGAGATTTTTAAGCCCCATCAAAAATCCAAGGGGTAGTTTAAAGGCATATTGTTGGTATTATTTAAGGTTATACTTAGAAAATCAGCCCAGAGTATTTTTTTTTAATTTTAAACAAGGAGTTTCATAGACCAAAAGAAAAACATAAACAGCAGGGGTGGTGGGCTTTTTTTTTCCATGTTTTTTTTTTAGCTCCCTTTGTTTGTTCCTTTGTTAATATCTTGCTCTGCTAGGTTTACAAATCCTAAATAAATAGAAATTAGTGCTCCTTACTTTGCAGTCCATTTGCTTTAGATGTTTGCCTTGAGGGACATTTGTGTATTCTACTAATGGCTGCAGCAGAGTGCTGTCTCATTTTCATTCTGGCAAAAAAAGGCCGTCACCATGGTTACAGTTTCATTTGCTAGAGAGAAACTGATGGCTGTTAGTGATCCCATCATAAGCAACTTCTGTCAGATTTCTTATCAAGTAGACATATTTTGACAAAGTGAAAGATAACACCATAATAAGAGAACTGAGTTGCTACTCTATGTAATGAACCATTTAGCATTTAATGAAATGTGAAACCACATTTTAAAAACTGAAGGTGGGTAGGAAAAGTAATATTTATAATTTACACACAAAAAAGAAATATTCCATCCTGGAATAATGATAGCCTGTTTTCTTTCTGTTGTCAAGGTAAATCTGGCAGGGCAACATTGATTTATATTTGGGGGTCTTGCACAAGCCAGCATACAGCTGGGTAGGACTCCCAATGGTGTCTAATAACTTTTAGCTTTGCCCATTTACCTTAGTTTGGCCCAAGGCTATGCCAGGAGCCATATACAAGGAGAATATGTAAAAAAAAAGGCAAGATGAAAGACCTAGCACAACATTTTACCCCAGCATAGATCACAAATTTGTCTTGTCCTCAATAGTATATATTCTTGTCCTAGAACTGATGATTGGGACCAATTAAGCACCTTGTCTTTTTGTGCAGTGGGATATTTCTAGATGATGATCCCAATGACATCTTTTGATAGTGGAGGAAAGAAACATCTGTCTGTAATGGTTTCCACGGGGGTCAAAATTGAAGAATGTGGTAGCATTCTGCATACTCGAAAGTCCAAGAGAAAGGGAAGCACCCTTTGAAAATAGGAAATTCTGACTGAGTATTAGGGAAAGAAGCCTGAAAGTATAATGTATTTGATTATAGACTAGACTTCTCAGAAGCGTGGGGGGAAGGGTTTTCACTCTGTGATTTTTGAAAGGCCTAGATTGAGTCAGCAGAACGCTTCTTCTCCAGAAACGTCTTTTTTTGTTTCTGACTTTAATGATTTATTTCAATTCCAAGTAATGAAGCCTGCAGTAGAAATTACATTTTGGAAAGGGAAAAATGATTTTCTTACACATAAAATAAGAGACCAAATCTCACATCTAATACCAACTCTGTCAGGACAAAGGTATATACACTACTCATAAAAAACACAAGGCTTTCAAAGATTTCTAGCTGAGTATGAGTAGCAGGCTGATGAAATACTGGAATATGGTTTTTCTTTTTACTTTTTCTTGATTGTGTGAAGCTTTTGCTTCAAATTCAAGAAAGGATGTGAGGCTGTACTCTGTTAAGGGTGGTACTATTAATTTTGAGTTTTGGATAAGGGAATTTCTTGAGTTCCCTTTGTGGTGGATGAGAATAGTTCTATGACTGGAGGGAGAGCAAAGCTGTCCTGTGGAATGGTTTCAAATGGACCCCCACACACACACTTTCCATTTCTTTTCTACTGATAATAACCAACAAGGGCCAAAGGAGGGATATAAAACCTGAATCTAGTTTTGAAAACCACCAGATGTTATATGTATCAACAAGAGATCAACAAATTAGCATCTGGTGATAGAAATCTGCATGTGAAATGGGGGATGGTGTATTAAATGAAAGATTCTTAACCTTTTTTGTGTGGATCATAAACCCCTTTGACAATCTGACGAAGCCTATGGATCCCTTCACAAAATGATATAAAATAGCATTTTAAAATTTGTAATTTAGAATTCATAGAATTACAAAAGAATCTAGTTATATTGAAATATAGTTATCAAAATAGGTTTAGAAAACCAACTTCATGGACCCTTAGGTAACAACCCATATATATCACATGTATATCATGTGTATGCATACACACACACACACACACACACACACTTCCCTCACTTTCAGCTCTACAATTGTAGTTTTATAAGTAAAGTGCTCTCCCACCAAACATACTTCAGAAAGCAATACTCATTTGTTTTTATAAAATTGAAACCTTTGACCATACTTCCCCAAGATGAGGGATTATAAGAAGATTTTAAAGTCACCAAAGCCATCTGTACCTTTCAGAAGAGATTTCTAAAATATATACAAATATCCCAGAATTTGTGACACAGCAATTCTAATGGGTGGATATGTAATATATTACTTGTTGCACCAAGGGAGCTTTGGCATTTATACATGCATTTGCAACTTGGATTTCAAGACTTGAAAGAAATGTTCTCTGTACATAAGACAATCTAATTTAGAAGAGATGCCATTTTATTAATTCAGAGTAAAATCAGGAAAATTGTCTTCCTCTCTCTCAGAGTTTGCCTTGTTTACACTTGCCCATTACTCCATATCCAACTATTCTGAAAAACGTGGTCCAGCTTTGTTATGGTTCAAAGGATATGACCGAGAAAAAAGGATTCAAATCTTTTTCAAGGTGCTGTCTTATAAATGCCCAAATTATAAGATTATAATAAAGTATAACTATGTTCAAGGTTATTATATAGGATGTGAGTTTACAATATAGAATTCCCTTAATTCATAAAACAGATACACTTCTAAAATATTGAGTGTTAGACAAAATTTATTCTGGCCATTTATGTTTTAGAAAGTGATAGGCATATTCTATTTTTAAAAGTTCTCTAATGAAAGGAGTTCAACACTTATGGTAAGGAAGTGACTAAGATGAAAGGAATCAGATTTAGAATTTGGAAGGCATGTCAGAAATTATCTAGTCCAACTCACTCATTTTACAGATTAGGAAACTGAGGCCTAGAGAAATGAAGTGACTTGCTCACAGTCCCCTGGGCACAAAGGAACAAAGCCAAAAATGGAAACCAGGTCTTCTAATGCCAAATCAATGTTTTTTCCCCACTATACCACATTGTACAGTGAAGCAAGAAGAGGGGTACTTTAAAACTTACCTTTACATAGCCCTGTAATATTCTGTGCCATACATATTTTACATTTGCAGTATAAGCATTATCAAAATGAGCAAGGCTCATCATATATAAAGTTGGTTTAAATTCATTAAGATCCAGGAGATGGCTTATTTTTCCTTCTATTTTCACAAGTGCCTAACAAGATATTGCCAAAGTGTACAAGCATAGAAAGCACTTAATAAATGCCCAATCAATTAATAAATTGAGGTTATATTGGTCAGGGAAAGTTAAGTGGTACAGTGGGTAGAGTTCTAGGTCTAGTTTCAGGAAGATGAGTTAAAATCAAGTCTCATATACTTATTAACTATGACTGGGCAAGTCACTTAATTTCTGTATGCTTCAGTTTCTTCCATTGTAAAATGGGAATAATAATAGTACCTACATCCTTGGGTTATTTTGATGATCAAATGAAACAATATTTCTTTTTTTTTTTTTTTTTTAGTGAGGCAGTTGGGGTTAAGTGACTTGCCCAGGGTCACACAGCTAGTAAGTGTCAAGTGTCTGAGTCCGGATTTGAACTCAGGTACTCCTGACTCCAGGGCCGGTGCTTTATCCACTGCGCCACCTAGCCGCCCCGAAACAATATTTCTAAAGCAATTACCACAGTGGTTGGCACATAATAGGTGCTTAATTAATGCTTGTTCCCTTGACTTTATAGGTTGCCTTTTTCTGCATCCAAACTCAAGTCTGTTTGAAACATTAACCATGCATCGTGTGCTAATCACACTATCTAATGGATTGCATAAATGGACTGAATATCTCAATAGCTCTTTCCTATTAACTCTATTATTCTCCCCTTAGGTAGTTGGAGCACAATTTCTTCTTCGACATTTTCCCCAGCTTTTCATTGCTCAGAGCTCAATTAATTTCACCCTAGGAAATCTCATTTTCTTATGTATACAGATATCCTCTCTAATCCCCTTCTATCTCTCTCTTTCCCAGCTCTTGTCTCAATTATCTTAAAAAAAATCTTCCTTCTACTCTCTTCATAGATAATGCTGAAAGACAGCTTGGAGATCATCTAGCTCAATCCCATAATTTCACAGGTCAATTAAAGCATAGAAAAGTAAAGAGACTCATATAAGGTCACACAGACAATGATCCTGGCAAACAAACATTTTCTGAATCCAAACCTGTTCTTTCTACTATATTTAATGTACATATCTATTTATAAGCCAAGCAAAAGTTACAATAGACAATTAAAAAAAAAAACCTTCAAAATTTAATCCAGACCTCTAGTTTTTGGTTTTTTTTTAAGTCCTGCTAATCATACATCTTTTTTTGACCATGGGAAGAATATAACTTCCATTGTTTGGCTGCTATGACTCTTGTGGTATGTTACAATATGTTGTACCAGGAGTCTGAGACCAGATCACCATCATCAAAGTATAAGAGGGTTAGAGTCAGATAGGATTCCTAATATTAATACAGAATCATTAAAGGTCACAAGCAAAGAGTATGTCAGTAAACTATAGCAAAATAGTTGGCAGAAAAAAAATAAAAAAATGGAAATCATGAGTGAAAATTGAGCCAATAGTCAGAGGTAAAAATCTAGAATCAGAAATAAAGGACTTATCATAGGAAAGGTCTAAGGAGTTTGAATACCTTGCAAGAGTTTTGTATAATCAATGTACTAAGAGCACATATAAACTTTAAAGCAATGGTATAAGTGTCGATCTTAACCCCTGCAATTTGCCTGATGGGCAACAATTGTTGGAGGCGCTAGCTTAACTCCAAATTTCCCTGAATAGAAGACAGTTGTGTTAAGAATAGTAGCAAAAAGCACCAAGGAAAGAAAAACTATGAATTTTTAAATTGGATTTAGGCTTAATAAGGAGATAAGGTATCAGTGTCATCAATAGTTGGGTATTTTGTAAAAGAGATTCATGTTCAGAATATGTTGTTCTAGAGGACCACTGACGTACCTTGTGACTCTAGAATCCAGTGACCTTTGAAATTCTTGAAAATGTCCCTAAGACCTTTACAATATTTCTTTTTGTTTTTGTTTTTTTGTTTTTGTTTTGCAGGCAATGGAGGTTAAGTGACTTACCCAGGGTCACACAGCTAGTAAGTGTCAAGTGTCTGAAGCTGGATTTGAACTCAGGTACTCCTGAATCCAGGGCCAGTGCTTTAACCACTGCACCATCTAGCTGCCCCTGCTTTTCAACATTTCAATAAAACTCTCATTTACCTCCTAAGCAGGAACATTTAATGCAATAAGTTAGTATCAGAGAAGATAGAGAGCTGGCTTTGGAACTAAGAAGACCTGGGTCCAGATCTTGCCCTTGGCACATGCTGGATAGGTGACTCTAGGCAAGTCATTGAATTTCTCAGAATACAAGGCAACTATCTAAGATGACAAGTTGAAGAGTGGGCACTGACTTATGCAGCTTCCTCACCAAGAAGCATGCTATATCAATGAAATTACAGGTCCTAATTCTATTTTAAAATTCTTTTTCAATTCCATTGTTTTTCTATTTTAATTACAATTAGAAAATTGTTGTTTCCCCTCATTTTTATTACAAAAGTATAGCATTTTAGCTAACCTTATAAGTAGCATTATGTAGCATAATGAATACAATGTTATATTTGAAGTCAAAATAACTGAATTTTAATTCTGTATCTGCCATTCCTATATGGCCTTAGGCAGGACACTATTTTCCCAGGCATCAATTTCATGATTGGCAAAATGAGGCACAAGTCCCTGATAGAGAACTGATATGTACAGGCATTTTACAAAAAGAAGTTTCTGTTATCCATATCCACAATCAAAAAGTCCTCAAAATATTAATAATAAGAGAAATACAAATATTACCAAACCTTAAGGTTTTACCTTATGCCTATCAGATTTGCAAAGATGAAGATGATAAATTTTGAAGAGGTTATAGGAAGACCAGTACTAATTCACTGTCAATGGAGTTTCCAACTGGTCCAAACATTCTGGAAAACAATTTAGAAATGTAGTAAGAAAAAAAAAATGCTGCACTCTATATATCATTTGGCCTGGAAATACCACCACCAGCTATAAATATAATCCAGTTCTAAGATAAGGAAAAGTTACAACTAGGAATGTTCATAGTTACACTTTTTGTAGCTGCAAAGAACTAGACAAAATGTTATTATCCATGTATTGCAGAATAACTGAACAAATTGCAATATATGGATGTAATGAAATATTGTAATATCATTAAGAAATGGGAAATAAAACTTCAGGGAAGCATGGCAAGACTTATAAACTGATACAGAGCAAAGTAAAGCAAACCATGAGCACAAACATCATGATGACTGTGAAAATTTAAATGCAAACAAAAGACTTCAGAATGATGATCAGTGTAATCCTGACTTCATAGGTCTAATAATGAATTTGTAATTGTCTCAGTAGAGAAATAGTAGACTTTTGGTTTCAAATGAGACATATATTTCCATTTATGGCCAATGTCTTGATTTTGTTTTGATTCATTCTTACAAAGAAGGGATGGAGTGGGAGAAAGGAATCAGGGGATCTGACAAATATGTAAAAAGAAAAGTACCAATATAATATGTTCAATAATTTTAAAAGGAAAAAAATGAGGTTAGATTTAAAGAGCTCTAAACTATGATTTTTGAGGGGGTGCAATATGCTGAAAATCCAACCATGACCCATGTTATGTCACAGGGAAAATGTTTTCTTAGTCCCAAACTGGCTCACACATGAGCTATTAAAGTACAAGCTGATTTTATACTGGAGCTATTTATATACTAAAAGTTTTACATTTATTGAGTACTATGTGTCCATAAGATGGTAGATACTTCAATAAAGGTGCTTAAAACATAGAAGAAACTGCTCCATATTTTTCTTTCACACTGCTAGCTAGTTAGTAGCCAAAATAATATTAGACCAGATCCAGAGTCTGAGAACTAGGATTGGTTTTAGTAATTAGGAAAACAGCACTTTGGGGAGCTAGGAAAAAAACAGCAATTGTAACATATCATGCATATTAGTTCCTGCTTCACAAACTTTACCCCATTGGATTTTCATTTATTTAGCTCGTTTACAATGATCACCTAGCAAAGTACCTTAGGATCATAGATTTATAGATGGAATGGAATTTAGAGACCTATTTAGTCCAATCCACTAACATTGTAAATGAGGAAACTAAATGCCAGAGATGTTAAATGAATTGCTTATGGTCACATGTCATTAAGTAGTAAAGCTGGGATTCGAACCTAGTTCTCCTGACTTAAAATTCTGGACTCTTCCCACTATAAAATACTTTCGGTTTAATATGAGATAAAAGCTATATCTTAACCCAAATGACCCAAATACAAGTTAGAGATATTTTTATTTCACTGGCTTGTTGCCCTAACAAAATGATTTATAAACTTTAATACCTAATATCCTACTCCTCTATGGTGTTGTCACCAAATTCAATTCTATACTATGTATGAGGCTTCCAAAGTTTAAAAATGTAGGCCATTTTATTTAATTAATTATCCAGTTACCTTATCCTCTTCATTCATAACAACCAAGGGTTAGTAATCTCACCCTCAGGTTAGTGGTTATATATTACACCTAACAACAGAGGGTGTTGGGAGAAAATACCAAGCTCTAACTCTATGGTTCTCAGAAAAGAAACTGGTTATTCTATTCACTAGCTCTAGCCTTTTATGACTGAGGCACTTCTTAAACTTGGATCCTTGAATTTAATTGTTTTTTGGGTTTTTTTGGTGGGGCAATGAGGGTTAAGTGACTTGCCCAGGGTCACACTGCTAGTAAGTGTCAAGTGCCTGAGGCTGGATTTGAACTCAGGTCCTCCTAAATCCAGGGCCGCGGCTTTATCCACTGTGCCACCTGGCTGCCCCCCCATGAATTTAATTTTTATAACTATATTTCAATATAATGTCTTTACTTTATAATCCCATGTATTTTATTTTATTCTTTCAAAAACATTATTATGAGAAGGGATCTATTAACTCCTCCATTCAATTGCAAACTCTCTGAGGGCAGAGACTGCCTTTTGACTTATTTTGTATCTCTGGCACTTAGCACAGTGCTAGGCACATAGCAGTTGCCTAATAAGTTTTTGATTGACTTTTAAAGGAGTCCATGGAATAAAGAAGTTTAAGAAACCCTGATTTAGAGTTATTATCTGGGAATTTATGCAGTTATTTCAAATTCAATTAATTCAGCTACCACCTACTGAAAGAGTAAGTTCTTTAGGCTTTCTGAATACATTTCAGTATATTCCAATATAAGCAGAGCATAATGGATTTAACCAGACAATTCTGGTTTCACTCTATACAGTGCTTTATTCACTAAGCCAGAAGCCAATGGAATAAAATGAAATATATTTTCAAAAGAACTACTACATAAATTAATTGCTTTTAGTATCTCAGAGACCCAGGTAACCCTTACCTGGTTAATAGGGAAATACTGAAATCTGGTGTTCTCAAAGTGTAGGTGATTCAACTCAGAACTTTTCCATCAGATACTGCCCTCAGGAAAAAGTAGATGTTCCCCAGTTGCTTCCCCCTTCATGGTCTCCTGTATTTGAGGTTACTATTCTGTCAATTGCTCAGGGTCTTGGAACCTAGGTTGGTCTCTAACTCCTCATCAAGTTTAGCCAACCAATACTGAGGATTTGGACACTGATTCCTCGTCTAGGCAATCTGGTCATTCAGCCTCTATGCTTTGTTTATTCCTCCAGCTGATTTTCCTTCCCTCATGAGCCTGGGCTTACCCAGAGTTCCAGCCTTACCATTACTACCTCATCATGGAAAAACTGAAGGGGCAGAAGGACGATCCATTCATTCCAATGTTAACTTGTCTTATTTGTCTCCCTTTTGTACATTGTTAGGTTTTTTTTTTCAGCTACTCCCTACTATACCTTGACTGAATCTGCATGCCCTCCTCCCCACTGCTTTTCTTCTCATAGAAGCTGAATTTCTATGACTAGGACCCATTTTGGATTTTGTGATGAAGACCAAATCAAGACATAGATCCCAGGGCTCATTCCTTTCTTTTCTTCTTCCCCATAGGGAGCAAGTGAGGAAGGCAGTCATTTTTTTAAAGTAGAAGGAACCAGTAGGTTTTTTATTAGCGCCTATCCCAGATAGTAATACCTAGCATTGAGCAGCATCCATCCACCCCTCACCAAAAATCTATAAAATATTAGTTACATATGTTTTTTCTTGCATAAAACATCGAAATAGAAACTTCCAGGGTGGAGCCAAGATGGCAGAGGAAAGGCAGGAGGCTCTTGAACTCATGATGCGAACACTCCAAAAAACATCCAAATAATGCCATAGGACAATTTGTGTAGCAGCAAAACACACAGAAGAATGTGATGAAATCATCTTCCAACCAGCCATGGCTTGGAAGGTCAGAAGGAAGGAGCTGCTGTGCTGTGATGGGAGTAGAACCCAGGCCCAGAGACACTCTGACTCAGATCCAGTCCCAGGAAGGTCTTGCCAGAGAAAGAGACTTCCCAAAGCCTCTGAATCAGCTGCAGCACCAGTGTTGTCTGGAACTAAGCTCACAGTCTGGTGAGAGGGCTGAGTCCTTGGCAGGGGAGGGATTATAGGGGTCTGTGGTGATGCTGAGTCAGAACTTGGGTTTTTCACCCCTGCTGGGAACCAGGAGGTAGGCTTGAGTAGCAGTGGCCCAGGTGGGGGTGGGTCACAGGCTGGTCAGAGCTGACAACCACAACACACAGAGTTGGTTGATTAGGAAGTTGGTCTGGGGTCATCTACAGACCAGGGAACAGGCCAGGCAAGTGGAAAACCTGCTGCTTCTTAAATCATACCATCTGGGAATTATGAAGCTTGGGACAGTGTATCCTGGAAATAGTGCCCCATTTCAAGGAGCTAAAAGTCAAGTAAAAGAAAAGCAAGATGAGCAGACAGAGAAAGGTGAGGACCATAGAAAGTTTCTTTAGTGACAAGGAAGATTGAAGTGCACCCTCAATGGAAGATAACAACATCAGGGCCCCTATATCTAAAGCTTCCAAGAAAAGTATGAATTGGTGTCAGGCCATAGAGGCACTAAAAAAGGACTTTGAAGATAAAGTTAGAGAGGTAGAGGAAAAAATGGAAAGAGAAATGAGGGTTATGTAGGAAAGACATGAGAAAAAAGTCAATAGCTTAAAAAGCCAAATTGACCAAATGGAAAAGGAGGTACAAAAGCTCTCTGATGAAAATCATTGCCTAAGAATTAGGATGGGACAAATGAAAGCCAGTGAGTTTTGAGAAACTGAGACACAATAAAGGAAATCCAAATGAATAAAAAAATCAAGGGCAATGTGAAATATCTTCTTAGAAAAACTGCTGACCTGGAAAATAGAGCCAGGAGAGATAATTTGAAAATTACTGGTCTACCTGAAAACCTTGATCAAGGAAAGACCTTAGACATCATCTTCCAAGAAATAGTCAGGGAAAAATGCACTGATATTCTAGAAGTAGAAGGTAAAATAGAAATTGAAAGAATCCACTAATGACTGCCTGAAAGAGATCCCAAAAAGAGAACTCCTAGGAATATTATAGCCAAATGCAAGAGCTCTCATGTCAAGGAGAAAATATTTCAAGTTGCCAAAAAGAAAGAATTCAAGTACTGTGGAGCTTTATTCAGGATAGCACAAGATCTAGCAGCTTCAACATTAAAGGACCAGAGGGCATGAAATATGATATTCCAGAGGGCAAAAGAATTGGGATTACAACCAAGAATCACATATCCAGCAAAACTGATTATAATCTTTCAGAGGAAAAAATGGGCCTTCAATAAAAATGGGGACTTTCAGGTATTTGTGATGAAAAGACCTGAACTGAATGGTAAATTTGACTTTAAAATACAAGACTTTAGAGAACCATAAAAAATTGGAGTTGGGGAACATACCTGGGATTGTGCAGTGGGTGACTGTCTTGTTTTTGGCTGGGATCTCCCTGGGTCCGGGGTGAATGCTTTGTCTACTGTGTCACCTAGATGCCCCCGATGACATCTTTAGGGTTAAATTTAGGGGTGAGGAGAACGTACTGGAGGATGGGAAAGGGCAGAGGTAGCATGGGGTGAAATCCTACATGAAATACACAGGAAAGCACTTATGGAGTGTGGGAAGATGTGGTGTAGGATCAGGGCAGTAGATGAATTTTACACTCATGAGAATAGACTCAAAGACTTTAATCTCATCACAGTTGGATCAGGGAGGGATTAACACACACACACACACACACACACCCAATTGAGTGGAGTAATCTATTTAGTATGGGAAGTAAATGAGCCTAACACTCATCAGAATAGGCTCCAAGACCTCCATCTCATCAGCATTGGCTCAAGGAGGGATTAACATACACACTCAATTTGGTGGAGTAATCTACCTAACCCTGCAGGAAAATAGGAGGGGAATGGTATAAAGAGAAAGGGGCAAAAGAAGGGAGGGCAAATTGGGGGAGGGGAAAACAGAAGAAAATCCCTTTTGAAGAGGGATAGGGTGAAAGAAGATAGATAATAGAATAAATATCATGGGGAAGGGGATAGGATGGAGGGAAACAGTTAACAATCATCATCGTCAAAAAGAGAAAAGGGGGGAAATTGTACAAAAAATATTTATAACAAGTCTTTGTGGTGGCTAAGAATTGGGAATCAAGGGAATGTCCATCAATTAAGGAATGACTGAAGAAGTTATGGTCTATGATTGTAGTGGAATGGAATTGTTTTATAGGAAATGACAAACAGAATGATTCCAGTGAAACCTGGAAAGACTCATATGAACTGATGTATAGTGAAGTGAGCAGAACTGGGAGGACATTGTGCATAGTGATAACAGTATTGTTCTATGAGCAATTGTGAATGACTTAACTCTCAGCAATACAATGATCCAAGACAATCCCGAGGGACTAATGACAAAGTATACTATCCACCCCCATAGAAAGAACTGATAAAAAGAGCACTTTTTGGATTGTTCATATATAACCTATATCAGATTGGTTGATGTCTTGTGGAGGGGGGAGGAAAAGGAGGGAGGGAGAAAAATTTGGAACTCTAAATCTTATGAAAATGATTGTTGAAAACTCCCCTTACATGTAACTGGGAAAAATAAATGTTTGTTGCAAAAAAAAGAAAAATTAATAAGTAAATTTAAAAAATAAAAAATAAAACATCAAAATACCTGAAATACCTGAAGTTTGTTTTGCTTTGTCAATATTCCCTTCTATGGCTCCACTGTCTTTAATTTTCTTTTGTCTTCTCTTAGCTTTCACCTTGAGCAGAGGTCACCAGTCAGTTCTCTCTATTCCTAGCAGACAATGGTTTACCAACACTGACTCCTTTCTCTATGGCTTTGCAGTTCTGTTAGATCCCATAAGACAGCACTTCTCCCTTTCAAAAGGTTATACAGCTAGTTTCCTTAATGGATAAATTAATCATCTTGGAGTCAGGAAGAACTGATCTGAAATGCTGAATGTGCTCATATGCTTACCAATTGTTTAACCTCAGTCAAATAATTTTTAACTTGTCTCAGTCTCAGGTTCCTCATCCCTAAAATGGGGAGAATAGTGTCACCTATCTTCCAAAATTGTTCTGAGGATCAATTGAGATACTATGTGTAAAGTGATTTCCAAACCTTAAGCCTCTAGGTAAATGTTAATTATTATGTTAATTGCAGTGCCCCCTGGCCTTATACATGATGTTTCCCAAAAGGGGTAACCAGCCCCCCAGCCATCTTTATAAGTCCATAGTGGCTTATTACCTTCTGTATTCTAGCAATCAGTATTTATTAAGCACTAGAGCTAAGATAGTGTTTTTCCTTTCTGCATTATGACTACCTGCTATGCCTAGGGACTCAGGGCCAGCATCCTTCTTTCTCCAATTGACTCTAAGTTTCCATTGCTTCATCCTGGGCAGCAAAACAGACATTCAAATCATCAGGCAGAAACCACCAAGTGATATTGGGAAAAGAAACTATATATTCCTCCCTGCACTGCAGGTGAGAGGAAGATTTATACTCTCTGCTACATTAGTAAATGTATGCTGAAATGAATGAGAGAGTCATAACTAGAGAAGGGCAACTGGACCTTTGCCCAGTTGTATCAAAATTGAGAGTTTGCTGATAGCAATTACATTCCATTAATCATAGCTTATACCCCAAAACAATTAAGCTTAGCACCTAACTAGCAAAAATATTTAAAAGAAACAGCTCAAGTTTCTAATTGTTCATATATCCACCTATCACTTCTAGTCTTTCCTAGGTGAACCCCACATAACATAATATGGATAGAGCCCGGGGGAAAGCCAAGCCTTTGCTTTGGGGTGGGGAGTGTAGAAGTGCCATGCCAGAGTTATCTGTCCCTAACCCATCCCTGCCCAACTTGTGTCATGGGTATTATTCAGCCTCTCAACTGAATTTTTCTTTAAAAATTTGATTTGAGGGGGCAGCTAGGTGGTGCAATGGATAAAGCACCTGTCCTGGATTCAGGAGTACCTGAGTTCAAATCTGCCCTCAGACACTTGACACTTACTAGCTGTATGACTCTGGGCAAGTCACTTAACCCTCATTGCCCTGCAAAAAAAAAAAAAAATTGATTTGAGGTTTTATTTTGCATCTCTTTCCATAGGAGCCAGAACTGCTACTAGTGAGTTGATACTCTGTAATTAGATAGTATTCTTAAATTCTCATCTTTAAATTTGTCCTGCTTCCTTTATGGGTTAGTCTCTATGAAAGGGATTAATAGCAAGAAGCACTTAAATGGAATATTTGCTATAATGACATTATAAAATGTTGTTTGTGATTTTGACTAATTATTCCAGAGAGTTTAGTGAAAATGATTTCCACAGATCTAGGCTAGAAGGGAGACATGTATGTCTGGTCAGAATTCTTCACTCATCCTTTTGATATAGCTAAGAGATTAGAAGCCTTTCCATTCCCAGTACCTCAAAGGAAACAATAGGGTAGGAGAATTTAGTCAGATTATTTAGTGGTCTTTGGCCCTGTTCATCTCAGAAATGTACAGTATCACCCCAATGTATGACAAAAATCAGGAGAGCTTTTAATATTCCATTTCTTATTCTTGCATCTCATCATAATGGTAGGTCTCACATAATATATGGTGTTCCCTGAAACTCTATTCCAAAAATGTAGACTTCAAAAAGTCAGAGTGATTTCTGAGAAATCTTTGGATACCACTTCAACAGGCATATAAGATTCTGTGTGAATATGAGCATTGTGATTGGCAGTTTGCTAAACATAAAACTCATTTCCATAACATGTAAGATAATTAAAATATTGTGGGAAAGGGAAGTTTTTGAGTCATGTCTGACTCTTTCTAACCCCATTTGGGATTTTCTTCAAAAATATACTTGAGTAGTTCACCTTTTCCTTTTCCAACTCATTTTACAGATGAGGAACTGAGGCAAACAAGGTTAAGTGACTTGACTAGAATCACACAGCTAGTAAGTGTCTGAGGCCAGATCTAAACTCACAAGAAATGGGGGCAGCTAGGTGGCACAGTGGATCAAGCACTGGCCCTGGATTCAGGAGAACCTGAGTTCAAATCTGGCCTCAGACACTTGACACTTACTAGCTGTGTGACACTGGGCAAGTCACTTAACCCTCATTGCCCCACAAGAACAAAGAAAGAAACAGATAAACTCACAAGAAATGAGTCTTCCTGATTTCAAGACCTATACTCTATCCACTGTGCCACCTAGCTACCCTGGGAATTGGATGTAGTAATTTTCATAGTTTAGGGTTTGTAAGGGATTATTTCATCCTCTAATTAAATACATACATATACACCCATATATGTATATGTACATACACACACCTGTGTATGTGTGTATGTATATATACATATACACACACAGACATATATATATATAAATCTATTTTCCAAATCTGAGCAATGCTGATGAGTTTTCTTTTTCCAAATTCCTTTGGAAATAAATTCCTTTAGTCCTAATTTTGTAGTCAACATTAAAATGAATAATAATTGATAATTATGTAAGGTTTTAATATCTGCGATGCACATTAGGAATATTATCTTATTTGGTCTACTCAGCATCCACATGAGATGGATACTATATTTTTAATCTCTATTTTATTGATGAAGGAACGGTGGATTAAAGATGACTTTAAAGATGTAGTTACACATCTGGTGAGCATATAAAGCAAAGTTTGAATCCAGTTCTTGCCTGCCTTTAGGACTAGCATACTTTTCACTATACCATGCTAAAATATAAAACCTAAAGAGTTTTTGTGACCCTAAATCTTTTATTTGAAATCTGGTTTTCTATCAGGAGAATGAAATTGGATGTTCAAATAAAAAATTAACCAGAACCGCATTTCATTCTGTGGTTTGCACTTTATGACTACTACACAAATATAGAGATATTACTCTGCAGGCCACAGTTGTTGAACTTAATCCACACATCATGATGAACAATGGCTCCAGTTTGATTTAATATTGAGTAGCTGCAGAAGCAGATTTGAAAAATTATCCTAATCAGAAAAGGTAAAATTGAGATAATCTAAAAGGACATGCATACACAATATTTACTGAGAGCTTGCACACAAATAAAAACTAAATAAAAAAGAATCTCCAAAGCATATGAGGGTGCACATATACACACACACACACACACAGAGTTATATATTTCTGATCTGAAAAGACAATGTCATACCAGCATTATAACTGGGGAGAGATGATAGACTGATCATATCAGACTCTGAAACCCATTTACTTTTTGCTAGGTTCAAACAATCAATCATTCAAATCAATTCAGTAAATGTTTGATAAGCATCTACTGTGTGAAAGGTACTGTGCTAAGTGTTGGGGATAAACAAAATGAAAGAGTGTCTCTCTGTCCTCAAGAATCTTCCATTCTTGTGGAAGGAAGCGAGAGATAAGCAAAAACAAAATCACTTTGGAGAAATAGAAAAGATTAACACCTGAAGGAATCAGGAAAGGTGTCTTGTAGAAGGTGATACTTGAGCCTGAGTCCTGAAAGCTGTTAGAGAGTCCAGGAGGGAGAGCATTTCAGACATGGAGGTAGTTGTGTGCCATGGTGAAGATCAGGGAAATAAGGTATCAATGTGAGAGAAAATAATATGCAATCACTCTAGAAAGACAGACTGGAACCAAATTATGAAAGATTTTTAATGTCAAACAGAAGTATATTTTATCCTCACCAAAAATAAGGAGCTCCTCCAGCAAGGCAATGAAAAATATTGCTCAATACTTTCTCTATGCAAAATGCTATAGGAGATAAAAAAATGAATATCCCTGCCCTCATGGATATTACAATCTAGCAGGAAATATAGAACATGTGGCAAATAGCTCTGGAATAGATTTGAATATCATGATCATGTAATAAAAGTACAGTACAAACTACTATGACAGTTCATAGGAATGAGAGATTATATGTAGTTACAAAGTATCTATAGGACAGTTATTAAGGCAGCTAAGTGGCACAGTGGAGAGAATATGGGCCAGCAGGTAGGAAGCCTTGAGTTCAAATCCAGCCTCAGACCTTACTAGCTGTATGACTTGGTCAAGCCACTTAGCGTGCGTGTGTGTGTGTGTGTGTGTGTGTGTGTGTGTGTGTTGTCTCTTCTGGAAAATGGGGGTAATAATAGCACCTATCTCCCAGGATTGTTGTGAGGATTAAATGAGATAATAATTGTAAAGTACTTTGAGTAGTGCCTAGCACAAAGTGAGTGCTATATACATATGATCATCAGCTATAGATTTCTGAATTGTGTTTCTGAACCGGATTGGATCATTTTCACCTGAAATTCCCATGAAAGGTATTCCCAGAAATAATAGACTTTTAAAAAAAGTATTAGTTGAGGGGCAGCTAGCTGGCACCAGTGGATAGAGCACTGGCCCTGGAGTCAGGAGGACCTGAGTTCAAATCCGACCTCATACACTTAACATGTATGAGCTGGGTGACCCTGGGCAACTCACTTAACCCCAATCGCCTTACCAAAAAAAAAAAAAAAGTATTAGTTGTGTTTGTATGTACACACACACTCAAGCTTAACTAATTAGCTATACAATTATAAATAAGTCAAAACTTTGCTGAGCATCAGTTTCTTAATTTCTAAAATGAGTATTTTGGACCAAAAGGTCTCTAAGGTCACTTTTGTTTCTATGAATGTATATTCAAACCATGAGGTTTTAAAAATTATTTTAGGAGAAGAATTTGCTCAGATTACAAGTCAATTGTAACTTCCAGTTCAGAAGACAGACCCCTAGAGATTATAAAGCAATGTATTATTTCATAGACATGCTCTTCTTGCCAAAGCCATATTTAGATGGCAATCAGTTTAAATAAAACTCCACTTTTCTCCTAGCTGTTAAGTGATCACCTTTCTGTCTGAAGTTGCATTTGTTAAAATAATGAAAAAGTGAAGAAAATGGGGGTTGAAACTGAGTGCGGTATTAACAGATGTGATCTCATCAGGGTTCCATTTGTTAAAGGAAAACATTGAATATTAATTAAAAGTTAATTAGAACTAATTGCCAATTAGAAAGAAAAAGTAATTTGAAGCTACCCATAACCCTTCTATTATTATTACCTTTGAGATTCCTCCATACATAGGAGAGTCCCCAATCTCAGTATTTTACTTTCCTCCTGAATTTCTGCTACGTCTTATACTGCTAAAGTTCCTTTCATGGGTTTGAGTATGGATCAGGACTTTCAAGTATCAGTATTGGGTTTCAGGTAGGAGGGTTAGGTATTTGCCCATGTAACATCAAGGAGAGAAGACATAAGGCCCAAGGAAAGGGTGCTCTTGTTATTGACTTATATAAATGCTAATTTATTAATTCATGTTAAGTATTTGTTTTCTGATAACTCAAGTAGTATTCAATACAGTGGAATCAAAAAGTTTCTGGTGGACAGGAGCACATAGGGAAACAATTTTCAAATGGGTGTGTGGGAAGGTAGTTTGGGGCAGGGGAACATTTTTTCCCAAATTTGCCTAGGGTACTAAAAAGGCTTGTCTTCAGCTTTGCATAGCAATACTCAAATAATACCTTAAAAAAAGGTGTACTCTGCACATTGCTAAGAGGCCATATCAGGCATTGAAAATAACATCAGAAGCTTTGAAAGCAATAAAGCATAGAATTATTAGTTTTTAAAGTATCTTCTGCCTTGCTAAAATTCTCCCTGTATTTATAGGACAGATGTTGCTTGAGAGGAGGTAATGCTAGTTTTCATTCTGTCAGTATGATCTCCTACTGTTTGGGATAAAATCACCTTGTGAGGAAGAAATTAACTCCATTACTTACTTGAGGCTGGGCTTCTGTTGTCAAAATGGGTACAACATTTGGTGAAGTTTCAAGACTTAAGAAATGCTTTTTATGTATAGTTCAATGTTAAACTTCAGTCTAATAATCCATTTTCTATACACTAGATCACTGACCCACAATAAATGTTTGTTCATGACCTGGACAGAATGATAATCATTAACCTGATAAAAGTGGTATCTCTCACCCCCATATCCAAAAAGATTTCATGCCTCAGAAGATATAATACTTTGGATTACAAATCTTTTTCTCCCCTCCAACATTTGTGCCCTAATATAAAAGGAAAGAATATATTGGTGAATTAAAAAGCATTTCTTAAGTTCTTATTATATGCAAACATTGTGCAGAGTGCTGGGGGTAAAAACACCAAACAGATGAGTCACAGCTTTTATGGAACATGTATTTTAATACTGAGATGTAACCCTGAATTAAAGCAGATTTACATGGGGAATCACTTTATTGACAGAGATTGATTACTTAAAGCCCCTTGTCTACAGAGGGAAGAGCTACTGAGATCTTGAAAAGGAAGACAGATCTTGGTCTTATGGCTTCAAACTTCAAAAAAGAAAAAGCACAGTTCTAGACTTTCTTAAGGTCCCTAAAAGGAGAAAAAGAGTTAGGGGAAAAACAAGCATATAGAAGGTCTGGTAACTTGATGATGTCTTTGTCTCTACTTTACCACACAAGAGACTTCAGGGAATTTCCTCTTAGATGGAATAGTCTCACTTGGTGCATTCTTGCCTGTATAGCTTTTCTGATTTGTTTGCTATTTTCTTGGATAAATGGATTTATTTGCTATTCACTATGTATATTCTTTGATTAATGGGTAGTGAGTGGGAAGACTCAAACATTGGAAATATTGCTTGAAACACATCATCCCTGATAAGGGAGTCCTAGAATTAAGCTTGAATCTAAAATTTTTTTTCCCTCTAGACTAACAAAAATGGAGAGGGGAT
This sequence comes from Dromiciops gliroides, assembly GCF_019393635.1. Lineage (NCBI taxonomy): Eukaryota > Metazoa > Chordata > Mammalia > Microbiotheria > Microbiotheriidae > Dromiciops > Dromiciops gliroides. The sequence continues at coordinate 269,076,927 of NC_057861.1, read as the reverse complement.
AAATATGATTCCATCCCAATACCCTCTTTCTCTAAGTAGAACAGTGGCTAGTTTTGGGTCCCAAATTTCTGCCGATCCTTTTGACAGGAATCAAAGCCTCCTTGGAGAAGATTGGGCAAAGAGACAAGATTATATATATATATATATATATATATATATATATATATATATATATATATATATATATATATACATACACACACACATACATATATACACACATATATATACATACATACATATACATACATATATATACATACATACATACATATACATATATATATATATATATATATATATATATATATGTATATATATAAACAGACCCAAACAGACCCATGTAGAGACATATAACCACCATTATTAACACATATAACCCTCTATAGTGAGAAAACTTGTAAAGGACTGGTGGCAAGCAAGTGATATTTTGTTTTGGAAAGTAACAAAGATGGCGGATGGGGCCTGCGACTAGTAGACTGACTCACTGTTTCCATAAGCAACATCAGTATTGAATTAATTATGATTCCAGAACTACTAGTAAAGGGAAGAAAGGAGAAGAGATACATGGAAGGCATATGGACAGATGATCACCAGGGCCTAAAGCATGGCTAGCACTTGTCTGAAATAGCAGGCATTTTTCAATTAGTTTTAAGACTTGTAATGGTGGGAAATGGGGTACCAGTTGGGTTAGGGGATGGGGTTCTTGGGAATTCCTCTTTAAAGAATTACACCCTCTTGCACACAAAACTTAGTTAGAATAAGGTGGTAGTTTAGGAGCAAGGGAAGGGAAGGGTGGGGGGAGGGAAATCATGAAAGAAATCCTTGGACTTTCATGGAGAGATTGGCATAAAGCACATGGCTCAGAGGTACCAAATCTCCTCGAACAGGAGACTGGAAGGTACTTTTATAGAAGACTGATGGGGGGGTGGACCATCTGCCCGTGAAAAGTTCCTTTAGTGAGAGAGGACCATCCCCCACTGGTGGTAGCTGGGGGAATTGGGTGAGGGGTGGCTACAGATCCCTCTTCAGAATGCAAAGGCCACAGCCCCACCCAAATTTATCTCCCCAGGGTAAGGGAGACCAGAATGAAGGGTAGGAATCCGAAGCTAGCTCAGTCCCATTTAGTTCAGCTAATCTCTCTAGGCATTATCTGTCCTCTGGTTTGATTTCTCAAGGAGAAGGTTCCTTGATGTGCCCCAGAGAAATTCTGGGGTGCTCTGCACCCCATGCCAGACTCAACCTTGAAAGGATTATGCAATCAAGTTTATATGCATAGAATTGGAAACTTCTGAATGTTTTAAATGCTGTCTGTGTAAAATGCATTGCTAAGCAGCCAATTTGCATTTTTTTCACCTTCCAAATTTCCTCAGTTTTTGGACTTTCACTTCAGTCTCCTTACTGAGGCTATATTAATACCACTGTAAGGTAATTTGTTGAAAAGCAAACCTTTCAGATACCCCCATTGGCCTACAAGATATATGATCTAAGATGGATGCTCTTTTGGTAGGTTAAGTACCCCTCTCCCATATGTTACCTAATTCATTGTGCCCAACTCATATTCAACTGACCAAATCCAGCCATACTTTTGGTTATCTCAAAGAAATAGCTTGAGTGATCTTAAACCCTTAATTTAGTTTGCTTATATAGAAAGAACATTTCTAATACAGTCATTTCACCTCCATGAACCACAGGTTCCTCATTTATGAAATGGGAATAAAAAAAAATTGCACAAGCTTCTTCCCAGTGGTTCAGGAAGAAAACTCTATAAAACCATAAATTGCTAAACTGTTCTATTAATGTGAAGCTTTGCATTAGAGGAAATGTAAGCCTTAATTTAGATTTTATAGAAATAATCACTAGTTATCCTGAGAATATAAAGAGAAGCAAATGTAAGTCATCAGTACATTGGGTGAACCTTCTGCTAACCTATAGGAGCACATATACAAGAATCTTATAAGATGGGCAAGAATGGATATCTTGGGATTTCCAGTGTTAGAGGATATAGCCACACTGATGACATCTCAGATATATTGGTGTGTTGGAGAAATAATTCTTTTGTGTATTCAATATCTAATATAATTTAAAATAATTAGTATTTTTGTCTGACAATGCCCCATCTCCCAAATCCTTGTATAACAGAAAAACTAAATACTTTTGAAATGCATAAATATTTATTTTTTATGGACTAGCTTTGTGCCTTTTAATGTGAGATTCCTGTATTTAACTTAAAGTGAGAAAAATGAAAAAAAGTTTCTCTTTCAAATACTTACAGCTACAATCCTGGACTGAATCCAGAATTTAAAAAACTTCTCATTTACAAGTATTGTTAGTATGGACTGACTGTTAGGTAGTTATAATAAAGTTACACAATGACAGGAAATTCACATTATGAAATATAGAAATTTCACCCTGACCTAAAAGTGTCATCAATGGTTTTTAACTATAGTCTAAAAAAAGGTTCCTCGGATGTTTTAAATAAATGAATAATATTTTTTTTGCCTTTGGGACTGTAAAAAATAATTACTATTTAACTTGTAATGAATAAAGGAGAGTAATCCTTCCTACCTCCAATTTTAAAATCTTTATCTTTTGGAGCAGATTTCAACAAACGTTAATAATGTGATTTCTAAAGATCTAACCTTTTGTAATTTTTGGGTTCTTGCATCAAGATAAATTATTCTTTAATAGCCTGTGCACAAGAGAAAATGAAATGACAAGTAGCCCATCCAATCCCCATTCTAGAGAAATTCCCCCTGGAATTCCTAAAGAAAGAATATGTTCTTCAGGATATTTCCCAGTGGTTCAAGATCTATAGTTGGAAGTGAATGTCTGAAATTCAGTCACTGCATAAGAGGTTGAAAAGTCTTAAACCCATTTAGAATTAAAATTATTTAATGGAATATGAAAAAAATAAAAATGTTCATCACTAAAACACGCTTCTGAACTTAAAGGATTTACAGAAACAACTAGAGTACAACTCAGTGCCTCTGACATGGCAAAAAGGTAGGTGTCCCTGCACAATGCTGCTCTCTGATTACCACTCCTTCAGTAAACTTAATCAAATATGGCTCCTGATCAGGCCACTGCCGCAGTATTTTTTTGGTTTCTCTTTTTGTCAATGCATTTTTAATGCAGTAACCTTTGCAAATGTGCTTTTAACATTTTAATTCTTCAAGCTTCTTATTTCTTTCATGAATGTCTTTCCTTCTTTTGTTATCAAAGGCAGTCAAGTTCTGATTTTCTAGGTTAATCGAGGAGAATAGTAACATAAATAATCTAGTCACAACAGATAATACCAAAGTCATTTATATTTATCTTTGGATTGCACTTCCTGTGTTGTTTTTGTTTTTCCCAGCAGATTTACCTTCCTAATTATGTTTTATTCAAGCCAATATTTAAATTAATCTGCATTCCCCAAACACACAACAACTGAGGTGGCCCAGAAGCAGGCAGAGTGGCAGGGAAAAATTAGCTCAAGATTAAATATCTACTGCATATAATCTACAATGGGTTATATTAATTGCACCCATTTATATAACACTTTACAGGTATTATATGATTTGAGCTTCACAAAAACTTTATAAGGAGGATACACCAAATATGTAGATGGATTGTTTATTTCATTTCAATTTTTCAGCCAATCAAACAGAGGCCCCAAAAAGCCTCTTGAAGGTCACATAGTGAGCAAATGGCAGCACTGGATTACTTACAAGAGTACTCTGACTTCCAAACTCTTACTCTTTAGATCACATTGCCCTATGAGGAGAAGGAGTGTTGTGTAGTGCAAGAAATTTGGAGTTAGAAAGTCTGGGTTGCTACACTTATTAACCATGTGACCTTGAACAGGATATTTTCCTTTTGTGTTACTTCATGGAAAAGTTCGGGTATAGTACTCATACAGGATTAGGGTTTGCTAGTTTTGTTTTGTTTTTATTCAGAGTGAGTTAAAGTAGATAAAGGATTTTTAAATCACAAAGAGCTAAACAAATGTAAGGTGAAATTTTTGTTATTACTGCTGTCACTTTTATTATTCTGCCTTCCATGTGTGAATAACCAGAAATGATGATAATTATGTTTAGATTTTCCTTGTACCCTTCCCCTCCATAGACTTTTTATACAGTGCTTTTCTTGTACCTCTCCATTTAATCTCCCTCTCCTTTATGTATTTCTTTATCATTTCAATATCATAAAAGCTTAACTTTACTTCCAAATTATTTTTCATATGCTTTATGTTTCACTCTACTACCAAATTACACACACACACACACACACACACACACACACACACACACACACACCAGGAAAAAAATGTTTGTTTTTTATATGAAGTTGTGACCTCTTTTTTTTTTAATGATCTTTTTTGGGTTACATTTTTGGTTTGTTTGTTTTCTAAACAGAGACTAGAAAAACTAATACCATGTTATTGAAACAAATATTTACATTTGACAAAGGAAACTGTGATAGCAAAAATTGTGTCATTTTGTTTTCTTTTTGCTTTTGTCTCTGTTTTTGACACTGGGTCTTCCAATCTTATGGAGTCTGGAAGTACCATGTTGGTTCCTTAGCCCAATCTCCCTGCTGATTGGCATGACAGCTTTGATCTGCTTAGTTTATGTTCTAGGTTGACTCATGCCTCTCTAGGCTGCCTAGTGGCGCCATGCTCCTAAGGTTTTATCATACTTGTGCCAGACTTAATATAGACACATGATTGGATTTAGCCCTACTGTAACTAAGAACTCCTAAGCTCAAATCATCCCCTACTTCAGAATCTCTAATAACCAAGAGCACAACCATAAGAATACAAACAATGAAAAGAAAAAGTAAAAAGAAAGAATACATAGAATGCTTTTGCAAATTTCAGGGTAGCCCCCCCCAAAGAACTCAAGGGTTATGTGAAATTGAGTACTTATATTTAAAATATTAATATTCTAAGATATTTATTAGGTTTTCAAATGACTTATAGAGTAAGAAATTATTTCTAGCATTGATATTAAATTATTTAATAACTTAACAAACACTATTCCCTAGAGTTGATTGGTCACTTTTAAAATTCAACAAATCATGCAAATTCCTTGCTCCAGCCCTTTAGCAAAACATAATGGGCTGGTTGGCATTTGCTTTGTGTCTTAAGAAATGGTTGTAGTTTAAGCAGTTAGAGTTGACAATGGGATGGAGAGGGTCGTGAAGGCATAGAAGATAATATGAGCAAAAGCAGAATGGGGGAGTGTAGATGGCAACGTCATCCAGTTTTTCTGGAGTGATAGAGATTCATATTGGAAAATGGAAAAGTCATGCTGGATTGTGAAACATTGAGTGTGCCATGCCTTGTTTATTTTGTAGGCAACATGGAGGTATAAAGGCATTATAAGAAGAAAAAAAATCTCTGCAAAAGGAAAATAAATGGAATCTAAAATGAGAGACTTCAATGATAAATTTGGAATGGTGAAATTCCAGGTGCCAGCATCATATTATGATGGAAATAGGTCTAGAGCTCAGTAGAAAAGTTAGACCTGGAGAAAAAAATTGAGGAGCCAAGTGTATAGAGATTATAGTTAAATCAATAGATGCTTGTATACACATTCATCTATTTAAGTACTACAATGGATCCATGATCTGAATAGAGTGGGCAATTACAAATCTCAACCTATTCTTGCCTTCTCATCACATATGATTCTTTGTCTATGCCTTCCTTTGAATGATTATTCAAAGAGCATCTAGCAAATGAGTGGGAAAACCTAAATTTTTTCTTTCTTTTTTTTTTTAACATTTTATGGCTACAATATTCCTTCTCTAATGCTTCCTTGTGGTATAGAGGTCCTACTAGGTTCTTTAAAGATGATTTGGAACTTCAAAGTTACAAGTTATAATATAAAACGCCAAAAGAACAAAAAAGGCTTTCCATATAAACAGCTAAGTGATGTGAATGGAAACCAGGCCTACAGTAGAGATGAATTCAAATCCAGACTCAGACATTTACTACTAGCTATATGACTCTGGGCAAGTCCCTTAATCCCTGTTGACCTCTGTTACCTCAAATGTAAAATGGGGATAATATTAGCATCTAACTCCCAGAGTTGTTGCAATGATCAAATGAGATGATAATTGTAAAGCACTTAGCATGGAAGCTAGCATACAATAGGCACTAACTAATGGCTTAGTGTTATTGTTAAAAACAAAATTCAAGAGGCAATAATAGAGAAGCACCACTAAAGATAACCACAAAATGCATGAAATTTTTGATTAGCAATCTACCAAAAATAACTGAAAATTTGTATATTCTTCCATGTTTGTATTCTACTAAAATGTTCCTTAAAGAAATAGAGAACTGTTAAAAGATCTGGAGGAATAATGAATTCAAAAATGGGCTATGATAGAATAATAATACCAAAACTACCTCAGCTAAATTATATTTTTAATACCACATCAATTAAACAACAACTGAAAAAAAATTACAGAAAAAGATAAAACAATAACAAAATTCATTTGGGGGGAGAGATCTATAATACTGAAGGAAATAATGAAAAGAAGTAAGAATGGATAAGGAATGGCACTTCTAGACCTCAAATTATATTATAAAGCAATAATAAAAAAAATTTGGTACTGGTTAAAAATAGGGAAAAGTAGAGAAGTATATCAATACAATAGACTAGACTAGATAGAATAAAATAATGGAATTAAATAACTTAATGTTCAATACAGTTGAAAATATAAATTACATAAAAAAGAACTCCTTATTTGATAAGGACTATTTGGAAAACTAAAAAACATTCAGTTATAAATTTGGCTCAGACCAACACCTCACATTCAATTCAACAATAAATTCAAAATGGATATGCTACCTGAATATTAACAATCATACCAAAAAATCAGATGAGGAACAGATGATATTGTTTTCATAGCTAAGAGAAGAATATGTATTCTTAATGAAACAGGAGGGGATTACAAGAGATAAAATCCATAATTTTGGTTAGTTGCAATATAAACTATTTTGCACAAACAAAACAAATGCATCTAGGACAAGAAAACAAGGTGTTAATAGGGGGAAATGAATCTTTTTATCAAATATTTCTGATACAGGTTTGGTATTAAGAATATGTAGCCAACCTAGAGACATATAGAAGACCATAAACCATTGTCTAATAAACAAATGACCAAAAGATATGAATAAATAAGTGATCTAAAACTTGCAAACTGTTAATAACCATGTGAGTAAGTACTGCAATTCAGTAATATTAAGAAAAATATAATTTAATAGAGTCTGAGGTAGTCATGTCAAACCCAGAAAATTGGCATAGATGACCAAAGATGAGATTAAGCAATGATGGAGGGGTTATGGAAAGACAGGCATACTTATGCATTTCTAGTGGATGTACAAATCTTTTACAACCATTCTAGAAAGCAATTTGAAATTATGTATATACTGTGGCTAAAATGTTTATATTTGTTGACTCAGAGTTTCCACTCCTCGACATTTAATTGATGATAAGAAATGTATACACACCAAAATATTTTTATTAGTACTATAATGGCAGCAAACAACTGGAAATAAAGTAGATGCTCATTGATTAGGAAAAGGCTAAATAAGTTATGGTACATGAATGCAATTGAATATTACATTACTATAAGGAATTATGAAAATGAAAAACATGGAAAGATATCAATGATGCAAAAAGCAATAAGAGTACCCAAGAAAATTATGCTAGTAATTTAAATGGAAAGTAGAACTACCAAGAAAAAATCAAATAGGAATGCTGCTATAACAACCTTGTTTAAAAAATGCTCCAAATACTAATAATTCAAGAAATACAAATTAAAGCAAATCTAAGGTTCCATATAATAGCCTTCAAGTTGTCATAGATGACAAAAAAGGGAAAATGAAAACTGTCAGAATGGCTATGTGAAAACGCATAATAATACATTGTTGATAGAACTGTGAATTGATCCATCTGCATTGTAAAGGCATTTGGAACTATATGCATATAATCATCAAATTATGAATACCCTTTGACCCATTAATACCACTACTAGGCAAATACCCCCAAAGAGATTTTTTCAAGTTATAAAAATATTTTTAAAATTATTGTATCTTTTCTTGTGTGTAGTAGTTCCAAACTATAGAGGCTACCCAATTGTTGGAAAATGGCTAAACAAAGTATGGTACATAAAAGTAAAGACAGATTATCTTACTCAAAGAAAGAATAAACTATAATAAAATCAGAGCAATAATAAAAAGCAGAGAAAATAAGTAAGAACTTATGAACTGATAAGATGAATGAGGAGAACAACCTACAATAATTTATAAAGGAATAATGTTATTTTTTTGCCAGGGCAATGAGGATTAAAGGACTTGTCCAGGTTCACACAGCTAGTAAGTGTCAAGAGTCTTAGGTCACATTTGAACTCGGGCCTTCCTGAATCCAGTACTGGTGCTTTATCTACTGCATCAGCTAGCTGGCCAACAATATTATTTTAAAAAATAAAACAACTTTGAAAAATGTGAAATGTGACTGATTCAATGACACACCAAATTTCAAAGGGCTGAAAATAAAGCATAACTACTCCACCCTCCTGACAGAGATAATTACCTCAAAAATAATAATAATACATTTTTGCATATGTCCAATGAAGGAATTTGCTTCATTTAACTAAGATAAAATGACAAATTTGAAAGAGTATTTATTATAATAGTCACTCTCTGAGAAAAAGGAAGAGGATAAGGGAGAAATTTCAGTGATATAAAGTATTAATTTAAATTGATTTAAGAGGAAATTATAGTGAACTTAAAAAAAAAAACTAATAAAGACTTCCCCATAAAAATAGGATAGAAAAAAGGATTATATGTGGAACTATACCCCTCAGATATTTATATCTTAGTATTTAATAAATTCCACATTTTTTCAAAGCTGACCAACTTTGTGCTTTCTTCTGTTATCTTATGTGAATTAAAATTTACAAAGTTTCTGTGGACCTCTTCTTTTTCTTTTCTTCTTATTTTGACAACATTATAACTAATTCCTCTTGCTCAACCTCACACAAAAGGAAGAAATAATAAGAGAAAGAGAAAGGAAAATCATAGTCATTATAACAAATAAACATAGTCAAATCAAATCCATAAAATTTTCATGCCCAAAATTCTGTCTCATGCTGGACCTTTAGTCTGTCACTGTCAGGAGATTAAGAACATTCTTGATCATTGATACCCTCTATTTGTCATTGGTCATTGTTATGATCCTAGATCTTAAGTTTTGCAAAGTTGTTATTGTAACAATTGTTCTTCTACTTCTGTTCATTTCAATTTTCATCTCAAATGTTTTCCTTTTTCTCCCTTTTACGATTTGTTGAAGCACAAGAATAGTAAATTACATCAAGATAACACAATTTGTTTAGCCATTCCCCAATTAATTAGTAATAACTATCTCTCTTGTTTTCAATTCTTTGATAAAGAAAAAAAAAGAAAAAACCCTTTTCTTACTCTTTCTGAGGACATGAACAATTTAGTGACTTTTGGGGTATAGGTCTAAATGGCTTTCTTGAAGATCTAGAGTAATTCATAGTTTATATCAACAATGTACCAGCCTTTGCATTTCTATAGCTCCTGCAACAATATTCATTTTCCTTGCCATATTATCCAATTTTAAGGGCATAAGATAAGCCATCAGCATTGTTTTATTTTGAATATTTATAATTATTAGTGATTAGAATTTTTTTTTTACTATATCTGTTGATAATTTTGATTTCTTGCTTTGAGAATATACTGTTCATACTTTTGATCTTTTATCAACTGAGACATGGCTTTCATTTTTTATATATTTAAATGAACCCCTAATAGATCTTTGATATCACACCTTTATTAGAGAAACATGGTGTAATGATTTTTTCCTCCTTGCTAATTCCTTGCTTTCTAATTTTTTAGTGCACTGGGATTAGTTTTCTTTTTGCTTTTTTGTTTTGGCATGGCAATGAGGGTTAAGTGACTTGCCTAGGGTCACACAGCTAGTAAGTGTCAAGTGTTTGAGGCTGGATTTGAACTCAGGTCCTTCTGAATCCAGGGCTGATGCTTTATCTGCTGTGCCACCTAGCTGTCCCTTTATCTATAGTTTAAAAGGTTTTCTTCTACATTGTACCTGTAAAATCTTTATGAATTAATCCTTTATCATTAGGTTATGCATATATTAGGCAGTTATTTTGGTACATGATATGATTTGTTGTTATAAACCCACTTTCTGCCAAATTGCTATTGAATATTCATAGTAGTTTTGTTGAGAATTTAGCCCTTTCCCCAGTAGATGGTTGTTAATTTTCTCAAATATTATGTTAATTTCCTTCTTTATGCTGTATATATACTTTGTTCCATTGATCAAATCTCCTGTACTCTTTGACCAGTTCTTATGGTTTTGATGGTTACTGCTTTTTAATATAGTTGGCAATTGGGTCATTCTAGGCCTCCTACCTTCTGACTAGTTTTCATGATTTTTCTTGAGAATATTGACATATTTTCCTTTCAGATTAATTATTTCATTCTCTTTTTTAGATCTATAAAGTAATTCTTTGGTAGTTTGATTGGTATGACAAAGAATAATTCAAGTAATCTGGAGAACATTGGCATTTTTGTTGTATTCACATTGCCTAGCTATGAACAATTAATATATCTTGACTTATTTAAGTATGTCTTTATTTCATTAAAGAATATTTTAGTTACATTCATATAGCTCCTATGTTTGAATAAATAGGTAGACTCCTAAATATTCTTTTTTTATAGGTAATGTGATTGGAATTTTGTAAAATCTTTTCCCACCATAGTTTGTTAGCAATACAATAGGTACCATGATTTTTAAAAGGTAATAGCTTTTATGCTGGAAAAAAGCTAAAAGTCTTTAAGCTGTAAGATTAAAAGAGCACTAAACATTTTGGGACAAATTGTATGTTAAGTGGTTGTTGATTTTTTTGTTGTTGTTTTATTTCATATCCTGCTATTTTATTGCTTTTATTATTTTAATTAATTTCAGTTGATTTTATTCTCATAACAACTGCAAAAATAATAATTTCTTTTGGCTTATTTTTCTCAATTCCTGCAATATGTCAAATAATAGTAGGAATAATGCATATCCTTGCTTTATCCCTGATCATACTGGAAAGTCCTCTAGTTTGTTATCATTACATATAATGTTTCTTGGTTTTAGATTGATACACTTTATTATATTAGTGAAAGGTCCATTTAATCCTATGGGTTTTAAATTTTTTTTAAACCATAAATTGGTCATACTTTTTGAGAATAGCCTTTTCTGAATCTTGACTATGAGTTTTTATAGGCAATGCAAGTAAATCCTAGGATTTAGCAAGTTATTCCTAGCTACAAAAAAAGTAAAGTAGGGTTTCACAAATAAACTAACATGGGTAAGAACACATCTAGCTAAAAGTAAAGATATTTAGCCCTGTAAGATTGGCCACTGGGTGATGAATTCTTTAACAAACACATCTCATACAAGATACACAGATACATATATTTTAAATGGAGTATCAGTTAATACATAACTGACATTTATCTAATAACTTTTAAAAGCAGACATATTGATAAGTAAATTCATCTAAAAAAAACCCCATCTTGTTGCATATTCAGAGTACTCTTCTCTTAGCTAAAATTAGTACTTATACCAGATCATTTTCAATTTCAGTGCTTTCTGTTTATTTTGTGTCCTTAATATTTTGTTTTGCCACATAACTGATAAATATTTTAAAACAATTTTTAGTAGATGCCTTAAACACAAAGGCAAATAGTTACCCTAATATGCAAATTATTATTCCCATTACAAAAAGTATGTCCTAAGAAGCTCTGAAAATACATGCTTCCATTTCCCCTCAGCTCCTCCCCATTGTTGAAAAAAATGAGAGTTTTATAATAGCAAAACCATCCCCTGTTTTTGACAGAAACGAATTAATCATACCACAGCCCTGCTAAGATGTGTTTCTCCTGTAAGAGTCATAACATATGCTAAAAAAAAAAGGGAGGGAGAGAGGTACATACAGTGAGGAATTGTGGTTAGTTATATTTTGAATTGAAGAACATAATTTCCTATATGCAGTAAATTTCCTCATGAATCTAAGAGATAAAGAATATAATATTTGGCTTGTGATATTTCCAAATACACTGTATATATGGATGCAGATATGAACATATACATATATATGAAGGAGTGCATGTATAGAGGAATATTTTTATGTTACTCATCAACCTTTAGAGAAGCAGAATGACGTAATTTATTTTCACTGTTCCGATTTATAGCATCATTACATTCAAAATTAAACAAAAGAAAAATGTAAATGATCAGCTATCAAAATAATATTACCACTGAAACAAAAGACAGATTTAATTTTGCTCTTCTCACTCACAAAATTCTCATTCTACAGAGGAATTAGAAGCCTTCCTATTATTATGAAGTGCTTTCTATAACTTCCTTATGAGTGTAGAATGTTTATAGTTTATTTTGGATTCTGACTCAAGGGGATAAATTTGGCATTTTTATAGCTCAGCATCAGATCAGGCTTTTAAAAATTCTTTTAAGAAAGACCTTTGGAGCTCTCACATACCTAGGTAGACAAGGTACAAGTGTTACTCTTTTGAAAGTGGGATGTACAAAATCCTGCCTGAGGGATAGCTAATTGACTTCCATTGTAATACTCTGCCTCAAGTGGATTGGTGTTCTTTCTATGTCTTAGTCATTTTAAATTTTACTTCTTCATATTTCAAGAAAAGGTTATTTCTGTCTGCTTTAATCATGCAACAAGGAAAAGAAAACAATGCAAAGAATTTTCAGTCCTAGATACAGACTTAAAATCCAAGAGGGTTCTAAGAAGATGAACACAACATTCACATCAAATAATTCACTCCAGATTGGGGACAATTACAAACATTTTCTGGAATATTTGATTTCAAGCATTATACTCTCTTCACAATGGATTAAATTTCACAAATTAAATTTTATAGGACACCAGTGTAGTTACTCTACAATTAATAAACACTGCTTACTTATTATAATGAGTCATTGTTTACCATCCTGGGCTATTAGTTTAGCTTAGGGTCTTGAGCCTAAAAGCACTATTTTTGCAAAACACTTAAGGCAATCATAAGTCCATAGAAGCCTTCTGTATAACCTGTTTTACTGACAAACAATTACATTTTAGATTGAAGAGGTGAAATGATTAAGAATATTTGACTTAGTTGCCATGACAGCATGCATTTTTCATCAGGCACAGTGTAATTACTACAATTTCAATGATGTAAAATCAAGAAAGATGATAACAAACAGCAGAACCATGGAGATATTGCCATTGCAACCAGGTTGCCATAGCAACAGTGATAATAATCCCAGTGATAGATGTTTTCTCTTGCTCTTTCCATTTTGTACGGTTATAACATTCAGAGCCAGTTTTTACCACAGCTTTTTATAGTTTATTAGACTGTCAAAATAGTTTATGAGATGTTGTTGCAAAGGAAATGACTGAGTTCCGTAGCCTAATAAAAATGCCAAATACTCTGTTTACATACTGCTCCAGCACTTAACAAACATTAAAAAATTGTATGAAAAATGATTTGATATTGTATCTGTATTAATCAATTTGCAAGGCATAAGCTTTGTCACTGAAGGTCAAATGAATGCCTTCAAAGCACTACTCTTAGAGGGTCCTTTGCAGTTGAGTCCTGACATCACAATACCAATCCCTTTTACCTGAATGTTAGTGCAAAGCAAACAACCCACAGGAAATACTTTGTAAGGCTACAAGATAAATAGTTATAGAATGTCCAAACCACGCGTGTGTTTTAAATAGTTTGGTGGAAATATTTAAAGTGGAGGGCCAGAAAAATTGGAATTGGCCTTTTAAAGAAAACAATTTCTGGAGACAACCAAAGATAGAGAATAATAATTCCAGACATTTACAGAATAAATATAGTGTGTGTGTTTCAGAAGAAGTCAAACATATATAATGATACGTGTATGCATGTAAGAGGCATCTGAAGGAGATACTATATTGTACAAATTTGCATATATAAACTCAAGAATATGAGGTAAGGTATGCATGGGCATACATAATCAAATATCTTACAGCAGCTATTTCCCTCTTTAAATGAAAGGCTCAAGGTAGTAAATATGCTTGTGGCCTGTATCTATGATTTTGTTAGTGTGAGGAATTCTCAGTATGAAAACTCCCTCCACTGTTGCAGATCTGAAATTTGTCTACAACTTAACATCAGCCACCTTAGAGCACCGAGAGATTCATTTACTTGCCCATAGTCAGAGATCTGGGGTGCTTGAAATCATGTCTAATAGACTCCAAGACCCAGTCTATTCTACTAGATTAATAAACTATATCCTGCTGCTACTCAGCAAATATACTACCATAAAAATCTATCAAGTATTTATTTAGTAAGATAAGGTTCCTTGAAGATAAATATGTCCATAATGAGATGACAGTCTTATTATGCAGCTATTCCTCTATCAAAGCTATCATCTTGTCCTGCAGGTAACCATGAATTTCAGAATGCTATGCCATTGACCACAAGTTCTAGAAAGATCTACCAAAATAGAAAGGTTATAGGTAAGGGTCCTTCAACTCACTATGTTAATCCCCTGGTGACATATCATTGTTATAGCTGCTGCTGCTGTTCATAGTAACTCATGAGGACCACTCATGGGGTTTTGGTTTGCAATCATGGATGGAAAATTTTGTCAGTGAAATCATGGTCTTTTGAAATATTGAGGGTGGCTAGGTATTGCAGTGTATAGGGCACTGGGCCTAGAGTCAGGAAGACATGAATTCAAATCTGACCTTGAATATTTACTAACTTTATGATCCTGGTCAATTCACTTAACCTCTTTTTGCTTCAGTTGACTCATCTGTAAAATGGAGATAATAATAGCACCTACCTACTAGGGTTGTTTCAAGGATTAAATAAAATAATTCTTCTACTACTACTACTTCTACTTATTATAACCATGTATAGTACTTATAATAATAGTTGGTATTTAGTTGGGCTTTTTGGTTACAATGCAATTTATCTCATGAGGTCCTTACAACAAATCCTTGAATGAGCTAGTACAAATATTCCCATTTTCAGATAAGAAAACCAAAGCTCAGAAGAGTTGAGTGAATTGTTTAGCTCCATACAACTAGAGATTGGTAGGAATTTAAAAAAATAACTCATTGATGAGATAGGGATAGGAACTGAATTTGTGATTTCATTAGTAAGGAAAATTCTCTAATGAGAAAACTACCTCTACCAATGGTATATGGACTATAACCCTCTATGAATGCTGGCTGGCCTGGTTTGAAATATAATTTCATAATTTAGAGTTTTATAGATTTTCAAGAGTCAGAAATTGAACCTAGGTCTTTTTGGCTCAAATGCCATCTTTTATATCTTGTGTTATGCTCCCTCTCTGAAATATTGGGGTGAAAATGAGGTGAAGGAGAAAAAATCACTAATCTAGTTGTTGGGAGATCTGTTCTGAGCTCTCTCTCCATTTATATGTGTGACCTTGAAAAAATAAATTCTCTCCAGACCTCAGTTATATTATATAGAAAAATAAGTGATAGATTAGATGACTTCTAAGGCATCTTCAAACTCTAAATTTCTATTACCCTGAAGTTTATTTTAGAAGTGTTTATCTTTTACTTACAAATATGGAATTGAAAAACATTTCACCTCACTATTTGAAAAGATTTGTGATACACTTACTAGCTGTGTGACCCTGGGCAAGTCACTTAACCCAAATTGCCCCACAAAAAAAAAAAAAGAAAGAAAAAAAAAAAAAAAGAAAAGATTGGTGATTCCATCAGGGTAGAAACTCTCCCCACAGATGAAGATTGAAATCCTTCCATATTTGAGTAGCTGAATCATTATAGCAAGAAATTTTCTGTACCAAACAAAACCTTTAGGCAATTAGTCTCAGCAATTAACCAGGCTGGCCCTTGAAAAACAGTCCATTACTGAATATCTAGCCAAAGCTTTTCTGGTCCAGTAGTATGTGTCAAATATGTGTCCTTCTTGTATAGCCTTCAGGAATAAAGGGTCACTGCCTATGCTGTGACATAGGATTTGAAATAGGGTTTTAATGAAGGTAGGGATCAGTTCTTCCAATCAATCAACAATTATTTACATATATCTGCTATGATTCAGAAACCATGCTGGGTTCTGGGAATTTAAAAAAAAACAGTCTCTGCCCTTGAAGATCTTATATTGGAGAAGCAAGATAATATATGCACATATAAATATAATATATACCTCAATAAATATACAGTAATTTCTGGTGAGGTTAGTAATTACTACAATCTTTAGGATGGGAGGAATGTTTTTTGTAGAAGCTGGTAATGAGCTGAGGAGCCTAGTGACCGAGGGATTCTGGGAGTAGAGGGAGATAGTGAGAAATCCCAGGTACAAAGATGAAGAACAATAATCTGGCCAATTTAGCAATGTATAATAATTCTAGAGAGACCATCTAAAGCCAGGTTGTGAAGGACATTGAATGGCAAACAGAATACTTCATTACCCAGAGGGAATAAGAAAGCACAGGAGCTTTTTAAGCAGGGGGAATGACATAGTTAGAAATACCCAATAGGAAAAGCAATTTGTTAGCTCTAGGGAGGAATTTCAGTTCCTAGGAAAATTCTGGAATGCAGTATAAAAGACAGGGTTAACATCCATCAGCAAATGCAGTATGGATCCCAAAGAACCAGAATAATGTTACTAAGCACAAAGAATACTAGATTATTTTTGACAGGATTATTAGATTGATTCCATTGAAGGAGATAACTATAGTATATAGAGTTTTCAGCAAAACATGTGGCAAAGTATTGCATGTTAAATTTTTGGTTGAGTCATAGGTATGAAATATTGAATGACTGAATCCAAAGACTCACCATTAATAAATAGGTTAATTTCAAACTAAAGATGCACTAGTGTGTTGCTGTAGGATCTCTCCTAGATCCTATTTCACTCAATATATTTATTAATGATTTAGAATATTTTGTTAATGATTTATTAATGATAGAAATCAGTTTTTCAAATGGCCTGAAACTGGAGGTTTAGGTGATAGCCACTGTTATGACAGAGTTAGGATCTTAACCATGTCAACAGGCTGAAAAAGATGGGCTGAATCTACTGATATATATATTGTTTTAACAAGGATGAATATAAAGATCTACACTTTGGCTCAAACAAGTCAACTTCAAAAAATACATGATATGAGAGAAGTAGCTCAACAACAGTTCCTGTGAAAAACAAACAAAACAAAACAAACAAAAAAACCCTCTAATATACAGCCTTGGTTTTAGGAGGAATGGTTTCAACAGCTTCAAAAAAAATAAAGGAGTAGAGTTTGTTAGCCTATAAGAAAAAGAAATATAGAAAGACACCAATAATGAAATTCTAAAACAAAAATAGAAGTAACTCTAATGAAAAGAAAAAGAAAAAAATGTGGAGGATCCTAAAGATGTGACTATTCATGGACATTGTCAACATGCTTACATTTTGAAAAATATAGAGCCAGACTCTAGGTTCAACTATTGCCTATAATACACATTTATAATTTGACTTTTAATATATTCCTTATCCTGAGTGGTGACTCAGGACATCTCTTTAACACAAATATGTAGATAAGTTGTCAATCCATATTTAAAGAAATAGTTTCCACATCCAAGAAGCTGTCTAAACAAATGAAATCCCAGTCTAATATTCTTTGATCAAAATATAAAGCAAGAATAGATAACTGAGGTTTAAGGAACTAAAGATTAATACAAAAGAATATTTTTAAAATCATTCCCTAGGTACTGAAGACTAGAAGGAGATAAGGCTGCTTATGAATGTTAAGATGATCAAAAAAGTGGCATTTTTTGAAAAAATGGCTAGGCTAAGAGCAACAAGAGGTTCAAAGATGGAAAAAACTCTCTGACTAGATAAATTAGAATTATAAAAGTAAATGTTATATAAAATATAAAAATACAGGACTGTTTCATTCTTACTTTACTTCTTTTTAAAGAAGAATTTGTAATATCGAAGCCCCCCAAAAGATTAGGGTATATTTGTAGAATCATATTGTATAGGAGTAGAGAGGTTGTGATTCTACTATATTCTGCTCTGGTCAAACCACATCTATAATGTTATACACAGTTAGAGACTAACAATAAAGAACATTGGCAATATACTGGGTAACCAGAGTATGAAAAGGATGGTGAAAGAACTAGAGTTCATGACTCATCATCCTAAGTCAAAGAAAGTAGGTTAGCTATCAAGCAAAAGAGAAAACTTGGCTTCCTCAGTTAAAAGACTGTTATATAGAAGGATGATTACAGAAAAGGGAAAATAGAAGGGAGGTAGATTCAGGCTTGGCATGGACATGGGCTTCCTAACAGTTGGAAAAGTCCCAAGTTAGAATCTGATGCCTCTGGAGAATGAGTTTCCCTGATATAATGTGTTCTAACAATAATAGTTTCTAGCTATGCTACATGGGGGATTCTTGTTAAAAGTGGGGAATGGACTTTAATGTGATACAAATTCATGTCTGTCTTAAAACAGTGGTCTTCTTGTCCCTCTGTCCCACGTAAGAATATTCTCATGCACCTCAACAAGTGACAAAACTTATATTCAACTCTAATTGGGAGAAATAGCAGAACTCAGAACCCTTCAAATACTATGTGATTCTTGTCCATGCTCACTAGCTTAGAAACACTAAATAGAACTTTATGAGAATGGGAATGGGACTAAAATCTGAGTTGCTGAAAAGCATGAAGTGAGAGGTCTGTTCTATAGGATGGTCATAGGCATCTGAGATATTTAGCTCATTAAATAGAAGGATTTCATTATTGATTAAAGTTATCCCTTTTTCCTATTCTTAGGACAATTCTCTTTTTCCTTGATCCCAAGAGATCATTTTGTTCAAACCAGAGCAGACTTTTTTTTTTGTTGTTCTAGGAAATATAATTTGTCTCTTAATTGGGATTGATTTGATGTATGATAATGCCAATGTATGTAATTTATGAAATGACTCTGTTGGGATGCACGTTATTTAATATCTTAAAACCACCACTCTAAATTCTTTTGTGATTTGGCAATAAAAATAAATAGAGAGGGGCAGCTAAGTGGCTCAGTGGATAGAGCACCGGCGCTGGAATCAGGAGGACCTGAGTTCAAATCTGTCCTCAGACACTTAAAACTTACTAGCTGTGTGATGCTGGGCAAGTCTATTAACCCCAATTGCCTCACCAAAATAAATAAATAAACAAACAAACAAACAAATAAATAAATACAGACCAAACAGATTAGCATGTATTTGGTTTTGTTACTACAAAATACTGAGTTCATAGCATTCAGAATTTGGGCATCTATTTTACACTTTTATGTCTACAAATAATTCTTACTAAAAGATCAGACTATATTAATTAAGTTAGGAATTACAAATTTCATCAATTTAAAATATTACCTAAACTTTAGTCAAAATTATTTTAAAGCCTATGATTCATTATATCATATTGGAGACTGATTTTATACCCTGAAGATGAAATGGAGAATTGAGATGAATAGCAATATTTCAAACTCTATTCTCCATTATATATACTTCTCTAGTAAATAATTCAGACAAGCTCACTCTTCAAATTGTTAAATTTGAGTTTCAGTTTGGTAAAGACAGGGAAAGAGAGATAAACTATACAGAGAGCATGTATTAAATACTTACAATGTGCTTGACATAGTGCTAAGTGTAGGAGATACAAATACAAGAAAATAGGCCAGTCCCTACTCTGAAAAGGCTTGTAAGAGAAGATGACAAACATCAAGAGGAGCTGGGAAGTAGGGGAGGGGGAAAGGAAACCCATATTTGAACACAAATGCTGGTGATGGGGTAGAACAAGGTGGAAAATGATTTGAGCATGCTTAGGGTATCATGAAATGATGATTGTAGCCAGCAATTTACCAATCAGGAGCACAGGCTGGAATTGCATTAAAATGGATATCAGTGAGTTCACCCATGAGTTCATTTTGTTAAACTGTTAATGTAGGATTTTATGTTTTTGTAATTATCCATTTTATTTAAATTTTTAGGTTGGTATAATAGGTATAATAATTTCCAACAGTTCCTTTTATTTTTGCTTAATCTTATTTTGGAAATGTGTTATTTTTCTTAACTTTTAAAATAACATCACCTAATGGGCTGTATATTTTATTAGTCTTTGGGGTGAAAGTATATCATTTTAATTTGAAATATTTTTTTTGGAATTTTTATGCATTCATTTGGGTTTTTTAACCTGGTTATTTTATAGAATTATTTTAGTTGCATCCTCAATTCATTGATTTCTTATCTTTTATTATAAATGTGTTTTGAGATATAAATTTTCCCCAAGGATTTCTATAGCTGTATTTCAACTATTTAGATATATTTCAGAAGCATTTTATTTTAATTTGTTAATGATTTATTCTATAATCTATTCATTTTTTAAATATCATGCTATTTAGTCTCCATGTGAGTTTAAATTGCCCTTACTGATGATAGTATCATTGCTTCCAAGTCTATAAAGGATGTATTTGAATTTCTATTTTCCTGTATTTGTTTCTGAGTTCTTAATGCTTTATTTGGACAGTTTTTGTAAAGGTACCAAACAAAGTCGATAACATATTTAATTCTTATTTTTTGCATTCAATAAATACCAGAAAACTACCATATTTAGTGTTTTCCCCTAAAATTCTAGTGTAATACTAAATTTCTTTCTTATTTGTCTCTCTTTTAGAGTTGTTCAGGTCAGAAATGATCACATCTCTAATCACCAAGAAATTTTCCCTTGGACCTAATTTAAATCTTCCTCCCTGAAATTTCCAATTATTGCAATCTCCCTTTCTCTCACCAAGCAAATGAATATAGCTCAAGTAAACTAATCTTAAGAATTTATTTCAAAGTCACTATTCCATGAGCTAAAGATAAAGCCAAAATAAAATTATCTTTGCCCTCACAGAGCTTGCATTCTGATAGAGAAGGAGGACCTCCACACAGACAACTATAATAAAAGAGAGGGAGTGAAATGGTCAAAGGAGAACTCATGATGTGCTGAGAATATTTTAGAAGGAAAAGAATGCTAATATCAGGTGATTTGAGAAGGATTCAGAGATATCACAAGTCTCTATTCTGTCTTAAAGGATAATATCATAGAAAGTTTCAAATGTGTTACTGATATCCATCTAAACTATTTCCATTCCATTTCCCTGACATACTATATTAGTAACCTTCTCAAAAAAGGAAAGGAAGTTAATCCAACATTGTTTCATCTGCCTTCGCATGATGATATTCATTCTGGCTCACCTTTTTCATGCCTTGGATACTTACAAACTATCTCTTTTTTATACATACATACACATACACATACACATACATATACATATACATATACATATACATATACATATACATATACATATACATATACATATACACATACATATACATATACATATGTATATATATATATATATATATACACATACACACACACACACACACACACACACACACACACATATATATATATATATACACCAGCAATCAATGTTAAGAAGATCACTGGCTAAAATAGTATGAAGTAATCACCTTCATTATTTCTTAAAAAACCTGAACTTTTCTACCTCCAGTTCCCAGGCACCTGTTTACACAGTTCATCAACTGTCTCTACAATAGACCTGTTCACAGTTCTACAAATTCTTTCAAAACTCTTGAATAAAGTTGTTCTGAGGTAGGTGATCTGAATTCCTTGAGAAGAGTGTAGTTCTCTACTACCAATTTCTCACTGAATTGACTTTAAATTCCCTTTTCTTTTTCATTTTTATTGATATATTTTGTTTTTAATATCACTCACATTTCCCCCTTTGACAACAATCCCTCTATTACAAAGAATAAGACACGTAGGGAGAGTGATAAGCAGTTCATCAAAACTATGCATCATCATCAGCAACAACAGCAACAACAACAAAAACAACAACAACTTGAGATTATCGACAATGGTTTATACTTTATTCTCCCCTACAACCACACTGCTGGTGACTTCCCTCTGGGATTATTTCTCATTTACAAAGTATATATCAAGTGTGTGTATGTGTGTGAGCATATTCTGTATGTTATTTCCCCCTTTAGAATGTGAGTTCCTTGTATTCCAATAATATGTTTTGTCTTCCTTTGTATTCCCTAGCACTTAGCACATAGTTTAATGCTTAGTAAATGCTTCTTAAATGACCATAATTCTGTATCCAAAGTTCTCCACCTCTGCAAAGAAAGATGGGTGTAGGCTATCACTTTGTTGAGATCATGTATGGTTAATATAATTCTGCATCATTTTTTCAATTGTTTTATTGATATTTTTTCCACTGCTATAATCATTGAGTATATTTTCCTTTATTTTTCCTTATTTCATTTTGTATCAATTCATCTAAATCTTCCCATGCTTCTCCATATTCATTGTAAGTATAATTTCTTATAATACTATTCCATTACATTAATGAACCATAGTTTAACCAATTTTCTAATTCATTGAAATCTACTTTGTTTCTATTTATTTTTTGCTAATACAAAAAATGTGCCCGCAGAAATATGTTGGCTTTTCTTTTTATCATTGATCTCTTTAAGGAATATATCTGGTGGTGGAATATCTGGGTCAAACATCATAGAGACTTTAGTTGCCCTGTTTATATTATTCCAAATTATTTTCAAGAATGACTGGATTCATTCACAATGCCACCAATAGCATAAGTGTGCTGACCTTTTTTGCAGGTTTTTTTTCATTATCTATTTCCATTTTGATCCTGTGTACCAATATGCTGAGTTTAAGTGAAATAAGAGATGCTTTGATTTTTATTTCTCTTATTATTGGTAATTTTGAACATTCTTTCTTATAATAGCTAATAGCTTACATATCTTTTGAAATTGGCCTGTTCATATTCTTTTATCACTTATGAACTAAGGATGAAAATAGTAATTGCATATATTTCTCTTAATTGGGTAAATATCTTAAACATATGCTGATGAGAAATATTTGTTTCAAATATTTTAACCCATCATATACTTTCCTTGTTTTAGTGGCATTAATGTTGATTAGATAAAAGTTTTTCACTTTCATGATCAAAATATCTATCTTGTCTTTTTCTGATCAACTTTATCTTTCATTTGGCTAATTGTTTGGGACTTCACATATTACATCCCAATTGTCCCCCTAGTAACTCCATTCCTTGGTCATAGTCATGAAAGGTACCTGATCTGATTATTTTCCAGTTTTCTATAGTCAGTCTTTCAGATCATGAATCTCAGGTTATTTTGGTAGATTGTTTAAGTTATTGTTCTAACCTTACTTTTTGCTGGAATACTTTCCAGTTTTCTCTAAAGTTCATGGCAAATAGGGAATTCTTTATCATGTAATTTTTATTCTTTTTTTTGTTTGTTTTGCAGGGCAATGGGGGTTAAGTGACTTGCCCAGGGTCACACAGCTAGTAAGTGTCAAGTGTCTGAGGCTGCATTTGAACTCAGGTACTCCTGAATCCAGGGCTGGTGCTTTATCCATTGCACCACCTAGCTGCCCATGTAATTTTTATTCTTGACCTTCTCAAGCATTAGATTTGGAAGTAACTTAATTTTCATCTTCCTATTTCAGTGTGTTCCATTTATCTACTCTTCTATTTTTAACCAGTACCAAATAGTTGATATGATTACTCCTTTGTAACATAATTTGAAGTCTGAAAGTGTTATTTCTCCTTCATTCTCATTGGTTCCCTTGAGATTCTGGATTGTTAGTTTCTTGAAATGAATTATGGTATTAATTTTGTTCTATAGCATATTGCCTTGGTCATTAGATAGATAGATAGATAGATAGATAGATAGATAGATAGATAGATAGATAGATAGATAGCTTTATATCTATACATCAGTTTAGGTAGTATAATTATTGTTTTTATTACATTGTCTTGGTCCAACAATAAGCATTGATTATCCTTCTAGTTATTTGTCATTTAAGAACATTTTCACATTCTTTATGGAGTATGGTTTTATCTATACCTTTTCTATGTTTTACAAGGGATTTCAAGACACTAGAGGTGGCTGGTTCCTATTTTAGGCAGAATTCTCCCAGTTTTCAGCTCCTTGACACTCCCTTCCCTCAGAGAGTTATTCTCAGACATTGGACCAATGGAGTGGATTGATTTTGACTCATAGATCTGCCTCTAACACCTCTTTACTTGTTGGAATAAAAGAACCTATGGGAGTCAAGGGACAGAGAACTATGGAACACACTATTAGCATGGAACAGCTAACAAGAAATCAGCAACACCTACACCAATCTAGGTGGAGAGGATACTGTGCAACTGAAATTACAAGCTGAAAAGACTTTAGTGTCCTCTCTTCCATTTCCTTTTTATTCCCAAGAGGATGAGTTTGTATTTCCAAACCTGCTGTTTCCATAAGACATAGGAGCCAGTATCCATGTGTTTTAGAAGTTTGTTTACTTTTTTTCTTAAATGATTACTTTGTTTCTCAAACCAATGCAAATAGTAAAGTTGTTGATTGATGAATTGTTAAACTGGATATGCTGTTGCTTGAATGTTGCATTAAGTGGATCCCCAGAGAGAGTAGAAAGATAGATTTAAAACTGTGGAATTGCCAGAGTGAGATTTCTGGCTGAGGGCTTAGAACTGAAAAAGAATTATTGATTTATTTTGTTTTTATAAGATCCCAGGACAGGGATAAAGTATATATTCACCAAGGTCTCTCAGGGCATATGAGTCAGTAACAGCGGCAGCTAAGTGGTTGGAGTTAACATTGAAGCAGGCATCATCAATACCATGTCCTGAATTGAAAGGAAAACTACTCCTCCAGTAGGAACATGGCAAAGGAATGACTTTACTTTTATTCCTGAGTGACAGTAAGGCCCCAAACTGAAGAATATTATAGGCCACACAAAAGTCTGAGTAGAGTGGTAAGAGTTAGCTGACAGACTTACTTGCTTACTCACCAGCTCAGCACACATCAACACCACTGCTATGGATCAATAGAAGTCTTCATTGTGCCTTTGTAGATTGACACCCAGATATTCTTATGGAATTTAGAGGTATTTTAAATTGGGTTTTTATTCCTATTATTTCCTCATGAGTTTATTTTTGATATGTAGAAATTCTGTTAATGTTTCTGTTGATTTCCTTTTCCTGTGAGGCAGCTAGTTGGGGCAGTGGACAGAACACTGGGCCTGGTTACTAAAGTCAAGAACACCTGAGTTCAAGTGTGACCTTTGACACTTAATAGCTGTGTAACCTTGGGAAATTCCATTTATCTCCATTTGCCTCAGTTTCTTCAATATAAAATAGAAATAATCAAAGCATCTCTCTCTAGGGTTGGGGTGAGGATCCAATGATATAAAGTGTTTATTAAGTATAGTGTCTGGCTTCTTTTTCTTCTTCTTCATGTTCTTCTTATTAATTAATTTATTTGTTTCAATTAATTACTCTGTTGATTGAGAGGTTTTGGTAAATCATCATGTCTTTTCTTTTTATACTCACATTTATGTCTTTAATTTCTGTTTCATGTCTTATCACTATTACTAGCATGTTCCAATAAATAATAGAAGCAAAAAGTATAGTAGTTACTTTCTAACTTTGACTTAAAATATTCTATATTCCGTTAAACTGTTTTTCTGTGGTAAACTCCAAGTCCTATTTATTGCATTCACTGTCATTATTTGATATTGTTTAGAATTACTTAGACTCCCTTATTGAAGTGCTTTTTAAACTTATATTAACTTACGATACCCATCAACTATCCAGTAATAACAGGTCAAAAAAAAAAAAAGAGAAACAAAGTTTGTATCCTAAGCTTCATGCATTCTAATTCATTTATACCACAAAGATTTATTGAGCAATTTACTGTTAGTCATTTTTAGAGATGCAAGGAAAATATAGATATGGTCGCTTCCTACAACCAGTTTCTATTTTGATTAATAGGAGGCATGGTATATATAAATATATACATACATATGTTTATGTGTATACATGCCCATGTGCATATATTTTATATGTATATATAATATATACCTGTATATACAATATATATATGTATATAAACACAATACAAATTAAAATGTGAAAAATACATAAGAGATAAAAATCTGTTCTGTCACTCTTGGGGTTATGGGACTACTTTCACCTGAGGTGATTGGGACAAATGTAATTGTGGTTGCATATCAGATCTGTTCTTTGAAGGAAAGGTAAGATTTCAAGAAATAGAGAAGAGGGAGATCATTGGGGCCTTATGAAAATAGTATGAACAAAAGTAGCTGTAAGGAATCTTGGGATATATTTTTGTTTTATTTTAATAAACATTTTTATTTAAAGTTTTGAGTTCTAAATTATATTCCTTCTTTCCTTCTTCTTCTCCCCTGCTCCCTGAGGCAGTAAGCAAACAGATATAAGTTATACATGTGCAATTATGTAAAACATTACCATATTGGTCATTTTCTATAATGAAACGTGAATAAAAGAAAAAAAATGAAAGTTAAAAATAGCATGCTTCAGTCTGTGTTCAATAAATATCAGTTCTTTCTTTGGGAATGGATAGTATGTTTCATCATTAGTCCTTTGGACTTGTCTTGAATTATTTGCATTGCTGAGAATAGTTAAGTCATTCACAGTTCTTCATCAAACAATATTGTTGTCACTGTGCACAAAATTCTCTTCTTTCTGCTCAATTCACTATGTATCAGTTCATACAAGTCTTTCCAGCCTTTACTGAAATTATCCTGCTTGTCATTTCTTGTAGCACAATAATATTCCATAACCATCATATACCATAGCTTGTTTAGTCATTCTCAATTGAAGGACATTCCTTTGATTTCCAATTATTAGCCACTACAAGAAGAGCTGCTATAAATATTTTTTTGTACAAATAGGTTGTGATGTTTAAAATCTAAATGCTATGATTAAAATCTAATGAGCTGTCACCATAAATTAGAAACTCACAGCACCAGTCTTTGGGGCATTAAGCATTTATTAAAGTATAATAGGAGGGGCAGCTAGGTGGTGCAGTGGATAGAGCACTGGTCCTGGAGTCAGGAGGACCTGAGTTCAAATCTGGCCTCAGAAACTTAACACTTACTAGCTGTGTGACCCTGGGCAAGTCACTTAACCCCAATTGCCTCACCAAAAAAAAAAAAATTATAATAGCGGTTAGTAAGGAGAACACGTGGAGTTGAGAAGGAAAGAGCCTAGCTCCCTGCACCTGCTGCCACTGCTACTGAGACCTTCATCTGAAAGTAGGATCACTGTTCTCTGGAGGAGAAGCTCCCTGTGGGCCTGCCCAGGTGTGGTCCCTACACATAGTTCCAAGCTAATTGGCTGGTAGCATTGATTGATATGACTTACAGGTGGTTCTATGAATAGATGTAACTGTCAGACACTAGTCACATGCTTTCTTTTCAGGGGGAGCATCACCCTGATTCTCACAATGTCTTTTTCTCTCATTTAGGGATAACTTTGTGTATAAACCCAGCTGTGATATTGCTGTATCAAAGGGTATACACAGTTTTATAGTCTTTTTGCCATAGTTGAAAATTGTTCTCCAGAATTGTTGGATCCATTTACCACTCCACCAATAGGAGATTAGTGTCACAATTTCCCCCCATCCCTCCAGCATCCAATATTATTTTTGTTATATTTGCCACTTTTTGTAGGTATTAGGTGATACCTCAGAGTTGTTTTAATTTTTTTTTTCTGATCAATAGTGATTTGGAACATTTGGCTATAGATAGCTTTAATTTCTTAATCTAAAAACTGCCTATTCATATCCTTGACCATTTATCAATTGGGGAACCATTTGTATTCTTATAAATTTTATTCAGTTCTCTACATATTTTATAAATGAGGCCTTCATTAGAAAGACTGTAAGAACTGTTTCCCAGCTTTTTGCTTTCCTTTTAATATTGGCTACACTGGTTTTGTTTGTGCAAATCCTTTTAAATTTAATCAAAATGATCCATTTTGCATTTCATAATATTCTCTATCCCTTGTTTGGTCATAAAGTTTTCCCTGCTCCAAAGATCAGACAGGTAGACTATTGTTTGCTCTTCTAATTTACCCATGCTTTCACTCTTTAGGTCTAAATCATGTATATATTTTGACCTGATTTTGGTATATGTTGTAAGATGTTGGACTATGCCTAGCTTTTGCCACACTATTTTCCAGTTTTGCAAGCAGATTTTTTTCAAATAGTTCTTATCCCCAAAGCTAGAGCATTTTGGTTTATCAAACATTAGTTTAGTGTAGTGATTTACTACTATGTCTTATGTGCCTAACCTATTCCTTATTTCTTATCCAGCACAAAATAGGGTTTTTTTGTTTGTTTGCTTTGGTATTTTGGGTGGGGCAATGAGGGTTAAGTGACCTTGTCACACAGCTAGTAAGTGTCAAAGGCTGAATTTGAACTAAGGACCTCCTGAATCCAGGGCTGGTGCTTTATCCACTGTGCCACCTACCTGCCTCCCAATACCAAATAGTTTTGAGGACTACAGCTTTATAGTATAGTTTTAGAGAGGGTATGGCAAGCCCATCTTTCTGAGTGTTTTTTCATTAATTCCCTTGTTGACCTTGTCCCCAAATTTCTTTCATCTTCTTAACCTCACTATTAGTGTTGAGGCTTCTACTATCCTTAACCCCAATTGCCTCACCAAAAATAAATAAATAAAAATTCAGAAAAATCTTTTGGCAATTTCTGTTAAAAATAAAAATAGAAAAAGCATATAAATAAATGGACTTTTCTTTAATGTGGTAGATGGTATCTATATAAATCTAAGGCCCAGAATTGTGTGCAATATAGGTAAAATAAAGATATTTACATTAATATTAGTGGCAAAGCAAGAATATAAATTATCATTAATTTTATTGATATAGTGCAAGAAACGGTATATCAAAAAAAGAAGAAATTGAAGGAAGATACAAAGAAGAAAAAATTACATCTTTTATCAATGATATTTTGTTCTAATTAGAAAATTTTAGATCAAATAAAATGAACAACTTTAATAAAGTAATACTACATAAAATATACCCACACACAACATTACTTATTCCATATTTCCAGTAGAATCAAGCATAAAGTGATGAAAAGAAAAACGACAATTAAAGGATCTTAGAAGGTATAAAACATTTGAGAATCCACCTATCAAGGCATATATAAGAACTATATTAATACAATTTCAAAAATTTTCTGGAAATAAAGACCAACCTAAATCAGTGTAGATATTCATTGATCATAATTCAGTCAACCCCCCCAAAAACAAAATTGACAATTCAAGCTAAAGGAATTGATTCATTCAGTGTCATATTAATCAAACTACCAAAGGATTACTTTATATAATGAGAAAAATTAATAAGAAAATTGACCAAGAGGAACAGAAGTTCAATACTCTCAATGGAAATTTTAAAACAGAATGAAGGAAGCCTAGCATTACCATATATCAATGTATATTATAGGGCAGTTATCATCAAAATTATTTTGACTGGTTAAATAGTAGAGAAGTTGATCACTGGAACAGAGTGGGTTCAACATAGTAATGTGGTGTTTGATAAAAGAAAAGACTGCAGTTATGGAAATGATTTATTTAACTTATATTTAAAAGGTAGGTAGAGGGGTTAATGAGCTGGCAGGAATTAAAATTAAACTAACATCTCACATTATCAACCAAAAGAGACTCCAAATGTATATATCAATTATATAAAAATTATCTAGTATAGACAAGTTAGAGGAGGAAGGATTATACTAGATAGGAGATTATTTATGATTACCTCACTATAGGTTTAGAGAGGATCACAAAAGATAAAACGGATAAGTTTGATTACATAAAATGTAAATGTTTTGGCATCAACAAAATTATTGCCATTAATATTAAAAAAGGACATAGTTAACTTGGAGAAAAATTTTGCAACAATTTTCTCTGATAAAAGTCTTATATTTGTGATATATAAGGACCCTATTTGCATATATAAGAACAAGAGCCATTCCTCCATAAGTAAATTGTCAAAGGATACATACAGGAAATAATCCTGGAAAACATGTCTAGTCCTCCACCTTGTTGATCACATAAACCATAAGATCCACATGCTTTCTTTAAATGTGAGCTAGCCCCAAACTATTATTTCTAGTCTTGATACAACTCAACATTTTGTCAAGCCTGTTCATGGCTTACACCAACTTGCCTTATCTTTTTCTCAACTCATAATTCACAGGACAATATTAGTATTCCTTAAGCTAAGTATAAGTTTTACTTTTTTTTTTTTTTTGGTGAGGCAATTGGGGTTAAGTGACTTGCCCAGGGTCACACAGCTAGTAAGTATTAAGGGTCTGAGGCCAGATTTGAACTCAGGTACTCCTGACTCCAGGGCCAGTGCTCTATCCACTGCACCACCTAGCTGCCCCTAAGTATAAGTTTTGAAGTAGGGGTAGGGTTTTTTTTGTATGAGAGAGAAGAATTGAGTCAATTCTAAATTCCTAGTATCATCATTCTTGTTCCCTTTCTCCCGAGAGAGAAATTAGAATATTAATATTATCTTTTTAAAGAAGTTTGCACTTTATAACTACCAACTAAAAGGAATATTAGAAAGTAGAATAGAAAAAGAAGACTGACTATACAATAAAACAGAACCCTCTATTATACAGACCTTACATTATCTTCTATATTTTCATAACTATATTAATATGAAATAATATATTTGGGATATAAAATATCCACAATTTCTCATTAATTGCATAAGAACAAAATTGTATTATGACAAAGGAAATTGTGTCCTTATTGAGTTCAGACAAAAATTGAGGTCTGCCACAAATACTAATAAGGTCCAAAACATTATCAAAGTGAGGGGAGAAATGTAGAATTATGAGATGGTGCAGTTATGAGAGAATATGTTATCCAGGGAGCAAAGTGTGTAGACCAGAAAAGGGGACAGAATCCTAATAGGTTCACATAATAACAACTGACTAGAACAATAGATAACACAGAACATGGAGGCCAGCTAGCAAGCCTGATGGGCAGAGATAGAGAGACCCTCCTAGAATAGAATGATGAGATGAAGAGTAGATAGTAGAGGAATGGGATAGGACATTTCAGAAGCCAGAAATAGGCTGAACCAAGACAGAAATAAACAGAGTGGGCATAGTATCTTCTGAGAAAGTCCTTAAAGGTTCCAGGTTGCATAAAAGACTCACAAGCACACACAATTACATAGTTAGCAATACCTGTTCAAGATAAATCCAGAGTTTAGAATAAGAGGAATTTTTTTAGGTCATGGCCAAGGTATACTAAAGGAGTGTAGTCTCATTTAATTTGGCCCACAAATATGCCTGGCAGCAGACACAGTTGCCTTTTGTTGCTTATCTGTGTGAATATAAAACTGAGGAAAAAGAGATTAGAATTAAAAGAAAAAACACAAAGTATAATATACACAGTTGTTTCCTTTATTTTCTCTGCAAGGTTTATACTGAAACTACATCTCTGCCTATAGAAAAGCAATATTATTATAAAATATATTCTGTTGGCCTCAATAACTAATTTCCAGAAGAACCTCATCTGAAATGAGAACATTTCTAAAACTAGCAGCTACCTGCAAAAAGATTGAAAATTATGTCACTTAGTCACAAAAAAGAGATAAAATCTGGCAAAGTTTCTAAAATCATCTATTGCAGACTTTCTGAAAAGATATCAGATACAGGCATATATACCTGATACCTACACATATACTATAACATACATGTACTAATGTGAGATTAAAACTGGATATTAGATCATAAATCTACCCTACTTAACCTTTCCCTTAATTTATCTCCCAGACTAGTAAATGGAAGAAGCTTCTGATTTTCTAGATAGACCTTTTATTGTATGGTAGTCACAAGGTGATGTTGATTAGAAGGATAGGAAAGTAGAAATACAATACAAATCATCTTAAGTCTAGGCTTAGTCTATATTCTGTATAAAACTCACCAAAAACCGAAGGCCACCTTTGGGGAGAGAGAGAGAGAGACCAAGTCAAGCGCATGCTGTTAACCGAGAGCTAGGCCGAGTCAAACTCCAGTCCGCGTCTGTCTGTGCAGCGCAGCCAGGAGACCAGCGGAGCAGGAAAAAAGGCCCCACTTCCGTTCTTTCCTTGCCTTTTAAGCTCGCACCCCGGAAGTTGAGTGCTCAGCAGGCAATCTGGCGTGCGTCGCAGGCGGACTGGCATGAGTAGCTCATGCTGTTGGTCTCCTCCCCAAAAGGGTGGTCCTAAAAAAAAAAACTGGCATCTCTCCATTATCTAACCGACCGTTAAAACTTTTTACCACATTCCCCCCTTTTGTTCCTCAAGAAACAAAATATTTCCTTGACAGAACAGTAAAAATAATATAATAACTTCATGGTCACCATCTGTTAAGGGCTAAAATTCTAGCTAAACTTTCTAAAATATCTAATGAGTGGTCGCCAATAAATTATAAGCTTTAGCAAGAGTTAGACTTTTAAGCATTTATTAAGGAGAATAAGAATTTGGTAAAGAGAGAGAAAGGCCTAGATTCCTATCTATTAAAGGGAGAGCACATTTCTAGCTCCGCTGTCCACCAGAGTCCAAAGGAAAGAGAGTGAGCCCGAGTGCCAGTCTCTTCCTTCCTCCTCCCACTAGCCCGCATCACTTCCTGATGCCAAAGAAAAGACTCCTGGTCTTGCCCTCAAAGACCTTCGCTTCATGGGCGGAACTCTTATACAGTAAGTCTCCAGCAGGTGGCGTCATTCCAATCGTTACACTAAACCATCCTTTTCACATGTATACATTAACACACATATTGATATGTGTGTGTCCATATGTCTATATAAGTGTAGGAATATTCTTTGGCCACACCTGTGATTTCATCAATGTAGGCAACTTCCAGTGTGAAAATTCTTTCTATGTCTTTCAAAGTAGATCAAAAAGAATTTTAATCCTGCCCTTTGCTATTTTTGCCAAAATTAATTTTATAATAATGATGGTTACCCTCTACCTAAGGATGTATTGTTTTTTTACACATTTTTATATAATGATGATTAATTAGAGCAGAAAATATGTCTAGATTTTTGGACCAAATCTATTATTTTATTGATATAGGAAAGTCCTGATGAATAATCTTCCCCTGCTAATGTGTTGTCTTAGAGAGTTGCCTGGGGCAATGAGAAGATAAGTAACTTACCCAGTATAGCAATGCCAATATACATCAGAGGTACAACTTAAATCCAGGTCTTACTGACTGAGGTTGGCTTTCCATCTGCTGCTCTTCTTTTGGGAACTGTTACATTGCTTTCAAATATCCCAAACTCCTTGACACAATAATTGTCTAACATTTGTTCTTCTAATATGGCTGCAAATGATAGAATACCATGAAGTCAGAAAAATTAAATTTTAAATAACTGAAAAGACAATGGAAAGATGCACAGAGGACTTGAGAAAGCTGCACCAAGTTACCAACAATTACTGGTAAAAATAGCATAAAAGACATTATTTAGATTATGTGTGAGTGTAAATGGAACTGGGCTGGTTGTGCAGTTAGAATGAGAGACAACAAGTTGACAGGCCAAGTAACACAATAACACCACCTTCAACAAGAGAAAGTCCTGTAGTATATTCCTTGTTATGCCAGGATATATCAGAATACATGGCAAGAATAGTACAGAAGGAAAAGGCATATATGAGCTTCCATTTGCATGGGTGGAGTGAATTGCTAAAGAGCTGAATCAAGATCCACAAAGTGAAAAGTAAAAAAAAAAAAGAAAAAGAAAAGTCTAATGTATATTCCTAGGAAGAAAGTAGCCTCAGTTAAAAATGAAAATTCTTCTCATGAATAGAATTTAAAACAGGACCAAAAATATTTTTATAGTTTCCACAGTAGGAGCCGTGTAAGGAATTCAAATGAGGGTGTTAGTGGGGACAAGAACATTTATTATATTTTCACTTTAGATTTGTAATATAGAGATACTTTTGAGGGAAGGGGTAAGTATCAATCCCAAACATATGCTATAAAACAATAAAGAAAATCCATCCTATCCCAGGTTGTCTTACTTTTAGTCTATAATAGATATCCAACTGGAAAAAAATAGTTACTGTCGTCTTCCCTCCTACCCTTGAAAAAAAAAATCTTTGCCTCTGCTTCATCCTTTAAACACCAAAATAAAAATAGACTAATAAGCAATTGCAAAGCACTTAAGCATGGGAAGGTTAGATAATTACAGCAGCTATCCAATTTGGCTGTATTTAACAAAGGTGTTATTTCTTATTGGAAAAATGTTTCTCCCTTTTCTTTAGCATCTGCCCTTCTGCATAAGCGACCCAAGGAACTTTCCAATATGGTTTTGAATTCTCCCAGTTTGAGGCTGCTCCCAAGAAGTAACTATGGCACTTTGGAAGGCTCATTAAATCTCTCTGGGCCCTCGGGTACCATTGAGTAGACTGCTGCAGTAATTTGCTAAATGTTATCCTAGGGACTTTAAAAAGTTCATGTGCCTCACAAAAGTGACTAACTTACTCCTGAAAAGTAATTTACACACTAGAGAACCTGGCAAAAATCAGTTCTTCAACTGAGACACATTCTGTGATCTCAGAAGTTGCTCATTTGGATTATACATTAAAAAAAATACCAGCCTGAGTTTACTCTTCCCATCAACTTACTAAGTATGCCCAATGGGAGAATCATATCTTTTAAGTGGTGCATGGAGTTTTGGCCTGCTTTGAATTTCAAATTAGCTGTCCTGGAAATGGATCAGCTGTTTCTTTAAGGCTTAAAGTAGTTTTATAAACACTGTTCTAAGTTTAAGTGAAACTAGAACTATCTTCAAACTCTCAAATGACATAATCTAAATAAACTAAACTAACATCCATAAAGAAGTTTCCATTACAGTGATGGAGGGAAGAAAAGAAACTTTAAAGTTATGGGATCTTGAGTTCATGCTAACTGTTTGTGTTTGTTGCTTTTCTCTTTTCTACACATCTTGGGCTGTCTACCCTGCCCCCCACCCTGACCCAAGCAAATAAGGTCAGGGCTGAGCTCACTTGGTCACTTAGTTCTAGAGTATGGTACCTCTAAAATTTTTTCTACATTTTACCTGGCATGATCCAGGAGGAAGAAGAGTAGGAGAAATTGAGACTTTCAAACTCGGGAGATGTGGGGAAAAGTAGAAACCAGAATTAAATCCAAAGCTTGAAGTGTCTATGTTAACAACAAAGGTATGGTTCAGGGAATGTTAACCCTTCAGTGCCCTGACTTATCTTGCAAGTTTTTAAGCTGTCAGATGACAGCAAAAATTTGATCATTAATGATATAAGCATGTAAACTCCTTGAAAGTGGAGATTATTAGTTTATCTGTATTTGTAAAATAGCACGGTGCCTGGCACATAATAAGCATTTAACAAATATTTTGGCAAATAAATATTGAATGAATGAGCATTTATCGTGTATTTATTCTACTATACAGCATGTTGCAATGGGTAGAGAGTTGTCTTAGAAGCTAGGAAGACCTGGGTTCCTGACACACCTTTGATATTTATTGCATTAGTGACTCTGAAATCATCACTTCACCTTTCAATGATATAAGCAACTTTCTAAAGACCATAAGTTTTATAAAAACTCTCCATCTGCATTGGTAGAGGTTGTTTTCTTACCTGGGAGTTCATTCCTTAGACCATTAAAATTACAGCTTAATCCATATCACTATCTGCTATGTACAGCTGATATATATTTTTAAAATTTTTGAAAGTCATTTTTAATATTCTGTACTATTTCCTGGAGCCATAGTGACTGAAGAAAAAGGGAATTAGAAGACTTTGGCAAAAAAAAGGGGGGCTCTAGTTCCTAATCCAAATCTCTCTATCTCCAGCATAAATAGGCTAACATCTAATCCCCCATGAATTGCTTGTGAATTACCATACTCTTTAATTCAGCAATAGCAATTGACATGTCTTGTGAAGCATTTGCCTTAGAAATGGTAATTTCCAAAACAATACCAGAAGTTTTCCCTGGACATCTGTCCATTTGGAACAGGCAAAACCACAACTGTCACTTTAACTTAAAAATAAATGTATAGGATTTCCTTGGGCCAAATTTATTTTGTAAGATAGTTGATAAAGAGATAATTAATTGGAAGCTTCTCAGCCACTGACAATGGAAAATAAGTATTGGTCTGGTTTAAGCTTTCTAGTTTCCCACTCAAAAAGCTAAAAATCAATAGATCTGACTTCTTTATCTTGATAAAGTCAAAGTAGATAATGAATGTTATGGATTTTGGGGGGTATGATAGGTGGAAAGCAGACAGTACTCCAATCTGCCCTCAAGAGCATGATAGAAGATGTGAATTGCCTTCTTTACATGCCATTTCTAACTGATTTCTTCTTTTAGCCTTCTGTTTTTCTCATTCTGAAATGCCGCTTGCTTCAAACTTGATATCAAAATATTAATAAGTACATGTTGTCTGATCAATCATTTCAGAATGCACTTAATTGAATTATCATTTAGCTCATATGTCTTCAACTTTTCCACAAAAGGAACATGGGAGGATTTATCAAGTACCTTCATTGAAATCTAAATACAGTACCTCAGAATTTTTCTACCAGTTTAGTCACCTAGTCAAAACCAGAAATAAAGTTAATTATGCCCTGACATGCTCTTGATGAAGTCATACTGTCTCTTTATGGTGATGACTTCAGTGTGTAATGATGGGGTACTTCAGTTACTCAGATATCTATCAGAGCTCTCTGTCTCTGTCTCTGTGTATTTCTCTGTGTGTCTCTGTCTCTGTCTCTCTGTCTCTCTCTGCTTTTTGACCTCTCTCTGTCTCTCTGTGTCTGTCTCTCTTTCTCTGTGTCTCTCTCCCCTCAGAAAGCAGAGTAGCCAAAAATTTGATTTATTTTATTAATAATTTAATTTTCTAAAGGTAAAAATAAAGGAAAATTTTATTCTTTATCTAATTCTCACTAATAAGAACAAGCAAATAGTTGGTGTAGAAATTTTTGGAACATTGAAGTAGGAGGGACTAGGTATTCTAAACTACAGATTATGATGAGAGGAAATCTGGAGATCATCTGAATTAAAATCTAGATTTGAGAAAAGCAGAGTTCAAAGAGTTAAAAGCAAAGATAAATAGGAACATATGGATTAAAATGCATCAGGGAAGATGGGCCTGAGATGGATGAAGAATGCTCAAAAATAAAATTCAGAAAATTCCAAGGAAATCAATTATAATGAGAAAAGAAAATGGGATTGTTTAAAGAGACTAATGTGGAAACATAGGGGACTCTCCAACTAACAGATTTTAAAAAGAATTGATCAGAAGTTTGAAACAACCATGTAAAAATAGTGTAAGGAATATTAAAGCTCAGAATGAGTTGAGGCTGGTGAGGGAAGCTAAGGACAAAAAAAGTTTTGTTTTGTTTTGTTTTTGCTATATTGTAGGGAAAAAAATAAAAGAAAGGCTTTGACTGGGAATGGATGCAATGAAGATACTGTTAACAGAGATGCCTTGATTAAAAAAAAAGATAGAGAAAAGATATTAAAAACATTAGGCCAAAGAGCTTAACTTTGATTCAGTGTGGCTTCATCAAAAATGGAATATGGCATACTCATCTCTCTCTCTCTCTCTCTCTCTCTCTCTCTCTCTCTCTCTCTGTGTCTTTCTCTCTCTCTCCTCCTTCCTTTCTCTTCTTCATTCCTTCATTTCTTCTTCCTCTTTCCCTTCCTTTCTTCTCTTAATTTCTTTCTTATCCTTGCTTTTTTCTCTTCCTTTCTCTCTCTTCCTTTCTTTCCTCCATTCTTTCTCTTCCTTTCTTCTTTCCTTTCTTCCTTCCTTCATTTCTCTCTCTTCCTCCCTTTTTCTCTCTTCCTTCTTCTCTCCCTTGCTTCTTTTCTGTGCTTTTCTTTCTTTATTCCTTCTAGCCTTCCTTTCTTCTTTTCCCTCTTCCTTCTTTCCTTCCTTTCTCTTTCCCTTTATTTTTCCCCTGTAGTCTTCCTTCTTTCCTTATTTTCCTTTCTTTTTTCCCTCTTCTTTTGTCCTTCCATACATAATTTCTCTCTTTTATTTCCTTTCTTTTATTTCTTACTTTTTTTCTTTCTATTTTATTATTAGACTAGTATTTTGGGGGGGGGCATTTTATAAAGGCTTATGGAGTGGAGCAGCTAGGTGGTGCAGTGGATAAAGCACCAGCTCTGGATTCAGGAGGACCTGAGTTCAAATTTGGCCACAGACACTTGACACTTACTAGCTGGGTGACCATGGGCAAGTCATTTAACCCTCCTTGCCCCACAAAGATAAAAACATTAACAAAATTTAAAAAAAAACACCTTTCAGAATAATCTGGTAGAGACGATTGAGAAACATGGTATTGCAAGTAAAAAAAAATTCAATTTTTGGTTTTTAGTCTCTAATCATTTCTCTGTTTAGAAAATTGGGATATTCGTTCCAGTCCTGAGGTAATTCTGTCATTCTCCCTGATTTTTCAAAGACCACATCCAATTGTTTAGCAAACACACCTGTGCTCTTTAAACACCCTGAGGAGTCATTCATCTGGGTCTCTTCACCCCATTAGCCATTTTTGATCTGTCCTTTTAGCTGAACCATGTATGAGGCATTGATCTAGATGCTAGCACAATGAAAAGAAGCCTGGACTGGGAGCCTGAATACATAAATTCAAGTTCTGGTCCTGTCATTTAGACTTATAATATAGGCTTTAAAACTAGATGCAAAATCAGAGATCATTTAATCTAATCCCCTTATTTTAAAGATGAGCAATTTGAGGCCAAGAAAGATAAAATGGCCTTGGGCAAGTCACTTCACCTCCTATGGTCTCAATTTCCTCGTTTGTAAAATGTGGAATTTTGTCTAGATGACATTTAAAGTCCCTTCTAGCTCTGAGTCTATGACCTTATGATGATCTCTTATGACTTTAGCATTCTTTGATTCCATGAATTCAGTATATTTGTTTATGCCCTGATTCAATTAATTGCTTTTCATATTTTCCTTGAAAATTACTTCGAATAATGCTTTTCAAAATTTTCATATACACATTTCAATTGATCCTTACAATAATGCTTTGGATTAAACAGAGCAGGTGGCACCATCCTCACTTTGCAGACAAAAAATTTTGAGTATCACCTAAGGTAAGTGACTTGCCCAGGGCTACATAAGTAATATGTTACAGATCTAGGGACTAGAAAATAGGCCTTCTAAGCCTTATCTCATTATTATTTAATTATATTATGCTTCTTTTATTCTATAAAACATTATTAACTTGGGATATAAATTAAGAATTTGAAATACTTTCATTATATTATACTTTTTCATATAACATTCACGATGGAATGCAGTATGTATTATATTGATGCCAGATGATTTTTCTGAACTGTTTAATAATATTACAGATTATGGCCTTTTCACTATTTAAAAGGTATTTTAATGAGGCTTTCCCATCTAATTAAAGGCTCTGTTTGCAACTGCATTGGATATTTTTTTTTTTGGTGGGGCAATGTGGGTTAGGTGACTTGCCCAGGGTCACACAGCTAGCAAGTGTCAAGTGTCTGAGGCCAGATTTGGACTCAGGTACTCCTGAATCCAGGGCCGGTGCTTTATCTACTGTGCCATCTAGCTGCCCCCATGCATTGGATATATTTTGAAAGTGAAGTTCTTTTGTTTTGCTTAAGAGATGGAGTAGAGATCAGTAATAGAATATTAAGAATCTGGTATACTACTTCATTTTTGCTACATTTATTATATTTAATTGTCAATCTGCATTTCTGCTGAAATATTCTTATGATTATATGTAAGGTGAACGCAAGTAGATGAAATGCAGATATGTCTGTTGACCAAAGATCAGTCTAACTAACTCCAGAGATGTTCATTACCACAATGCTACTTAGCAAAGTATAAACATTTCTGATAAGTATTACTCATCATAATGACATCGTTGCGCTGCTTTGTGCCTATGTCTTTATCACTTCTTTTTTTTGGGGGGGGGCAATGACAGTTAAATGACTTACCCAGGGTCACACAACTAGTAAGTGTCAAGTATCTGAGGCTGGATTTGAACTCATGTCCCCCTGAATCCAGGGTCTGTGCTTTATTCACCATGCCATTAAGCTGCCTCCTTTATCACTTATTTGGAAATTAAAAAAGAACAAGACTCTGGGATTAATAGAATTTAAGATGAATATAAAGCTTTACTAGTAATCAAGTCAACCACCTTCATTTTACAGATTTAGTAACAGAGACTTGAAAAAAATGATATATGATTTGGTTAAGATTATATAGGTAGCAAGGTAAATAAAAAGTCAGGATTTGAAAGCAGCTATAGATTGATCACTTTTTCAGTTCTTCAGAACACTATAAGCAATAACAATAAAGGAGAAATTATTTTACTTCCTACAACTGTGGAGACAAAAGTAAATTACTCAGCATCCTAAACAGAATGTGAAATATTTACAATTCCTATGTGGCCAAATCACTACTGCCTATAGTCAAAGCTATTATTCCTCCATTAATATAAGATTCCTCTTGACCAAAAATAGTTCTCAGAGTGAAAATGATGGGATGTATCATAAAGCACCTATCTTTTTTGTTTAGAATTTCTTTTCCAAATTACATGTAAAAATAAATTTTGACACCAATTTTTTAAAACTTCATTTTCCAACTTCTCTTCCTCTCTCCCTTCCAACCCCCACCCCCAAGAACTCAAGCAATTCAATATAAGTTATACATGAGTAGCCATGGAAAAAATCTCCACATTAGATAGGTTGTGAGAAAAAACAGATAAAACAAAACTTCAGATTAAGGAACTGTCAAAAAAGCTATGCTTCAATCTGTTTTCAGATACCATCAGTTGTTTCTCTGTAGAGAGACTTCAATTTTCATAAATCCTTCAGAGTTATATTGGATCATTGCTTTTCTGAAAGTAACAACAACCTTCCCAGCAGATCATCTTACACTATTGCTGTTATTTTGAATACAGTACATTTCACTCTGCTTCAGTTCATGTAGGTGTTCCCAGATTTTTCTGATAGCATCCTCTTCATCATAACTTTTATTTAGTACCTTAAATTTGACAAAGAATTTTCTTCACAATAGCCCAACAAAGTAGGTACCATACATTTTGCCATTATAATCAATCATCATAACTGTTTCCCTCCATCCTATTCCCTTCTCATGATATTTATTCTATGTTCTTTTTTCAATTATTAATTTCCAGTTATATATAAGGATAGTTTTCAACATTTGTTTTCACAGGATTTTTAGATCCATTTTTTTCTCCCACCCTCCCCTCTCTACGTCCTCCCCAAGATAGAAAGTTGTCTGACATAGGTTGTATATGTACAATCACATTAAACATATTTCTACATTAGACATCTTGTGAAAGAAGAATCAAAGCACAAGGGAACAACGTCAAAAAAGAAGGTAAAAAACAGGCCAAAAGTAGAAACTATGGTTAAATCTGCATTCATAATTCATGGTCCTTTTTTTTCTGGATGTTGAGAACATTTTCTATCATGAGTTCTTTGAAACTGTTTTGGATCATTGCACTGCTGAGGAGGGCCAAGTCTATCCCCATTGATCATCACACAATGTTGCTGTTTGGAACTATGGTGAAAGGGCTACGGGACTGTTCATACCCTTTGACCCTGTGGTATCACTGCTAGGTCTGTATCCCAAAGAGATCATAGAAAAAGGAATGGGACTGACATGTACAAACATATTTATAGCAGCTCTCCATGTGGTGGCAAGGAATTGGATATTGAGGGGCTGCCCATCAATTGCGGAATGGCTAAACAAGTTGTGGTATATTAATGTAATGGAATTCTATTGTGCTGTAAGAAATGATGAGCAGGAGGAGTTCAGAGAAACCTGGAAGGACTTGCATGAACTGATGATGAGTGAGATGAGCAGAACCAGGAGAATATTGTACACATTATCATCAACATTATATGTTGATCAACTGTGATAGACTAGATTCTTCTCACCAAAACAATAGTACAAGAAAGTTTCAAAGGATGCATGATGGAAAAGGTCTCCAAATCCAGAAAAAAAAAAAAAAGAACTGTGGAATATGGATGCTGATTGAACCATACTATTTCTTTTGTTTTTGATGCTGTTGTTTTTCTTTTTTGAGTTTTTTCCTTTTTGCTCTGATTCTTCTCTTATATATAACATGACTAATGCAGAAATATGTTTAATGTTATTATACATATATAACCTATATCAGATCTAGGGGAGAGGGGGAGGGAGGGGAGGAAGGGAGAAAAATTTGAAAGGAGAAATCTTATAAAAACAAATGTTGAAAACTATCTCTACAAGTAACTGGAAAATAATAAATTTTTTTTTAAAAAAATTAAATAAAAAAAAACAAAAAACAAAAACAACAAAAAAATCTCAGCCAAATTAAAATGAGAGAAAGAGACAGAGAGAGAGACACACAGAGAGAGAGAGACAGCCTACAGCTACTACAATGGTGAAGAGTGGACGCTATAAAATATAGAAATTCTGTAATAAAGAACTGGGATAGAAGAAGGGCTTCAGGGTGGAGCCAAAATGGTGGAGAGAAGTCAGGAAGTTTCCTGAACTCTCCTGTCTTTCCTTCAAAAACAATATTACCTCTAGCCTTTAAATGGACTTCGGAACTACATAACCTACAAAAAAGACAGAGAGACACAATCTTCTTACTTGAGATAATTTTGAAGACTTCAAAAAAGGTCTGTTTCATTTGTGCAAAATGGGAGTGTGGCTAAGCACAGTGCAACTCAGCCCAGCTGATAGTGGCATGCCTCAGAAAGGTGTCTGGGTAGGTCAGCAGGAGAAACTGAGACACAGAATAAATAAGTCACTGAGGCCCCTTGGTCCTGACTCAGAAGGCTGGTGGCACAACAAGCCATTTGTGAAGAACACCATTCCTGGCTGGGAGGGCAAACTCCCACCTAAAGAACAACCCAAAGGACAGGTGTGACTTAGTCAAGCCATCCCAACACAAGGAGCAAGCTCAGGGTAGTGAGGAATCCAAAAGCCACAGAGGCTTCAGAACTGAAAGCCAGTAACCTAGCCCCTATCTCCCAGCACAAGCTTGCAACAGTGACCACTATGCCTCAGGAGCAGACCTCAACTTTGTAAGTTTAAAAATAGGCTACAATATGAGTAAGAAACACAAAATGATCCTTACCATTGACAGCTTCTATGGTGAAAGGGAGGACCAAAATTCAAACTCAGATGAGTTTGTCAAAATGCCTACAAGTGGGAAGATGATCTTGTCTCAAGACCAGAAAAAGGGCTTTAAATTTGATTCTCTGTGAGTTCTAAAATATCATGAAAGACATGTAATAAG
Source organism: Dromiciops gliroides (assembly GCF_019393635.1). Taxonomy (NCBI): domain Eukaryota; kingdom Metazoa; phylum Chordata; class Mammalia; order Microbiotheria; family Microbiotheriidae; genus Dromiciops; species Dromiciops gliroides. The sequence goes on along the minus strand of NC_057861.1, from coordinate 269,033,537 downwards.
AATATACAAAGAATGAGAGATCAGAATAATTCAGGATAGGCTAGAAGCTATGGCTCTAGATTCAGGGGGACATGAGTTCAAATCTGGCCTCAGACACTTGACACTTACTAGCTGTGTGACTCTGAGCAAGTCACTTAACCCTCATTGCCCTGAACAAAAAATAGACTAGAAGCTAGAAACAAGGATTCAAAAAAGTAACTAAACATATATTAGAAATGGACATCCAAAAAAGGTTACTTAAACTAAGAAGGTGATGGTTTTGAGCCAAAAACTGGGCTGGGAAAAAGAAGGATTAAAAGTAGAGTAATGGGGGAACCAGAGAAAAATTTACAATTTAAGTAAATTCCATGAATTTGGAACATGGCTAGTAAATGATGGGAGAATTGAGTAAGCATAAAAATAGTATGAGAAAAATTAATCATGAGAACAAAATGCCAATCTGGATATAAACTGATACTAAATAAATAAATGAAGTAAAACACCAACCCAAACTTCAAAATCTTAAATGTAAATTCATTTTTAAACATAATAAAAGAAAAGAGTGACAAAATAGATAAGAAAATAGGCCAATATTTTTATGTAATAAACATATCTTAAAAAGTAAATACATACATCCATATATATGATATATGCATTTATACATATATGTGTGTATACGTGTATACATATACGCAAACACAAAATGAAAATGAGAATACAAATAAAACAACAAGGGTATCAGTATTTTTATATAAGAATAACAAAAACTAAGAGAAAATGATAAAATAAGACAGCAAATTCAAATATAAAATATCCATGAACAATATCTCCAAAAATAAACTCAAAACTTATACAAATACAATTATAAAACTGTCTTTACAGAAATAATGTTAGCCTTGACTAATTGGAGGACTGAACATTACTCATTTCTAGGCTATTCCAATAGAATAAAAATGAAAATAACCATCAAAATTAATTTAGAGATTTAATGATATACTAATAATACTCTGAAAGAGTTGCAACACCAAACAAAACAAAGTATTTTTTTTTTTTACAATTTTAGATTGAATGACTTTGTCCTGTTGAATCATCAGTAATACTCAGGATCGTGGGACTAAAAGGGTGCCAACTATTTTCTTTGCAATGTACTTAGCCTGGAAAATTCTTCCAACTTAAAAAAAAAAATCAGCCATTGGTCATTCCCAAACTGGCAACAGGGATTTTTCTGGAAAGGGAAAGTATGTCTTCCATGGAGATCAGGATGTAATCTAGTATGTTAATTGAAATAATGGGGAGGGAGGTGTGGGAAAGTAGGATAAGGGGAATTAATGTTTTAAGACTTCAAAATATATTGCAGAGTATTCCAGAGTCTTAGTGTAATCATAAGCCATTAAATCTTGAAACTATACTAATTTTTAAAAAACAAAACAAAACACCATGCATAAAGAAATCATCAACCAAATTATTTGGTACGGGTTAAAAATAGAAAATTAGGTCAATGTTAGATAACAAGAAAGATAAATTAGAAGCATATACTAGATGCTTAATAACTATTTATTGCACTGAATAGCACACAGAAGAAAAAGTTTCACTCTGTTGTATTCTCAGGGTATGGAGGACCCCTGTCTTCTGGAAAGAACATAAAGCCAAACAAGTTGTCTCCTCTATCTGTCATCTGAAGTCCATACTAGTTAAATTCAGAGAAGTTCATGCCCAGATGGTTAGCCAGATGGTAGTTCCTTACTTCCTCCTTCCATCTTTTCCTTACCCCCTTCCTTTTTTCCCTCTTGTCATACTTTCCTTCCTTCCTTGCTTCCTTCTTTCTTTCCCTTCCACTCTCCCTTCCTTCCTTTCTTCTTTCTTTTTCTTTCTTTTTTCTCCTTCCTTCCTTCCTTCCTTCCTTCCTTCCTTCCTTCCTTCCTTCCTTCCTTCCTTCCTTTCTTTCTTTCTTTCTTTCTTTCTTTCTTTCTTTCTTTCTTTCTTTCTTTCTTTCTTTCCTCATTTGTTTAGTCATTTATCTCTATTCAATCATTTATCCTCCATCTTTATGTTAATTAATTTATTCTTTTTGTTTAGTAATTTATTTTCATTTATTTGCTTCCTTATCTACAAAAATTCAGGAAATCTACTAAGGCAAGGGAGAAGTTGTGATTAAATATTAGAAGACTGGAGCAATGATAAAAATCCAACATTATTCATTTTTTCCCCAATAAGAAGGCATCTTCTATTTCCCTAGGTGTTTCATCCCTTTTTTTTGATAGCATAGAAAATCTTATCAACAAAGAGTCTTAATTCTTCCCTGTAAAACTCACAAGACTGGTGTTGGCTACAGACCTCTTTACCCAGTGTTCTACTATGACCACTGGACAGCAGCATCAAAGGTATTTAAGATTTAGAGATAGAGATAGAAGATACATTGAAGATTATCCATACCCATCCTATCACTTTTCACATATGGAAAAACAAGGTCATATTTCTCTGCTAAAGGTCTTATTTCTCAAAAATATAGGATACTGAGATAAATTTATTAAAAAAATAAGAGCCATCCCCCAATTGTTAAATGGCCAAAAGATATGAATAATCTTCAGAGAAAGAAATTACAGATATAAATAGTCATATAAAATTCTCTAAATTACTAATAATTATAGAAATGCAAATTGGAACAACTCTAAGGAATCATCTCATATCAGATTGGCTAAATTGACAGAAAAGGAAAATTTCAAATACTGGAGGGTTTGTGAGGAAAAAAACGTACACTAATGCAGTTATTTTTTGGTTTTTGTTTTGTTTTTGGTGAGGCAATTGGGGTTAAGTGACTTGCCCAGGGTCACACAGCTAGTAAGTGTCAAGTGTCTGAGGCCAGATTTGAACTCAGGTCCTCCTGAATGCAGGCCCAGTGCTCTATCCACTGGGCCACTTAGCTGCCCCAACTAATGCAGTTTTGATGGAACTCTGTTCTGGAGAACAGTTTGAAACAATTTCAAAAGTGTTATAAAACTTCATACTCTTTGACATAACAATACTGCTACTAGATCTATATCCCAAGGAGATCAAAGAAAAAGGAAATGTATGTATATGTGTACAGAAATATTTATAGCAGCATTTATTTTGTGCTGGAAAATAATTATAAACTGAGAGGACTCCCATCAATATGAATGTGATAGAATACTATTGTTCTGTGCGGATAGTTTCAGAAATACATGGGAAAATTTATATGAATTGCTCAAAGAGAAGTGAGCAGAACCAAGAGGACAATCTAAACCAAAACAGCCATATTGTAAAGATAATTGACTGTGAAAAACTTAGTAACTCTGATCAATGTAAGCATCCAAAACAACTCCAAAGGACTCAATGTAAAATGCTATCTACTCCTAGATAGAGAATTTATGGATTTAAACTGCATGGTTAAATATATTTTTCCCTTTGTCTTGATTTTTTTTCTTTTGGAACATGGCTAATACCTAAATATGCTTTGCTTGATTTCATATGTGTCATAGATAATATATTCCTTGGCTTCTCAATGGGTGGCAGAAGGTATAGAAGGAAGGAGAGAATTGGGAACCAAAAATAAAAGTAAAAATTACAATATCAAAAAAGGAATGTAAATACAGTAACATCAATTTGCCAAAGATTTCTCAGGAAATATACATCCAAACTTGAAACCAGGTCTCTGGACTGCAAGTCTAGTGTTCCTCTGACTATACTAGTCAATAAGACAAAGGAAATTAACCTGTGTTTATATGAGTTATATAATATTTAGAGATAAACTGAGTAAACCTTGAGGACCTTCCTAATAAGTTGATCATGATCTTCTAAGTGTGGGCACCTATTCCATATTATCAATATTCTTCAAAAACTTAATGTTCTTATTATAAGATATCCTAGTTAATCCCATTAATTAGGCAACATGGTATAGTGCAAAGGTATTGAACACACTCTAAAAGTCATATGTGATTGTTAACACTCCTAAGTATGGCGCAAACAAGGTCAAAATGTAATCAGGAAATATTTAATAAAAGAACTAAAAATATAATAAAACCTAATTGATTTTAACACGGTTTTGTAAGTTAATATGCACCTATAGACATCACTATGAATGGCTTAGAGACCCCCATTTCTATTTGAGTTTGTTACCACCAGAAACATAAGGCCTGGGTTTGATCCTACCTCCCTAATGAATATTTATTTGACCATGAATGTCACTTCATCTCTGTGGACTTCAGTTTTGTCAACTGCAAAATGAATTGAAGAGGTTGGAATAAATTGAGTCAAAGGACCTTTCCAGCATTATAGCCTGTGATAATAATGTGTGTATGTTTTTTTTATTATTATTCTGAGCACTGGCTATTAACCCAACCAATGAAAGTCAAGAAGACCAAAAAAGTTGGGTAGCTCAAACGCTATCCCATTATCCACAGCTGTTCTTCCAAACTTTCTCATCTCTCCTCAAAACTCTCAAACATTTCATGATTTTTCCTCTTTTAACTCCCTCAGCTGAGATCTTTACCTCATATTTTACAGGAAAAAAATAAGGCCATTCATCATGAGCTCCCTCTTTCCCCCTCTTCTTCATTTGCCATCACTCAGATGTCTTTTACCTCTTCATTCCTGTCTCAGATGATGAAATGGCCTTACTCCTTAGCAAGGCAAATTTGTCTCATTCTTTCTCCTCCAACCTATTGCCTCTTCAACTATCCATACTCTATCACTTATTTTCAATATCTTTATGTCTACAGGTTCATTCCCTACTGCCTATAAGAATGTTTATCTCTCCCCTATCCTGAAAAAAATCCCTCACTTAATCCTTCTATACTCAATAACTATCATACCATAACTTTTCTCCTCTAAAAGACCATTCACAGGTGCCTGCACTTTTTCTCATCCCTCTCTTATTAAGCCCTTATAATCCAGGTTCCAATCTTTTCCTTCCAACAAACTGTTGTTCCCAAAGTTACTATTGACATCTTTTAGTTGTTAAATCCAATGGCCTTTTCTCAATTTTCATTCTCCTTGCAGACTTTGACATTGATGATCAACCCCCCCCCCTCGGCCATAACCCTTTCTAGGTTTTTAGGATACTATGTCCTCCTGCTTCTCTATCTATCTGAGTACTCCTTCTTAGTCTCATTTTATGAATCTTATGAATCCTTGTCCAGATCATATCCTCTAACCATAGGAGTCATTAAGAGTTCTCTCCTGGAGCTGTTCCCCTATTGATAGATGATCAAAAGACATGAAGGTTTCAGTTGAAATAATTAATGCCACCTATAGCCATATGAAAAAAATGCTCTAACTCACTAATATTGGAGAGACTCAGGTCAAAATAATTCTGGGTAATACCTCATACCTATTGGATTGGATAATAAGACAGCAGAAGAAAATGACAAATGTCGTGGGGGATATGGGGAAAATGAGACATTAATACAGTCTTGGTAAAGTTGTAAACTGATTCAAACATTCTGTAGAGCAATTTGGAACAATGGGCAAGGGACTATAAAACCATGCATACTCTTCATCCTAGCAATACCACTACTAGGTTGGTATCCTAAAAGAGAATAAAAAAAGTTGAATTAGAAATTGGTATGATGCCCATCAATTGGAGAAAGGCTGAACAAATTGTGGGATGAGATTAGGATGGAACACTATTGTGCTGTAAGAAATGATGAGCAGGAAGCTATCAGAAGGACTTATGAAAAATGTAATCCATCTACAGAGAAAGACCTGATGGTATCTGAATATATCTGAATTTATGTATATTTTTGTTAGTTCCTCTTTCTAAAGGTTTTTATCTTTTCTTTCATAACAGGAGTAATATGGAAATGTTTTTCATGACTGCACATGTATAACATATTGAATTGCTTGAGTTCTTAAGGAGGGGTTGGGGAAGAAGTGAGGAAGAGTATTTGGAACGCAAAGTTTTAAAAAAATCAATGTGAAAATTTCTTTTTACATATAATTTGGGGAAAATTCTAAATAAATAAATGAACATGAAAAAAGAGTTATCTCCTGGACCCTCTTCTCTTCTCCCTCTCTACTATGTATTCACTTGCTGACTTCATCAGATCCTTTGGATTTAATTAATATTTCTATACTAATGATTCTCACATCTACATTCAGTATACACCTTAAACTCAACATGTCCCAAATGAACTAATTATCTTTTCCCTTAAAACCTTTCCTCAGTTTTACCTTCCTTATTACTTTAGAGGGCATCATCCTCCAAGTCCATCAGACTTGCAACCCAGGAGTGATCAAGGACTATTCACTCTCTCTTACTCTATCATATCCAATCTGTTGCCAAGGCCTCTTGATTTCATGTTGGCAACATCTCTCTAATATGCTGTCCTCTTCTGATTTGGCCACTACTCTTGTGCCTGCCCTCATCAACTTATGTGTAGACTTTTGTAATAGTCTGCTGGTGGAGGTGTATGAAAGGGAGGTGTCTGTCTTAAGTGTCTCTCCATTCCAATCCATCCTTCATTCAATCACCAAAGTGATTTTCCTAAAGTGTAAATCTGACCATGTTATCCCTTACTCAATAAGCATCAGTGACTCCCTATGTTTTCCAAGAGTAAATAAAAATTTCTCTACTTGGCATTCAAATTCCTTAATAACCTTTCACCCTCCTACTTGTCCAGTCTTCTTATACCTTAGTTCCTGATGTGTTATTTGATCCATTGACTCTGACCTCCTAATTGTTCCATGAATAAGACTCTTGATCTATTGGCTCTGGGCACTTTCTCTGGCTCTCCCCTATGCCTTGAATATTCTACCTCCTTATCTCATGCTACTGACTTTCCTGATTTCCTTTAAGTCACAAAGAAATTCTGTCATTGACAGAAAGTTTTCCCAACCCCTCTTAATTCCAGTGCCTTCCCTTTGCTATTTATGCCCTGTTTATCCTGTGTACATTCTGTTGGTACATATTTGTTTACATGTTGTTTCCCACATTAGATAGTAAGATTTTTGATGGTTGAAGCTGGCTTTTGCCTTTTTTTTTATTCCCAGTGCTTAGTATACCACCTAGAATATAATAGGTTCTTAATAAGTTTGATTGAATAATTGACTTGCTGTAATTAATGTTGATATTATACTCCTCTTATAGAGAGACTCAGTGGATTAAGGATCAATCTGGCATATGAAACCCTCTGTAATAATTGTTAAATATCATGTATATAATATATAATGTATGTACATTCATGTACTTGAAAATAGCTAGTTATATTTGTCATACTTTAAATCTATTTCAAGCACATCATTTTTATACTCTTTGAAAAGTATTGAATCACTCTACAAGCTAAAAATGATAGACTAGGACATTGTACAATTTGGTGCTGCTGATAACATATTTCATATATTTTAGTAAAAATCAATTTAATTATATGGTGAACATCATGAGAAAATTGTACTTTGAAGAAGCATATTTAAAAAATTATAGCTCAATATGCTTCTCTAGAATAAAAATAGAATGATCTCCCAAAAGCAAAATAATATCCTAAAGTTAGAGAAGTCCAGGAAACCAGATTGCAAATTGTGATCTCTTCCTAATTTGAAAGTCACATTTTTGGGGCAGCTAGGTGGTACAGTGGATAAAACACCAGTCCTGGATTCAGGAGTAACCTGAATTCAAATCCGGCCTCAGACACTTGACACTTACTAGCTGTGTGACCCTGGACAAGTCACTTAACTCCCATTGCCCCCACCCCCCAAAAAAGGTCACATTTTTAATGCCACCTTAAAAAGAATGGAGACTGTGGCCCATTGGCTAAAGGAAATCTATGGATTAGAATTCTCGACCCTGGAACTAGAACTAGTTGTGTGTGTGTGTGTGTGTGTGTGTGCATCCTGCCTCAAAACTTTCTCACTAAAGATTTCTACATTTCAAAGTATATTTGTCATACAAATCCAAGGTTAAGCATATAACTGAAAATTACTTCATGAAGAGCACAGATGGTTCAGTCAGTCCTAGGTTCACTATTATCTCCAGGATAAATATAAAACCTTCTGTTTGCCTTCTAAAGCCATAATCTGTCCCCTTCCTACTTTTCCAGTTGTCTTGACCTCTACCATAGGGACCATAGGGACACTGACTTCCTTACTGTTGCTGTTTCCCTCTCCCCATTCCTTGAATTTCACAGGTTGTGAATAATATCCCACCCTCACACTGCCCTTCCCCCCATTTTCTGGCTTCTCTGCCTTCTTTAAATTCTGAGCTAAAATCCTACAATATCTATAAAGATTGTTTCTTCATCCTCCTAAGTGGTAGTTCTGTCATTCTTTTTTTTTTTAATTTATGGAATAAAAGAAACATTTCCATAACATAGTACAATAAAAAAGATGATTGCACATGAAATTGCAATCTATGCACAACTTGCTAATCCTTTCAAATATACAACAAAATTATCATGTAAATTTCTTTTTTATCCTTTTTTCCCCTTCCCTACCCCCTCCCCTGCCCTAGAGATTGCTACCTTTCTAAGTTTAACTGAAATTTATCCTGTGTATATAATTTGCACATAATTGGTTGTTTATTGTCTACTGTCTTTACATTATAAGCTCTTTGAAATCATGGACTGCATTTTGTATTTATTTGTACACCAATACTTAACACAGTTCCTGCCAAATAATATTTGCTTAATAAATACTTGTTGATTTAACTTGACTAGACTCGAAGAGGTTGTATTAGGAAAAAGAACAGGTTAGAAGTCTGGAGATGTAAATTCTAGTCCCAGACCTACAATTAACAAACTGGATGAACTTGTTAATCATTTACTCTCTCAGGGTCTTGGCTTCCTCATCTGAAACTGAGGAATCCTAGATTCAAATTCTAGCTGTGTGATTATAGGTGAATTATTTAATCTTCTGGAACTCGGTTTCCTAATTTCTAACATTTGAACAACACTACCTATAGAACCCATCGCATACTTTGCTGTGAAGCTCAAAGGACATAATGTATGTAAAGGGACACATAAATAGTATTTGTTATTAATTTTAAAATAAAGATAATGCCATGACTGAGCTCTATGTGAAAGAAAAATGAGATAATGTATGTGAATATGCTTTTGAAAGTAAACATAGGGGGCAGCTAGGTGGCGCAGTGGATAGAGCACCAGCCCTGGAGTCAGGAGTGCCTGAGTTCAAATCCGGCCTCAGACACTTAACACTTACTAGCTGTGTGACCCTTGGCAAGTCACTTAACCCCAATTGCCTCACTAAAAAAAAAAAAAAAGAGAGAAAGTAAACATGGACAGAAACTGAACACAGGTATTCTTGATTCCAAGGCTGTCATTCCATGCATTATATAACATTGTCTCTCTACTGAGGAAAAAAAAAAGGAGATGGAAGAGGGGAAGGAAAATATCACAGGATCATAGATTTAGAGTTGGAAGAAACATTAGAGGTAAATCTTGTTTGAGAGTTGTTTAAATAAAGACTCAGAAAGCTGAAGTGACTTGGCCAAAGTCATATCATGACAGAGGAAGTTTTCAATTCCAGGTCCTGCAACTACAAAGGGAAGGAGGAGGGAGAAGAGGAGAAGGACAAGGAGGAGCAGGAAGGAAGGAAGGAAGGAAATTTCTTGTTAATGTTTCCGTATCCCCAGTATATAGCGCAGCACTTTTCAAAATAAGGTGAAAGAAGGAGACCCATGACTTCATCAGAACAGAAAAGACATGTTGTAGTACATCCCTCCACTAATGGAGATCAAAATCAAGACTATAATTTATAAGTTTAGAGAGTCACCCTTATCAAGGGATCCCTTGGTCACAGAGTTAATGTGACCTATGTTAGAGTCAGGATTTGAACCTCAATCTTCCTGATTCCATGACTAGATCTCTATAAACAATTCGAGGCAAGATTACAATTAATTCATTAATGTAATTAATATCAATAATTTTGTGGCAGCAAATAATTAGAAATAAGTTTGATGCCAACACATAAGGAAAAGGCTATACAAATTATGATATGTGAATATAAAGGAATTTTTTTGTGCCAAAACATATGGTAAAAATGAATATTTCAAAGGAAACTATATTCATGGTGGCATACACACACACATATACATGGAAATAACAACTATAATAAAAATGAAACTGAACACTGAATAATTGTAATGGTCAACCTCAGTCCTAGGAAAAGAAATAAGAAAACACACTTCCTCCATTCCTTTCAATAGTAGAAACTAAGGATGTTGAACATTGAACATTCCCTAAAGCTATTAAGGTTCTTGTTTTTTTTTTTCCTACCTCAAAAATCTTGATTACAAAGTATGGTCTGATAGATAGGAGAAGCAGTAAGATTATTTGTGTATACACACAGGTGTGCACATATAATGTATGTATATGAAAATGTGTGTATATGTATACATATGTGTGTCCATGGAAATGGTTGGTAGGGAAATATATTAATAAACTATTTTTAAATGTTTATTGCATTGAATGCATTGTGAATCTCTAACAATGTCAAAGCATTGATGAACTGACCTCTTCATTTGTAAAATGACACACCTATCAAAGAGGTCATATGAATAAGTTAACATTCATGCAATCAATACACACGAGGCAGAGTAGCATGAAGGCACCTGGATGAAATCAAAGATCTAGCAAATAAATAATGTTTGTATACATATTATGCATAAAAATATAGAAGTATATATATATATACATATTTATATATATATGTAAACATCTATATCACTAAAGACATAGTCATTTTTGGACTTTTATACCACTTTTTAAAAATTGAGTATGAGAGACTGTGGACTACAAATGAAATGCCTTCACATATAACTCCTCACTATTTTCCCAGAAGAATATGACTTAGTCTTATGGCCCATGCATAGTTTCAGGAAAAGATTACATAATTTAAAAAACCAATATTAACTAAATGAATTCTAATTTTAAAAACCACTCACTGAACCTTTGTACCGATAGCAATTTTTAAACAGAATCACTCAACCTTGACAGAATGATTCCTATATTAATCTGACAAAAGCGGTTTAATGAGTAGATATAGGATGATTTAAAATGGTGTAGATTTCCAAGTGATCCATAACTAATAATCCCTCTTAACTGCCCTGGAATACATATCATTGCTGGCCACATGTCCACTACAGGGCTAATTCTGCACTTTAAGATGCAGCCATGAAGACATGTGTAAGAAGACATTTCTTCCTGGAATTATTGAGTCAAAACAATTATTGTAAAAGTTATTCAGCTGAAGGAGATAAATAACATGTAAACACAACACCATTTGTGGCAATTAATTTTACACAATTATTTAAAATCAGTTGCATTTTTGTACTTAAGCAAGAGAGTATTCACAGAGGTATGGTTTACTTTTGAGATTACTTATACTAATTACATTGAGTGCGTAAGTTTTCTGTTTGTTTTTTTTTAATAGCTATGACTGTAAGACTGAAATTTTCTTTTTCTCTTTTTTCTTTCGTCCTTCCTTCCTTTCTTTTACTCTTTCTTTCTTCCTTAGCTCCTTCATTTCTATTTTCCTTTCTTTATTTCCTCCTCCTTTTCCTTTCCTTCCTTCTGTGGACTATATGCCTTTCATAACAGACATTAAGCCTCCTTTTTTCACACTCTTTAACTTACTAAACTCCCATCCCAATACTGAAGTAAGGAAAAATGTAATAAATGCCTACTATGTTCTCAGCATTGTGTTAAAAATCTTTATGAATATTACCTCATTTGATCCTCACAACAACCCAACAAGGTAGGTGTTATTATTATCACCACAGACCAAGGTTGTAACTTACCCAGGGTCCTCAAGTTTTCTTGACCCTAGGTCTGTCCAGAGTTCTATTCAGTTCATCAAATAGACTCAGGGTCAAATAAGAAAGAAATTTAGTGTGCAATATGAATCAGGTATGGAACAGGTATTACATTCTAATACTGAAAGGAGATATAAAACATAAAAGACTTATGACACATTAACAGAATGACTTAAACCCCAAAATTCTGTAACAACATTTAATTATTATTAACATATTATTGGGAGAATAACAATTAAACTTCATCAGAGTATAAATAAGTTTGCCTAACTTCTGAGTATTTTGCATTTCACCTTGTTTTGTACTATGCAAAAACCTGCTTTATGTTTGGTTGTAAAACAGACAAATCCCTTGTTATTCTGTCTTCTCCAAATCAGAATCTTTTCTCTGCCCTTAATCAGTTTCAACTCTGGAAAACAAGGCCTTGTATCTCTCAAAAGGGCAAGATCAAGTATGGACATATTTATCTCAGGCTACTCCTTTATCAAAAGTAAATAAACAAAAGCCCCCCCCCCAAAAAAAAAAAAGACCAAACCTAGGCTTTGGCTTGCCTAAGCAGAACATAAGTTTTAGAAGTCATCTGCTCATGAGTAGGAAACAGAACCACATATCCTACCCCAGCACTCTTCTTTAGAAGTGTCTAAGTGTCCTAACATGATTTGTGGCTAGAAAAAAAAAGAGCTTAGAGTGTACTGTTCCCTTTTGTAAATGCTCTGAGTCATCAGTTCTCTAGCTCTGTAGATAATAAAGCAAATGTTCACTATCTCAACATATAGGACCCTTTAACCCTTAGTCAAACATGGCCAGAATCAAGGCTTCCCAAGCTTCCCAGCCCCCAAAGGGTTTCACATGGAAATTCATCTGGAATAAGCTATGGCATCTTTGAACATGCTTCATGTAATGACCTTTATAGTCTACTTCAACTAACTACATATATAAATAAGGATAAAGAAGGGAATATTTGGAAAATATATGTAGTAATTATATCCATATTTATATAGATAATATACATATATATGTATATGCATACATACATACATATTCTACACCCCAGTATAGATCCTTAAAATAGATTAAAATGTAATTGGGAAATGTTGAACAAAATAAATAAAAATAAAAAACAACATAGATAATGCTATCTTTTTGTTTTCTAAGTGGCCCACAGGGAAACTTCCTATTGGAATTTAGAAAACAATGACATACTTAAAGAATAGAATACTTATAAAATACAAGTAATACAATAACTATTAAACATATACTTTTTGGTCACTACTTAATAAGAAAATAACAATAGATCTTAGAATTAGAAGAAACTATAAGAGGTTATCTGAAGCAACTCTCTGCCATCAACAGATAAGGTATTTCTATTCCCATTTTACTCATCAGGCAACTTAGATCAAAGGAGATTAATTAGTGTGTGATTACACAGAAGCTAATATTGTTCATTATTTTTAATGATTCAAAAGGTAATTTTCTCACAATATGTTAAGAAAAGTTGTGACATGTGACATGATCCTAAGTTCTTGAAGGCTATACTAACAGGATCCAAGCTCTGGAATATTCAGCCAAGCTGGAAACTCATATCAAATGAGGTCCTGACAAAAGATAGCATCTGCACTCCAAGAACCAACCTAGCTAAGCAACAGTCTAACTCATCAATATTATGTTGGCTGATGGATTATGAAATATTTGTGCATTTCAACCAATGAAATAAAGATCCACAAGCCTCTATTTTCTAAATATCTCAGAGCAATTGTCATAAAGAGAAAGTATGCAAGGTAAATTTTCTAATGTGTCTCTAGTTAAGGATAACAAAATTTCATATAGCAGACACTTCTGTTTATGCCTAGCTTTGTTTTGAAAATTTTCTTCCTTCTTTCTTTATTTCCTTCCTTCCTTCCTTCCTTCCTTCCTTCCTTCCTTCCTTCCTTCCTTCCTTCCTTCCTTCCTTCCTTCCTTCCTTCCTTCCCTCCTTCCTTCCTTCCTTTCTGTTGATGCCACCATGGTCAGACTCGCCATGGGCCCCACCGCTCCTGCAGTTCCCACAGCGCCAGGCTGCGACCTCCAGACTGTACTAAGTAGAACCTAGACCGCCAACATGTACTATGTGGCCACGTACCTTCTAGCCGTCCTCGACAATGACTCCTCCAATCCCAAGGACCCAAAGAAGATCCTGGACAGCATGGGCATCGAGATGGAGGAGGAGCCATGAAGAAGGTAATCAGTGAGTTGAGCAGCTAGAACATCAAAGATGTGATCATGCAGGGGAGCCGTAAGCTGGCCTCCATGCCCGCTGGGCCGTTGCTGCTGCTGTCAGTGCTGGTTCTGCTGCCCCAGCTGCTGCTGGTTCTGGCCCTGCTGCTGCAGAGGAGAAGAAAGAAGAAAAGAAGGAGGAGTCAGAAGAGTTTGATGATGACATGGACTTTGGTCTCTTTGAGCAACCACCCTGATCCTGGAGTGAATAAGCCTTTTATTTAAGAAAAAAAAAAAAGAATTAATTGTGATTTGAGGTTTCTGTGACCCCATCTTTGCCTAAAATTAGAAACCCCGTGCACCCTCACTCCAGCATGTGCCCCTACGCCCTAACCTGGGCCTGGCTAAATTATAATGAGGGCAGCCCCGCCATGACTGGAAGCCAGGTGAGGGCAGTCAGGTGACCTCTGGCATCCAGAAGCTTAAGGGGGGCTGGCAGTTATAGAGCGGCTTGTTAATTCTGTCAATCAGGGGTGTTGGTCAATTAGCTTGGGGCTGTGTGTCTGTCTGCCCTGTTTCCTGGGACCCTGGGAGTTGCTGGTAAGGAGAAGAGAGGAGTTTCACCATTCTGGTGTTGGAGCCGGAAAGAGACAGGACCAGGACACAGCCATGTGTTCTTCTGAGCCCTGGGCAGTGGTGTGATTCAGGTCATGTTGTTTTTCTTTCCCCATTCTTTTTTTTTTTTTTTGCCTTCCCCTTAGTTCTACTAATCATACTTGTGTTTTTAAGTTCATTCTTGTTACTAAACCCTGTTCTGTTTTTGAAAGAGGCTGTTAATCTCCTTCCTTGCCCCGATATTGCAGCAAGCCACCTAATTAACACTCCCCAATTAAAATTTGGCCCCTACATTTCTTTGTATATTTCACAATTACATGTAAAAATATAATCTTTTTAAAAATGTATAGTTATAAATGATTACCTTCTTTTCCTTCTTGATAAGGCAATCAATTTGATAACAATAATACATGTGAAGGGGCAGCTAGGTGGTGCAGTGGATAGAGCACTGGCCCTGGAGTCAGGAAGACCTGAGTTCAAATCCGGCCCCAGACACTTGGCACTTACTAGCTGTGTGACCCTGGGCAAGTCACTTAACCCCAACTGCCTTACCAAAAATGACAATAATAATAATAATACATGTGAAGTCATATAAAACATGTTTCTATATTAGCCATTTTATAAAAGAAAACAAGAATAAGATAAGAAAAATAAAGTTTTAAATGTATGCTTTAATCTGCATTCAGTGATCATCTGTTCTCTGGAGATGGATAGCATTTTTCATCATGTGTCTTTTCTAATTTTTTTGGATAAGTCTTGATTAGAGTAGTTTAAGTCTCACAGTTGATCATCCTTACAATATTGCTATCACATGTCTATAATGTTCTTGTCATTCTGCTCTCTTTACTTTGCATGAGTTCATATAAGTCTTCCCAATATTTTTTCCTGAAATCATCCTTCTCATCCTTTTTTATGACATGATAATATTCCATCACAATCATATAATTCAGTGTGTTCAGCCATTTCCCAATTAACAAGCATATTGCAAATTTCTAATTTTTACTATGATAAAAAGAGCTACTATAAATATTTTTTGCAAAAATAGATCCTTTTCTATATTCTTTGATCTCTTTGGGATTTTGTTGTTCAGTTGTGACTGACACTTCATGACCCATTGGACCAGGATTTTCTATCCTCCACCTCTAAAAATCCGACCAACTTCATGTTCATTGTTTCTATATACCATCTCATCCTCTGGAATCCCCTTTTCTTTTTGCCTTCAATCTTTCCCAAAATTGGGATCAAATTATTTAAGTTTCAGCTTCAGTATTTGAACTTCCAATGAACGGTCTGAATTAATTTCTTTAAATAATGACTGATTTTGTCTCCTTGCTGTTAAATGGACTCTCAAAAGTCTTCTCCAGCACCACAGTTTGAAAGTAGTGATTAGGTAATGCTCAGCTTTATTTATAGTCCAACTCTCATAGCCATACATTGCTACTAGGTAATCCATAGATTGTATAGACTTTTATTGGCAAGGTGATATCTCATCTTTTTTAGTATATTATACAGATCTATCCAAGGAGCAAGTGAAAAAAGTGTCTTTCTATTTCATAGATTCCATTTCTGACTGCAGTGATCTTTCAGTCTAAGAATATAAAATCTAACACTGCTTCCAATTCTTCTCCACCTATTTGACAATAATTGATAGGAACAGTTGCCAAGACCTTAGTGTTTTGGTTTTTTTATATATCAAGTGTTGAGCCAAATTTTACATTCTCCTCTTTTACACTCATTAAGAGGCATCTTAACTGGTCTTCATTTTTTCCATCAGAGAAGTATTATCTGAATATCTGAGATTGTTATATTTCTCCTGGCAAGCCTCATCCTGGCTTTTGATTCATCCACCTAGGTATTTCACATGATGTACTCTACATATAAATTAAATAAATGAGATGACAATATACTGCTTTGTCATAGTCTATTTCCTTTTTTAAACCAAGCAGCTCTTTTATATTCAGGTCTGTTCTACCTGTTGCTTCTTGGTCCACTCACAGATTCATCAGGAGACAAGGAAGATGATCTGGTACTCCAAACTCTTTAAGTACTTGCCACATTCTTTTGTGATCCAAAATCAAAAGTCTTTAGGCTAATCAATGAATGAGAAGTAGGTTTTTTTTCTGGAAATTCCATGATTTCTCCATAATCTGGAGAATGCAGGCAATTTGGTCTGATTTGATTTGTGTTAAAGTGTTTTGCAAATGTGTTCATATAGTTTTGGGGTTTGTCTTGGCAAGTAGACTCCCAAGTATTTTATATTGTTCACTCTTATTTTATTTTTTTATTTTGTGTTATTTTGTGTTTTGTTTTGTTGTTGTTGTTTGTTTTTTTGGTGGGGCAATGAGGGTTAAATGACTTGCCCAGGGTCACACAGCTAGTAAGTGTCAAGTGTCTGAAGCCCGATTTGAACTCAGGTCCTCCTGAATCCAGGGCTGGTGCTTTATCCACTGTACCACCTAGCTGTCCCTTTTCATTGTTATTTTAAATGGAATTTCTTTTTCTATCTCTTACTGCTGGAATTTGTTGGTCATATATAGAAATGCTGATGATTTATTTGGGTTTCTTTTCTATCCTACAACCATTCTACAGTTAATTGTTTCTAGTTGATTCTTTAGGATTCTCTACTAAGTACACCATCATATTATCTGCAAAGAGTAATAGTTTTGTTTCTTCCTTGCCTGTTTTAATTCCTTCAATTTTTTTCTTCTCTTATTACTAAGGTTAACATTTTTATTACAATACTAAACAATAATGGTAATAATGGATATCCTTGTTTTACCCCTGATCCTATTGGCAATGCCTCTAATTCATCTCCCTTGCATATAATACTTGCTGATGGTTGAAGATGGATACTGTTTATCATCATCATTTAAGGAAAGCTCCATTTATTCCTATGCTCTATAGTGTTTTTCATAAGAATGGATGTTGTATTTTATCAAAAGCTTTCTCTGCATCTATTGAGATAATCATATGATTTTAGTTAGTTTTGTTTTTGATGTGGTTATATTGATAGTTTTTCTAATTATAAACCAGACCTACATTCCTGGTATAAATCCCACTTGGTCATACTCTGTTATCTTGGTGAAAATTGTTGTAATCTCTTTGCTAACATTCTATTCAGAATTTTTGCATCAATATTCATTAGGGAGATTGGTCTATAATTTTCTTTCTGTTTTTGCTCTTCCTGGTTTAAGTGTAAGCACCATATTTGTCTCATAAAAAGAATTTGGTGGCATTCCTTCTTCACCTATTTTTCCAAATACTTTTTGTAATATTAGCATTAATTGTTGTTTAAATGTTTGTTAGAATTCAGTTGTAAACCTATCTGGCCATGGAGATTTTTTCTTAGGAAGTTCATTGATGGCTTGTTCAATGTCATTTCCTAAAATGGACTTATTTAAAGATTCTATTTCTTCTTCAGTTAACCTAGGCAGTTTATATTTTTGTAGATATTCATTCAATTCATTTAGATTGCCAAATTTATTGGCATATAGTTGGATAAAATAGCTCTTAATTATTGCTTTGAATTCCTATTCTTTGGCGGCGAGTTCACACTTTTCATTTTTGATACTGATAATTCAGTTTTCTTTCTTTTTTAAAAATGGAATTAATGAAAGGTTTATCTGTTTTATTTGCTTTTTCATAGAACCTTCTCTTAGTTTTATTTATTAGTTTTATATTTTTCTCAGTTTCAATTTTATCAATATCTTTAATTTTCAGAATTTCTAATTTGGTGTTTAATTGGGGATTTTTAATTTGTTCATTGTTTGTTGTTTTTAGTTGCAAGCACAATTCATTGATTTCCTCTTTCTCTTTTTTATTCATGTAGGCATTTAGAGATATAAAATATCCCCTTAAGAACTGCTTTGGCCACATCCCATAGGTTTGCGTATGTTGTCTCATTATTGTCATTCTCTTGGATGATCTTATTGATTGTTTCTATGATTTATTGTTTGACCCACTCTTCATTGGGATTAGATTATTTAGTTTCCAATTAATGTTTGGTCTATCTTTCCATAGCCTTTTACTATGCATAATTTATTGCATCATGATCTGAAAAGTATGTATTTACTATTTCTGCCTTTCTTCATTTGACTGTGAGGGTTTTTTTGTTTTTTTGGGGTGTTTTTTGTGGGGCAATGGGGGTTAAGTGACTTGCCCAGGGTCACACAGCTAGTAAGTGTCAAGTGTCTGAGGCCGGATTTGAACTCAGGTACTCCTGAATCCAAGGCCAGTGCTTTATCCACTGTGCCATCTAGCTGCCCCTTAAAATTTTGCTATTATTAATGACTGTGAGGTTTTTATGGCCTAATCCATGGTCAATTTTTATGTATATGTCATGTACCACTGACAAAAAGGTATATTCTTTTCTATCCCCATTCAGTTTTCTCCAGAGGTCTATCATATTTACTTCTTGTCTACTTTCTACTTCTATTCACCTCCTTAACTTCTTTCTATGCTAGTCAAACATGCTGATAATTTTTTTAAAAAATTGAACCAACCCAGTAATCTTGGTATAAATTCCAGCTGGATATGATTTATGATCTTTGTGATATATTGCTGTGATCTTGCTAGTACTTTATTTAAAACTTTTGCACTGATATTCATTATGGATATTGGCCCATAGTTTTCTGTCTCTTTTTGTTTTCTTTTTCTCTCCCTATTTTAGATATCAAAATCATATTTGCAGGGACATCTAGGTGATGCAGTGGATAGAGCAGTGGCCCTGGATTCAGGAGGACCTGAGTTCAAATCAGACCTCAGAAAAAACAAAAACATATTTGCATCATAAAAGAAACTTGATAGGACTTATTTACTTATATTTTTCAAATAGCTTATACAGCATTAGGATTGATTATTCTTTAATTGGTAAAATTCAATTATAAGTTTATCTTGTCCAATGGATTTTTTTCTTAGGGAACTAAGTCATGACTTGTTCAAATTCTTTTTTAGGATAGGGCTATTTAAGTATTCTATTTCCCCACAACACCAGCTTCTGGTTTTATGCATTAGTCAATAGTTGTTTTTTTTTAATCTTTCAATTTTAATAATCTCTCCTTTGTTTTTTATGCTTTCATTTTATTATTCAAATGAGGATTTTTAATTTGTTATTTTTCTAGTGTTTTTTTTAGTGGCATGCTTAATTCATTGTTCCAGTATTTCTGTCTTTTTTGATGTATGCATTGTCATAAGTTAATTTTCCCCTAAGAATTTCTTTGGCTGCATCCCACAAATTTTGGAATGCTGTCTCATTGTATTCATTTTGTTTAAATTATTGATTGTTTCTGTGATTTGTTCTTTAACCCACTAATTTTGGGGAATTATATTACTTAGTTTCTAATCTTTTTAAAAAAATTTGTGTTTGGTAAATTTTTGTGAAGGTGCCATATACATCTGACAAAAAGGTGAACTCTTTTCTATTCCCATTTAGTTTTCCCCAGAGGTATATCAAATCTTACTTTGCTCAGATTTTTTCATCTCCTTGACTTCTTTCTTATTTAGCTTTCTCTAGGTCCAAGAGGAGTAAGTTGAGGTCCTCCACTAGTATAGTTTTACTACCAATTTCCTCCTGTAGTTCATTTAACTTTTCCTTTAAGCATTTGGATGCTATGCCATTTGGTACATATATGTTCAGTATTAAGAATACTTCATTTTCTATAATGCCTTTTAGCAAGACATAATTGCTCAGGCTTATCCCTTTTTATCAGGTCAATTATTTGCTTTTGTTTTGTCTGAGATTATGATTACTACCCTGTTTGTTTGTTTGTTTTTTATTTGAGGTGAAACATAATAGATTCTTCTCCAGCCCCTTTTTTTAACTCTGTGTGTTTCTATTTCAGGTGTATTTCTTCTAAACAACATATTATTAGATTCTAGTCTCTAATTTCTTTTCCTAGTTTACTTCCATTTTATGGATGAGTTCATCCCATTCACATTCATAATAATGATTACTAAGTGTGCATTTCTGTCCATTATGTTTTCTTTTGTTTATCCTTCTTTTTTTTTGTCCTATCCCACCTGTATAGTCTGTTTCCCCTTTCCCTTCTACTTCTCTGTTAGATATTCCCTGTTATTTCTATTACCCATTGATGTGTGTATGAATATTCTCTCTTTGAACCTATTTAGACATGAATGTAGTTTGAAGTTTGCTCACCCCCTTCCCCAACATTTTCCCTCTACTCTAAAGCTCTTTTTTGCATAGCACTCTAATGTGAGGTAAGATTTCTGATTCTTCATCTTCCTTCTCCCTTCTCTGAGGGATGGCCTCTTTTCCACCTATCCATTTTAAAAATATAATCTCAACATAATCAGCTCACTTCCTTGCCTTATATCCATGTGAAGAGTGATAAAATAAAATTCTTCTTTGGCTTCTATCCAATTCATAAATTTTTTTCTTTGAGGCTTTGCTTGTAGATTTTTTGACTTCAGAGTCTTCTGAATTTGTTTATTGATCTTACCTATCACCATAGTTGTTTTTAATGGTCAAGTTACTTTTTTTGTTGTTGTTGTTGTTGTTGTTGTTGTTGTTGTTGACTCATTTTTCTACCCCTTGATTTTTGAATTTTACATTAGTGTTGGTTTTTGTTCATGGCACGGGGATGGATGAGGGTAACTGTTCCAGATTCAGGCCTTTTCATACTGCTGTTTTAAGAGCTAGTTTGGGGGGTCTGGAAGTTTTTAGTGTTTCCGAAGTGTTGTGACCTGGGAAGAGTTGTGGTCACTATTCTCCTGATCTGCATGCTGATCCTTACCCAAAAAGGGCCCAGATCCCTTGGAATTGCAATAGATATTGATCTTCAAGATTCCTGATCCCTTGGGACCAAAAGTGGTATTTTTCCTCAGGGTCTCTAATCCATTGAGACTAGGAGTGATATTGTTCTTCACAGTCCCTAATCCATTGTGACCAAAAGTGATACTGCCCTTCAGGGCTCCTCCTCCCTCTTGACTAATTGTACTTCTTAGTGTCCTTGAACTATGACCCAGAAGTGGTTATAAGCAATGGAGTTGCCAAGTAATGTCTGGCCCCACATAAAGTGCTGACACACTGGTCCTATGTAATCTTTTTCTGACCAGTTCCAAGATCTCCTTACTGTCTCTGGTTTTAGAGCACCCAAAGCTGCTACTGCTTCTGCCACAACCACCTAGTCCCACCACTACTATTTCATTCATGTGGGTTATGGGCCAATCTGTACCCCTATATCACAGATCTCTTTTTCTGACCTCCTGAGTTGTCTTGAGCTGGAAAAAAAGTCTCATTCTGAACTTTGTTGACTATGCTATTCCAGATTTCTAACTGAAGTGTGATTTTAAAGTTATTTTAAAGGGAACATTGGAAAAATTAAACTGAGTGCTTTCTTTACTCCACCATCTTGGCTCCACCCCCAGAATTCACCTAGTTTTATTCAGTAACATAAAATTCATGTAAATAAAATGAAACAAAGTCAGACTTTTAAAAATTAGGTTAGTCACCACAAGTTAAGTTGAGCTCTCTTAGTTTGTGAGGGGAAAATACCCTTGTCTTGGCAGGAAATGAATAGAGAAATAAAATAAATTCCTTATTCATTTATCACAACTTAGCTTTAGATCCCATGTTTTATAAATGTGTTTCTTATTTAAAATAAAGATTGTTTCAGCAGTAGTAGGCCACCTAGAGAACTCTAATTCTATTACATCAAATCCATACCACTATGCTCTATTGAATAGTGGAGAAGTTCTAGACTAAAAATCAACAGATGCATGTTCTAATCTCAGGGCCTCTATTCATTAGCTATGTGACCAGGCATCAGTTACTTGACCTTAGTTGTAAGAAGAAGAAGGTTTACTCAAGGATCCCACAGCTCCTTTCAACTTCTGAAATTCTATGATTCTATCTTTTCCCAAGATATAATTAATAGAAATACCTTACTTTCTCCTTGGACCAATAAACAACTTATGCTTCTCTAGAAAGAGGGGAGGCTTTTTAAAAAATAAATAATTTTTGAAAACTAGCTAGATGATTAGTCTACATATTGCTTATTTTGTACAGCTGTCCTTTTACATTTCTCATTTGATGATGTGTGGTATCATATTAGAGTGGACATTGATAGGGTTAAATTGTTTCCATGGATCATTAAATTTACTAAAGCAAGCTTACTAAATATTGCTAGTACTAGAGAAAATGCAGAACACATTAGTGCCATCATATGCCATGATTAGTGTTTCTGTTTGAGAATAACAATTCATCTATTCTGCAAGAAATATTATTTTAAGGTTTATTCTTTTCTATCACCAGTCTTGCTGGTCAATTTCTAGGCTGAGTAAGTACAAGAACTGACAGCACACACATCAGTTATTTAGACCTCATTTCAATGTATTGTAATTTTTTGTAATGTTATAGACACAGTAGTATCTTAACCAATTTGCTAAGTTGAATAGTTTAAATACAATTGAATATTGTTCTATATCAAAATATTGCTATTTGAAATGAAGACCATTTTATTGGTCAGTATCATGCTCAGAAGGTTTCAGACACCTGGATTGAAGAGTTGAAAAGGCCTACTTGGTGTTTGATGAAAATGATTAATGTAATGTTAGACTTCTACCTCCCAATTCCCCTTCCTTCTAAACACATTTTACTTCCTTATTACAACTAGGATTACTAGGTCTAGAGTTTAGAACTAGATTTTTTTTCATGAAGAGTATGCATGTTTCTAGCACAGTAATGAAATTTCTCTTTTGCTATAGCAATAGTTGACTATGTGGTTAGATCCAAGTCACCATAATAATTCTTACCCAAAATATGCTGTAAAATGTGATTTGAGATCAAGAAGTAAAAGAGGTCAGAGGCTTAAAGGAGATGTCTGATGATGAGGTAGATCTGCTAGGGAGCATTTATGTGAGGATATGGACAAGAATTACATTAAAAGAAAAGTTACAAATAAGTTGCAAAGTGCACTATTGAAGGGAGTACCCACATTAAAAATAGCTGAAATTCATTTTCTTAATAAAGGGAATAGGATCCAATAAGACTTTAAAGGTGATTTAGAATCAAGTTGTGAAGAGCTTTTTTTTTTTTTTGGTGAGGCAATTGAGGTAAAGTGACTTGTCCAGGGTCACATAGCTAGTAAGCGTCAAGTGTCTTAGGTAGGATTTAAACTCAGGTCCTCCTGACTTCAGGGCCACTGCTCTATCTGCTGCACCACCTAGCTGCCCTTCAAATTCATTAAAGTATAAAAGCCATCCTTCCCAAAAGGCCTATTCCAATGTTTTATCACAACATGGCAGTAACCCTGCATTGACAAGTCTATGCCAATTGACTGCAAATGCTGAAAGTGTATACCAAGTTGAAATGTCTTTAACTATTGACCTGGTAACAGGAGGAGAGCTGATAGGTCCACCTCCAAGGGGAGAATAAAGTGTTGGGAACACTGATTTCATTGTCACTGGAAAAGATAACCACATCATGGAAATAGTTGGTAAATATAACATGCTTCACTAATAATAAGAAATAGTAAAGAGAAAACCATGAAAATAACTATAGTCTATTATTGCAACCACCTCTTTTGCAAAGGATTAATTAGAGAAAACTTATAAAGAATTTTAAAGGAAAGTCCAATGCAAAGTAAATGATTACTTTTGTCATGTTGAGTACAAGGTGAGATTATAAAACCCTTACAAAATAGTGTTTGACGTTTTCTTCTTTTGTTAGCTTTAATCCAATTCAACAAATGTTTATTATGTTACCCCCAGTAAATGTTCTAAATCCTAGGACAATAAAAGCAAAAACAAATTATCCCTGACACTTAAACAGCATACAGATCTATTGGAAAAAATATGCAGAAATCTTGAAAATCAAAGGAGAAATTAATAAAATTGAAAGCAAGAAATTCATCCTGGATATAATGTCCTCTCCCATCTACAAGCTGCCTTATATATAAAATTTCATATATTATGTATATGCTTCTTTTTATACATTTTATTTTCCCACAATGGAATCTAATTTATTCAACCATTATCCAATTGAACATGTCCTTATAAGTGATAACTTTAAAAAAAATAGTTCCCATTGGGGGAATTTTAATTGCATAGTGAATTATTCTTCTGTCTCATATGATTAATTTCATTTTGTGGTATTAAGTTGTACTTGCCAAATAAAATACCTCATGACTATTTTTGAAAAGAATACTCATGATGTATGAGTAAGACTTTTATACAGTCTGAAGATTTGGGGCTTCTTTCCTTACTTGTTCACAAGCCATAATTTTCAACATTTTTTGTCATCTTATCCTCTGCCAAGTTTTACATCAGTTACCAAATATCAAAATATGTGTGGTTTGGGGGGAAATCATGGCACATTGGAAAAAGCACTGGCTCTGGAGTCAGAAGACCATGGTACAGATCCTACTTTTAATGCTTCTTACTTGTGTGACCTTAACCAAGATGCTTCATCAACCTGGTCCTCACTTTCGTCATCTGTAAAATGAGTAGACTGGACTAGATGACTAAAGGAATATATTCCTAATATCAGTAATTTTAAAGGTTTTATTAAGTTCATAGAATATCCTTTGCCAATTTCTACACTGATAATGGTAGAATATTAGAAAAGAGAACAGAGAAAAAAGATTTACATAGATTTTGGATGGTATGTATATACACACACGTGCATAAACATGTATGTTTACACATACATGGAAACATGCAAATATACACACCCACATATACATATAATCAATGCATATGCACATATATGCATACACACTACATATAATATGGTAATGAATATACATAAATATGTATATGCATATATGTGTGCTGATGTATTGTGTATATTTATAAGCACACATGTATATTGATATAGATATACACATTTACACACATTTAAATTATATATTATAGTATTTATCACAGGTTATATACTATATATATACCTGAAACCATATACTATATACACACACATAAGTATTGGTACCTTATCCAGAGATATTTGTTCAATGATCAACTAATTGACATATAAACAGAAAACCTATAGCAATCTGTATTGACATTTTCATATTAAATGAAATTAGGGGACAAGGAGAATTTTCAGATCAGTCAGAGAATGTCTCAAATTGGATTTCTCCCAATTGATTTCACTGTGCACCCCAACATAAAAAGAAAGATCATTGCATGGAACACTTTGTCATCTTGTCTCGAAGATTTGTTTTGTTTTGTTTTGTTTTTTTGTGAGGAAATGAGGGTTAAGTGACTTGCCCAGGGTCAGACAACTAGTAAGTGTCAAGTGCCTGAGGCTGGATTTGAACTCAGGTCCTTCTGAATCCATGGCTGGTGCTTTATCCACTGTGCAACCTTGCTGCCCCCTTTTTTAAAAAAATAACTTTTTCATTTAATATCAATTAATTTTTTCTTAATTACATCAACAACAGATTTTATCATTCTTTCTTTTTTGGAGGTGGGGCAATGAGGGTTAAATGACACGCCCAGGGTCATATAACTAGTAAGTGTCAAGTGTCTGATACCAGATTTGAACTGAGGTCCTCCTAAATCCAAGGCTGGTACTTTATCCACTATGCCAACTAGCTGCTCTTTGCAGTGCTTAAAATGAGTATAAATAAAAAGACCACCACAAGAATAATAGCCCTGCATGCATGAACATCCATTGATGTTTAACAGAGGATGAAGAGGTATAATCTTTTTATACAGACTCTAATATGATCCTCCAAACCAAGTAAGCATTTGTTTTCATATTCAGCAACTTCAAAGTGAAAGGGAGAATGGAGAAGACATTGAAAAAATGTCTTATAAAATACTGATCAGGTTTGAAAAATTCAAGAAGTCAAAAGATTAGAGAATACCTTGAAACCTCATATTTATAAACTTTATTTTTCTCCAGACAACACTTGACACTGAAAATAGTGAATATCACACACAAATAAATGAAGTACTATCAACTCTTCAACTCACACCTCCTCAGCATCTCCTATCCCTTCAGTCCCTTTCTCTGTCTGATTGGAGAAGATAAAAGGTGGTCATTGGAAAGCTCTTTCCACATCCTTTATTTGAGGTGATCAGGGAGACAATTCATTAATTTCTACCTTATTGAAAGACTTCACCATGTCCCTTGTGCTGGATACTCTCCCTTCCCCTACTCCCTCTTATAGTTTTCTTTTTATATGTCATATTCCTCCATTACGCTATGAGCTCCTTTGTGGCAAGGCTTTCTTTTATCTTTCTTTGTATACTCAACCTTTAAAATCATGTCAGTACTGACACTTAGTAAGTCATAAAAGTATATGTAAGTCAAGTCATTTGATTAAATAAAGCAAAGGTCAAAATCAACATTGAATTTTCATATGACCCCTTAACCCCCCACCCCACATGTACACCAAGATTCGAGACTAAGAAAGAACAGGTTTTCTCATAGAGGCTGGTCCCAAAGGGGCATTTAAAAAAATGTTTGGCTCATGGCCCCATTCAAAGTTTCTCTGGAAACTCTACATGCAGTTGAGGTATATACAGCTTGCTTCTAGATTCCTAAGGTTTCTTTCTCTAAGAGGGACATAGCTCAAAAAATCTCAACCTTTGAGTTACTTATAAAGCACCCCCCCCCAAGACTAGCTCTACTTAATTAATCTTCTTTCTCTGGATAGAATTCTAGATTCTGCTACCAAAAAGCCTAGAAAAGCAAAACTTCCCCGATCCCCTTATATAGAAATTTAGAGTTCAGAATGATTTTCCATGAATTCTTCTCTTAGTCTATATGGGTAGGCACATATCTACTTCTATAATGTGCTGCTGCAGGAATTATTGTGACCCCATCACCACCAACATGTTTCCAGCAGTGTCATCTCTTGGGCTGGGAATTTCACTCTTCCGGACTCTCCTGTTAGGCTTAGTGACAAGAAAGAGGGGAGGAGGCTAATGAAACTCTCCATTGCTTCTGCACTGAAGAAGCATTAATAATTTCTGGTATGAGGAAACTGTATGTGCCTTATGCTTCTCTCCTGCCTTCAGAATCCAGATATAATCTGTTACAATCTGATCTATCTCCTAAATGATGAAATGTCAAGAAAACAGTCTGCACATGTCTATTGGCTGATTTTTTACAGGCTAGCACAAAAGGATGGCTCCTCCCATGTGTCCATCCTACCAATTGTCACAGATAGCCAATCATCTGGGGGTCAACTCCAATCACTGTAAACCAGTAAGAAGTTGCATTTGTTTTCTTAACAAGGTGCTAGTGACAGTGGAACCAATGTATGTGGACCCTCTATCACCCATATCTTATATGAGGAAGTAGAAATGGCACTTAAGAAAATGATTAGAAAGTGGTTGGAGCAGTTTATGTAGTCCCTGAAAATATTTTTGCTCGAGGAGACACAATTCTGAAAACATGAGGAATTATTTTAAAAGACATATCATGAAGGAACAATGAAAAATCAATTTTAAAATATAAATTATACCATTGCCCACAAAAGGCAAACACAAGAACCTCAATAACTATTAATCTATATACCTACTTTTTCATCTTCATAAAACTTTTGGAGAATGATAAATACTTACTGAGAACATTCTTGATGAAAATATGAGAAGGGAACCTGTAGCTTTTGTAAATAATTTTCTATAGCATAGCATTGTAGATGCAAAATTAACTGTTCAGAGAAAAAAAATGCTGAATCAATTGTTGATGAGCCACTCCCCAAAAATCACTTAGCTTAAAGGAAAAAATAGATAATAATTCTTTCATGCATATATAATGATCATATAATATGTCTTTATAAATGCAACCATAGAGATGTCTCATCATGGAACCTCTGATTATTTAGGTGAAATGGAGAATAAATTGGTGCCTTTTAATCATCAAAGGTGTTCATCATTTTCTTTGAGGATATTCTGCAAAAGATCTGACCTAGGGTCCATGGACAGATAATTGTATCTCAATATAATTGATTTTCTTTGTAATCTTTTCCATTTATTTTATGTACTTCAAAGAATTATTACAAGAAAGGATTCTGGGTTTTCACTAGCCTGCTAAGGGGATTCTTGAAACAAGGGAAAGGTAAGAATCCATTAAAGATGGAGATGTCCTACAAGAGTTCTTTCTGTAGTGTAATTATACTGAGGCCCAAGAACAGTACAGAGCTTCCTCAGTGAGATTCATAATTACTCAAAATATTGTTCTAATAATCTAGGAGGCAAAAACTACAGAGATGGAAAATAACCAGCCTAGAGTTTTTACACGCATCTGGGAAACACACTGCTGAAGACAATGAGTTAGCTCCAGAATTAAATAAGAGAAGCAGAGAGGGCTGTTTTCTATTTGGTAAATAGCACAATAGCTTCAGTGATCTGAAACTAGCCTCTTGCTTGGCACAAAACCCAAACTTTTTTTAAAAATCAAAAATGTCCATATGATGTTATATGATTGAAAATCTTGTCAGGTAAAAATCTCCAAAGAAACAAAATTGTAGGTGACCTGAAGGAAAATGAAGAGATACACGGTGGTTTTGAGTAGTCTACATTTCTGCTGACAATTTCTATATAAAAAGTACAATAAGAAATATCATTTAGGACTTGAATACACAAGAAAAGAAAGTAGACTAACTGTGTAGCAAGAGTTAATGATAACATATATAGAGGGGCACCTAGGCGGTGCAGTGGATAAAGCACTGCCCCTGGATTTAGGAGGACCGAGTACAAATCCAGCCTCAGACACTTGACACTAGCTGTGTGACCCTGGGCAAGTCACTTAACCCTCATTGCCCCACAAAAACAACAAAAAGACAAAGAAAACAAAACATATATAGAACAAGAGCTTCCATGGTGCCCCTAAATGTTATAACAGCTTAGAGGTAGGGCTTTGACACATTAGGTGGACCTTCTATGCAGTATCTATGGAAGACCACTAGAAAGAATTATACAGAATAAGTAGGGATGAACAGGTTACCCTCTGTACTTCTGGAGGGATTATTCAGATATATGAGATCACAGAATTATTGAAGCAATTAAATAATGTACAAAGTATGAGAATAGGAAAAGTATACCAAATGTCTTATTTAATTACCTATAAACTATATGATTTGGTACTCAGTACATCCTTCTGACACTCAAGGAAAATGAGAAAATTCCAAAATGTGCAAACATGAATGTGCACTTGTGGGACTAAGAGAAAATGGAGAAGGGGGTAGGAAATTAAACCTGGCATTTCATAGTATGGTGAAATCACAGACTAGTAAGTCCCTCCACTAATACAGACTGACAACTTGTCTGAAGCTTATAGTCTTGTAGTATGGATTATAAGGTCATAGTGATGATTTGTCCATGGTCCCAGTAAATATAAATCAGTGGCAGGATTTGAATCCATGTCTTGGTGACTGTAGTGTCGGCCCTATGTCATGTTGCCTTTCATTGTATTACATAGTTTTCTAGAATTTTGTCTTTATCAGATTATCCATGAACTTCTCTTTTATTTAGCAGAATTTTCATTTGTAACTTTTGCTAAACTTTCAGTTGACAAAATGAAACACCACTTTTCAGGAAACAAAAGTTACTTCAATGTAACATTAAATCCACTAATAACAATGCCATAAACTTTACTTCTGTCTAAAACCTCATAAACCAAGAACCTAATCAAAGCAAACACACTTAACAGCTGATGATGATTTTAATTTAGCTGTAAATGCCTCAAAGGCTAGTAATTAGACAACAGTTATATGCTTTTTGTGCTTGCAAAATAAATTGTTGCTGAATATTTTGCCATATTTCTCTCTCTTTTAATGCAGCTAAATATGAAGTCCCTGGACAAAATTTTTAAAGAGATTAAAAGGGCAGATAAATTGGATGAACTCTTTAATTATCAATTTTCTGTTTACCAAAACTGCCTCATGAAGATGTTATGCACAATAAAGCTGGCCACCAATGTGCTGTAAAGGAACAAAAAGGAGCCAAGTAAATAAACTCTCCTCAGCCTTTTTATTGCTTTTGAGCACTCACTTTCCATCCTCAGCAAGGTGATTTGTGTAGCCATATGGAGTTAGGCTATATCTTCTGACAATATATAGTCCTGAACACATGAAAAAAATCAACCATGCAATAATTGGGTGAAAAAGTAACATAAGTTTTTTCAATTTTCCTCCTACTGAGAAGATGATAGCTACTCTCTGTGTTGAGATCAGTAACATCCAACCTTCTCCCTAAAATTCTGAATTAGAAATCAAAGAGGCTTTGTGACCCTAAGGACTGAAAGGAACTATAATAGGTACTAAAATGGAATGATAATCACAATATAAAAGGAGCCCCTTGATCTTTATGTTGTTCATTCTTATTATATATTTCTATATGCTTATGTGTATACATAGTATCTGCCTGATAGAACATAAACCCCTTGAGGGCAGGATCTCTGTGTCCCCAGCATTTATCACAGGTCAAGTATATAGTAGGAACTTAACAAATGTTTACTTATTGGCTTATTGTATGGTCCCAGTTCTTTTCCCATTCTACATTTCTTCTCTTCCTAAGATCCTGGGTAGGAATCAAAGATGGCAAGAGCAATGCTAGCTACCTCTCAAGAAGTAATGACAGGCTAGCACAGATTAAGAGCAATAGCAGTGTATGGGTATGGTCAAAATCACCCCTACCTCATTTAGCTTAATATAGATGTCCATTAAGAACATATCTCCTTTGTTCTCTATATGCTTGCTAACATAGACTCCCAGATACAACAGGGGGATCACATTCTATGGGTCTTCTACAAAACAGACAAGTTCAAATCTCATTATCTTCAAGCAAGTAAAGTGGTACAGCTAACCACCTAAGAAGGAATCAATCAGACAATAGTGGGGAGGAACAGAGGCCTAGTGTTAATTTTAGAGTTCTCCCCTCCCACCTCTTTAAATGGAGGATGACTTCATAAACTTCAGAGGGCTGGTCAGCCCTCTGACAGACAGTACTCTTCAAATTTAGGCCCACTTTCCCCTGGATTCTACGCTGATGAGAGACCATGTCACAGACTGGCCATTGGTAGATGGAGGTGTAGGGTAGGTGCTAGTAGTAGGGTGTGAAAAATAAATATATAACTAAACATTTTTACTATACTACCTTAGTTAATACTTTCTAAAAAGCAATTGAGGCTGACTTTTTATATGAATTGATAATCAATGACAAAGCACAGAGTGGAACTCATGAGATGTGTTATTAGAAAGCCACTCCAACCCCCTCGATATAACCCCTAGACTCTGTGAGGTTGGACAGTAGTCACACAACAGAGAGTCATCTCATCAGAGTGTGAGTTGAGATAGTTCCAGAGAAAACAGTACAGTGAGAAGCTCAATTATTTTTTAATATTTATACATGTAGAATAACATAAAGTACTCCTAGTCAACAGACCACTCTAAATTTCAGTCTCAGTACTGCTTGTAATAAATTCTGAGTTAACCATCTCTAGTGGTGCTGTGGATACTGCTGATCTGTTGTGATTGGGAAGCAACTCTTGCTTTTAAAAAAAGAAAAAAAAGTACTATTATATGAATCATTACTAAGAGGGTCCAGAGGAGAAAAATTTTTCTAAAGGGCTTCAGCAAGCCAAAACTGGTCAAGGCCTAGGGTTAGGAACCAGTGTTTATAGAAGCAATGTGTCTTATTGGATAGAATGCTAGATGTGTGTTCAAAAACTTCTTTTGACACTGGTTGCTGTTTGTGACCATGGCTAAATTACTTGACTTCATGAAATCTCAGTGTCCTATAAAGTAACAATAATAACATACCTATGGTTAGGTTTGTGATTTGACTCAAATGTGATGATGTATGCCAAGTGTTTTGTAATCCTTAAAGTGCTATATAAATGTCAGCTACTAGTATGTTAATGGTTTGCTTTAATTGCCAAGTACTTCTAAACTTGTCTCTGTATGACTAAAAACCATTCTCAGAAGGAATTATCTAGTAAAAGTCAGCAATTCATTAATTTCTTTTCTTAATTTTTAAAAATTCATTAATTTCTTAACAAAAATAGTGTAAAGAAGGAGGCTTAGGGGCGGAGCCAATATGGTGGAGAAGAAGCAGCAAGCTGCCTGAGCTCTCCTTCTGTTCCCTCAAAAAGAACATTAAATCAAGCCTCTGGACAGATTCTGAAACTATAGAACCTGCAAAGAGACAGAGAGACACAATCTTCCAACCAGAGATCATTTAGAAGACTTCAGGAAAAGGTCGGTCTGACTCAGGCAAAAGGGAGGCCCAGCGCAGGGCAGTAGCCCAGCGCCGAGGGGGTCGGGGCAAGTCAGCAGAATCTGAGGGCCACAGCCAAACAACTGAGGCCCCTGGAACCTGGCTAAAAAATCTGGTGG
This sequence comes from Dromiciops gliroides, assembly GCF_019393635.1. Classification (NCBI taxonomy): domain Eukaryota; kingdom Metazoa; phylum Chordata; class Mammalia; order Microbiotheria; family Microbiotheriidae; genus Dromiciops; species Dromiciops gliroides. The sequence continues at coordinate 269,000,654 of NC_057861.1, read as the reverse complement.
CCAAGAAGGACAGTGGAAAAACCTACCTGCACCGGCCGGGAGGGCAGGGTGCCAGCTGTAGGGCCACAAATGGGACAAGCGGGATCGGGCGCCTGGCTGAGCATGCTCAGACAGGAAGTACAGAGGGGTGAACTGCACACACTATAAAGGCCTCAGAGTAAAAAGCCGGTCACACAGCACCTATACCCCTTCACAAGAAGCCCAAAACAGGGACCCTGGTGCCCCCAGAGCAGACCTCAACTTAAAAAATAAATAAATAAGCTGCAATAATGAGTAAGAAGCAAAAAAGAGCCCTCTCCATTGAGAGCTTCTGTATCAATAGGGAAGAAGCCAACACAAACTCAGATGAGGACAATACCCTCAAATTGCCTACATGTGAAGCCTCACAAAGGAAGGTGAATTGGTCTCAAGAACAAAAAGCCTTCCTGGAAGAGCTCAAAAAGGATTTTAAAAATCAATTGAGAGAGGTAGAAGAAAAAATGGGGAGAGAAATGAAAGCAAAACAAGAAAACTATGAAAAAAGAATCAGCAGCTTGGAAAAGGAAGCACAAAGATTGACTGGCCAAATGGGAAAAAAAGTGCATAATTTCACTGAAGAAAACAATGCCTTAAAAAATTAATTTGGCCAAATGGAAAAAAAGGTGCATAATCTCACTGAAGAAAACAATGCCTTAAAAATTAAAATTGGACAGTTGGAATATAATGAATCCATGAGACACCAGGAATAAGTCAAGCAGAATCAAAACAATGAAAAAATAGAAGAAAATGTGAAATACCTACGTGGAAAGAAAACTGATCTGGGAAACAGATCCAGGAGAGACAATTTGAGAATCATTGGACTGCCTGAAAGCCATGACCAGAAAAAGAATCTAGACACCATATTCCAGGAAATTATTAAGGAGAACTGCGCTGATATCATAGAATCAGAGGATAAAATCATCATTGAAAGAATCCTATGATCACCTCCTGAAGGAGACCCCAAAAGGAAAACTCCAAGGAATATTGTAGCCAAATTCCAGAATTATCAGGTGAAGGAGGAAATACTCCAAGCAACCAGAAAGAAGCAATTTAAATATCATGGAGCCACAGTCAGGATTGTTCAGGACCTGGCAGCTTCAACATTAAAGGACAGCAAAGCTTGGAATACGATATTCTGGAAGGCAAAGGAGCTTGGATTGCAGCCAAAAAACTATTACCCAGCAAAAATGTGCATTTTCTTTCAGGGGAAAAGATGGACATTTAATGACATTGGAGACTTTCAATCTTTCCCGACAAAAAGACCAGAACTGAATAGAAAATTCAATCTTAACATACAAGGCTCAAGAGAAGTTTAAAAAGGTAAACAGAGGGAAAAAAAGGTTACTCAATTAGGTTAAATTGCTTACATCCCTACCTGGGAAGATAATACTCTTAACTCTTAAGAACTGTAAATGTATTTGGGCAGAGAGAAGGACTTTACACAGAGGGTATATATATATAAATTGTCTTTGATGTGATGATACAAAAAAAAAATTGAGGAGTTAAAAAGGGAGTCATGGGGAAGAAAGGAAAGGGGAGGTGGAATGGGATGAATTATATCATATGAAGAGGTAAAAAAAAACATTACAATAGAGAGAAAGAATGGAGGGGTGAACATTGTTTCAACCCTAATCTCATTAGATTCAAAGAAGGAATAACATATATGTTCATTGGGATAAAGAAACTTAGCTCATTCTTTAGGGAAGCAAATATGGAAGGGAAAGGGGGGGACTGATAAAAGGGAGGACAAAAGCAAGGGAGAAAAGGATAAAGAAAAGAGAGGGGGGTGATAAAAAGGGAGGGCAGATTGGGGGAGGCAGGGGTAAGAAGTAAAATGTCAGTGAGGAAGAATAGGGTGAAAGAAGGGGGGAAAAGTACAAAGGGGGTAAATAGAATGGAGGGGAATAGACAGTCAGTAATAATAACTGTGAATGTGAATGGGATGAACTCTGCTATAAAACAGAAGCAAATTGCAGAGTGGATTAAAAACCAGAATCCTACAATACGCTGTTTACAAGAAACACATGTGAAACAGAGAGATACACACAGAGTAAAGGTAAAAGACTGGAGCAGAATATATTATGCTTCAGCTAAAGTCAAAAAAGCAAGGGGAGCAATCCTTATCTCAGACAAAGCGCAGGCAAAAATAGATCTCATTAAAAGAGATAAGGAAGGAAATTACATCTTGCTAAAAGGTACTATAGATAATGAAGTAATATCAATATGAAATATGTATGCGCCAAGTGGTATAGCATCCAAGTTCTTAGAGGAGAAGTTAAATGAGTTACAAGAGGAATTAGACAGTAATACCATACTAATGGGGGATCTGAATCTCCCCCTCTCAGAGATAGATAAATCTAGCTGAAAAATAAATAAGAAAAAAGTGAAAGAGGTGAATAGATCACTAGAAAAGTTAGACATGATAGATGTCTGGAGAAAACTGAATGGGGATAGAAAGGAATATACCTTTTTCTCAGCAGTACATGGCACATTTTCAAAAATTGACCATGTATTAGGGCACAAAAACATCATAGTCAAATGTAGAAAGTCAGAAATAGTAAATGCATCCTTTTCAGATCATGATGCAATAAAAATTACATGTAAGAAAGAGCCAGGGAAAAGTAGAATGAAAATCATTTGGAAACTAATATCATTTTAAAGAATGAATGGGCCAAATAACAAATCATAGAAACAATCAATAACTATATCCAAGAGAATGACAATAATGAGACAACATACCAAAATCTATGGGATGCAGCCAAAGCAGTGCTTAGGGGAAAATTTATATCTCTAAATGCTTGCATGAATAAAAAAGAGAAAGAGGAGATTAATGAATTGGGCATGCAACTTAAAAAGCTAGAAAAAGAACAAATTAGAAATCCCTAATTAGATACTAAACTAGAGATCCTGAAAATTAAAGGAGAAATTAATAAGATTGAAAGCAAAAAAAACTATAGAATTAATCAATAAAACTAAAAGCTGGTTTTATGAAAAAAAAACAATAAAATAGATAAAATATTGGTTAATTTGATTAAAAAAAGAAGAAAACTAAATTACAATTATCAAAAATGAAAAGTGTGATGTTACTGCTAATGAAGTGGAAATTAAATCAATAATTAGGAAATATTTTGCCCAACTGTATGCCAATAAATTTGACAATCTAAATGAAATGGATGAATATTTACAAAAATACAAACTGCCCAGGTTAACTGAAGAGGAAATAAAACCCTTAAATAACCCATATTAGAAAAAGAAATTGAACAAGCCATTAATGAACTCCCTAAGAAAGAATCCCCAGGGCCAGATGGGTTTATGGGTGAATTTTACCAAATATTTAAAGAACAATTAATTCCAATATTATACAAATTATTTGGAAAAATAGGTGAAGAAGGACTTCTAACAATTCATTTCATGACACAAATATGGTGGTGATAAAAAACCAGCCAAAGCAAAAACAGAGAAAGAAAATTATAGACCAATTTCCCTAATGAATATTGATGCTAAAATCTTAAATAAGATATTAGCAAGGAGAATACAGCAAGTGATCACCAGGATAATACACTATGACCAGGTGGGATTTATACCAGGAATGCAGGGCTGGTTCAACATTAGGAAAACTATTAACATAATCAACCACATCAATAAGAAAACCAACCAAAATCATATGATTATCTCAATAGATGCAGAGAAAGCTTTTGACAAAATATAGCACCCATTCCTAATAAAAACACTGGAGAGTTTAGGAATACGTGTAACTTTCCTTAAAATAATAAATAGTATCTACTTAAAGCCATCAGCAAGTATTATATGCAATGGAGATAAATTAGAGGCCTTCCCAATAAGATCAGGGGTGAAACAGGGATGTCCATTATCACCCCTATTATTGAATATTGGACTAGAAATATTAGCTTTAGCAATCAGAGAAGAGAAAGGAATTAAAGGACTTAGAATAGGCAAGGAGGAAACAAAACTATCACTTTGCAGATGATATGATGGTATACTTAAAGAATCCTAGAGAATCAACTCAAAAATTATTTGAAACAATCTTTAGCAAAGTAGAAGGATATAAAATAAATCCACATAAATCATCAGCATGTCTATACATGACCAACAAAGTCCAGCAGCAAGAGATAGAAAGAGAAATTCCATTTAAAGTAATGGTAGATAATATAAAATACTTGGGAGTCTACTTGCCAAGACAAACCCAGGAACTCTATGAACACAACTACCAAAAACTCTTCACACAAATCAAATCAGATCTAAATAATTGGAAAGGTATCAATTTTGCTCAAGGATAGGCAGAGCTCATATAGTAAAAATTACAATATTACCCAAATTAATTTACTTATTCAGTGCCATACCAATCAGACTACCTAAAAATTATTTTATAGAGCTAGAAAAAATAATAGCAAAATTCATCTGGAAAAACAAAAAATCAAGAATATCCAGTGAAATAATGAAAAACAATTCACAGAAAGGTGGGTTAGCGGTACCAAACCTGGAGCTTTACTATAAAGCGGCAGTCATCAAAACTATCTGGTACTGGCTAAGAAATAGAGTGGGGGATCAATGGAATAGGCTAGGCTCAGGAAATGCAGTAGTAAATGACACTAGTAATGTAGTGTTTGATAAACCCAAATACTCCAACTTCTGGGATAGGAACTCAGTATTTGACAAAAACTGCTGGGAAAACTGGAAGATAGTATGGCAGAAATTAGACATAGACCAACATCTTACACCTTATACTAAAATAAGGTCAAAATGGATACATGATTTAGACATAAGAGGTGATACCATGGGCAAATTAGTAGAGAAAGGAATAATATACCTATCATATCTTTGGAAAGGAAAACAGTTTTTGATCAAACAATAGATAGAGTATATTATAAAATGTAAAATGGATGATTTTGATTACATTAAATTAAAATTTTTTTGTACCAACAGAAGCAATGCATCCAAAATTAGAAGGGAGGCAGAAAGCTGGGAAACAATTTTTATAGCGAGTACTTCTGATAAAGGCCTCATTTATAAAATATATAGGGAACTAAATCAAATTGATAAGAATCCAAGTCATTCCCCAATTGAGAAATGGTCAAAGGATATGAACAGGCAGTTTTCTGATGAAGAAACCAAAGCTATCTATTCCCATATGAAAAAATGCTCTAAATCTCTAATGATTGGAAAGATGCAAATTAAAACAACTCTGACGTACCACCTGACACCTATCAGATTGGCTAATATGACAAAAAAGGAAAATAATAAATGTTGGAGAAGCTGTGGAAAAATTGGAACACTAATGCATTGTTGGTGGAGCTGTGAACTGATCCAACCATTCTGGAGAGCAATTTGGAATTATGCCCAAAGGGCAATAAAGCTGTGCATATCCTTTGACCCAGCAATACCACTTTTGGGTCTTTTGCCCAAAGAAATCATGGAAAGGGGAAAGGGACCCACATGTACAAAAATATTTATAGCCACTCTTTATGTGGTGGCAAGGAATTGGAAATTGAGGGGATGCCTATCAATTGGGGAATGGCTGGACAAGTTGTGGTATATGAATACATTGGAATACTATTGTACTGTAAGAAATGATGAGCAGGAGGAGTTCGGAGAAACCTGGAGGGTCTTGTGTGGGCTGATGCTGAGTGAGATGAGCAGAACCAGAAGAAAATTGTACATAGTATCATCAACATTGAGTGTTGATCTACTGTGATGGATTATATTCTTCTCACCAATGCAATGGTACAGAAGAGTTCCAGGGAACTCATGATAGAAGAGGATCTCCAAATCCAGGGAAAAAAAAAGAACTGTGGAGTAGTTGCTGAATAAACCATACTATTTCTTTTGGTTTTGGTACTGATGTTTTTCTATTTTGAGGTTTTTCGTAATTGCTCTGATTTTTCTCTTATAACATGACTAATGCAGAAATAGGATTAATGTTATTATGTATATGTATATATATATATAATATATACATATATAATATATATAACCTATATCAGATTACCTGCTGTCTAGGGGAGGGGGGAGGAAGAGGAGGGAGGGAGAAAAATCTGAAATTGGAAAGCTTGTATAAACAAAAGTTGAGAACTATCTTTACATGTAATGGGGAAAAAATAAAATACTTTATTAATTTTTTAAAAAGAAGGAGGCTTAGCATATTTGTGCATATTGTATAGAATAATTACTTATGTTCACCTCCATTGCTTTATCACCTCCTAGCAACCTGGAAAAGGCTTAGCAGTGACCTTAATATATATCCATTTGTCTGTCCATTATCTATGTGTCACCTAGCTAGGACTCATCATTAGAAGGCTAGCTGACAGGTGTTGATTTTAATCATAGCAAATCAAGAAAACAATATAGTAAAATTGGGAGAACTTTTACAATCTGCAGTGCAGGGAGTACCCATATGGATGAATTCTGACTTTAACTGGAATTTTACATTTTATTACAGCTCAATTAAATTATAGAATTATTTCTCAATATGAAAAGGCTTTCTCATAGCATTTAAAGAAATTTAAAATTAAATGAATAAAAGCTATTTATAATTCACTTCTTTTGTGTATATTTTTCTAAATGCATAGACAAAATGCCCTCTTATATCTGGTCCAACTCTGAAACACAGTGAGGAAAAGAAATCATTTGAAGTATAAAATAAGGATATAACACATGTTTTTATGATTAAGAGAAAAATCGAGAGGAGAGAGCAAGGCCTAGTCATGGGCAAAAGAACCATGGAACTAAATTTTAATTAATCTAAGCATGTAAGTCAGAGTAGGAAATGCAATCTTAATATGTCAGAGTTGGAAGGGACCTCAGAGGCCATCTAATCTAAACATCTCCTGAAAAAGGATCCCATCTACAATATACCTGACAAAGAGCCATTGAGCCTTTGATTAAAGAATTCCATTAATGAACGTAACTACTACCTCCTAAGGGAACCATGTTTTGGATGGTTCTAATAATGCTGGAGTTCTGTTGACTTCCAGTTTGAAGTTACCTCTGCATATATCTTCCTTGTTGCAAAGTTCTATGTGTTCTGTGTACAAAAGTGCTGTGAGTTTGATCCTCTGAAAAAGCCTAATCCTTCTATTTGTCAGCCTTAAAATAATTAAAAGAAAGCTATCAAATCAATAGTGATTAGAGAAATGCAAATTAAAACAACTCTGAGGTAACACCTGACACCTATCAGATTGGCTAATATGACAAAAAAGGAAAATAATAAATGTTGGAGAAGCTGTGGAAAAATTGGAACACTAATGCATTGTTGATGTAGCTGTGAACTGATCCAACCATTCTGGAGAACAAATTGGAATTATGCCCAAAGGGCTATAAAGCTGTGCATACCCTTTGACCCAGCAATACCACTTTTGGGTCTTTTTCCCAAAGAGATTATGGAAAGGGGAGAATTACCCACATGTACAAAAATATTTATAGCCACTCTTTTTGTGGTGGCAAGGAATTGGAAATGGAGGGGATGTCCATCAATTGGGGAATGGCTGAACATGTTGTAGTATATGAATGTAATGGAATTCTATTGTGCTGTAAGAAATGATGAGCTGGCAGATTTCAGAGAAACCTGGAAGTACTTGCATGAACTGATGCTGAGTGAGATGAGCAGAACCAGGAGAACATTGTATACAGTATTTATGTGTTGATCAACTGTGATAGACTTGATTCTTCTCAGCAATACAATGTTCCAATATAGTTCCAAAGGACTCATGATGGAAAATGCTCTCCAAATCCAGAAAAACAAACAAAGAAAGAACTGTATAGGATATGGATGTAGATTGAACCATACTATTTCTTTTGTTTTTATTTTTTGAGGTTTTTCCTTTTTGCTCTGATTCTTCTCTTATAACATGAATAATACAGAAATATGTTTAATGTTATTGTACATATATAACATATATCAGATTACTTGCTATCTTGGGGAGGTGTGGAAGGAGGGGAGGGAGGGAAAAAATTTCAAACTAGAAATCTTATAAAAACAAATGTTGAAAACTATCTCAACATGTAACTGGGAAATAGCAAAATACTTTAACAATTAAAAAAAGAAAAAAGAAAATTAAAAAATTAAATTTAATTAATTTTTTGAAAAGAGAAAGTTATCAGAGCCCTATAAATTTTCTCTACACTAGGCTACATGTCCCCACATCCTTCACATGATATTTTCTATCTCTAGGTCCTTTGATTGCCCTAGCATAGAACATTCTTTAGCCTATTAGTCCTATAAAGTGATGCCTATAATTTATCTAATGCTCCAGATAGGGTTTGATCAAAGAAAAAGTACAACAGAACTATAATTGCTTAATTATTAAAACTTATTCTTCTTTTAAATAAGCCTAATATTGCATAGACCTTCTTGGCTTTCACATCACATGTAAGTTTATATTAAGGTTGGAATTACATTGAAATCCTCAGATCTTTTTTGAATGATCTGTTATCTAGCCATGCTTGTTCCATCTTGGTATTTTGAATTTGACTTTTTTGAACCCAAGTGTAAAGCTTTATTTTTATGACTATAAAAATTAATATTATTAGATTCAGTCTATTCTTCTGTCCTGCCAAGATCTTGTTAAATCCAGACTATTATCCAGTGTATCAGGTCTTCCTGCTTGCTTGGTACTATCTGCACATTTGATAACAAAGCCATTTATGCCTTTATCCAAAAACTATCCACAATGTCAATTATCAGTGAATTTTCAGTCTATCAACAAACACTTATTAAGTGGCTACTATGTGTAAGGCATTGTTTTAGATGCTACAAAAAAAATACAAAAATGGAACAATCCCTGCTTCTTAGATTGTATTTGATTGAATAATTGTTTGTGAAATATGATTGGAATAGGACTAGATGTCCACTAATGTCCCTTCAACCTGTGAGATGTTTTGATTCTGTGAAAAAAATTGAGATTTAGAGTCATAGAATCTAGGTTCCCATTCAGACTCTGTAACTTTCTACTTTTGTGATTTGGGGCAAGTCATTTAACTTCTCTGAAATGGTTGGACCAGTTGAACTCTAAGGTATATTCCAGTTCTAAATTTATGGCCCAGAACCCTATGAGGTAATTCAAATAATCACTGACTTGACCCAAGACTTGAGATTTATCTTTCAGACATTATGCTTTGCATATGACATATTTAATCAAAAAGGTAATGAAACATAATGAAAAGAGTGTGAATGAACTTCCTGTGAGTTACTTGTAAGACGGCATATGATTTGAAGGGTGTTATTGGGAAGAGGAAAGTTCCAATATACAACATATTTTAAGATTTTTTCAATGAGCTTATCAAATATACTGATTATTTTCTTCTTTTGTCTTTAAAAGAATATTTGTTGGGGCAGCTAGGTGGTGTCGTGGATAGAGCACCGGCCCTGGATTCAGGAGGACCTGAGATCAAATCCAGCCTCAGACACTTAACACTTACTAGCTGTGTGACCCTGGGAAAGTCACTTAACTCCAATTGCCCAGCAAAAAAAAAAAAAAGAAAGAAAAAAAGATTATTTGTCACATGTGACAGCTCTCTAGGAGGGAGAGGGGAAGAATACTGGGGGAAAGTATAGTGGCATCAAAATTAGACATTAATTAAAATATATTTTAAGAAGATCTGAATAGAATTGGCTTCACTGCTTCTAGTCAACCACATATAACATCTAATTGGATGGTTTAGCAATGATCTTGCCTCTGGCTCATTCTGGTCAACTATGATGAATGATAGCCCATCTTCAGCTTTTTCTTCAATGTTCCAGAATAGTGTCAAGAAGGGTAATATCATTTTTTCTCCACTTATTCCAGAAAATTGTATTTTACCAGTGTCCCAGAGGCTCCATAGGCTAATTCACTGACCCTAGAGTAAGACCTCTCCTGTGGCCCCCATGGGTCAACAGAGTCTCTCATTTATTCTACATTTCTTACGTCTCTTCATGAATGAATAAATTAATAAGTAAGAAAAGATTTATTAAGTATTTATTTTATATCAGTGTGCTAAGAATTAGCATTATGAATTAAAAATTTAGATGCTGTCCTTTTTTTGTGTGTGGGGCAATGAAGGTTAAGTGACTTGCCCAGGGTCACACAGCTGGTAAGTGCCAAATGTCTGAGGCCAGATTTGATCTCAGGTCCTCCTGAATCCAGGGCTGGTGCTTTATCCCACTGCACCACCTAGCTGCCACAAGATACTGGTGCTGTTCCCAAGAATGTCAGACTTTTATTAGGGAGAGAACATATAAAAGAGAATGCATGCCCTATTACATACTTTATTTAGAGGAAGGCTACTCTGACAATGGAAGAGCAGTAGGAATGATGGACGCTCAAAACTGATCTCTGAAACTACTAGACAAATGCACTAGACAAAAATGTTATTCAGGTTGTCAGCTTCAAGTAAGTGTAGCAGATTGTTGGTAACCCATCCAATCCCTAGGTCTCCCTATCTTCCTAAATGTGGGTCACTGTTGCAATCAACCAGTCATAAATCCTCCAGTGCACTGATGTAACTCCAAGCAATTCCATACATGGGATCACACAGAAGGCAAAAGAACACACGTTGAACAAGTTTGGCACATTCCTCAATCATAATCTAGTATAAAATCTCTTACAGATATAGTTACAATCCTCAAGCACCACAGTAACAATCTTCTGGTTTTCATAAGCAAAAACTAAAGAGAGTTTTCAGCATTGCTCTTATTTGCAAATTGACAGAATTTTTTAAAAAATTATAAGCCCATCATCACATCAAGAAAAATATGGGATCATAGGAATTAGAGCTAAAAAGGATTTTAGAGATCGTTTAGTCTCAAGTCTTCTTTTTTACAGAGGAGAAATGGAGATCCAGAAGAATGGAGTGATTTGCTTGAGTCACACAGATGGTAAAATAGTATATTCAGGATTCTAAATAAAGTCTTTGATAACAAATCCATGCCTCTTTCCACTATACTATGCTGCCTCAAACTTTCTAATATCTCATATAACTCCCTCATTACTACTTACTCCTTTGACAATGTGATTGCCCACCATGTTAAGTCAATGGTGGTTAACTTTTTTTTTTTAATTTGGACTACAGATTATTTCAATTCAGGAATCTCAACAAAGAGATTTAATTTGAACTTATTTTCTAATTCATACCTGAGAATCCTGTATCTAGGGTTTTCTTTGTTTTTGTTTAATTTTGGAGGGGTGGGAGTAAAAATGAATATCCCTTTATGTCATGCTGTTAATCTAGACTTCAAAGTCAACATGTTAGATTAAATTTTGAATGGCCCATAAATATTGGTATACATGTTTGTTCAAAGCACTGTTTAACTGCATACTACCATTTGACTATGGGTTTCAAAATCACCTTCAGTACTGTATTTTGGAGAAGTTATTATATTTTCTGACAAATATAGATGGAAAAAATAAATGTTTGTAGATATAACATTGAAATAAATATTAAATAATAATATTAAAGAGTATAAGAGTTTCCTAAATGCAGAGACTTGGGGGAACAACTTATGCTGAATAAATAGAAAATAATATTATTTTAATTAAAATTTACTGACAATATATCTCTACAAGGGATGATGGGCTAGTAAAACTTTTAATTTGTTTCTCATAGTTTTATGTGTTGACAAGGTTAATATATCACTCAGAAAGCATATACTTTTTTTTGAAACTATCAAATACCCTTGTTCTGTATTTCCCATGCTCTGCATATTTTTTATAAACCATCTCATATGTTATTTGTGAGACAGATTCTGTTTTGTTGAATATGTGCTTCTATATACTAGAACATAATACCACACATCAACCTCAGTTCACATCCTGTTATAAAAATGTTGTCAAAAGCAACACATTTTATAGGCAAAAACAGAAAGACAGTATCTTAGATTTGCAAGGGAACTTGGAGGTAAATATAGTTCAACTCTGTCCACCTCATAATCCATCAAATACCACCTCCTCCATGAAGTCTTCCTTGATGCCCTGCTCTTATCATGTGTTTATTATAGCTATTTCTGTTTGTCTTCTCACTAGCAGACTAAACATCTTGAAGGGATTATTTCTTATGTAAACATTCTATTCTCCCATAAAGCCTACTCTGGACACAATAGAGAGTTAAAATGTTTTTCTCAATTAATAAAGGAAGAGGTCTGGAAAATATGGTAGTTTTACAATACTGTCATGGGATGCAGAGCACCCCAGAATTTCTCTGGGGCACACCGAGGAATCTTCTCCTTGAGAAACTAAACCAGAGGACAGATAAGGCCTAGAGAGATAAACTGAACCAAATCGGACTGAGCTAGTTTGGGATTCCTACCCTTCATTCTGGTCTCCCTTAGGAGATAAATTTCAGTGTGGCTGCGGCCTTTGTGTTCTGAAGAGGGATCCATAGCCACCCCTCACCCAATTCCTCTAGTCACTACCAGTGGGGGATGGTCCTCCACTCCTCACCCAATTCCCCCAGCTACCACCAGTGGGGGATGGTCCTCTCTCACTAAAGGAACTTTTCACGGGCAGATGGTCCACCCCCATCAGTCCTCTATAAAAGTACCTTCCAGTCTCCTGTTCGGGGAGATTTGGTACCTCTGAGCCACGTGCTTTGTACCTATCTCTCCATGAAAAGTCCAAAGATTTCTTTCATGGTTCCCCTCCCCCCACCCTTCCCTTCCCTTGCAACTAAATAAACTACCACCTTATTCTAACTACTTTTGTGTGCAAGAGGGTGTAATTCTTTAAAGAGGAATTCCTAAGAACCCCAACCCCTATCACAACCCATACCCCATTTCCCCCCATATCAATACTTCCCATTCTAAGATTTGAGTATGTTTCTGTGACTACTTCAAGGCCCTTACAAATCACTACTTGACTAGATATATTTATGTGAGTATGTGCTGTATCTCATAGATTATAAGCTCCCTAAAGGCAGGAAGTACGTAGTTTTGGGTTTTTTTTTTTTGCAACAACATTTATTTTATTTTTTCCAGTTACATGTAAGGGTAGTTTTCAACATTCATTTTCATAAGATTTAGAATTAAAAATTTTTCTCCCTCCTCCCTTTCCTCCTTCCTCCACAAGATAGCAAACAATCTGGTATAGGTTATATATGTTCAATCCACAAGTGCTCTTTTTATCAGTTCTTTCTATGGGAGTGGATAGCATGCTTCATCATTAGTCCCTTGGGATTGTCTTGGATCATTGTATTGCTGAGAGTAGTTAAGTCATTCACAATTGCTCATAGAACAATACTGCTGTCACTATGCAAAATGTCCTCCCAGTTCTACATCAGATCATATGAGTCTTTCCAGGATTTTCAGGGATCATCCAGTTTGTCATTTCCTATAGCACAATACCATTACACTACAATCATATACCACAATGGCTTCTTTAGTTTTTCTTCAATTGGTTGGCATTCCCTGTGTATGATATGATTATGGATTTGAGTCAGATTAAACTCTGACCATGGGGTCTGGAAGGTACCCAGCCCTGACCCAATATAGTTAGTTTAGAAGTTTATTGCTTGTCAAATTCTCACTGTCTCCTTTAAGTTTAATTGCCAATTATTTCTTTGACTTCCCAACATAACCGAAGATAAATTTTAACCCTGTCATCCTTATCTTTAGAGACAGGGGCCTGGAGAGGGGAGTCAGTGGGAACTGTGAGATTTGAAACATCTGACTCTCACTCCCCTGTTTCCTTTTCCTTTGGTTTGACCTTGTTCCCCCTCCCCTTTTCCCCCTTGCTCCTGGAACACGTATGCATGTCTCCATACATTGATCACAAGCTGAACACGCACCTTGGATGAGACAGGATTGGATGTTAGATTGTGAGCTCATCCACCCTAGGTGTACGTGGGGACAGTCCTTTTCAAGATTACTATAAAAACCTAGAGGATTGGGCATATCTTTGCAAGACTTCAATGTGTAATTGGGTTTTGCCCGTCCTCAGGAGGATGTAATAAATCTGTCTCTGCTTGACTTGGTGGTCTCCTCGAGTTATTTGGGTAAACTGAGGCAGTTTGCTCCATACACCTGGATTCCCAATTCTTAGCTACCACAAAGAGTTGCTATAAATACTTTTTGTACAATTTTCCCCCTTTTCTCTTTTTCATGATTACTATTGTTAACTGTTTCCCTCCATCCTATTCCCTTCCCCATGATATTTACTCTATTATCTATCTTCTTTTTCCCCATCCCTCTTTAAAAGGGATTTGCTTCTGTCTCTCCCCTCCCCCAATCTGCCCTCACTTCTTTTACCCCTCTCTCTTTATCCCCTTCCCCTCCTATTTTCCTGAAGGGCTAGATAGATTACGCTACCCAAATGAGTAGGTATGATATTCCCTCCTTAAGCCAATTCTGATAAGACTGAAGTCTTTGAGCCAATTCTGATGAATGTTAGGCTCATTTACTGCTCAGATTAAATAGATTACTCCACTCAATTGGGTGTGTATGTTAATTCCTCCCTGAGCCAACTCTGATGAAATTAAGGTCTTTGAGCCTATTCTGATGAGTGTAAAGATCATTTTCTGCCCTGTTCCTCCCCCATCTCTTCTCCCACTCCATAAGCTCTTTCCTCTTTCTTTCATGCGGGATTTAACTCCATGCTACCTCTGCCCTTCCCCCTTCCCCAGTACATTCACCTCACCCCTCAATTAAATCCTAAAGATGTCATCATGGGGCAGCTATGTGACACAGTGGACAAGGCATCTACCCAGACCCAAGGGGACCCCAGCCAAAACCCAGCCTCAGATACAAGATAGTCACCCAATACAAGACCCCAGGTATGTCCCCAACTCCAATTTTTTATGGTTCTCTAGGGTCTTGTATCTGAAAGTCAAATTTGCCATTCAGTTCAGGTCTTTTCATCATGATTACCTGAAACTGCTCTTTTTTGTTGAAGTTCCATTTTTTTTCCACTGAAAGATTATATTAAATTTTGCTGGATGTGTGGCTCTTGGTTGTAATCCCAGTTCTTTTGTCCGTTGGAATATCATATTCCTTGCCCTCCAGTCCTGCTAGATCTTGTGCTATCCTGACTGGGGCTCCACAGTACTTGAATTCTTTCTTTTTGGCAGCTTGCAATATTTTCTCCTTGACCTGAGAGCTCTGGAATTTGGCTATAATATTCCTGGGAGTTTTTCTTTTGGGATCCCATTCAGGAGGTGATCAGTGGATTCTTTGAATTTCTATTTTACCTTCTACTTCTAGAATATCAGGACAGTTTTCCCTGACAATTTCTTGGAAGATGATGTCTAAGCTGTTTCTTTGATCATGGTTTTTAGGTAAACCAATAATATTCAACTTATCTCTCCTGGCTCTATTTTCCAGGTCAGCAGTTTTTGTACAAAGATATTTCATATTGCTCTCTCTTTTTTTTTCATTTGGATTTGCTTTATTGTGTCTTGGTTTCTCATAAACTCACTGGCTTCCATTTGTTCCATCCTAATTCTTAGGCAATTATTTTCATCAGAGAACTTTTCCATCTGTCTTTTCAGTCTGTTGACTTTTTTTTTACCATGTCTTTCCTGCATCACCCTCATTTCTCTTTCCATTTTTTCCTCTACCTCTATAACTTTATCTTCAAAGTCTTTTTTGAGTGCCTCTATGGCCTGAGACCAATTCATATTTTTCTTGGAAGCTTTAGATATAAGGGCCCTGATGTTGACATCTTCCTCTGAGGATACACCTCAATCTTTCTTGTCACTAAAGAAACTTTTTATGGTCCTCACTTTTCTCTGTATGCTCATCTTGCCTTACTTGACTTTTAGCTCCTTAAAGTGGGGCACTATTTCTAGGCTGCACACTACCAAGATTTAGGATGTCCCAGGAGGTATGATTTAAAGAGTAGCAGGTTTTTCACTCACCTGGCCTTTTTCCTGGTCTGTAGATGACCCCAGACCAACTTGCCAATCAACCAGTTTTGTGTGTTGTGGTTGTCAGCTTCTACAATTCTGTGCCCCTCCCCGACAGGGGCCACTGCTACTCAAGCCTACCTCCTGGTTCCCAGCAGGGGTGGAAAACCTACGTTCTGCCTCAACACCAGCAGAGACCTCTTTCATCTACCCCCTGCCAAGGTCTCAGACCTCTCTCCAGATTGTGAGCTTAGTTCCAGACAACACTGGCACTGCAGCTGATTCAGAGGCTCTGGAGGTCTCTTTCTCTGGTGAGGTCTTCTTGGGACTGGATCTGCGTCAGTGTGACTGTGGGGTTGGGTTCCATTCCTGTCTCAGCACAGTAGCCCCCTCCTTCTGACATTCCAAGCTATCCTTGGTTGGAAAATGATGTAAGCACATTTTTTCTGTGGATTCTGCTTCTCCAGGAATTGTCCTATGGCATTAATTGGATTTTTTGGGGAGCAATCATGTAGTGATTTTGAGAACTCACTGCCTCTCCTCTGCCATCTTCTAAAGATGAAGAATGATGTCTTGAACTCTTTTAAAAGATCATACTGCACTGAATATCATACAACATTACTTACAAAGTGGTTATCATATTTCTGTTAATGAAGAAACAGAAAAATGTATGGATATATTTATAAATCTCTATATATGCAGGGTGAAGTGGAGCAGGAGGCAATTAGCAGAGTTTTGAAATAAGTTATTTTCAAGTTACTTTAGGAACCAAAGACAACAAGGGAGAAAATAAAGTTATTTTATATGGCAAAATGATCTACATATATGGCAAAACTAAACTCCATACACACAATATATACAGAATTACAATACCACACTTGCCCTAACTTTTCTTTCACCAGTCTCCTTACCTTTTATTCTTAGAGCCACCAAGTCATTAATATTTGCCACTATGATTTCAATAACATCCTAACAGGTCTTCCTGCCTCCACTCTCTTCTCACCCTATTCCATTCATCATACACCTGTTAGATTCCTAAGACTGATCATCTCTCTTCTCTGCTCATTATCTTTTATTGTCTTCTTGTTGCCTAAAAAGTACAGTTCAGACTTCTTAAACTGGCATTCCAAGGCCTCTACAATTAGGTGTCATTCCAAAATTGAACACTCACCTGATAATCCTTCCACATGTCTCTTACATGTTTCCCCAAAATGGGACTCTTGAAATCTGTGGAACAAGTAAAGTGTTTTGCTACCTCTTTGTATGCATCTGCTCATGCAATTCTGGCTGCCTGCAATGCCTTATCTCCACTTTTTGAAACTCGACCTATTCTTTAATAACAGACTGCATTCTAACTTTCGATGAAAATATCCTTGATATGCACAATTAGTATTAATTTTCCCTCCCTCCTCCACTCGGTCATTCTAGAACTTCATATACCACTGTTTGACCTCTCATATATACTTTTATATTTTTATTTTTGCAAGGCAATGAGGGTTAAGTGACTTGTCCAGGGCCACACAGCTAGTAAGATTCAAGTGTCTGAGGGCAGATTTGAACTCAGGTCCTCCTGAATCTAGGGGAGGTGCTTTATCCAGTGCACTACCTTGCTGTCCCATCATATATACTTTCTTTTTTTGGTTATCATTTTTATTATAAAAGTATTTTATTATTTTCCAGTTACATGTAGAGATAGTTTTCACCTTTGTTTTTATAAGATTTCCAGTTTCAAATCCTTCTCCCTCCCACCTGTCCCTCTGCCCCTCCCCAAGACAGCAAGTAATCTGATATAGGTTATAGATATAAAATAACATTAAACTTATTTCTGTCATGTTATAAAATAATATAACATAAAATAAATATAAATATAAATATAATAAATATAAAAATATATAAATAATATATAAATATAAATAAATATAAAATAAATCATGTTATAAAAGAAGAATAAGAACAAAAAGGAAAAACCTCAAAAAAAGAAAAATAAGAGCACCAAAAACACAAGAAATAGTATGGTTCAATCTGCATCCATATTCCACGGTTCTTTTTTTTTTTTTCTGGATTTGGAGAGTCTTTTCCATCACAAGTCACTTAGAACTATCTTGTACCATTGTACTGCTGAGAAGAATCAAGTCTATCACAGTTGATCAACACACAATGTTGTTGATACTATGTACAATGTTCTCCTGGTTCTGCTCATCTCACTCATCATCAGTTCATGCAAGTCCTTCCAGGTTTCTATGAAATCTGCCTGCTCATCATTTCTTACAGCACAATAGAATTCCATTACATTCATATACCACAACTTGTTCAGACATTTGCCAATTGATGGGCAGCCCCTCAATTTCCAATTCTTTGCCACCACAAAAAGAGCAGCTATAAATATCTTTGTACATGTGGGTTCTTCTCCATTTTTTATAATCTCTTTGGGAAAAACACCTAATAGTGGTAATGCTGGGTCAAAGTGTTTGCACAGCTTTATAGTCCTTTGGGCATAATTCCAAATTGCTCTCCAGAATGGTCGGATCATTTCACTGCTACATCAACAAAGCATTAGTGTTCCAATTTTTCCACAGCTTCTCCAACATTTTCCTTTTTTTGTCATATTAACCAATCTGACAGGTGGTACCTCAGAGTTATTGTAATTTACATCTCTCTAATCAATAGTGATTTAGAGGATGTTTTCATATGGCAATAGATGGCTTTGATTTCTTCATCAGACTACTGCCTGTTCATATCCTTTGACCAATTCTCAATTGGGGAATGACTTGGATTCTTATACATTTAATTTCTGATATATTTTAGAAATGAGGCCCTGATAAGAAGTACTGGGTATAAAAATTATTTCCCAGCTTTCTACCTCCCTTCTAATTTTGGATGCATTCCTTCTGTTGGTACAAAAACTTTTTAATTTAATGTAATCAAAACCATCCATTTTACATTTCATAATATTCTCTATCTCTTGTTTGGTCATAAACTGTTCTCCTTTCCGAAGATCTGAGAGTTAAACTATTCCTTCTTCTCATAAATTACCTATGCTATCAAATTCTATGTGTAAATCATGCACCCATTTTGACCTTATTTTAGTATAAGGTGTAAGATGTTGGTCTATGCCTAATTTCTGCCATACTATCTTCCAGTTTTCCCAGCAGTTTTTGTCAAATACTGAGTTCTCATCCCATAAGCTGGAGTCTTTGGGTTTATCAAACAATACATTACTGAAGTCATTTACTACTGTGGCTCTTGTGCCTACCCTATTCCATTTATCCTCTATGCTATTTTTTAGCCAGTACCATATAGTTTTGATGACTGCTGCTTTATAGTAAAGCTTCAGATTTGCTACAGCTAACCCACCTACCTGTGCATTTTTTTATTATTTCCCTTGATATTCTTGATCTTTTTTCCAGATAAATTTTGTTATTATTTTTCTAGCTCTATAAAATAATTTTTAGGTATTCTGATTGATATGGCACTGAATAGGTAAATTAATTTAGGTAGAATTGCCATTTTTATTATATTAGCTCAGACTATCCATGAGCAATTGATATTTTTCCAATTATTGAGATCTGATTTGATTTGTGTGAAAAGTGTTTTATAATTGTGTTCATAGAGTTCCTGGATTTGTCTTGGCAAGTTGACTCCCAAGTATTTTATGTTGTCTACCTTGCTTTAAATGGAATTTCTTTTTCCATCCTTCGTTGCTGGGCTTTGTTGGTCTTATATAGAAATGCTGATGATTTATGTGGATTTATTTTATATCCTGCTGCTTTGCTAAAGTTGTTAATTGTTTCAAGTAATTTTTGAGTTGATTCTCTAGGATACTCTGAGCATACAATCAAATCATCTGCAAAGAGTAATAGTTTTCTTTCCTCCTTGCCTATTCTAATTCCTTTAATTCCTTTTTCTTCTCTGATTGCCAAAGCTAATATTTCTAGTACAATATTAAATAATAGAGGTGCTAATGGACATCCCTGTTTCACCCCTGATCTTATTGGGAAGGTCTCTAACTTAACTCCATTACATATAATGCTTGCTGATGGTTTTAGGTAGATACTGCTTATTATTTTAAGGAAAGCTCCACCTATTCCTAAGATTTCTAGTGTTTTTATTAGGAATGGGTGCTGTATTTTGTCAAAAGCTTTCTCTGCATCTATTGAGATAATCATATGATTTTGGTTAGTTTTCTTATTGATGTGATTGGTTATGTTAATAGTTTTCTTAATATTGAACCAGCTTTGAAATCCTGGTAAAAATCCTACCTAGTCATAGTGTATTATCCTGTTGATCACTTGCTGTAATCTCCTTGCTAATATCTTATTTAAGATTTTTATATCAATATTCATTAGGGAAATTGGCCTATAATTTTCTTTCTCTGTTTTTGCTTTGTCTGGTTTTGGTATTAACACAACATTTGTGTTATAAAAGAAATTTGGTAGAATTCCATCTTCACCTATTTTTCCAAATAATTTGTATCATATTGGAATTAATTGTTCTTTAAATGTTTGGTAGAATTCATGTGTAAACCCGTATGGCCCTGGAGATTTTTTCTTAGGGAGTTCATTAATGGCTTGTTCAATTTCTTGTTCTAATATGGGCTTATTTACGGATTTAATTTCCTCTTCTTACCCTGGGCAATTTGCATTCTTGTAAATATTTATCCATTTCATTTAGTTTATCAAATTTATTGGTATACAGTTGGGCAAAAAAGTTCCTAATTATTGCTTTCATTTCCACTTGATTGATGGTGAAATCACCTTTTTCATTTTGATACTGGTAATTTGGTTTTCTTCTTTCTTTTTTTAATCAAATTAACCAATATTTTATCTATTTTATTGTTTTTTTTTATAAAACCAGCTCTTAGTTTTACTGATTAATTCTATAGTTTTCTTGCTTTCAATTTTGTTAATTTCTCCTTTAATTTTCATGATTTCTAATTTAGTATTTAATTGGGGATTTTTAATTTGTTCTTTTTCTAGCTTTTTAAGTTGCATGCCCAGTTCATTGATTTCTTCTTTCTCTTTTTTATTCATGTAAGCAGTTAGAGATATAAAATTTCCCCTTAGCATTGCAAATCCCATAAATCCCATAGATTTAGGTGTTTTGTTTCATTATTGTCATTGTTTTGGATGAAATTATTGATTGTTTCTATGATTTTTTGTTTTACCCACCCATTCTTTAGAATGAATTTTTTTAGTTTCCAATTAATTTTCAGTCTACCATTCCGTGGCTCTTTATTCCATATGATCTGAGAAGGATGCATTTACTATTTCTGCCTTTCTACATTTGACTATGATGTTTTTGTGCCCTAATACATGGTCAATTTTTGAAAATTTGCCATGTACTGCTGAGAAAAAGATATACTCCTTTCTATCCCCATTCAATTTTCTCCAGCCATCTATCATGTCTAACTTTTCTAGTATTCTATTCAACTCTTTCACTTCTTTCATATTTATTTTGTGGCTAGATTTATCTAATTCTGAGAGGGGAAGCTTCAGATAGCCCACTAGTATAGTTTTGTTCTCTATTTCCTCTTGTAACTCATTTAACTTCTCTGAGAATATGGATGCCAAGCCAATTGGAGCATACATCTTTAGTATGGACATCACTTCATTATCTATCATACCTTTTAGTACAATGTAATTTCCTTCCTTATTGCTTTTAATTGGATCTATTTTTGCCTTTGCTTTGTCTGACATAAGGATTGCTACCTCTGCTTTTTTTACTTTAGCTGTAGTATAATATATTCTCCTCCAACCTTTTACCTTTATGCTGTGTGTATAACTCTACTTCAGATGTATTTCCTGTGAACAGCATATTGTAGGATTCTGGTTTTTAATCCAGTCTGCTATTCAGTTCTGTTTTATGGCAGAGTTCATCCCATTCCCATTCACAGTTACTATTACTAACTGTCTATTCCCCTCCATTTTATTTACCCCCTTTGTACTTTACCTCCCTTTCACCCTCTATTCCTCCTCACCATTTTGCTTCTTACCCCTGCCTCCTCCAATCTGCCCTCTCTTTTATCAGCCTCCTCCCTTTTCTCCCTTTCTTCTGCCCTCCCTTCTATCAGTACCATCCTTTTCCCCTTACCCTTTTTTTTTTCTCTAAAGAATAAGCTAAGTTTCTTTATCCAAATGAATGTATATGTTCTTCCCTCTTTGAATCAAATCTAGTGAGATTAAGGTTGAAACAATATTCACCCCTCCCTTCTTTCTCTCTATTGTAATAGATTTTTTGCACCTCTTCATATAATGTAATTCATTCCATTTTACCTTCCCTTTCCTTTTCTCCCCATAAACTCCCTTTCAACCCCTTAATTGTCTTTATATTATCACATCAAAGACAATTTATATTTATAAACTCTGTGTACAATCCTTCTGTCTGCCCAAATACATATACAATTCTCAAGAGTTATAAGTATTATTTTCCTGTGTAGGGATGCAAACAGTCTAACCTTATAGAGTACCATTTTTCTCCCTGTTTACCTTTTTAAACTTCTCTTGAGTCTTGTATGTTAAAATCGAATTTTCTATTCAGTTCTGGTCTTTTCATCAGGAAACCTTGAAAGTTCCTTATTTCATTGAATGTCTATCTTTTCCCCTGAAAGAGAATGCTCAGTTTATCTGGGTAATAGATTCTTGGCTGAAATCCAAGCTCCTTTGCCTTCCAGAATATCATATTCCAATCCTTGCAGTCCTTTAATGTTGAAGCTAACAGGTCCTGAGCAATCCTGACTGTGACTCCATGATATGTAAATTGCTTTTTTCTGGCTGCTTGGAGTATTTTCTCCTTCACCTGTTAATTCTGGAATTTGGCTACAATATTCCTTGGAGTTTTCCTTTTGGGGTCTCTTTCAGGAGGTGATCATAGGATTCTTTCAATGATGACTTTATCCTTTGATTCCATAATATCAGCGCAGTTCTCCTTAATAATTTCCTGGAATATGGTGTCTAGATTCTTTTTCTGGTCATGGCTTTCAGGCAGTCCAATAATTCTCAAATTATCTGTCCCAGATCTGTTTTCCAGGTCAGTTGTCTTTCTAATGAGGTATTTTACATTTTCTTCTATTTTTTTCATTCTTTTGATTCTGTTTGACTGATTCCTGGTGTCTTGATTATCTTCCAGCTGTCCAATTTTAATTTTTAAGGCATTGTTTTCTTCAGTGAGAATATGCATTCAGCAGCTATGTGGCACAGTGGATAGACCACTGGTCCTGGAGTCAGGAGGACTTGAGTTCAAATCTGGCATCAGACACTTAACACTTACTATCTGTATGACCCTGGGCAAGTCACTTAACCCCAATTGCCTCACCAAAAGAGAGAGAGAGAGAGAGAGAGAGAGAGAGAGAGAGAGAGAGAGAGAGAGAGAGATTATGCACCTTTTTTCCCATTTGGCCAGATGAATTTTTTAAGGAATTGTTATCTAAAGTCAATCTTTGTGCTTTCTTTTCCAAGCTGCTGATTCTTTTTTTCACAATTTTCTTGTGTTGCTTTCATTTCTCTCCCCATTTTTTCTTTTACCTCTCTCAACTGATTTTTAAAATCCTTTTTGAGCTCTTCCAAGAAGGCTTTTTGTTCTTGAGACCAATTCATCTTCCCTCTTGAGACTTCACATGTAGGCAATTTGAGTATATTGTCCTCATCTGAGTTTGTGTTTAATTCTTCTCTGTAGACACAGAAGTGCTCAATGGTAAGAGCTCTTTTTTGTTTCTTACTCATATTGCAGCTAATTTTTTTTTTAAGTTGAGGTCTGCTGTAGGGGTAGCAGGGTCTCTGTTTCAAGCTTCTTGTGCTGGGGTATAGGGGCTGTGTCACTGGCTTTGTACACTGATGCCACTATGGCTTGTGGATTTCTCAGTGCCCCGGGCTCACTCCCCGATGGCCCGGTCATGCCTTTCCTGTGTGTGGCCCTCTAGCTGGCAGTGTGCCCTCTCAGCTGGTGCTGGTGGCTTTCACCACTGGCCTACTTTGTCACCAGCTTGTTGAGCCAGGATCCAGGGGCCTCAGTTGCTAGGCTGTGGCCTCCAGCTCCCTGCTGACTTGCCCCAAACCCCTCCACATTGCTGTGCAGTGCTGCAATGCGCTGGACCTCCCTTTTGCCTGAATAAGACTGACCTTTCCTGAAGGCTTCAAAATTATCTCTGGTTGGAAGACTGTGTCTCTCTGTCTCTTTGCATGTTCTGTAGTTTCAGCATCCATCCGGAGTCTTGATTTAATGTTCTTTTAGAGGGAACTAAAGGAGAGCTCAGGCAACTTGTTGGCTTCTCTCTGCCATCTTGGCTCCTCCACGCATATATACTTTCAATAAATTATTTTGAATTAGCTATTTGTATCTGTCAGAGTCCCATCCTGGACTTTAAGCTTTATGATGTTAGTGATTATACTTTGTCCAATAATTATATTCCCCTCTCTCCCTGGCACAGCACTCTGAAAATAGTAGATATTTAAGGTCTTTGTTGAATAAATGAATAAAAGAATTAATGGGAAGATGACTGGCTAGCTGCCTGACTGCATAGCTGGATGGAATAAAGGATGAAAGGATGGATGGAGGGATGGATGGATGAATGGATAGATGGATATATGGATGAATAGATAGATAATTGGAAACTTGGCAAGAGGGAAGACATGAAGGAGACATTTTATAATAATAGTAGATGAAGGACGTATAAAGAAAAAAGCTGCCTTCATCCAGAGAAGGAACTGATGAATAGATATATAGAATAAATTTAAATATGCATATGTACATACATATATACAGGTGTAGGTAGATCTATACAGACACAAATAGGTGTTTGTATATATATGTGTGTATATATACCCAGTAGTGTCTATACACACATATCTATTTGTGTCTAGTGGTATCCATCTCTAGTATGGTGGGAGGGAAGAAAAAAGAAATTTACATGAAAATGTTGTTGTATATTTGAAAAGAATAAAAAGGTATGCACAGTAGATTTGCACTTTCATGTACAATCATCTTTTATTATACTATGCTATGAACATACTTGTGTTATATAAATTAAACATAAAATAATTTTCTAAAACACAATAGTAGATAATAATAATCATAGCTAGCATTTATATAATGCAGGAAAGCTTACAAACCTCTTTATAGACATTGTTCATCTGGTTTAGATCATGGGAATGGAAATGAAAGACTCAATTTAAGACATGAATTTCTCCTCATTCTTCAATGTTGAAACAGTGTATTCTGGTTAATATGCTTGTTTTGACATATTTTCCAGTCCACCTGATTTTTTCCCGAGATTTTGTAATACCACAAATATGGGAGCAGGCAAGAAGGAAAAGAAGATAATTAATGGTAGCCTGAAAATTCTGTATAACACAATACCAACCAAGTTCAAGCTAAGTTCCTTTCTTTAATAATATGTTATTTTAAGAACATCTTTTACTTTCCAATATGGTTTCATAAAAGTATTTTCATAAAACATACAATAGTTCTGTAGATGGGTCAAAATATCTAATGTGAACACATATATGTTTACTGATTAGGAACCTCAGGATCAGTGTGATTATGGATCTTGCTTAAGGTCACATAATTAGTTATTGATAGAGCTAGGATTAGAAATCATATCTTCTGATGCTGGTTGGTGATTTTCCAACAGTATTCACTAGCTTAACAACATACTTCAAGTAATCCCCTTAAGTTTATGTACCAGAATTTAACTTGAACTATATAATTTTTATCTTTGTCATATCACAAGATATTTCTTTGATGTTGTTGTTGTTGTTGAAAACTAAAACACATTGGGTAGGATCCTGTTTTTAATACAGGATATGAACAAACCACTCAGGATAGGTAGGCATGGAAGTGTTACAGTCAATATTATCGGAAGGAATGTTCACATTGGTAAGATCACAGATCCATTTGAGTTTTTGAGTATGGCATATTCTTGTTCAAGGTAGCACATTTTTGCTACTGCCAGAGGTATGTCAAAGCTGGCATTGATTAGCATAGGACATTGATGCTTGTCCTTCAAAATTCAGATATTGTTAACATGACAACCATTGTTCTTTTTTGGAATTGTATTTTTTAAAGGAAAGATTTTCTTTTTCACAGTTATTTTTGCTCTCATATATTTGTTTATATCTATGCAATGCAAAGTGACAGGACAACTAACATTTGAAGGAAAATACACTATTTTCAGATCAGATACCAGCTGTCAACTTAGATAGAGTATGCTGCTTCTGAAATTTTACAGCCCAGTTCACAAAAATTTTACGTGCTTACAATTCACTTTTTTGGTGTGAAATATTCACTGAAATGTCTTGCATATGGAGTTCGTGATAAGAACCCACACAGACACCACATGTAGAGATTCTTTGGGGTCAAAAATGGTCAAATACATTTTAACAAGAAATGGAACTGATGGAAATAATGTTTATTGAAGTAGGTAGCATGTGTAGGATTTCTGGATGTGCATATTCATTCAGAAGAAGCACAAAAAATAGGTGACACAAAATGCATGCACTACATGAAGCCATATCAACAAGCATTTATTAGGCACCTTCTATGTGCCAGACTGTGTACTAAGTGTTGCAGATACAAAGATAGGCAAAAGCAAAACAGAACAAAACAAAAACAGTCCCTTGCTCTCAAGGAGTTCGCAATCTGATGGACAAGACAACATGCAAACAACTGTGTACAAATACGATATATACAGAATAAACTGGAGATAATTAAGAAAAGTATGGCACTAAGATTAAGGAGGACTGGGAAAGGTTTCCTGTAGAAGGTAGGATTTTAGCTAGAATTTGATAAAAGAAATTAATGTTAAAATATCAAACATCTTTCCTACTTCCTAAATGTAATGTAAAAAAAGAGAATTTCATCTTGAACTTGAGAATGAAATGAAATTGTAGAAAGTTGGTGGACTTAGGACATCCCTTTAGAGAGACTATTTACTATTCATGATCTGATTATATTTTCATAGCATCATAGAGTACACATTACCTCTCAATAACAGTACATTTCTCTAGCATGCACTGTAGTATACAAAAGTACAAGATATTAATAATCATTCATTAGATCCCACAATACAACTTAAGAGATGTAGATACAAAACATTGTTATTTTCTTTTTTTATTCAAAGGAAAATGCACTCTGGAAGCATTTAAGTTAATATTGCATATTGGTCGTACTGATAGAATAAGTCATATAACTCCAAATTGTAATCTTGAATCTCATGTCTATTTGTTTTGTACATAGATATAATGATTTCAGCTGATTGTACTATGGTCAACCTGATATTTGAAGGTAAAACATGTCTCTTTCTGGTAAACGAAGTTATCTTAGATCTAATTAACACTTAATAATCGTATGTCAGTCCCCGAGGAATAATCTTTTAATAAATTAAAATGTTATATAGACCATAATAAAATTCACAGAATCAACTTCTTTTAAAAGTCATAATCCATATGTGTGTCTATTTATACACATGCATATATACACACATATATGCGTACACACATATGTATGTGTGTATGAATGGATGGATGGATAGATGGATGAATGCATGTATGTATATAAGTATATATACATGCATATATACAGGGTTGGCAAAAAGTCACAAATATTTAATAAGCCCATTTTTTGTTTTTTTTTAAATTTATAATACCATAGCATAATATACAGTATGTGTAGGAAATACATTTACATTATGTGTGAAAAATCAAATCTTATAAATGGTGAAAAATAAAGGAAAAGTCATTTTTGAAAAATTTTTAAAACATCAGACCCCTTCATGACTTTTGGTTCACTGTGTGTGTGTGTGTGCTATGTGTAAATATGTATATGCACACACACACACACACACACATATATATAGTTATATATATGCACATAACTGGATATATAATATTATTTGTTACTTTCTTAACAAAGAATTGGCTCACCAATTCTTCTTGTTAATAATTTGATAATTATTGTGATTATTCAAAAAAAAAAGAATGCTTTCGGGGAAATAGGTAGCATTTAACTTAATTCACCTTCATGATTCAATGGAGTGAAGAACACATGGTATCAAATTTACCTCTAGTTATTCATTGTAATTTGTGGAATTAGAGTTTTGCATCAGGGTACTGTGATATTAAATGATTTCTCCATGATAAGAATCAAGTAAAAACAATCTCAGATACAGAATTCGAAATTGGGTTTTCTTGACTTCAAAGAGAGCCACTGAATCATTCTATCTCTCAAAGAGCACTTGTTAATATATAATCTTATTCTTTATTCTAAACTATCTATAAACATATATATGTATGTGTGTGTATGTGTGTGTGTGTTTGCATAGAAAGGGACAAAGGAAAAGAGAAAGAGTTTTTATAAACTACAAAATAATTCATTTTCCTCAGGCCTCAACTGTGATAACAGATGTTTCAGAGGGAGAAGAAAAAGAACACCTTCCTAATTCCTCACCCTAAGTAAACCTTAGTACTTGCTTTTTCAGATTACAGGCTACTAAATATTACTAAATAAAGTCACAAAGTCATCTTGATAGGGTTTAATTACACTATCAAATAATTTCTCACTTTATTGGGGCCCTCCTTGCTACTGACATTTCTAATTTATTTCTTGAATCCTTATTGCATTTCCTGTTGCATCTGTTTGTTTTGTACCTTTCCACATTTCTCTTTCCTCCCCATCCTCAGTAATAACCAGTAACCTTATCTACCTTACTGAGACCAAAAATTAGCCAATGGACACCTCCCTCATCTTTACTTCTCACTCCAACCCTATCATTCTCCTTTCTAGTTTCCCCAGAAGTAGCATCTCTCTATGTTGGAGAGGCCAACCAGTCTAATTATTCCTTTGAATCCAGATTCTCCTGCTGCCAATGAGAAGATAATTAATTCTTTTGTGTGTGTGTGTTTGTGTGTGAGGCAATTGGGGTTAAGTGACTTGCCCAGGGTCACACAGCTAGTAAGTGTCAAATGTCTGAGGCCAGATTTGAACTGAGGTCCTCCTGACTCCAGGGCCCGTGCTCTATCCACTGCACCACCTAGCTGCCCCACAGAGATAAGCTGCCCTTAATTACTTCTTGAGATAGCTTTTCTTTCTCTTACATCTTTAATCTTTCTCTTTCCATGAGTGCTTACCCATCTGCTTTTCAGGTGTTCTTTCTTTAAACCAGATATCTACCCAAAATAATATTCTATTGATGTTCTTCCCTTTTTCCAAATTTCTTAAAGGAACTGTATAAGATTGCTCCTTGCCAGGGGGCAGCTAGGTGACACAATGGATAAAGCACCATCCCTGGATTCAGGAGTACCTAAGTTCAAATCCAATCTCAGACACTTGACACTAGCTGTGTGACCCTGGGTAAATCACTTAATGTTCATACCCCCCCCCCCAAAAAAAAAAGAAAAAAGAAAAGGAAAAAATTGCTATTTTCCCTTGACACAGTTACTTTTTATCACCACCACCCCCACGTGTGGACTTCATCCCCATTGGTCTAGTAAAGCTACTTTGTTGGTTGTTACCAATATCTTCCTTCAAAGGATAGCATAGGCCAAAGCTTATTAAAGATAGGACTTAAGGATCTCAAAGGCTAAGTACATATTTCTTAGGTTGAGAGAAGAGAGAAAAGAAGAATATTCAAGGCATGAAGCTGAGCAATAATCCCATGGGTGGCATTAGCATATTCTTTACACTGCAAGGAGACCCATCTTACTAATAGCTAATATTTATATAACATATCATTCTTCCCAGAATGATTTTGGGGGTATTTCCACATTTGAGCATCACTATAATCTTGATCATATAGGTATTACTTCCCATAATTGTTAGTTAGTAATTCACAGATGAAGTAATAGAGGATGAGAGAAGTTGATTGATTGGTCCATGACCGCATAATTATTGTCAGGCTAATTGGTGGTAGGATATAATACCAAACTTCTGATTCCAAATTCAATCTATCTGCCTATCATTAACCGAGTCAATAGAGGGTCTATAATAGCTAGTCTATTGAAGATTAATGGGAAATAATTTGAAGAGGGGAGGAGAAATTAAGTGAAAGTGGGAGTGGGGCAACTTGAAAGCAAAATGACTTTAAAGCCGAAAATTAAAAGTACCAATGAAGATTTTGTTTTATTTTGTTTTATTTATTTG